>NC_053392.1:270116976-270780365 GCF_905171765.1 Bufo bufo | reverse complement strand
CATGACGTGACTTAAACCTCACAGGACCCCATACAGTCTAGGCTTTAGGCCTCCTGCACATGAACGAATGTGTGCCGTTTCCGTATTGCGGACCGCATATGCGGATCCGCAATAAACGGACACCGTTCCGTGCACATTCCGCATCACGGATGCGGACCCATTCACTTGAATGGGTCTGGAAATGCGGAACGGAAGCACAGAACAGAACCCTACGGAAGCACTACGGACAAGGCACCAGTTCTAACCACTGAGCCACAGTGCTGCCCATGGAGCATGCTACAATTTGGACATACTTAAGAATAGTGTGAGCCCATAGACCTTTATTCATGGCTTGTATGGACCTATAATACGATTGTGTACATGAGCCCTGTGCCTACTATTTTCCAGCTGACCTGTATATATTTATAATTTCTGGACCTCTGGTGTGGGAGTGGAGCTTCGGCATTTCTCGCTTTTGTTATTTTTGGTTTTCTCTCTTAAAGGTTTTCTGCAGTTCTTTTTTACTGATGATCTATTCTCTGGATAGACAATGGCATCAGCATCTGATTGGTGGGGGTCGGACATCCAGGACCCCCACAACCAGCTGTTTGAGAACATAGGGGTGGTCTCAGGCCCAGTGACATCACGACTGGTATCACTGGCCTGGGTGCGACTAAGCTTCATTCAAGGGACCGGGCCCCCGCTGATCAGATGCTGATGATCTATCCAGAGGATAGATCATCAGTAAAAAAAGAACTGCAAAATCCCTTTAGTTCTTCCTTTCTAGTGTTGAGCGAACTTGTGTTTTAAGTTCGGCGTCTAAAGTTCGGGTTATCGAAGAATCACGTTATGGATTCAACTACCACGGACCATAATGGAATTTAGAATCCATAACGTGATTTTTTGATAACCCGAACTTTAGACGCCGAACTTAAAACACAAGTTCACTCAATCACATGGCCAGTTACTTAAAAACTCATGGTGTGTACACATTGGGGGTGCAGAGCTTTGACTTTGGAATAGCTGGAATCAATAGAGATGTGATAGGATGAGTCAGGTGTATACCTTTCTTTCTGGAAGTTTACCTGATGCAGAACCTGAAACTGGAGCGGCCAGAAGAACAAGGTGTTCAAAGACATGGCCAAGGTAAGGAAGCCTGAAATCCGACCATCACTTAACAAGACATCGAGACGTGTTTTATGGACTAATGAGATGAGAGTGACTCTTCGCGGACCAGATGGATGGGCCCGTGGCTGAATCAGTAATGGGCACAGAGCTCAGACCCCAGCAAGGGGGAAGTTGGGGTACTACTATAAGCTGGTATTATTAAAGTTGAGCTAGTTGGACCTTTTTGTGTTGAAGATGGACTCAAAATCAACTCCCAACCCTTCTGCCATTTTTTAGAAGACACTTTCTTCGAGCAGTGGTGAAGGAAAAAGTCTGCATCTTTCAAGAAAGCAATGATTTTTATGTTGGAACGTGCTCCACCGCATGTGTCTGGGTATCCTTAGTGACCAGATGTATAAAGGCCTCAAACAGATAAT
This sequence comes from Bufo bufo, assembly GCF_905171765.1. NCBI lineage: Eukaryota > Metazoa > Chordata > Amphibia > Anura > Bufonidae > Bufo > Bufo bufo. Next base: position 270,778,842 of record NC_053392.1, on the reverse strand, counting down.
AACTCTCATGGGGAATATAATTACTTTTCACTCTCAGGCCCAGATCAATTAGTGTAAGTTTCTCTGTATTATCTCTGCTGGTCTCACAATCTCCAGTGGAAGGTCCTTTTTCTGCAAAATGTGTTTTAAGTCAGATTTTTCTAAGAAAGGGCTGCAGATCAATCTCCAACTGAAAACTGTCAAACCGGACGATCGGGCTAAAAGATAGGCCCTTTTATAAAGCCCTAACCTGTATGGGGCTGAGAATTGGAGTGGAAAGATTAATATTCAAAGAAGAGGCCGTACCTATGAGCGAGTCTGTATGTTGTGTATCTCTCCGGTCACAATCTGGCCGCCGGTGTTTGTGGCCCTCCCCTGGTGGGCACCGGCTGTTGCCCCTCTGGGAAAAAGGACGTAGATCTTGGGATCCCACAGAATCGCTCCCGAGCCCGAAGAGTTTTTATTCGGTTGAGGCCTTTATACATCTGGTCACTAAGGACACCCAGATTCTCATGGATTCCACCAGAAAAGGGAAGCTATAAATAACACAAAATTTTACCTCTCAGAAGAGATTAGCCATACAAACTTTAATGGAGGATAAGAACTTGGTGATTAAAGCTGCAGACAAGGGATGGATCCTTGGTTCTTATGGACATGAAATATATACAAGAGGTTACACGCCACTTGTCAGATGAAGGGACCTATAAGATGCTGGACAATGATCCGTTATTCCAGATTAAAGCTAAAATCACCAGAGTAGTTTAAGCACTATGCAAGCTTCGGAGCATAGATGAGAAAATGTAATTCTGGTATTTTATGTGCTTCCTGAAGTGCAAAAGACCCTTGTAGACCCCCCCCCCCCCCCCCCCCCCAGAATGCCATAGCAGCATCAGTGAATTCTATACCGTCTCCTTTATCAGTGGTTTTAGGGAAAGCATTGACACCTTTGGACAAAAAGACGTCACATTTTTTAAAATGTAATAAGAGAATTACAAATAGTCCCAAATGACAGCTGGCTAGTAACAATTGATGTGGTGAGCCCCTATACCTCCATAAATTATAATGGAGGTATGGATACGGTATCTACCCTATTACAAACTAGTGATTACACCAGTGTACAACAGGAGTTTTTGATGAAACTGTGGCAGATAGTATTGTTTGAGAATAATTTTCTGTTTAGGGATGTATTTTACTTGCAGAAATGGGGGACCGCGATGGGTTCGAACGTGGCCCCGCTCTACAAAAATATATTTATGTCATCATTTGAAGAAACCGTGTCTACAATAATACACACTTCCGGGCACATTAATTGATATGGAAAATATTTACTGACAAAATTTTCCACATATGGAACCTTTTTTGAACAACTAAATATGGCTTGCGCTGGTTTGAAATTCACCATAAGTCGACCATCCCGAACAGGATACCTTTTCTTGCCATTACCATTTCACTTTCATCAATATCACCACTCCATTTCTCAGTTAAAATACCCGGTTCTGGAACAGGTGAAAAGACAGAGAAGAGGTGGTGATATGAAAAACCATCTGCTGCGAAGAGAGGCTTATTGGATACATACACTAAGTACATTACAGCCCAGGGAACTTAAAAGAGGATATGAGATTGCACATTTGATGTAAAGTGATATTTATTTTATTTTGTTATATACTACTTTTCAGGCAGCTTCCTCCAGGTAACATACTCTGGATATATGGATCCATTAAAACTTTCCTTGGTTCCTCTGCCTCAGATGACAGGGTGAACTCGGTTGTTCCGAAGTAGTTTGGTCTGTGGTGGAGAAAGAAAAGAAGAATTTAGGGCCAGTGAAATACAGAGACTTATGCAAGGAGGAGGGGGGCGGGCTATAATTTAAGATTTGGCATCTATCTATCTATCTATCTATCTATCTATCTATCTAATAATTCTGTCTATCCATCCTTCTATCCTCTCATTTATGAATCCATTCATTCATCCTCTCATCCATGCATCTATCCATCCATCCAACCAACCAACCAACCTTTGATCGATCCACCTATTAATCTTTCCATTCAAATATCCATGCATCAATCCATCCATACATCCAACCAAGCAGAAACCAATCATCCATCCGTCCATATATCCGTTTATCTATCATCCAATGATCCACCCAGCCAATCATCCATCCATTTACCTTGGTCCAATAACAGCAACCTTCAGATAATGTCCCTGCTCTCCTTGACACCTCTCCTTGTGTCTCAGAGGACACAAGGTAAATACGGGCACGCCGAGGTAGTTTGTTCTGTGGTGGAAAACAGAATTTAGTATCAGTGAAATACAGGGAAATATGCAAGGGGGGCTATATCTATCTATATATCATCTATCTATTATCTATATATCTATCAATCTATCTATAAATCTATCTAATTTCTATCTATCTGTCGATCCGTCCTCCATCCATTCATTCACACACCCAACCAACCATCAATCCATCCACCCATCAATCTTTCCATCCAACTATCTATCCATACATCCAACCAAGCAAAATCCAACCAACCAAGATCCACCCATCCATCAATCCATTTATCTACCATCCAATGATCTATCCATCCATCTATCCATCCAACCAACCGTCCTCAAATTCATTCATTCATATCATACTTCCATTTACCTTTCGGCATGCAAGGGAATGGGGGGGGGGGGGAGCTACACGGTTAGAACAGCCCCTTTGCCTATGTAGGAGTTAGCTTTACTCAGGAAAAGTCAATATCTTTACCACCCCTTCATTGATAGGGCAGAGCATGCCGGAATCACTCTGCCTGATCATAGTGAGAACTGTGTGGCCATACAGTTACAGCTGCACAGTCCTCTCTATCCCCTCTATGCTCTTATCTCTATCATCAGTGCAGGAGGAATCAGGGCATGAGAGGAAAATGCCCCCTTCATGTTACCACCATACAGCACTCTGACAAGCCTGAGCGACCCAGACAGATCAGAATAACAGATTTTAAAGGCTGACATAAAAGTGCTAATTTCAAACATCTTATTTAATTGTATAAGTCTATCTATCAATCCTACCATCTGTCCATCCATCCAACCATCTACTCATCCACTCATTATACCAATTAACCATCCACCCAACCAATCATATATCCATTTACCTTGTTCGTAGAACGGATTATGTCCTGACTTTCCCTAATTCCTCTGCCTCAGACGACAGGGTGTATACGTGTTTCTTTGGATAGGACCGCGCTACCTCTGGAATCACAGAGAATCCACAATCGAAGCCAGCAAGATATTCACAAGCATGGGGAAGCAAACAGGCCAGTCAAAACCTCTCCTCCTCTCCTTTCCAGGCTTCTATGGAACACCAAAATTGCATCCAATAGTGAAGTACCGTCATGCAAGTCGGAGTAAAAACGGTTTTATTATACTCACAATGCACACGTATAAACAAGCAGTATACAATGGATCAAAATCACCCGACCCGGGTTTCGCTCGGTTGAGCTTCGTCAGGGGTATATATATATACCCCTGACGAAGCTCAACCGAGCGAAACCCGGGTCGGGTGATTTTGATCCATTGTATACTGCTTGTTTATACGTGTGCATTGTGAGTATAATAAAACCGTTTTTACTCCGACTTGCATGACGGTACTTCACTATTGGATGCAATTTTGGTGTTCCATAGAAGCCTGGAAAGGAGAGGAGGAGAGGTTTTGACTGGCCTGTTTGCTTCCCCATGCTTGTGAATATCTTGCTGGCTTCGATTGTGGATTCTCTGTGATTCCAGAGGTAGCGCGGTCCTATCCAAAGAAACACTTTTACCTGTGTGAACTGTACCCACTTCACCGTCGGGACCTGCGACACCACCAAGCAACGTATTTTTGAGGCTTATTTATTTATTTTTATAGACAGGGTGTATACGGTTGCTCTGCAGTAGTGTGATCTGTGGTAGAGAAAGGAAAGCAGAATTTAGGGCCAGTGAAATACAGGACTTATGCAAGGGGGGGGGGATAACATTTAAGATTTGGTATCTATCTATCTATCTATCTATCTAATTATTCAGTCTATCCATCCTTCTATCCTTCTCTCATTTATAAATCCAAACATTCATTCATCCTCTCATCCATACATCCACCCAACCAACCGACCTTCGATCCATTCACCTATTAATCTTTCTATTCAAATATCCATCAATCCATCCTTACATCCACCCTTTCATCCATACATCCAGCCAAGCAAATATCAACTATCCATGCATCCATCTATCATCCATGAATTAATTAATTTACCATCCAATGATCCATCCAACCAGCCACCCATCCTCCCATTCACCCATCCAATCATGCATCCATTTATCTTGTTCCTAGAACGGCAGCATTTGGTTGATGTGTCGCCTCTTCCTGACTCCTCTGCCTCAGAGGACAGAGGGTGAACACGGTTGTGCCGCAGCAGTAGTTTGATCTGTGGTGTAGAGAGGAAGACAGAATTTAGGGGAAGTGAAATACAGGGACTTATGCAAGGGATAGGCTACATGGTTAAAACAGCCCCCATGACTATGGAGGGGCAAGCTTCACAGACTCTCAGAGCTCCCCTTAAAGACAGAAAAAACAGCTCTCTTTGCCTATCTAGGAGCTTCACTAAGGAAAAGTCTGCATCTGCACAGACTCCCTGATCCCCTCTCATTAAAGACTGGATAGAGCGCTCCATTACATGTCCATAGCTCCATATACTGGTAAGAACTCATTAAAAGCATTTACTGGGAGCTGTAAAATGGCAATAATTACCACCTAAATAATTTAGAAAAGCACCGCCAGCCTTAAAAAAAATCATAGACACGTTGATTTTTTTTTCACGTACACAGGAAAAAAGTTGCCCATTTTTATGGACTGTCTAGAAATTTCTGGACGGTTGGCAACCCCGATCCCTTCTCTATACTTCTCTCTATAATGAGTACAGAAAGGATACATCTACCCTCCTACCAATCCCCCATTCATCCAACCAACCATATATTCATCAATTCATCCATCCACCCATCAGTCTTTATATCAAAATATCTATGCATCAATCCATCCATACATCCAACCGAGCAGAAACCAATCATCCATCCGTCCATATATCCTTTTATCTATCATTCGATTCTCCACTCAGCCAATCATTCATCCATTTACCTTGGTCCAAAAAAAGCAGCCTTCAAATAATGTCCCGGGTCTCCTTGACTCCTCAGAGGACACAAGGTAAATATGGGCACGCCGAGGTAGTTTGTTCTGTGGTGGAAAACAGAATTTAGTGTCCGTGAAACACAGGGAGATATGCAAGGGGGGCTATATCTATCTATCTATCTATCTATCTATCTATCTAATATATATCTGTTTATCTGTCCTCCATCCATTTATCCACACACCCAACCAGCCATCAATCCATCCACCCATTCATATTTTCCAATTATCCATCTATACATTCAATTATGCAAAATCCAACCAACAAACATCCACCCATCAATCTATCCATCCATCCAACCAACCATCCTCCAATTTATTTATTCATATCATACATCCATGTACCTTTTGGCGGCATTCAAATGAGAACCTAGCTTGCCCTAACTCTTTTACCTCGATGAACGGAGGTTGAAACTGGGCGCGCCGATTTAGTTTGTTCTGTAGTGGAAAAAAGAAACAGAATTTAGGGTCAATGAAATACAATGATGCATGCAAGGGGGAGTGTTACATGGTTAAAAGAGCCCCTTTGCCTATTTAGGAGTTAGCTTTACTCAGGAAAAGTCAATATCTTTACAACTCCTTCATTTAAAGATAGGGCAGAGCATGCCTGAATCACTCTGCCTGATCATAGTGAGAACTGTGTGGCCAAACAGATACAGCTGCACAGTCCTTTCTATCCCCTCTCTGCTCTCATATCTATCGGTGCAGGAGGAATCAAGAGGGTTCAGCAAAGACAGCGGTAAAACCTAAAGTTTATGGGTCCCTAGGAGGTTTAGGTCACAGGAGGGGGTGATATGACCCTGAAACAGGGGGTGGTGACAAGTAGGGGGCTGTGCGACTTTCTTCTAGGTGATCTATCTGGTATTTTGTATGTGTTAGGGTTAGAGTTAGGGTTGTTCTGGTGGTGGGCATGGATGCTACGGGTAGTTTGGAAGCAGGACCGGATTCACCTAGGAGCCCATACATTCTGGGCTCAACCCAGAACAACGTTGGAGCCGACACAGGTAAGTGACCACTGGACCCAGATATGTAGCATTAAGAGGACTTGTCATGGAGTCCCCACCATTATGTGTGTATGCTCATGAGTCCTCGCTATGTCTTCGGGTCCTGGACTCCACAGGGTTTAGTATGGACATATAAATGAGTGATCTGCAGTCAGTAGGAGCAGAACTATTCATGTATTACTGCACTTAATAGGACCTGGAGGTGACACGTTCCCTTGGTTTTCCACTGTCCTCCACTGGGAAGCATGCTACACAACCAGAGTTTCTAACATTAAAGAGGTATTCCTATCTCGGACACTGGGGACACTCACTTATACTTAGAATGGCCACACTCCATATATTCCTGGGCTATTTTCAGATGTTCTATTGAAATGAATGGGAAGTGCACCGCACGAGCCCGGCTACCGCTCCATTCACGTCTATGGGGCTGACGGAAATAGCCCACCCATTCGTACCTTTAGCGATATGCCCCCAATGTCCGAGATGGAAATACCCCTTTAACCCCTTCTTTGCAAAAGACTACAATGGATACTGCCTTTCAATACCCTAGACCACCAGGTATTAGGAAAGGTTATCAATATCCAACCTCTGGGGGGCCAACTTCCTTACCGATCAGCTGTTTAAAAAAGTCGCTGCCACATTCATCGGTCACATAGCCATGGCACAACACAGTCCTATTAAGTGACTGGATCTGGGCTGCAATACCAAGCACAACCAACTGTGTAATAGATGGCGCTGGGTAAACTGAGAGGACGAAACAGCCTCCTGAAGCAACTGATCTGCAGGATGTCAGTGTTCAAATATTGATGACCTATCCAAAGGATTGGCCGTCAATATCAATTTTTTTTTTTTTACTCACATATTCCCACAGCACTTTGTAGACATTTTCAGCACTTTTTGTCCCCACTGGAGCTTGCAATCTAAGTTCCCTATCAGGAAACCCACACAAACACGGGGAGAACATATAAACTCCATGCAGATGTTGTCCTTGGTCAGATTTGCACCCAGGGCCCCGACGCTGCGAGGAACCAGCGCTGTCCTCTGCTAGCACCGGGCTCCTGGCTTTGTCTGCAACCAGAGAATCTCTAGTTGTCATAAAACTACAACTCCCAGCATGCTCCTATTGTTGGAGAGCACCGCTGGTAATAATCCAGAATAATCCTAATCAATCAGTAAATAAAATACAGTTACAAGGAATCTGTCCAAAAAAAAGTAAAATATTTGCAAAACCCACTATCTGCTCCTATACAAGCCCCAGAGCATTATGGGTAAAATCAGGCTCCAAGAGCGATGACATCACGGTTAGAACTCTGGTAAATGGAGAATGGCTGTTACTATGGTAACCAGGTGACAGACTGTAAGGCTAAATAGGCCCTTTGCCTATTTATGTGTCCCACAAGATTTCGGTGATCAGCTTGAATTAAGCCCTATTCGGTACCGAGAGAATGAATTAGATGGAGACCAAAAACACGTGTCTTTCTCTGATCCATTCTGGTTTATTCACTGCGTGCCAACACTTAATATAGGGGAGGATTGACCTCCCATTACATCCAATCATATGTTAGCATTAGCCTTATCGTATGGCCTGAATACACATGAGCTCTGCATTTACAGAAATAGATGTTTCATAGTAGCGACAGTTAATCATTCAGGTATAAACATGAGAATGACCTTGTGAAGTAAGGCTGGTTAAACAAATGTATGTATGCATTTTCTAATCTGGTCTCAATACTACAGAGGGAGAAAGGCACAAAAGGAAATCTTAGAATAGTGCACTGGCCTGATGCAATCGTAATACACGTGGCTGAATAAGACAAAATGGAGTTACTTATACTCCATCAATCCTCTCTTTAGAACCTTATATATCTTATACTATATGGTTCTTTCTCTGTTCTTCCTTGGTTTGCTTGTAAGCCTTTAGATATTCCATATACCCTTCAGGAGTATAATCCTCAGGCTTTGTTGGGGTTGTGTTTACCTCTTCTACCTTTACCGGAGTATAGAGGAATGTTGAGTGTACCCCTCTTTCGGCCACATTTTTACATATGGCTAGAAGGGAGGGCACACACTGCAGACAACAGCAGAGACCCACTATTGCAGCGATCACGGCAAATGCCACTCCTAAAACATATCTTATTTGACCAAAGTCAGGTATCCAGCCAAAAAGCCGGTCCCACCAACCTTGGTCAACATCTTGTTTTATATGTTTTATCATCTCTTCTAATTGGCCTATTTTATCTTTTATTCCAGTGATCTGATAAATTGAAACAACACATCCCTGCGAACGCTGAGCATCCTACACCATGCTGGAGCAATAAATAGTCAATAGTTGCCCTATTCTGCAAGATAGCCTTTTTATACGATTGTATATCCAGAAGCATATCTTGCAGAACTGCACTAGTGACATTTATCTGTTTTACCATTAAAACAGGCAAGTTTTGATATTGTCCTGTGGTTATATACGGCCAACCCTGGTACTCCTACCAAAGACATCCCTAAACTCATATATTCTGATCTAGAGAGGAGATTCACATTATAATCACAATTTTCTGGTAACTGTAGGGAAGTGTCTCTCGTGAGTCGTGTCTGCACTGCTGGGAATAGTGGTAACATTGCTATTGTACAGGGTCCCTCTGTAATATTGGCCGGTATGTATGTGTAACTAGTATTTCCACAGGCCAATACCCATCCTGCTGGTAGAGGTACATGTTTGTCTAGGGATGGTACTGTTTTTGTAATATTACATTGCATATTTTTTCCTGATACTATCTTTTTACAACTATCTATATCTCTATCACAAATATTTGGCTTAGTCTTATTCTGCATTTTTGCTTGTATGCAGGGAGGCAATAGTGTCTCATCACAGGTGAAGTTATAACATATTTCTGCTGCTGTGACAAGACCTGTAATTATTTCTATCATATTACTTTGCAGAGTCTCATATGTAGGACAGTCATAACAAGCATGATAAGGATTTACATATCCATATTTAACATCATGATCCTCCAAATCAGTGTCATTCCATTGGGAACGTAGGAGCCCCGTCCATACAGCTACTGGGGTGGGGACCGCTACCAGACATGTCTCCAAAATGTTAGATGCCGATAAAGTGGTTCGGAGACAAAAGTCAGTTAAGTTCAGAGTTTTGGCCAGGTACAGCCATAAGTTCTCCTTTGTCTTCCCCTCTGCATTCTGTTTTCAGGTATATCTGTCTGTTCCACAGCCATGGGACAGTAAGTAGGAGACACAAAACTGCAATTATTAAGGCACTACATCTCAGCCATCTCGAGGAATTTCCCGACTGCGTCATCTCGTTGGGGGTCAAGGCTGTCTGCCTCCGTTAGTGCCCCTTCTGTATCTTCTTCGAGGTCAAGGCTGTCTGCCTCCGTTAGTACCTCTGGGCCTCGTTGGAGGTCAGGGCTATCTGCCCCCGTTAGTACCTCTCTTTTCTTCACCACCTTAATCCTTGTGGCGTGGATCCACGTGGGCGATTGTTCAGTGAGGACCGCTGTTCTGGTGATCACGACTACCTCGGTGGGTTGTCCGTAGGTGAAACTTCTTGGTTCCTTTCCCTTCTTTAAGATCTTGATCATCACCTGGTTGCCTATCCGGAATGGACGGGTTGATTCCTGTGAAAGAGAAGGAGACTTACAAGCCACTTTTTCTTCAGTTTTACTGAGGACTTTGATCAGATTAGTACTTCTCTCTGATCAGGTCCAAGTCCCCTTCCTGCACCACCAGGGGGCGTCTTGCCCATGGTGTGGGGAAAGGCCTACCCATGAGTATCTCAATGCTGTTTATGTCCTACTCTGTGGAAATGTGCTACTTAAGATGGAAGCACTGTGTTGGGGGAATGCATAACTTCCCCTCTTCGCAGACTAATCCTATCTCAGGATTTTTCTGCAATACTGGATAACACCAGTCTTGCTGTTCCTGCTCAGTGGCATACCACTGAAAATCAGTAAGCATTTGCAACATCTCGGTGGTTGGAGGTGCCAAACATGGCATCTCCCAATGGTTATACAAACCTGTGAGGTTGCATTTGGCCACTCATTTTGCCACCTTAACTGCCAGCGCATTGCCCTGTGAGACATGATCCTTACCATCTGCTGCCGTGAATCCTCTCCTCTGCCAGATCATACCATGGTCCCACACTACCCCATGTGTGTACCTACTTCTCAGTATGAATGGTGACAGGCCTATCAGCATGTAGAATACATGTCCTAGTGAGTGCAATGAGCTCAGCTGCCTGCTGTGTTGAGTGCGGATGTCCTTGAGTAGGCTTACAACATCATGAGTGGTGTGCAAAAATGGTGTAATGTCACATTGTGAAAGAATTTGTCAACTCTACCATCATAGCACAGGCTGCAAGAGAACACAGACATGCCGGCATCCCCTGGACAGAGGTGGGCATTACCTTTGAGAAAAATACACAAGGACGCAACTTGCCTCCGTTTTCTTGTGTCAGTACACCCGCCATGGTTTTACAATTTTGGCGTGCAAACATGTGGAAGGGCATATTATAGTCAGGGAGGCCCAGCCCTGGACTTGACATGAGCGAACATTTCAGATAATCAAATGCATTGTACATTTCAGAAGACCATTTAATCAAATCTGGATTTCCATCCAGAGTGGCTTGCCTCAAAACTTTGTCAATAGTGGGAGCAATCAGTAATCCATTATCTACCGTTTATCATACCAAGGAAAGATAACATTTCTTTCTTGGTGTGCGGGGCGACCAAACCCGCAATAGACTGGACTCTTTCTGTGCTGATTCTCCGTTCACCTTTTGTGAGGACAAAGCCCAAATATTCAACCTGCATTTTACACCATTGCATTTGCTTAAGTGTCACTTTGTGACCACATCCTGACAACCATTATAACAGTGATAAACCATCCTGAATGCTGGCCTCTGCTGACATGCTACACAGTAATAAATCATCGACATATTGCAGCAGCACAGAACCTTGGGGGGGATGTAACATGACTCTAACATCGCTTGGAGGACTATGCTGTACACTACAGGTGAATCAGCATATCCCTGGGGCATTTATGCACCAGGTCAGTTGGCGTCCGTCAAAGGAAAAAGCAAAAAGTAGTCTGGTTATCTTATCAACTGGGATAGAAAAGAAAGCATTTTTCAGATCTATCACACTGAACCAAACAGCATCTGCTGGAATGGCAGATAATAATTAAGTGACATCAGGTACAACAGGGGCTATAGGCACAATGATGTTGTTGATGGCCCTTAAATCCTGTACAAAGCGGGTAGCACCATCTGCCTTTGTCACTGGATTCACGGGCGTGCTGTAGGGTGAAATCACCTCTTCCAGGATTGCCTTTTGTAGGAATTCTTCTATCATTGGCCTAAGCCCATCAACTTTCTCTTTTTTACAGCAGGTATTGTTTCTGGAACACTGAGATGACACCTGGTTTCACAGTAGCTGTGTAATGTGTGCAATCTATTAATCCTGTGTCATATTCATTTGAGGACCATAATGCAGGGTCAATGTTATTCTGGGTGGTCCTGTATGTTTGCAAGAATCAGTGGCACTGGTGTAGAGACTGGAATGAGACCTGAGTGTACTCTTATGTCCTGATTCTTTGCTGATACCTGCAAGTTAAGCCTAATGAACAAATCTCTCCCTAATAGGCTGACTGGGCAATCTAGTATAATGCTAAATACATGACATGATGTATTCCCTGTCCATGGTTTCTACTGGTAAGGAATCTGTTCTGTATGTCCTTGTCAGTACCCCATTTATTCCCATAGAGGGCTCACATTTTTTTTTCTGACACTCTGAGTCACCTAAGTCCACCCCTTTCAGTCGGACGCTTTGGTCTGTCTCCTGTTCTGCCATTAGTATCTTAGCTGTCCATACGAGCAGAGCTCTGATGTTAAGCACAACACTGAACATGTAACTGCAAACATTGAAACAAACAGATCTGACAATACAGACATGAACACACAAAGGGCCCATAAAAACTTTTCATTGAAATAAAAATGTACAGCTTGATCAATGCTGTTGGTACCAATAAAAAACCCCAAAACTTCCAATAAAATAAAATTCTTAATGCGCATATTTAAAAACAAATACCGTATTCCATACGCATTCATATACATTTTCATGTACTCATCTTCACAAACCAGCTCATAACCACGCCCTTATACATAAAATATGAATTGCACACACAGCTCTGCTACGTACATACAACTCAGAGCCACACCCATTCACATTCCACTGAATCATGTATCTTTCACCCAATCACACAATCTCTTTGTTACATCCCAAAACTTGCAGCACAGACAAACACAGCAATTGCTGATGGTCTGTCGCTGTAAAACAATATACATGTTAATCATACAGTCATTTTGTTAAAATTAACAAATCATCTTATATGCCATGTAGTTTTTCTGTTCAGTGTCACACACATCGCCCCCCACCGTACACAACCATGCCTTCTACTTCCTCTTGTCTTGCGTCTCCCATTTCAGGAGTGTTCAAACAGGGGAAGTAAAGCAATACATCAAGACGTTCAGCTGTACCACATGTTCCTCAAACTTTTACTCACATCTGAATAAGGACTTATTGGGTGCAACCTTAGATTGATACGAGTGGACACTTCCAATTAGCATCATCACTGCAGGCACATTTTAAACCATCGGAACATACAATTGGGAAAGATCTAATCCAATACTGGAGCCCTGTCTGGAATATCTTATAGATAACACAGGTTAGTATCTTTACATTCTGCTGATGCATTCAACAATTAGCCGCCCCCCCTCCCCCCTCAACCCCCATATGAAATTCCTGATCAGAGGAGGGGGGTGAGATGGGAGGGGGCTCTCTCTGAAAACACATCTCAGACAGAATAGGAAGACTTTTTTTTTTTTTTTTTTTTTTTAGGACTACAAGTGACATTTTGGAGTTTACTGGGGGTGGGGGGGGGGGGGGGGGGGGGGAAGGGATGCCTCATGGCAAATTCTTTGTTCTCTATAGGATTCAAAATCCTCCATCTTGAAATAAGAAATGCTGCTCATTTCATTTCTCTAACTTCAAGTTCTCTCAGTCACTTCCATATACACTTTTTCACCATAACTCAGCTTGCATCGGGCTATTATTATCCTTCAACAACTTCTCTCTTCAACTATCAATACACTTATGCATTAACTATCCATCTTTTAGTGCTCTAATCTCTAATTCTAGGACTATAAATCGTCACTATTTAAACACACACAGATCATTAGGGCAACAAAACTTAACCAGTTCATTTCTGAACGTTTAACACAAGCCCTTTCTAATTGCAAACACTTTTTCCCTTGCCATGAATTAACTTCCTGACTCTGCTGTGTCTTGTCACTCACCTTAACCCCCCTTCACAATCACGGGAGTTCTGATGTAACTGATTTTCATCCCTGTTGCCAGCCGGGCATAACATTCTGTTTCACATTTTATTCTACTTGTACTGCGTGTAGTATAACTAGTATGCGGTGTGCCAATATTTAGACAGCGCTCCATTATGTTTCCAAATGTTGGCATGGGGGGTCGGTATTTTTCTTCTAGTTTTAATGGTATAACCACTGTTACAGCATCTTCCTCAATCTGAGTCAGAACTGGATACAGAGGTGCCGTGGGGGTGGATTTATTATAGGGTGGAGGGGGTTTCTGACTTCTCTTCTTTGTACCTACCTCCTGTTCTATTTCATGTAGAGACCTATCATTTTTGGGACTTTTTAGATTCTTATTCTTCTTGCTATTACCTGCATCATACCAGTGGGGGGCTATTTCCAGCCATTGTTCTGCACTCCTGGACATGTAATCCATGTCCCAGGAAGGATCCGCATCGAAATGCGGCCAGGCTGTTTTATCACCTAGACATAGTCCTTTGACCATATCCATATGATAAATACTATTGTCACCGTCCCTGCGGAATGGATCTGCAGCATCCATTACCTCAGTCCAGCCTGCTAGATTATCTACCCACGGGTTGATCAGGTAATAGTTTGTTGGACTAACACGGGCTACATAGACTTTGCAAGTTTCTCCTGGTTCTGGTTTAGGGAATTTAGTTTTAGACCCTTGTCCTCCCATGTTAGTATTTATAGTTCAAAGAGTAAGTGAGACAATCGCTGTCAGGACTGGCTGTACTGCACTGAAATAGCGCCGACAAGACCTGTCAACTGATCAGCTGATTCGTATCTTAATGTCTCTCTATACTCTTTGGACCCCTATCGACTATTGTTGTTTCGGACCGCCACTTGCGTTCAAATTTTCCGGGTCAACAGATCACTCTTAGCCGAAAAACTGGGGCGTCTTGCAGTCCTCCACAACACAAACAATTTTACACATTAACAGTAGTTAACCCAAAATACATCAATTTGATAATAACAGTGGGATGCGACCGTACACTTACCAACCGATCAGTATCTCACACAAACAGATAATCTTATTACTTCTAAAATACTTATACTATATATACATAAGAGTTAATTCAAGCTTGTATCCTTCTGTTCCCGGAACAGATATCCTTAGTGCACTATCTAACGATACGGACTCAAATGAGCCTCTTACAATCAACATTTTATAACGATATGGACTCAATGATATGAGCCGCTTACAATCAACAAGTTCCCTGAGCTTTTGCGCGTGTCCCAGACATCGCAATTCACCGAAATCATAAATAGATGGTTCGACTTACTTGAATGGGATTTTGGTCATTGCTCCCAGGTCCAAGGCGGACAAAAATTGATGTCTTTCACGGTAGACCTGAAGAGTTGACCCTCCCAATCCCGGAAACTGAGCCCCCAAAGCTGTAAGGCTAAATAGGCCCTTTGCCTATTTATGTGTCCCACAAGATTTCGGTGATCAGCTTGAATTAAGCCCTATTCGGTACCGAGAGAATGAATTAGATGGAGACCAAAAACACGTGTCTTTCTCTGATCCATTCTGGTTTATTCACTGCGTGCCAACACTTAATATAGGGGAGGATTGACCTCCCATTACATCCAATCATATGTTAGCATTAGCCTTATCGTATGGCCTGAATACACATGAGCTCTGCATTTACAGAAATAGATGTTTCATAGTAGCGACAGTTAATCATTCAGGTATAAACATGAGAATGACCTTGTGAAGTAAGGCTGGTTAAACAAATGTATGTATGCATTTTCTAATCTGGTCTCAATACTACAGAGGGAGAAAGGCACAAAAGGAAATCTTAGAATAGTGCACTGGCCTGATGCAATCGTAATACACGTGGCTGAATAAGACAAAATGGAGTTACTTATACTCCATCACAGACGGTGGAGGAAAACTGAACTGTGGAAATCAAACAAACATACTTTATGTTTTCTTATCTTTTTACCCTTTTTGACTCCTCTTACACTGTGCAGATGGTAAATTTGGGAGAAAAAGGCCCCAGAACAGAGCAGGACCGCCCCGCCCATTTTAGCCCAGCACAGCCTGAATATGCAGAGATTGTCTCTGCAAATTCAGGACTGCGGGTCACTATGCTCTGGGTGCAGGGAGAGGGGTCTGGGGGCAAATACAACATCTACAAATTGTATTCCTGTCCCTGGACACACAGTTCTGTGGACAATCTACAATCATCCTTAATTTTCTCCTCGCTCTACATTACAATACAGGACTGTAAAAATCTCTGGAAATCTTAGCAGTAATAAGATAATACTCCTAATACCAGGAAATAAAATCTACTTACAAGAAATCTGTCCATATGACGTCAGCAAAAAAACAACAGCAAACTCTCCAAACTCCACTCTCCTTCTCTCCTATACAACCCTCGGAGCATTCTGGGTGACACCCCTTTATATAGCAGTGATGACATCACAGTAGTGTTTATGACATCATAGAACAGGGTTTCTATGGTGACCAGGTGCTTCTATGGGCGGGGCTTAAGAACACCTGCCAGTTTCTTATATGTTATTACCATCTGGAACCACACACATGAATATCTAATAAAATAGTGATGCTTTATTGAGGTGGAAATGGCAATAGCGCTCAGTAAAGAGCCAGGGGCGTGATCAGGAACTGACACATGACACAGGCCCTCTGTAAGATCAGTTATTGACCACAGTCAGGCATCGTTATCACTTCCCAGTGCTTGCACAACAAGTACCAGCAATCCCAGCCAGCCATATTTAATTCCCTATACCCTGAAAAGCTATCAACTCACTTCTTTATTACACTTTGAAGGGTTAACTTGCACTGTGATTTATGACGTTGTTTACTCTTATACTGTTTCACATTGTTGAACTGCATTTATATGTTTATTGTAATACTGTATGTCCTGTTCATTTGCACTGTGATTACATTATATTTGCACTGCACTGTGGAAAGGCTTACTGCACAGTCAGCTAATAGCGAGAGACTTTATGACAAGGAAAAAAATGACACACTAACCTTCTGACAGGTTTAGCGCTGTTGTTTATGTCTGAAGGCTTGTTTATGTCTGCTTAATCATTCCCATAGACTTGCATTAAGGCTCTATACTAATCCATCACAGACAGAAACTGCAACAATGTTTCTGTTTAGGGCTCATGCACACGAACGCATGGGCTCTGTGCATGTATTGTGGACCGCAAACGGTGGGTCCGCAATATATGGGCACTGGCCGTGTGCAATCTGTTGCCTTGAATTGACTTGAATGGGTCCGCGATCTGCAAGATACGGCAAAAGATAGGACATGACCTACCTTTTGCAGAGCAGAGGCCCATGGAAACACTCTGAAGCACTTCCATGGTCTTTCAGGTCCATGTCTCCGCAACACAAAAAATAGGACATGTCCTATCTTTTTCAGTAGCTTGCAGATCGCGGACCCATTCAAGTCAATGGGTCCGCGTCCGCAGGACAGAGTGCACACGGCCAGTGCCCATGCATTGTGGACTGCTATTTATGGTCCAGAGCGCGGGCATAGAGCCCTTATGTTCATGTGCACGAGTCCTTATGCTGTGCTTCTCCACTTCACCCCTCCCTCTAGAAGGTTCTGATTCAGCTAGAAACTTATAGAAGGAGAGAAGCCCTTAGTGGTCTGTATATGGGAACAGTGTTTAGCAGAAGAGACTCTGCCAGACTGCATGAGTGACTAAAAGAAGGCGCTGAGACAGGAATACTCTGCCACAGATCCTGGGATCCATGGAGGCAGCCGGACGACTGAGCCACAGACCCTGGGCATCCAGCGTTTGGCCATGGAACCATCCCTCTGAGCACGATAGGGACAGCTAGCTCAGGCATTTCCTCAGCACAGAACCTTCTGCTGCCAGAGAGGAGACTGGAGAAGCCAGCTCAGTGCCTCACCTGTATTGTTTTGCGCTTGAGTTCCTCCAATAAAGAAGCATACTGGTTTACTGCAGGCCCTGACTCTTTGGACTTTTTGACCCTAGCCTGCTCTGACTTCTGCCTAAATCTCTGTACTGACCTGCTTGTCCTGACCTTGGCCTGTCCCTCACTACAGTTATGCCTGATGCATTGGTCCTCTGGTCAACAGTCAACACTCAACCAAACAGAGATTACTCCAAGAGCTAGCGGCTAGGTGGTTCCCCTGCAGCGAAGTCCAGATCCCTGTGTAGGGTTTAAAGGGTGAATACTAGGGGGGACACTAAGATTATGCCTTAGAAATAGGCCCAAACAAATTTGTTTTAGTGGCACACCAGATCCACAGACACTTCGTAATATGGAGATCCCATGGCTATGTGCTTCATTTTATAAATACTTACGATGAATGCAGCTGAAACATCTGAGCTCAATATTCAGGAGCGAGGTCCTACTTTTGGCCATATAGTGTATATTATAGAATCTCCTAGAAGCAATGCTCATAGGGTAGAATACTTTTCATGGAGCATTTATTTATTTTATGCACTTATATAGCGCTGACATATTCCACAGCACTTTACAGACATTAGCATCAAGCTGTCCCCAGTGGGGGTCACAAACTAAGTTCCCTATCAGTATGTAAACACAGGGAGAACATACAAACTCCATGCAGATGTTGTCCTTGATCAGATTCAAATCTAGGACCCCAGCACTGCAAGCAGGGCTGGGACAAGGTCCACCACCAACAGAGGCAAAGCTGCCCAAGTGCGCCCCCCCCCCCCCTCCCGCCATTTAGATATGTATGTTTGTTATTAATCAGACATTCACCCCAACCCACCCCCTTGTAATTTTATCCCATCCAGAACCCCATCAGACCTCAGATCAGACGGAAAAGAATATTATCTTTATTTAAGAACTATCTTACTTCACTTCAGGGCAGACACTCACGCTCTATCCCTGCTGGGGCCTGGCCGCTGGGTCGTGACACAGTGCTGTGCTGCTGCCTGCACTGCTCCTGGTCTCCAGAGGGCACACATGTGACCTGACTGCGTACAGCGCGTCAGGTCAAAGTGCTCGCTGTACGCAGCCAGTCAGGCAAGCACTGAGCAGAGACCAGAGCAGCGGAGCGGCCGAGCCAAGAGGCGGAGCGGGGAGGGAGCACGTAAGTCAGTGCCAAGAGCTCACTACTCCCTCCGTCCTCCAGCGCGGCCGGCAGCCCGGCAGCAGCAGCGACGTGGTCAGTGGCCTGTGTGCCACCCAGAGGCTGGGGAGCTGGCCTGCGCCCTGAGGCTGGAGCCTCCCCAGCCTCTGTGTCGGCCTGGCCCTGCTACGGAGTGCTTCTGTGGGGTTCCGTACTCCCCTTCTGCAATAAGATAGAACTTGCTCTATCTTTTTACGGAACGGGCGGATTACGGACCCATTCTCTGCCTTAGGCCTCATGCACACGGACGGGTTTTTTTGCGGTCTGCAAAACGGATTTCCGTTGTTCCGTGATCCGTGACCATTTTTTCGTCCGTGGGTCTTCCTTTATTTTTGGAGGATCCACGGACATGAAAAAAAAGTCATTTAGGTGTCTGCCTGGCCGTGCGGAGCCAAACGGATCCGTCCTGACTTACAATGCAAGTCAATACGGACGGATCCGTTTGACGTTGACACAATATGGTGCAATTGCAAACGGATCCGTTCCCCATTGACTTTCAATGTAAAGTCAGGAGTCCCTATTATACCATCGGATCGGAGTTTTCTCCAATCTGATGGTATATTTTAACTTGAAGCGTCCCCATCACCATGGGAACGCCTCTAAGTTAGAATATACCATCGGATTTGAGTTAGATCGTGAAACTCAGATCCGACAGTATAATCTAACACAGAGGCGTTCCCATGGTGATGGGGACGCTTCAGGTTAGAATATACTAAAAGAACTGTGTACATGACTGCCCCCTGCTGCCTGGCAGGTGCTGCCAGGCAGCAGGGGGCAGACCCCTCCCTCCCCCCCCTGTATTTAACTCATTGGTGGCCAGTGCGGCCGGCCCCCCCTCCCTCCCTTGTATTTAACACATGGGTGGCCAGTGCGGCCGGGCGCATTATACTTACCTGCGATGTCTGTGGCCGGGCGCTCCTCCTACTGGTAAGTGAAAGGTCTGTGCTATAAGCAATGCGCCGCACAGACCTTTCACTTACCAGTAGGAGGAGCGTCTGGCCGGTCACAGACATCGCAGGTAAGTATAATGCTTCTAAAATTGCTAAGTAACCATGGCAGCCAGGACTGCAGTAGCGTCCTGGCTGCCATGGTAACCATGGCCACCATTGTGTTAAATACAAGGGAGGGAGGGAGGGGGGGGCGGCCGCACTGGCCACCAATGTGTTAAATACAAGGGAGGGAGGGGGGCCGCACTGGCCACCAATGTGTTAAATACAGGGGGGGGGGGATCTGCCCCCTGCTACCTGGCAGCACCTGCCAGGCAGCAGGGGGCAGTCATGTACACAGTTCTTTTAGTATATTCTAACCTGAAGCGTCCCCATCACCATGGGAACGCCTCTGTGTTAGAATATACTGTCGGATCTGAGTTTTCAAGAAGTGAAAAATCAGATCTAAAAAGCTTTTATGCAGACGGATCAGCAGATCCGTCTGTGTGAAAGTAGCCTACGGACAAGGATGACGGATGGCAATCTTGTGTGCATCCGTGTTTTTTCACGGACCCATTGACTTGAATGGGTCCGTGAACCGTTGTCTGTCAAAAAAATAGGACAGGCCTTATTTTTTTGATAGATACAGGAAACACGGATCACGGATGCGGCTGCAAAACGGTGCATTTTCCGATTTTTCAACGGACCCATTGAAAGTCAATGGGTCCGCGAAAAAAAACGGAACAACGGCCGCGGATGCACACAACGGTCGTGTGCATGAGGCCTTACTCTGCGTCTGTGAGGATGATTGCAGGGCTTGAGGCTTAAAGGGATTGTCCAGAATTTTTTAAACCCATATTTTGCAGGATAGAAAAGTGTGGTGTTCTACGTTATTGAGTCCTGAAAAAAAAATGAACGGAAACTTAAAGGGGTTGTTCAAGTTATTTTTTTGTTTTCTAACTAATCCAATGTAACAGCTTTACCATGCACTTACTGCATCTGTAGTTGCTCCTTTCTCAGATTTCACTGAGGGTCACATGACCTGTGATGTCAGCTTTTCTCCCTGCTCAGATGATGTTTCGTGCACAAGCCTGAGAGAGCAAATATGTGTCTGTACACGAGACGTCACAGTGCTGGCAATGCCTTTCTGCACTGCCGTCTGCTGCTGCTGCTCTCTGCCCTGTGTCTCCCTCCCACTAGATACTTCAGGAAAGATTAACCCCTTTAGGAGCACAGACAGGGTGAAAAGGCTTTACTGAGTAGCTGCAGGCAGTGAGGAGACAAATGCTGGGCACAGGAGCTAACAGAGGAGTTCTGCAGAGCATTGCACAAGAACAGGTAGGGTGAAGATCCTGTGTGTATCAGCACTGTCATTGCACAGCTGGGACTTGTAGTCCTACACATACAACATGCTGCTGAGTATCCCAGCAGTCAGACATGTCACTCAGGGCAGCACTTGTATTCACTCCCTTTGCATCTGCATTTCCGGAGAGCAGCGCGAACTTCCGGCCGCAGCTCCGGAAGATTGCACCGCTCTGCAATTTGACGTACTATTACATCATGCTGATCAGTGTGCGCCCGAATAAAGTAAAGATAAAAAAGAGGTATTAAAAGTAAAAATAAAAAGTGTTTTTAATTTAAAAAAAAATTATGTTTCAAGCACCTTCTGAACGGGTCCGCAATCCACTTTCATGCGGCTTCTCTTCATGCCTCTGCACCGCAAAAAAATTTAACTTGTTCTATTTTTTTATGGTCTGGACAGATCACAGACCCAGTCAAGTTGAGTGGGTCTGGATCCGTCTGTGGCCAGTGAACAGACATGTTCTATCTTGTCCGTTTTTCACTGACCGACTGCCCCCATGCAATTGAATGTGTCCGTTTCTCAGAAAACCATCAGTGAATAAAAATGTCTGTTAAAAATGGACAGCTTACCCATTTTTGAACGTACTTTCTTTTCACTGTCGCCTGCATGTAGCCTTAGGGCTTGTTAACACGACCGTGGTTTTGGTCCGCACCAGAACCACATTTTTTGCCGCTCAGATGCAGACCCATTCACTTCAATGGGGCCGCAAAAGATGCGGACAGCACTCCGTGTGCTGTCTGCTTCCGTTACTCCGTTCCGTGGCCCCGCAAAAATTATGAGGCATGTCCTATTCTTGTCCGTTTTGCAGACAAGAATAGGCATTTCAATAATGGGCCTCCTGTTCCGTTCCGCAAATTGCAGAAGGCACACGGGAGGTATCTGTGTTTTGCGGATCCGCAATTTGCAGACCGCAAAACACGGCACGGTCGTGTGAACAAGCCCTTATAGTAAGGCCCCTTTCACACGGGCAAGTTTTCCGCGCAGATGCGATGCGTGAGGTGAACGCATTGCACCTGCACTGAATCCTGACCCATTCATTTCTATGGGGCTGTGCACATGAGCATTGTTTTTCATGCATCACTTGTGCGTTGCGTGAAAATCGCAGCATGTTATTCTGCGTTTTTCAAGCAACGTAGGCCCAACAGAAGTGAATGGGGCTGTGTGAAAATCGCATAGCATCCGCAAGCAAGTGCGGATGCTATGCGATTTTCACAGATTGTTGCTAAGGAGAAGATGTTATTAAATAGGGGCGAGGTCCATTCACTTTATTATTTTCCATTATAACATGGTTATAAAGGAAAATACTAGCATTCTTTAAAGGGAACCTGTCACCTGGATTTTGTGTATAGAGCTGAGGACATGGGTTGCTAGATGGCCGCTAGCACATCCGCAATACCCAGTCCCCATAGCTCTGTGTGCTTTTATTGTGTAAGAAAAACGATTTGATACATATGCAAATTAACCTGAGATGAGTCCTGTCTGACTCATCTCAGGGACAGGATTCATCTCAGGTTAATTTGCAAATGTATCAAATATTTTTTTTTACACAATAAAAGCACACAGAGCTATGGGGACTGGGTATTGCGGATGTGCTAGCGGCCATCTAGCAGCGCATGTCCTCAGCTCTATACACAAAATCCCGGTGACAGGTTCCCTTTAACCACCTCAGCCCCCAGTGCTTAAACACCCTGAAAGACCAGGCCACTTTTTACACTTCTGACCTACACTACTTTCACCATTTATTGCTCGGTCATGCAACTTACCACCCAAATGAATTTTACCTCCTTTTCTTCTCACTAATAGAGCTTTCATTTGGTGGTATTTCATTGCTGCTGACATTTTTACTTTTTTTGTTATTAATCGAAATTTAACGATTTTTTTTGCAAAAAAATGACATTTTTCACTTTCAGTTGTAAAATTTTGCAAAAAAAATGACATCCATATATAAATTTTGCTCTAAATTTATTGTTCTACATGTCTTTGATAAAAAAAAAATGTTTGGGTAAAAAAAAAATGGTTTGGGTAAAAGTTATAGCGTTTACAAACTATGGTACAAAAATGTGAATTTCCGCTTTTTGAAGCAGCTCTGACTTTCTGAGCACCTGTCATGTTTCCTGAGGTTCTACAATGCCCAGACAGTACAAACACCCCACAAATGACCCCATTTCGGAAAGTACACACCCTAAGGTATTCGCTGATGGGCATAGTGAGTTCATAGAACTTTTTATTTTTTGTCACAAGTTAGCGGAAAATGATGATTTTATTTTTTTTTTTTTTCTTACAAAGTCTCATATTCCACTAACTTGTGACAAAAAATAAAAACTTCCATGAACTCACTATGCCCATCACGAAATACCTTGGGGTCTCTTCTTTCCAAAATGGGGTCACTTGTGGGGTAGTTAAACTGCCCTGGCATTCTAGGGGCCCAAATGTGTGGTAAGGAGTTTGAAATCAAATTCTGTAAAAAATGACGAGTGAAATCCGAAAGGTGCTCTTTGGAATGTGGGCCCCTTTGCCCACCTAGGCTGCAAAAAAGTGTCACACATCTGGTATCTCCGTATTCAGTAGAAGTTGGGGAATGTGTTTTGGGGTGTCATTTTACATATACTCATGCTGGGTGAGATAAATATCTTGGTCAAATGCCAACTTTGTATAAAAAAATGGGAAAAGTTGTCTTTTGCCAAGATATTTCTCTCACCCAGCATGGGTATATGTAAAAAGACACCCCAAAACACATTCCCCAACTTCTCCTGAATACGGAGATACCAGATGTGTGACACTTTTTTGCAGCCTAGGTGGGCAAAGGGGCCCATATTCCAAAGAGCACCTTTCGGATTTCACTCGTCATTTTTTACAGAATTTGATTTCAAACTCCTTACCACACATTTGGGCCCCTAGAATGCCAGGGCAGTATAACTACCCCACAAGTGACCCCATTTTGGAAAGAAGAGACCCAAGGTATTCGCTGATGGGCATAGTGAGTTCATGGAAGTTTTTATTTTTTGTCACAAGTTAGTGGAATATGAGACTTTGTATGAAAAAAAAAAAAAAATCATCATTTTCCACTAACTTGTGACAAAAAATAAAAAATTCTAGGAACTCGCCATGCCCCTCACGGAATACCTTGGGGTGTCTTCTTTCCAAAATGGGGTCACTTGTGGGGTAGTTATACTGCCCTGGCATTTTCCAGGGGCCCTAATGTGTGGTAAGTAGGTAAATGACCAGTGAAATCCAAAAGGTGCTCTTTGGAATATGGGCCCCTTTGCCCACCTAGGCTGCAAAAAAGTGCCACACATGTGGTATCTCCGTACTCAGGAGAAGTTGGGGAATGTGTTTTGGGGTGTCTTTTTACATATACCCATGCTGGGTGAGAGAAATATCTTGGCAAAAGACAACTTTTCCCATTTTTTTATACAAAGTTGGCATTTGACCAAGATATTTATCTCACCCAGCATGGGTATATGTAAAATGACACCCCAAAACACATTCCCCACCTTCTCCTGAGTACGGAGATACCAGATGTGTGACACTTTTTTGCAGCCTAGGTGGGCAAAGGGGCCCATATTCCAAAGAGCACCTTTCGGATTTCACTCGTCATTTTTTACAGAATTTGATTTCAAACTCCTTACCACACATTTGGGCCCCTAAAATACCAGGGCATTATACCTACCCCACAAGTGACCCCATTTTGGAAAGAATAGACCCCAAGGTATTCGCTGATGGGCATAGTGAGTTCATGGAAGTTTTTATTTTTTGTCACAAGTTAGTGGAATATGAGACTTTGTATGAAAAAAAAAAATCAAAAAAAAAAAATCATCATTTTCCACTAACTTGTGACAAAAAATAAAAAATTCTAGGAACTCGCCATGCCCCTCACGGAATACCTTGGGGTGTCTTCTTTCCAAAATGGGGTCACTTGTGGGGTAGTTATACTGCCCTGGCATTTTCCAGGGGCCCTAATGTGTGGTAAGTAGGTAAATGACCAGTGAAATCCGAAAGGTGCTCTTTGGAATATGGGCCCCTTTGCCCACCTAGGCTGCAAAAAAGTGTCACACATCTGGTATCTCCGTACTCGGGAGAAGTTGGGGAATGTGTTTTGGGGTGTCTTTTTACATATACCCATGCTGGGTGAGAGAAATATCTTGGCAAAAGACAACTTTTCCCATTTTTTTATACAAAGTTGGCATTTGACCAAGATATTTATCTCACCCAGCATGGGTATATGTAAAATGACACCCCAAAACACATTCCCCACCTTCTCCTGAGTACGGAGATACCAGATGTGTGACACTTTTTTGCAGCCTAGGTGGGCAAAGGGGCCCATATTCCAAAGAGCACCTTTCGGATTTCACTCGTCATTTTTTACAGAATTTGATTTCAAACTCCTTACCACACATTTGGGCCCCTAAAATACCAGGGCATTATACCTACCCCACAAGTGACCCCATTTTGGAAAGAATAGACCCCAAGGTATTCGCTGATGGGCATAGTGAGTTCATGGAAGTTTTTATTTTTTGTCACAAGTTAGTGGAATATGAGACTTTGTATGAAAAAAAAAAATCAAAAAAAAAAAATCATCATTTTCCACTAACTTGTGACAAAAAATAAAAAATTCTAGGAACTCGCCATGCCCCTCACGGAATACCTTGGGGTGTCTTCTTTCCAAAATGGGGTCACTTGTGGGGTAGTTATACTGCCCTGGCATTTTCCAGGGGCCCTAATGTGTGGTAAGTAGGTAAATGACCAGTGAAATCCGAAAGGTGCTCTTTGGAATATGGGCCCCTTTGCCCACCTAGGCTGCAAAAAAGTGTCACACATCTGGTATCTCCGTACTCGGGAGAAGTTGGGGAATGTGTTTTGGGGTGTCTTTTTACATATACCCATGCTGGGTGAGAGAAATATCTTGGCAAAAGACAACTTTTCCCATTTTTTTATACAAAGTTGGCATTTGACCAAGATATTTATCTCACCCAGCATGGGTATATGTAAAATGACACCCCAAAACACATTCCCCAACTTCTCCTGAGTACGGCGATACCAGATGTGTGACACTTTTTTGCAGCCTAGGTGGGCAAAGGGGCCCATATTCCAAAGAGCACCTTTCGGATTTCACTCGTCATTTTTTACAGAATTTGATTTCAAACTCCTTACCACACATTTGGGCCCCTAGAATGCCAGGGCAGTATAACTACCCCACAAGTGACCCCATTTTGGAAAGAAGAGACCCCAAGGTATTCGCTGATGGGCATAGTGAGTTCATGGAAGTTTTTATTTTTTGTCACAAGTTAGTGGAATATGAGACTTTGTATGAAAAAAAAAAAAAAAAAAAAAAAATCATCATTTTCCACTAACTTGTGACAAAAAATAAAAAATTCTAGGAACTCGCCATGCCCCTCACGGAATACCTTGGGGTGTCTTCTTTCCAAAATGGGGTCACTTGTGGGGTATTTATACTGCCCTGGCATTTTCCAGGGGCCCTAATGTGTGGTAAGTAGGTAAATGACCAGTGAAATCCAAAAGGTGCTCTTTGGAATATGGGCCCCTTTGCCCACCTAGGCTGCAAAAAAGTGCCACACATGTGGTATCTCCGTACTCAGGAGAAGTTGGGGAATGTGTTTTGGGGTGTCTTTTTACATATACCCATGCTGGGTGAGAGAAATATCTTGGCAAAAGACAACTTTTCCCATTTTTTTATACAAAGTTGGCATTTGACCAAGATATTTATCTCACCCAGCATGGGTATATGTAAAATGACACCCCAAAACACATTCCCCACCTTCTCCTGAGTACGGAGATACCAGATGTGTGACACTTTTTTGCAGCCTAGGTGGGCAAAGGGGCCCATATTCCAAAGAGCACCTTTCGGATTTCACTCGTCATTTTTTACAGAATTTGATTTCAAACTCCTTACCACACATTTGGGCCCCTAAAATACCAGGGCATTATACCTACCCCACAAGTGACCCCATTTTGGAAAGAATAGACCCCAAGGTATTCGCTGATGGGCATAGTGAGTTCATGGAAGTTTTTATTTTTTGTCACAAGTTAGTGGAATATGAGACTTTGTATGAAAAAAAAAAAAAAAAAAAAAAATCATCATTTTCCACTAACTTGTGACAAAAAATAAAAAATTCTAGGAACTCGCCATGCCCCTCACGGAATACCTTGGGGTGTCTTCTTTCCAAAATGGGGTCACTTGTGGGGTAGTTATACTGCTCTGGCATTTTCCAGGGGCCCTAATGTGTGGTAAGTAGGTAAATGACCAGTGAAATCCGAAAGGTGCTCTTTGGAATATGGGCCCCTTTGCCCACCTAGGCTGCAAAAAAGTGTCACACATCTGGTATCTCCGTACTCGGGAGAAGTTGGGGAATGTGTTTTGGGGTGTCTTTTTACATATACCCATGCTGGGTGAGAGAAATATCTTGGCAAAAGACAACTTTTCCCATTTTTTTTATACAAAGTTGGCATTTGACCAAGATATTTATCTCACCCAGCATGGGTATATGTAAAATGACACCCCAAAACACATTCCCCAACTTCTCCTGAGTACGGCGATACCAGATGTGTGACACTTTTTTGCAGCCTAGATGCGCAAAGGGGCCCAAATTCCTTTTAGGAGGGCAGGGCAGTATAAATACCCCACATGTGACCCCATTTTGGAAAGAAGACACCCCAAGGTATTCAATGAGGGGCATGGCGAGTTCATAGAAATTTTTTTTTTTTGGCACAAGTTAGCGGAAATTGATATTTTTTATTTTTTTCTCACAAAGTCTCCCGTTCCGCTAACTTGGGACAAAAATTTCAATCTTTCATGGACTCAATATGCCCCTCACGGAATACCTGGGGGTGTCTTCTTTCCGAAATGGGGTCACATGTGGGGTATTTATACTGCCCTGGCATTCTAGGGGCCCTAAAGCGTGAGAAGAAGTCTGGAATATAAATGTCTAAAAAATTTTACGCATTTGGATTCCGTGAGGGGTATGGTGAGTTCATGTGAGATTTAATTTTTTGTCACAAGTTAGTGGAATATGAGACTTTGTAAGAAAAAAAAATAATAATTCCGCTAACTTGGGCCAAAAAAATGTCTGAATGGAGCCTTACAGGGGGGTGATCAATGACAGGGGGGTGATCAATGACAGGGGGGTTGATCAATGACAGGGGGTTGATCAATGACAGGGGTGTGATCAATGACAGGGGGGTGATCAATGACAGGGGGGTGATCAATGACAGGGGGGGTGATCAATGACAGGGGGGGTGATCAATGACAGGGGTGGTGATCAATGACAGGGGGGTGATCAATGACAGGGGGGTGATCAATGACAGGGGGGTGATCAGGGAGTCTATATGGGGTGATAACCACAGTCATTGATCACGCCCGTGTAAGGCTTCATTCAGACGTCCGTATGCGTTTTGCGGATCCGATCCATCTATCAGTGGATCCGTAAAAATCATGCGGACGTCTGAATGGAGCTTTACAGGGGGGTGATCAATGACAGGGGGGTAATCAATGACAGGGGGGTGATCAGGGAGTCTATATGAGGTGATCACCACAGTCATTGATCATGCCCCTGTAAGGCTTCATTCAGACGTCCGGATGCGTTTTGCGGATCCGATCCATCTATCAGTGGATCCGTAAAAATCATGCGGACGTCTGAATGGAGCTTTACAGGGGGGTAATCAATGACAGGGGGGTGATCAGGGAGTCTATATGGGGTGATAACCACAGTCATTGATCATGCCCCTGTAAGGCTTTATTCAGACGTCCGGATGCGTTTTGCGGATCCGATCCATCTATCAATGGATCCGTAAAAATCATGCGGACGTCTGAATGGAGCTTTACAGGGGGGTAATCAATGACAGGGGGGTGATCAATGACAGGGGGGTGATCAATGACAGGGGGGTGATCAGGGAGTCTATATGGGGTGATAACCACAGTCATTGATCATGCCCCTGTAAGGCTTCATTCAGACGTCCGGATGCGTTTTGCGGATCCGATCCATCTATCAGTGGATCCGTAAAAATCATGCGGACGTCTGAATGGAGCTTTACAGGGGGGTAATCAATGACAGGGGGGTGATCAATGACAGGGGGGTGATCAGGGAGTCTATATGGGGTGATAACCACAGTCATTGATCATGCCCCTGTAAGGCTTCATTCAGACGTCCGGATGCGTTTTGCGGATCCGATCCATCTATCAGTGGATCCGTAAAAATCATGCGGACATCTGAATGGAGCTTTACAGGGGGGTGATCAGGGAGTCTATATGGGGTGATCACCACAGTCATTGATCATGCCCCTGTAAGGCTTCATTCAGACGTCCGGATGCGTTTTGCGGATCCGATCCATCTATCAGTGGATCCGTAAAAATCATGCGGACGTCTGAATGGAGCTTTACAGGGGGGTAATCAATGACAGGGGGGTGATCAATGACAGGGGGGTGATCAGGGAGTCTATATGGGGTGATAACCACAGTCATTGATCATGCCCCTGTAAGGCTTCATTCAGACGTCCGGATGCGTTTTGCGGATCCGATCCATCTATCAGTGGATCCGTAAAAATCATGCGGACATCTGAATGGAGCTTTACAGGGGGTTGATCAATGACAGGGGGGTAATCAATGACAGGGGGGTGATCAGGGAGTCTATATGGGGTGATCAGGGAGTCTATATGGGGTGATCAGGGGCTAATAAGGGGTTAATAAGTGACGGGGGGGGGTGTAGTGTAGTGGTGCTTGGTGCTACTTTACTGAGCTACCTGTGTCCTTTGGTGGTCGATCCAAACAAAGGGGACCACCAGAGGACCAGGTAGCAGGTATATTAGACGCTGTTATCAAAACAGCGTCTAATATACCTGTTAGGGGTTAAAAAAAACACATCTCCAGCCTGCCAGCGAACGATCGCCGCTGGCAGGCTGGAGATCAACTCTCTTACCTTCCGTTCCTGGGAGCGCGCGCGCCTGTGTGCGCGCGTTCACAGGAAATCTCGCGTCTCGCGAGATGACGCGTATATGCGTCCACTCGGAATGAATCAACCACCTCCAGGACGCGTCTGTGCGTACAGCGGTCCGGAGGTGGTTAATACAGAATGCTAAGTAAAATGTCCCTTGAAGTTAAAAAATAAAAAAAAATTACTCACCACATCCACTTGTTCGCGCAGGTCCTTCTGAATGACCTGTGCTGATGTCACCAAATTACGTCATCAAAGGTCCTTTTGCAGGTCCTGAAAGATGAAAGAAGACGATGCCGGCTGCGCGAACAAATGGACGAGGTGAGTAATTATATATTTTTTTTAACCCTCTCAAGCAACATTTTACTATGCATTCTGTATTCAGAATGCTATTATTTTCCTTTATAACCATGTTATAAGGTAAAATAATAACATCTACAGAACACCGAACCCAAACCCGAACTTCAGTGAAGAAGTCCAGGTTCGGGTCTGGGTACCACATTAAGTTTTTTTTTATCACGCGCGTGCAAAACGCATTAAAACGTTTTGCACTCACGCGGAAAAAAACACAGACAAAATTGACTGAAATTGCGTGCGCGGGTTTCCCACAACACATGCAGACCAAATCCATGACGTCAGTCTGCAAGGGGCCTAAGGGTTGTTGTTTTAGTGGAGCACATTTGCTCCTGGAACCAGTTAGGGGTGGGGCTGCATTCGCTCAGAATCCCATACATTCTAGGCGCCGCCCTCTCCACCCTGCTGTCTCCCGTGACGTACTGCCGTGCTTAGCGTGGAGACCCTGCCCCCTGTAGGCACGTGGGTCTGTCAATGCCAGGGGACTACATTTCCCGACATTCCTGCACCGCTGTTTGTCGCTGTCTCAGTGACGTTGTCTGGAATTAACGTGCAAGTTGCGCGGGAAACTGTGACAGTACACATCCCGCGAGAGGAAGCGGCTGCCGGGCGGTAACGGGTGGAGGGGGAAATAGAAGTGAGTTTGGGGGGGGAGGCCGTATACCTGGAGATACGAGGGTGTCCGGGTTCACTGTGAGTAGTCAGATCTGTCTGCCATCTGGAAGTTTCCTGGCCAATAGCTGTTCTTGCATGGCTTGGGTGACATCAGTGCATTGTATAGTGTGATCCTCTGGTGTCACTGGTCCTCCATGTTGTCTGGTGTCTTCCTCCCTTGTGAAATCACCAGTGCTCAGTCTTGTGCAGGAAGGTGAGGCTGATTGATATATGTAAGCTCTGTGTATAACAGATAGTGTTGAGGAGTACGAGGTTCAGGTTATCGAAGAATTCCCTTATAGCTTCTGCTACCACGGACCATAAGTAGTGTTGAGCGAACTTGTGTTTTAAATTCGGTGTCTAAAATTCTGGTTATCGAAGAATCCCGTTATGGATTTCGCTACCACGGACCATAACGTTATTTAGAATCCTTAACGCGATTCTTCGATAACCCGAACTTTAGACGCCGAACTTAAAACACAAGTTCGCTCAACACTAACCATAAGTTATAGCGGACTCCAAAACTGAATTCTTAGATACGCCGGACTTGAAAACACAAGTTCGCTCATCCGTACTCTAAAACTTTTGACATGCCGGAAGTTTTGCTTAGCGGTGGTTTGGTTTCTGAGACCCCCAGGAAGGGGCAGAGACCATCGGCTGAGTTCTGTACCCTTAGGTTGTATAGCTGTCATTAGCTGAAGATGGGCTCATAGGCT
This sequence comes from Bufo bufo, assembly GCF_905171765.1. Lineage (NCBI taxonomy): Eukaryota > Metazoa > Chordata > Amphibia > Anura > Bufonidae > Bufo > Bufo bufo. The sequence goes on along the minus strand of NC_053392.1, from coordinate 270,747,176 downwards.
ACTTTCACACTTGCGTTTTGGCTTTCCGTTTGTGAGATCCGTTCAGGGCTCTCGCAAGCGGTCCAAAACGGATCAGTTTGCATTCTAATGCATTCTGAATGGAAAAGGATCTGCTCAGAATGCATCTGGCTACTTTCACACTCGCGTTTGGTGCGGATCCGTTCAGATAATACAAACGTCTGCATCCGTTCAGAATGGATCCGTTTGTATTATCTTTAACATAGCCAAGACAGATCCGTCTTGAACACCATTGAAAGTCAATGGAGGACAGATCCATTTTCTATTATGTCATAGAAAACGGATCCGTCCCCATTGACTTACATTGTGTGCCAGGACAGATCCGTTTGGCTCAGTTTTGTCAGACGGACACCAAAACGCTGCAAGCAGCGTTTAGGTGTCCGCATCCAAAGCGGAATGGAGACAGAACGGAGCCAAACTGATGCATTCTGAGCGGATCCTTTTGCATTCAGAATGCATTAGGGCAGGGGTGTCCAAACTTTTTTCGAGGAGGGCCAGATTTGATAAAGTGAACATGTGCGAGGGCCGACCATTTTGCCCAACATTCTTTGAACCATTAAAATTACATGCAAATTAACTATTTTATGCAAATTTTATTGCAAACGGCATCCCTTTCATTTTGTGACTTGGATGACAAATCTAAACAGGTGTTAAATCACTCAATATAAAAAACAGGAGGCAGAAATATGTCGGAAACAGTACATTACAAGGTTGTCTGTTAACTTTTAAATTCCAAAAATGTGAACTGGAACATAACACCAAGTATACTCATATGTTCAAATATATTTATAACTGATTGACCAACTGACATTGAAGGGAACCTGTTATCAACTTTATTCCGCCCATACTATACTAAAGGCAGTATAAAGTAGAGACAGGTGAGTTGATTTCAGCGGTCTGTCATTTATAAGTTAAAAGTAAGTGGTTGCCGAGAACCAACATCACAATCATTGCAGACTGGGCCTGGAAAAGAGTCACGGCCACCTGCGAAGAGTCCTGGTTAGTGATAGATTCCTGCTCTCCCGCCCGCCTGCTGATGACTGACAGTCTTCTACCTAGTTCCCTTTCTGTCTAGGAGAGAACTGCCAATCATCAGCAGATGGACGGGGAGAGCAGGAGATTATGAATAACCAGGATTCTTCTCAGGTAGATGTGACTCTTTTCAAGGCCCTGGCTGCAATGATTATGATGCTGGTTCTCATCAACCACTTACTTTTCGCTCATGAGGGGCACACCGCTGACATCAGCATTTCTGTCACTAATTTATGCTGCCCTCAGTGAGATTACCATAAAGTTGATGACAGGTTCCCTTTAACTGAGATTTTACAATGTATTAATTTCAACTGAAAAAATCTTGCCTGCACTAATGTGAAGGGTGAAACTGAGATCTGGACTGCAGCAGATAGGCTAGATCTGGTTCAAAGGCTGTGGTTTTGATGCGCAAAATATCACGCAAGTGAGAGTCACTTAGTCTTGTCCGCATGCGATTTCTTGTTAAGGTTCATAACAGAGAATGTCTTCTCACACAAATATGTTGAGCCAAACAAGCTCAGCATTTTCTTTGCCAATGTTCGAATCTCTTTAAAACGGCTCTTATCCAGTTGGCTGGCTGTGAGCTGTGCGCTGCGATTGGCCAGCGCTGCAGCAAGGGACACGCCTCATACAAAAAATCACTCCAGTACAACAGAGGGAGCGCAGACACCGGAGCCTATACCGGGCGAACGGAGCGGCGTCCAGACATACTAGTAAGTGCAGGGGGACCCCTGGGCGCCGCTCTGCCCACTGATATAGTTAGTTTTTAGTTTCTACACTAGTGAAAGGTCCTCTTTAAGGCTCTGGAGGTCAAGTAGCTCTTCAGTCACATTCATTTCATCGTCCACCCCTCTCAGTGTCGGAGAGGTCCGTGCTTTCATCACAGGCTATTGAAAAGAAGTCAAAATCAACTCCTTTTGAAGTTAACTGTCTCTTTAATATCTGATGAAATTTCTTCTACAGTGTTACGAGCCAGGCAAATATTGGAAAACTCTGACTTCTTCTCGGGACAGATATTCTGCACCATTTTCATAACGCATTCTTTAATAAAGTCACCCTCAGCAAAAGATTTGCAATTTTTAGCAATTAACGTTGCTACCTCATAGCTAGCCCTTGTGGCATTTTCATTTGACTCACAGGCTCTTGTAAAAAATCGCTGTTGTGACATTAAAACACTTTCAAGTTGCTTCACCTTGTCACTGCGGTCGCACCCTGTTAGCTTGTCGTATGTGCTGTGTCTCGACTGGTAGTGTCTCTTGACATTAAATTCCTTATTCACAGCCACAGTCTCTTGGCATATTAGACAAAGGCCTCCTGCACACGGCCGTTTTTTGCGTTCCGTATACGGAACTATTCATTTCAATGGTTCCGCGAAAAAAACGGAATGTACTCCGTATGCATTCCGTTCTTGTATTTCCGTTTTTCCATTCCGTTCTAACATAGAACATGTCCTATTATTGCCCGCAAATCACGTTCCGTGGCTACATTCAAGTCAATGGGTCCGCAAAAAAAACCGAACACATACGGAAATGCATCCGTAAGTCTTCCGTTTCCGTTCCGTTTTTTGCTGAACCATCTATTGAAAATGTTATGTCCAGCCCAATTTTATCTATGTAATTACTGTATACTGTATATGCTATACGGAAAAACGGACACACAACGGAAACAAAAAACGGAACAACGGATCAGTGAAAAACGGACCGCAAAACACTGAAAAAGCCATACGTTCGTGTGCAATAGGCCAAACACAGTGATTCCGTATTTCAGTGAAAAAATATTCCACTTTCCACCTGTCCTGGAAGCGGCGTCCCTCACTGTCAACTTTTGGTTTCTTATTTGTAGTTGCCATTATAAAAATTGGCCAAATGGGGAGAACTTATTTGTAGAGAGTACTAGGAGCACAATCAGATAATCCAGATTCTAGCCCAGTGACGTACAGTGAGGGGTTAATGAAGGGTATGACGGCTTTCTACCACTGATTCGGATTATGCCCCCTTTTCTGCTTTAGTTCACAGCCCAGCCTGCAAGTGTGTGTTTTTTTTTTTCCTCAATAGACTCAAATAGGCTCAATAGCCCTTATGCTCGCTCTGGCCTTGTGGCTGTAAGTGTGGAGGCGCAGGGAGAAGGAAAGGCAACGTTAATTGGTGATGACTTTGATTATGTTTGGACCTGGAACTCAGCGCTAGAACGCAGCCAGAAATGTTTTAATAAATTCAGCAACACTTTAAAAGGGTTTTCCAGTACTTTTTGTAGCTGCAGATGGTGCTGGAAATTCAGAGCTCTTTCTCCTGTGTAGTGGTTGGAACTAGTTGCTGTAGCACTGCTCCCATTTGCTTCCAACATTGGAGGTACAAGGATAGGCCACCAATATAAAAGTACAGGAAAACTCCTATAAACAAAGAGAAGGGCACCTGATGTATGAAAAGTGTGACTAAAACGGTGGGTAAATGAATCAGCCACCCAGATTCTATTAGGACTGTTTAGGTCATAAACCACCCTATTGTACTGCATTTGTCACTGTTCAAATGCAGTTGCTAAAATTATTCTGGTAAAAGAGCTATCCACATTGCTGTCCAAATCCATCTGTCTCCTGTCCACCTGCATCTTTTATGGTGCCCTATTAACTTGAAGCTCCTGTATTACTGCTGTCTTATAAGAAAAAAGGGCCTTTGGAATGTTTTAGATACCAGAGTCCTGACGCAACTCTGTGACCCTGGCTTCCAAAAAAAAATCAGAGCTGAGATACAGCCGTGTGGATGAACTTACTGGCCGATATTCTGGCCTTACAGAGAAGAAAAGCCGAGATCTCGCGACGTCCGAGATCTCTGCTTTCCTTCTCCCTGAGCCCAAATCTCGCGTGATCTCGGACGTCGCCGCGAGATTTGGCCTTTGCTGATGCAGCCTCTTCCTGTAAGCTGTGGGCTCCTGGTGAGCTGGCGGTGACTGGTGAGAGGGTCCGGGGGCCGGAATACCCACGATTTAATCAAACCTCTGGGGGGCCGTTTTACTCCGGACCACGGGCCGCATTAGGGAAAACTGATCTGTTTTGGGCCGCTTGTGACAGCCCTGAACGGATCTCACAAACGGAAAGCCAAAACGCCAGTGTGAAAGTAGCCTAAGTTTGCCTCCGGTCAGTCACCATTCCGCTTTGGATGCGGACACCAAAACGCTGCTTGTAGCGTTTGGGTTTCCGTCTGATGAAACTGAGACAAACGGATCCGTTCTAACACACAATGTAAGTCAATGTGGACGGATCCGTTTTCACTGGCACAATAGAAAATGGATCCGTCCTCCATTGACTTTGTGGTGTTCATGACGGATCCGTCTTGGCTATGTTAAAGATAATACAAACGGATCCATTCTGAACGGATGCAGATGGTTGTATTATCTGAACGGATCCGTCCATGATGGATCCACACAAAACGTGAGTGTGAAAGTAGCCAAAGGGATTGTGCAGTGCAAACATGGATATCCTCTCCCGCCACACCTGCCAATTAGCTGTGCGAGAGCTGCCTCCACTTCAAAGTTACCTGCGCGTCGTGCAATTTGCACTGGTGGCGCGGTGTAAGTACAATATACAGTCCTTGAATGGAACAAGCAGTTCTAATTACACTGCGGCACCTCTACAAACAAGAGGCAATTGTGGAGCGACGCTCGCATGCACCGATTTCCCTTCAAACTGCGATCATCAGGGGGAGGCCGAGAAGATAGGTCATCAATATCTTTGCACTGCACAACATGGCTGGTGTCTTCCAGAAACGGTGCCACACCTGTCAGTTGTGTGGTATTGCAGCTCAGCTCCATTGAAGTGAATGGGACTGAACTGCAGTACCAGAGACGACCCATGCATAGGTGGGGTGCTGGTTTTGGGAGAAAGAAGTTTTCTACTACTGAACAATCCAGTAGATCAGCTTCTTCAAGCTAGCAAGGAGATCTGATCAGAGCTGAAGGGTACAGTGCTCAACTGAGTGCTGCTGCCCCTTGGCTTTAGAGATTGGGGGGTTCTCAGATCCCAGAACCATTGCCCTTTAAAGAGGGTCGGGCATAAAGGATCTTATTGGGTCCTGAAAATGGTATGCTCAGCCTGAGGTCCCAAGTCATGAAGAAACCAGATCATTAATCGGATCAGCTGTGACGTACCCTGAGAGTTAGATCTATTTTTATAAATATTAAAGATTTTTTTTATTAAACCCATTAATGTTTTTATTAAAAAAAAATCACAGTACATAGCAGCTGCAGAATGCTGTTCTGTGATAAACCCGTCAGACTTGCCAACTACTAGTTCTCCAGCTCCTCTCTGACCTCCCCCAGACAAACTTCTGATTTATGACCACATCAGATTTGAAGATCGTTCAGCAGAGGTCAGGAAGGCCCTGGAGAACGAGCTATCAGGCAGCCAGTCTGGTGGATTTAACACGGCTGCTATGTACTGTGAATTATGGAAGAGGCCAAACACTGCAAACTTTTAATAAAAACCTATTACAATGTTTATTCATTTTTTCTTTAGCCTAAATACACCTTATGAAGTTTTGATTGGTGGGGTTTCTGAGACCCTCACCGATTACTAGAATGAGAAAAAGAAGTGCTGTCTCTCCTCACGGCAGGAGACAGAAGGGAGCCTGGCTCATAGACTTTCCATTGAGCCTGTCTTCAGCAGTGAGTGATATAGTGACCAGCGGGGGTCTCTGCACCCTCACCGCACTAAACCTTTGATTTGTCACCTGTAGTGTTGAGCGAACTTGTGTTTTAAGTTCTGCGTCCAAAGTTCGGGTTCAGGTTCGGGTTATCGAAGAATCCCGTTATGGTGGATAACCTGAACTTTGAACGCAGAACTTGAAACACAAGTTAGCTCAACACTAGTCGCCTGTGCTCTGTAATGAGCAGACAGACTCCAGCGCTTGGCTCTTGCTGGACATGTTAAGTAAAGCTTCCAGCAAGTCCCAGGCTTTTTGCTCGGGGTATCTGTCACCAGTTTATGCTGCCCTTAGCTAGGACAAGATGGCAGAAACCATTTAATAAAAGTTTAACAAATGTTCTAATATTTTATATATTTTTTTATCCCTTTAAGATTGAACAGACGGGCGTTGCAGGAAAATGTGCGGGTGTGTTGCGGGAACATGCGCGATTTTTCCGTGCGAGTGCAAAACATTGTAATGCGTTTTGCACTTGCGTGAGAAAAATCGCACATGTTTGGTACCCAAACCCGAACTTCTTCACAAAAGTTCGGGCTTGGGATCAGTGTTCTGTAGATTGTATTATTTCCCCTTATAACATGGTTATAAGGGAAAATAATAGCATTCTGAATACAGAATGCATAGTAAACTAGCGCTGGAGGGGTTAAAAAAAAAATATATATAATTTAACTCGCCTTAATCCACTTGATCGCGAAGCCGGCATCTCTTCTGACTTCTTTCTTTGCTGTGTGCAGCAACAGGACCTGTGGTGACGTCACTCCGGTCATCACATGGTCCGTCACATGCTCTTCTTTTACCATGGTGATGGATCATGTGATGACCGGAGTGACGTCACCACAGGTCCTTTTCCTGCACACAGCAAAGAAGACAGAAGAAAAGCCGGGCTGCGCGATCAAGTGGATTAAGGTGAGTTAAATTTATTATTTTTTAACCCCTCCACCGCTATTGTACTATGCATTCTGTATTCAGAATGCTATTATTTTCCCTTACAACCATGTTATAAGGGAAAATGATAATGATCGGGTCTCCATCCCGATCGTCTCCTAGCAACCGTGCGTGAACATCACACCGCATCCGCACTTGCTTTCGGATGCTTGCGATTTTCACGCAACCCCATTCATTTCTGTGGGGCCTGCGTTACGTGAAAAACGCACAAAATAGAGCATGCTGCGATTTTCACGCAACGCACAAGTGATGTGTGAAAATCACCGCTCATGTTAACAGCCCCATAGAAATGAATGGGTTGGGATTCAGTGCGGATGCAATGCGTTCAACTCGTGCATCGCATCCGCGCGGAATACTCGCCCGTGTGAAAGGGGCCTAATTCTTTACTTTCGTATGAAAATCTGTTCTGATCTTGTCTGCTTTACAAGTCTTTGAACCACCTCATCTCTCCTGTGTGCTACAGCCATCTTTTTGGGGTTTTGCAGCAAAGGGAACCCATTATTCAGCAACTTATTGGAAGTCCACGCTCATGCGTTCTTCCCTTGTTACTGTCGTACTAAAGTGTTTGTTGTTCTGCAGTAACATTAGTAGCGGTCATATTTGGCCTGGCTCATGGATTCGGCAGTGACCTGTAATGAGAAAGAGATAGAAGTAGAAGAAAAGCACAATGGTGAAGAGGAGATTGAGTTTGTCGGTGTAAGTATTGGAATTGAATTGAAAAAAAAAAAATGTACTTATTTCCTTTTTGTTTTCTGTCATTTATCAAATTCAGGGTAGGAAGTCGGGAGCCATATGTACCTCCATATGCACAAGGGGTATCATTGCATTAGTAGGGTCAGAAGGTTATCACTACTAGTAGATACCGATGTCAGGACCAAATCAATAGTGATACCAGCGCACAATGGGCAGACAGTGTAGAACTAGACTTTGTGCCCAGCCAGCGTTAGTGGCACTATGACATTTCCATACAACTGGCAACATTTATCAGAATAGTTTTTGTCCAGAGCACAACTTCCGTTCTAGTTCTATTCTTTGGCATTTGCTAACCTGCTAAGGCTACATGCACATCGATCACAGGTTTAAAGGGGTTGTCAGACAATGGGGGCATATCGCTAGTTTATGCCCCCAATGTCTTATAGGGGCCGGAACCCACACCTATATAGGGAACAGTGCCTCGTTAATTGATGGCTGAAGGATTCCAGTCCGGCCACCACCAAGCGCGTCCCCCGACCCTAGAAATGAATGGGAGCACACCGTGCATGACCGGCCACCAGTCCCATTCCCTTCTGTGGGCCTGACGGAAAAAACCAGCTGGCTCGGCTATTTTCTGCGGCCCCATAGAAAATCAATGGAGGGTGGCTGCGCATGCACAATACGCCCTCCCAACACTTTCAGGGTTCCATTCTCGATATAGGTGCGGGACCCGTGGAGACATGTCCTAGCGATATGCCCCCATTGGCTGTGATGAGACAACCCCTTTAAAGAGGATTCCAGTCTATTAATGTCCCATCCCAAACACCCTGCACTCCTCTCGGTCACTACTGGTTACTGCAGCATTACTTCCAATCACTTCAGCGCTGTCATACCCAGCTCTGTCTGCTATACAGTGGACAAAGCTGTAATTCCAGCACCAGAGCGATTGTATTGTGCTGGGTGTCAGATAATATTTTAACATCATGTTATTTATTCCACATGGGGAATGCCGTTGACAGCTTAGTCAATAGAAAAATAAACTTCATGGGTGTCAGAATATGGCGACATGAAGTAATTTTTTTAAATAGTAAAACATAATTAGCTATATAGATTTGGTGATAATCTTACTGACCTGCAGAATAGTGTTAACATGCCACGAATGCTGTAAAAATGAAAGTCCAAAAAACAAGCCCTGGCTCTTTAAAGGCAGGGAGCAACACATTTTTCATCACCCTTAAGGCCAGGCACACATGACTGAGTTGAATGCGATAAGCTCGCAGCATGTGTCAGTGAGAGGCTCGTAACCGCCGCACCTCTGACAGGATCGCACAGCATTATGACTCGTGTACATGACCGCGCCGTATTTTGCAGTCTGCAAGTTGCAGATCGGCAAAACACAGATGCGTTCAGCAGTTTACGGAACAGGCCACCCATAATAGAAATGCCTATTTTTGTCAGCAAAACAAGAATAGGAAATGTGCTGTCTGCATCTTTTGCTGCCACGTTGAAGTGAATGGGTCCGCATCCAAGGTGTAAAAAGTGCGGCTCGGATGTGGACCCAAACAACGTTTGTGTGCATGAGCCGTATACTTATTTATAACGCTGTGTAACCCGGAGAGTCCTGAAATCTACTGAATTCCACAGACCTAAAGCTGCCAGTGTAAGGCCTCCTGCACACGACCGTTGTTTTGGTCCGCATCCGAGCCCAAGTATTTGCGGCTTGGATGCGGACCCATTCACTTAAATGGGGCTGCAAAAGATGCGGACAGCACTCCGTGTGCTGTCCACATCTGTTGCTCCGTTCTGTGGTCCGCAAAAAAAAAATATAACCTGTCCTATTCTTATCCGTTTTGCAGACAAGAATAGGCAGTTATATTAATGGCTGTCCACGCTGTTCTGCAAATTGCGGAACGCACACTGACACCATCCGTGTTTTGCGGATCCGCAATTTGCGGACCTCAAAACGCACAACGGTCGTGTGCATGAGGCCTAATTCAGTAGATTCCAGGACTCTCAGGGTCACACAGCATTATAAATCGTATAATGCTGTGCGATCCTGTCAGAGGAGGAGAGGTCTGAATGGGACCACTCAAACTCACAGCGTGTCAGTATCACATTCAACTCGCTCATGTGTGCCTGGCCTAAAATTGGCTTGGTCATTAAGTGGTTAACGTCTGTGTGTGTGTGTGTGTGTGTGTGTGTGCAGTAACCTAGACTCTCAGACCCACTTATTGCCAGATTAAAGGACATTTACGTCTATCCAGTCTGTCTGGAATAAATGATGTGTGTTTTTTCCTATACAGGAATGCCAGTTAAGACCTGTTCTGGAATGCGTTGACTTGCTTAGTAGCGATGATGAGACCCAGGCGTTGAATGTGAATGTAAGTATGAAAACACTATGAGGGAGATTTTATCATATCCCTTCGCCACTTTTTTGGCGTAAAAATGCCACTTTCTGAGTGGGCAGAGCTAGCGGGGGCTCTTCATTTATCTTCATTTGCACCTATGAAGAAAGAAATCAGTGGTAGCTCTGAGCTGCTGTAGATTTTACTGTGGCACATGCACTGCCAGACAATGCCCCCAGTATATAATGAGGCCTGCAGCTCTTCATATATTAGGCGCGTTGTCCGGCAGTGCAGGAAATTTCAAAGGCTGCCGTAAACGCAAGGCTTTGATAAATCTCCCCCTGTGTGTGATATGCATCCTAGTGGTGTAGTACATTGCAGCCCAATTTCCTCTTTGCAAACAGTCCATGTAAGGCTACTTTCACACTTGCGCTTGATCGGATCCGTTCTGAACGGATCCGATCATATTAATGCAGACGGAGGCTCCGTTCAGTACGGATCCGTCTGCATTAATAACTTAGAAAAATTTCTAAGTGCGAAAGTAGCCTGAGCGGATCCGTAGCCATATGGTGTCATCTTCAAGCGGATCCGTTCCCATTGACTTACATTGTAAGTCTGGACGGATCCGCACGGCCAGGCGGACACCCGAACGCTGCAAGCAGCGTTCAGCTGTCCGCCTGGCCGTGCGGAGGCGAGCGGAGCGGAGGCTGAACGCCGCCAGACTGATGCAGTCTGAGCGGATCCGCATCCATTCAGACTGCATCAGGGCTGGACGGAAGCGTTCTGCTCCGCTCGTGAGCCCCTTCAAACGGAGCTCACGAGCGGACAGCAGAACGCTAGTGTGAAAGTAGCCTAAGGCTTCATGTACACGACCGTATGTATTTTACAGAAATAAAATACATTCGTGTGCATGAGCCCTTATTGTGAAGAACAGTCTCAATGTTCAGGTTATCCAGATCGCCACCCTTGCTTGGCTGTGGCTCCCAGCCTTGCTTGTAAAGTGGGCTCCGTCAGGTTATTACATCAATATGCTGTTACCGGGACGTCTAAACGCAGTTGTCATTGGTGGTTAGATGCCACATAAACTTATACTGTGTTTTTTATTTTTTTAAGGTCAATTTTTATTTATATTTTTGGAATAATACAATAAACAGAGTTACAATATCATACAGTTGAACTTGTACATTCTTTATAATATTTATAATGTTGTATTCCTATAGGTCAGGGGTACTCAACTAGTTTTATTAAAGAAAAATGGATAGACCAGGCACTCTATATATGTAGCCAAAAATCAAGATATTTATTGGATATACATATAATCAATTATTTAAAAATATCTATTGTGACATAGCATAAAAAGTAGCACAAAGTAAATTGCAACAGTATCCAATGTGACATAAAAATGTAGCAGCAATGGGTAAATAATGCAACAATATATCAAATAGCAGCAGTAGTTAAAGTCCAGCCATTAAAAAACGCAATCTAATTGTGCGTTTTTATATCCAGTATTCCTCCTAAATACAGCAGGGAATGTGGGAGTGTGACTTATAGCAGCACTAATTAAAATCCAACCATGGGGAAACCGCAAAAGTCTTTGCATATAGTGATCTTCCTATGTTCCGGATCCAAATGTCTTTTAATATTCACAGTTCCACTCCTGGCTCACTGTACTAGCGCATGCATATAAGTCACCAGTCTTTTCAATATGACAGGAGAGACCAGCAGGTACAATGCGGTAAGCACCCGCGGTGGTGTCCCACCAACTTGTAATTGCTGATTCAATGTTACCTTAATCTGGTCGCTTCACCTTTCTGAATGCGGACTCGGTGATTTGTAATAGAGCAGATGTCAGCCGACTCTGTGTCCAGTATCGTCAGCGGGTTATGCGCTCAGTGAAGCCAAACATCGCTGGAGCTTTCGTTTCAGAAACTTAGTTCAAATCCAGGGGAGACTCTTTGCCAGCATGCCGGTGCAAGGTGTAGCCCATACAGGTGTAGCGTTTTGGGGATGTGGCCCCTCCCTATGCAAAGACTTTTGCGGTTTCCCCATGGTTGGATTTTAATTAGTGCTGCTATTAGTCACACTCCCACATTCCCTGCCGTATTTAGGAGGAATACTGGATAAAAAAACGCACAATTAGATTGCGTTTTTTTATGGCTGGCAGCAGGAAATGCTAGCAGAATGCTTGGGTGTATAGGGAGAGGAATTACCAGTAGAAAGAGGGAGGTGCTCATGCCGCTCTACAGAGCACTAGTGAGACCTCATTTGGAGTATTGTGCTCAGTACTGGAGACCATATCTCCAGAAGGATATTGATACTTTGGAGAGAGTTCAGAGAAGAGCTACTAAACTGGTACATGGATTGCAGGACAAAACTTACCAGGGAAGATTAAAGGACCTTAACATGTATAGCTTGGAAGAAAGACGAGACAGAGGGGATATGATAGAAACTTTTAAATACATAAAGGGAATCAACAAGGTAAAAGAGGAGAGAATATTTAAAAGAAGAAAAACTGCTACAAGAGGGCATAGTTTTAAATTAGAGGGGCAAAGGTTTAAAAGTAATATCAGGAAGTATTACTTTACTGAGAGAGTAGTGGATGCATGGAATAGCCTTCCTGCAGAAGTGGTAGCTGCAAATACAGTGGAGGAGTTTAAGCATGCATGGGATAGGCATAAGGCCATCCTTCATATAAGATAGGGCCAGGGGCTATCCATAGTATTTAGTATATTGGGCAGACTGGATGGGCCAAATGATTCTTATCTGCTGACACATTCTATGTTTCTAAAGAGGACCTTTCACCAGAATAAAACCTCTAAACTAACTATACAGACATGGAGAGCGGCACCCAGGGATCCCCCTGCACTTACTATTATACCTGGGCGCCGCTCCGTTCACCCTGTATAGCCTCCGGTATCTTCATAGTTAGGCTCCACCCAGGGGAACCTGCCGGTGTCTCTTTCTCCTATGCTGTAGCGCTGGCAAATCGCAGCGCTCAGCTCATAGCCTGAGAGGTTTTTTTTTCTCTCAGGCTATGAGCTGAGCGCTGCGATTGGCCAGCGCTACAGCATAGGAGAAAGAGACGCCAGCAGGTTCCCCTGGGTGGAGGCTATAACCGGAGAACGGAGCGGCGCCCGGGATAATAAGTGCAGGGAGATCCCTGGGCGCCGCTCTCCATGTCTGTATAGTTAGTTTAGATGTTTTATTCTGGTGAAAGGTCCTCTTTAACTTCTGCTGCTATTTGATATATTGTTGCATTATTTACCCATTGCTGCTACATTTTTATGTCACATTGGATACTGTTGCAATTTACTTTGTGCTACTTTTTATGCTGCTATGTCACAATAGATATATTTAAATAATTGATTATATGTATATTAGGGATGTCCCGATACCATTTTTTTAAGGCTGAGTACGAGTACCGATACTTTTATTTAAGTACTCACCGATACTAATTTTAACAATAAAATACACACACATGTATTTTCTGACCACTGACCAACCAAAAGGCCCAAAAACAGAACTATAACATTCCAAGGAGACATTATACTGTATGGGGGCCACAAAGAGACGTTATACTGTATGGGGCAGCCACAAGGAGACGTTATACTGTATGGGGGCCACAAGAAGACGGTATACTGTATGGGGGCCACAAGGAGACGTTATACTGTATGGGGGCAGCCACAAGGAGAGGTTACACTGTATGGGGCGGCCACAAGGAGACGTTACACTGTATGGGGCGGCTACAAGGAGACGTTATACTGTATGGGGGCGGCTACAAGGAGACGTTATACTGTATGGGGGCGGCCACAAAGAGACGTTATACTGTATGGGGCAGCCACAAGGAGACGTTATACTGTATGGGGGCCACAAGAAGACGGTATACTGTATGGGGGCCACAAGGAGACGTTATACTGTATGGGGGCAGCCACAAGGAGAGGTTATACTGTATGGGGGCAGCCACAAGGAGACGTTATACTGTATGGGGCGACCACAAGGAGAGGTTATACTGTATGGGGCGGCTACAAGGAGACGTTATACTGTATGGGGGCGGCTACAAGGAGACGTTATACTGTATGGGGGTGGCTACAAGGAGACGTTATACTGTATGGGGGCGGCCACAAGGAGACATTATACTGTATGGGGGCGGCCACAAGGAGACATTATACTGTATGGGGGCGGCCACAAGGAGACATTATACTGTATGGGGGCGGCCACAAGGAGACGTTACACTGTATGGGGCGGCCACAAGGAGACGTTACACTGTATGGGGCGGCCACAAGGAGACGTTATACTGTATGGGGGCAGCCACAAGGAGACGTTACACTGTATGGGGGCAGCCACAAGGAGACGTTACACTGTATGGGACGGCCACAAGGAGACGTTACACTGTATGGGGCGGCCACAAGGAGACGTTATACTGTATGGGGGCAGCCACAAGGAGACGTTATACTGTATGGGGGCAGCCACAAGGAGACGTTATACTGTATGGGGGCGGCCACAAGGAGACGTTACACTGTATGGGGCGGCCACAAGGAGACGTTATACTGTATGGGACGGCCACAAGGAGATGTTACACTGTATGGGGGCAGCCACAAGGAGACGTTATACTGTATGGGACGGCCACAAGGAGACGTTATACTGTATGGGACGGCCACAAGGAGACGTTATACTGTATGGGGCGGCCACAAGGAGACGCTACTGTAAGGAGTCAGGACAACAATTTTTGAAGCCCCCCCCCCCCCTCCTCAGTATAATAGTCTTGTGGCCATCATACAGTAATGTATATTTCTTCTTGCCCTAATGCCTGCTTTTAGAGATCAATGTGCAGCTTGCAAGCAGGAAGGGAAGGACCAGGGCCATAGAAGACAGACACTATCACCAGGGACTCGCTCCTGGCAAACACAGCTCTGCTGCAGTGAATGCAGTGGAGCAGACTGATGTAATTACAATGTATAGTTATTGCAGGGACTCAGAGAATCGTCTGAGAGTTTTAGTTAAAAGAATCTAATGAGTCAGAGACTGTGTCACAGAGTCCCTGCCAGACTTCCTGCTCTGCTACATGCACCCTGTACACACCCAGCCCCACTACATGCTTTGCTAATAATGCCCCCCCCCTTCCCCCCGGACGGACTTACAGGCAGCTGCAGAGCAGGAAGCCTGGCAGGGACTCATTGGATTCTTTTAACTAATAAACTGTCAGACGATTCTGAGTCTCTGCACTACGCTCCCTGTGCTGTGAGTCTCTGATTGGTTGGAGGGCGGGGAGGGGCGGGGCGGAGCTAGCTTCCACTGTCGGCTCCTATTACACAGTGCCTGCTGCTGCCCTCTGAAGCTGTTAGCTGTGTGAGGTGCAGGGGCAGGCTGCGGACTGACACAGACACATAGAAGCGGCGCACAGGTATCGGCAGTGGTATCGGGGACATTTGCACGAGTACATGTACTCGTGCAAATGCCCGGTATCGGTCCCGATACTGGTATCGGTATCGGGACATCCCTAATGTATATCCAATAAATATCTAGATTTTTGGCTACATATATAGAGTGCCTGGTCTATCTTTCCATTTTTTCTATCATTTGCCTGTGGCTGGGTGGGCCACTAAGACCAAGAGCACCTGTTCCATATTGTCCAGCTGGAGTGATCCACAGATATTGTATCTATTTAGTTTCATTAAAGGTCCACATACCTGGGTCTGCAGTCAAACAAAGGTCTGAGCTGAATACCAACAGTAAAGATGAACGCCCCCAGTAAGAATAATGCCCCTTCTCTGCTTTTGCAAAAAAAAAAACACGTCCTCCATTTGTTCACGCCACGGTGAACACTCTCTGCTTGAAGCTCCCTTACGTGCCACTGCTGCAGGAGAGGAGGGACTGAGTGCATTGAGAAAGACCGCTTCCTCCAGCGGCAGGCGCCGGATGAAAGCGCTGAGAAAGACAAGTCCCGGTACCTGCATGTGGAGGGACCTGTCTCCCTCAGCCTGCTCCTCCCCTTCCATCCAGCGCCTGCATGGGGAGGAGATTGTGCCCCAGCTCTTTCCGGCGCACTGGCAGATTGGGAAACAGCCTAAAGGGCTGCTTTCTATGGAAGGGATGGCAGGGGTCCGGACAGCTGGTGTCCACAGTCTGCCAGTTGAGTACCCCTGCTATAGGTCAAGGGGTGGTATATAGAACTAGAGGTGAAAAGGGATTGAGGGAAAATCCAGTGTGTCCGCAATAGATGTAATGAGAGAATATTTGTAAATGATCATGGTTGTTAAAGGGGTTCTGCAGTTTGTTTAAACTGATGATCTTTCCTCTGGATAGATCATCAGCATCAGACCGGCGGGGGTCTGACGCCCGGGACCCCCCACCGATCAGCTGTTTGAGAAGGCAGCGGTGCTCCAGACGGTCAGATGCTGATGATCTATCCAGAGGATAGATCATCAGTTTAAACAAACTGCAGAACCCCTTTAAGATATACTATTCCTGACTATAAATAATGGATTTAATGGGTTAAGGGAGAAAGAGAATAGGGTTGAGAAACGAAAAGGGCCTACTGGACATGCCAATCTATATAGCAAAGGAGATTTTTATAACAATCTATGAAAGGAATTTGAAGATACATAGAATATTGTTTGATTGTAGTTAAAGGGCATCTGTCAGCAGATTTGTACCTACGTAACTGGATGACCTGTTCCCTGTAGGCTTGTCAAATGAAGGCCTCTGTGTTGGTCCCTTCTTCATATGTACCTGCATTACTGAGTAAAACGATGTGTTAAAATATGCAAATGAGCTTCTTGGAGCAATGAGGGTGTTGCCATTACACCTAGAGGCTTTGCTCTCTGCATCTGCCGCTCCCTCTGCACTCTGACAGGGCCAGGCGTTATGATGTTTACACTGCCTGGTCCTGTCAATCAAAATGGAGAAAGAGCTGTAGTTGCTGAGATTGTTGAGCCTCTAGGTGTAATGGCAATGCCTGCATTGCTCCTAGAGGCTCATTTGCATAGATTAAAACATTAATTATTAGTATAATTATATATTCAATAGTAAATTCAAAGATGTTCACTTTGAATTTGTAGCCTTTTCCATGCTTGCCAAGCACAGAGTGGTGCATTGTATAGTCGGTGTGCTTGGTATAAGAGCTTAGCTCCATTCACTTCTATGGAGCTGAACTGCTCCTAGGCCACGTGACCAATGTACATGTCATCACTGCACTAGGAAAAGCTGTGAGAAGACCTCGGCGCTCACAGGAATGACTGTGCCTTCTGAACAGCTAAACTGCAGGGGGTCCTGAGTGTTAGACCCTCAATGATCAGATACTGATGACCTATCCAGAGGATGGTTCATCAGTGTATAAGTCTTGGGAAACCCCTATAACGGTATTAATAGGGCATATAGGGTTCTTATGTTAATTATGGGTTATTCTTGAGAAGATTGGGTTTCCAAAAGAGTTTTTTCAGAGATAAATAGTAAGAGGTGAGTTTGATCTCCATTTTGTGAGCATGTGAAACAGCTTTCCAGACTTTGGAAATTGTCGGGACTTCAGGACATTTACATTTTTTTTTGTAGGGCTCTTTCACACGAGCGGATGCTGTGCAGGTAATCCGCTGCGTGAAAGACAGCCAAACCCCACTCCAGACAGCATAGACATGGAGCATTAACGTGATTGATAATGCTCTGTGCTTCTCTGTGATCTTTTTACTACAAAATCGCAGTGAGATAAAGTTGTCACCGTGATTTTGTAGTAAAAAGGTCACAGAGAGGCACGGAGCATTATCAATCATGTTAATGCTCCATGTCTCTGCTGTCCGGAGCGGGGCTTGGGTGTCTATCACGCAGCGGATTCCACGCACGGCAGCCGCTCGTGTGAAAGAGCCCTTAGGCCCCTTTCACACGGGCGAGTATTCCGCGCGGATGCGATGCGTGAGTTGAACGCATTGCACCCGCACTGAATCCTGACCCATTTATTTCTATGGGGCTGTGCACACGAGCGGTGATTTTCACGCATCACTTGTGCGTTGCATGAAAATCGCAGCATGCTCCTCTGTGCGTTTTTCACGTAACGCAGGCCCCATAGAAACGAATGGGGCTGCGTGAAAATCGCAAGCACGGTTGCTAGGAGACGATCGGGATGGAGACCCGATCATTATTATTTTCCCTTATAACATGGTTATAAGGGAAAATAATAGCATTCTGAATACAGAATGCATAGTACAATAGCGCTGGAGGGGTTAAAATAAAATTAAAAATAATTTAACTCACCTTAATCCACTTGATCGCGCAGCCCGGCATCTCTTCTGTCTTCTTTGCTGTGTGCAGGAAAAGGACCTGTGGTGACGTCACTCCGGTCATCACATGATCCATCACCATGGTAAAAGATCATGTGACAGACCATGTGATGACCGGAGTGACGTCACCACAGGTCCTGTTGCTGCACACAGCAAACAAGACGGAAGAGAAGCCGAGCTGCGCGATCAAGTGGATTAAGGAGTTAAATTATTATTATTTTTAACTCCTCCAGTCCTATTTTACTATGCATTCTGTATTCAGAATGCTATTCTTTTCCCTTATAACCATGTTATAAGGGAAAATAATACAATCTACAGAACACTGATCCCTAGCCCGAACTTCTGTGAAGAAGTTCGGGTACCAAACATGCCAATTTTTCTCACGCACGTGCAAAATGCATTACAATGTTTTACACTCGCGCGGAAAAATCGTGCATGTTCCCGCAACGCACCTTTTCCCGCAACGCCCGTGTGAAAGAGGCCTTAGAATGGCGCTTCTTGAGGCCAGAATAATAAAAAAAAAAATTTATATAAAGGGGAATAGGGTGTTTAGGGAGAAAGCAAAGCAAAATCCAGTGTAGCTGGATTGCTAGTATTTAACAGTTTATTTAAAGTCTATGTACACCTTCTGAGGCAATTTTTGTTTTATTGCATATTACTCATTTTTGGCTAAAACTCATATTTTCAATCACCCTATATGAAAACTATTGAGCCGTTCTGTCACAGAGGGTTAAGTGTTTTTCTAACGGTGTCACTTTCTCTTTGTGACAGTCATCTAATAATCCTTATCTCTAAACTACTAAGAGGACATAAACACTTATTTAAGCCACATTCTTATCAGTAATATAAGAACTGAGCTATGAGTGTTTATAATCTCATAGATAAGGAGCCCGAACACAGACAAAATCCACAGGCTGCTACTACAGCATGTCAGCTATGTACAGAAAAAAAGACTCCATATTTTTTAATAAAAAAAAAAGATTTTTAGCTCAAAATGAGCACAATGCACCAATAAAAAAAATTGCGCCCAAAGATGCCTTTTAATGTCTTGAAAACAGTATTCCAGAATTATTGTCCACTATAGATTACATGCAAGTATAAGCCTCTGTCATCCTAATTTTTCCTGCACACTGTCTGAGTAATTGGAATTGTATTGTTTCATTTTCATTGGCGTAAGATGCCAGCTCAGAATTATTATGCATGAAATTTCCTTTGGTGCATTCCTTTAGATATGATCCAGTTGTAAGCATTTTGCCATTCTTGAGGTGTGTAAGAAGTTTCTAGTTCAGATTCCCACTTGAGAGTATATTTGTTCTTGGGATGGTCTCTGCTATTTTTAAGATGTGAATAAAAGCTACTATTACCTTTTGATAGTTTGTTTTTGAGTAAGTAAAAAAAGAAAGCTGTTCTGGGGAAACTGGATCATCTAGTGGAATTTGGGTAAAAGTATGTCTAAGGGCTGTTTTGCGGATCCTTTGTAACAGTGCCTGTCCTTGTCCGCAAAACGGACAAGAATATAACATGTTCTATTTTTTTATGCAGAGTGGACATACAGACAAGTTTTATTTTTATTTTTTTTGCCGGACCCATTGAAGTAAATGGTTACGTATACAGACCTATAAGGCTAAATGCACACGATCAGGATTGCGCGCAGATTTGCGTGTGAAAAATCCGCACTGTAGGTCATGTACATTGTATTCTATAAGAATTTGAAATTCTCAGTGCACACGATGCAGATTTTTTTTCTGCCCGGAATTTGACCTGTGGTGCGGATTTTAAAATCCACAGCATGTCAATTTATTTTTCCTGACCGGATTTTCTCCATTCACTTAGTAAAATCCGCACTAAGGCCTAGTTCACACGAACGTGTGTGATCCGTGGCCGTATTGCGGCCCGCAAATCGCGGGCTGCAATACACGGCCACAGTTCCGTGTGCATTCCGCATCACGGATGCGGACCCATTCACTTCCATGGGTCCGCAAATCCGGAATCGCGGAACGGCCGCGCGGGACCCCTCGGAAGCACTACGGAGTGCTTCCGTGGGGTTACGTCCCGTACTTCCGTTCCGCAAAAAGATAGGATATGTCCTATCTTTTAGCGGAACGGGCGGATCGCGGACCCATTAAAGTGAATGGGTCCGCGATCCGATGCGGCTGACCTACGGCCGGCGATCGTGCATTGCGGCCCGCTATTTGCGGGCTGCAGCACAGGCACGGGTCACACACCGTGTGAACTCGGCCTAAATCCTCATCAGTTAATGCGGATTGACCTCACTGATTTGCCTGTGAACACCTGCGGATTTCAGTGCAGATTCTCCGCACATGAATCTGAACGTGTGACTGTACCCTTAAGCAACGGAGTCGGGGGGGGGATTACGGTCCTGTGCATGAGCCCTAATCCTGAAGTATTTGTAGAAGTCAGTTTTCGGTATGTTTTATTGTGAGGATATATGCGTGAATGAGTATAGTTTGAGAGTTGTGTAAGCTAATGAGTTTTTATTTTTTGTAATTCCATTTTTTTCCTAGTTTGAAAGGTCAGTATCGGGACCTGATTTGATGTTCTTCAGTTTATACTGTATTAATGCTATTGAAATGTGTATTTCTTTCCAATCTTAGAGAACCTTAAAGGACCATGTTGATTGTCAGAAGGACCGGGTGGCTTCCACGCTTGAGCGTCTTGCACGCCATGTTGAAGAGTCAAAACAGCAGAAAGCTGAAAAAAACAGAGCATTTCAGGTGAATTGATAACTGTTTTCTTGATGTGCAACTAAATTAGATTTTCTGTAATTTAGGTGATCCTGCATTTGTTTCACATTGTATGCTTATTTAGTAAATGTAAAATCTATTAGGCTGGGAATAAACCCCACCAACACGCGTCGGTCAATGGTCACAAAGATTTGAAGGTAATACTTTGTTAACCTGCAAGTTCATGCGCCCATTGGCTGGGTGGCTGCCTCCTCATGGGAACTCAACCTTATAGGGGTTCTCCGAGAATGTTTTTAAATGGCTGCCAGCAACCTGTTCTAGAATGTGAGCGGGACTGGTTGCCTCCACCTGCAGAGCTGTCTAGGGTGATGAAGGGTCGGGGTCTCGCTACACACTGTGGCACTTGCATATACTACATATTGGTGAGTTTTCCTGTCAGGCTGCTCAGCCATGATAGCACATCATAGGCAGGATCACCTCAGTACCATCTATTGTAGAGCAGTGTAGTGAGACCCCGCTCTCTCACCCCCCCCCCCTAGTCAGCTCTGAAAGTGGTGGAAACTACTCTTCTTTACATTCTAGGACAGATTGCTGTCGGCCATTTTAACTTCTTCCCGGAGAACCTCTTTACTAATCTCGGACAACCCCCTATACTGTCTTATCAGCTGCTAAGGGGGGCCCCAAATCAACTCAAACATTTGGTGCAGTTAGTAGTTAAGTGTATTTTAGATGGCATAAAACATTGAATGCCGCCCCGTGGTTAGCAATGCTGTGTTGTGACACTGCTATATTCCTGTGTTGTGTGTCCTGTGGGCATTGTGCCCGCATGTGACATCATTGTTTTTTAGGCTACTTTTACACTCGCGTTTGGTGCGGATCCGTCTTGTATTTGCACAGAGGGATTTGCACGAATAATGCAAACGCTTGTATCTGTTAAAAAACGTATCCGTTTGCATTATTCATAAAAAAAAAAAAAAAAGTCTTAAGTCAAAACGGATCCGTCTTGACTTACATTAAAAGTCAATGGGGGACGGATCCGTTTTCAATTGCACCATATTGTGTCAGTAAAAAACGGATTCGTCCCCATTGACTTGCATTGTAAGTCTAGACGGATCCGTATAGTCAGACGGTCACAAAAACGCTGCAAATCTGCGTTTTAGTGACCGTCTGAAAAATGCAACGGAGACCAAACGCAGCCAAACTGATGCATTCTGAACGGTTCCGTATCCATTCAGAATGCATTGGGGCTGAACTGATCCGTTTTGGGCCGCTTGTGAGAGCCCTGAACGGATCTCACAAACGGACCCAGAAACGCCAGTGTGAAAGTAGCCTGCCTTGTGTAAGGAGAAGACTGGTACATGGTGCCAGTTTTAATGTTATTGCTCTGCTATGCAATGTTGTGTACTTTGTCAGTACTGTGACATCACTGTTTGTATCATACATGCGTTGTATCATCACTGAGAAGAATATCTCCGTATTGTGACGCCACTGTGTGTATTTTGCCAATATTGTGATATCCCTGTGAGCATTATCTCTGTACATTGACATCGCTGTGTGCATTATGCCATGGGCTTTAGATAAACCATTCATGAATTTATTTCTGAACTTGCTGATTGAAAGTGTATTGGTAAATTTGGGGCCCATACCAAGTTTTACTATAGGGCTCCATGGCTACTTGTTTTGCTGTTTGTTTTCCATCACCAGCAGTGATGTGCCCAGATATGGCATATGACTGCTACAGCCAATCACTGTCCATAGCGGTCTGCAGCGGAGAACAGTGATTGGCTGCAGGGTTCATGTGGCCGTATTCATTCATGTCACTGCTGTTGTATGGAAATAAACAGCAGTGGGAGTGCCAAACCAGCGCCATAGAAAATGGTGCAGTAGAAAAGGAGTAAATGGTCATTTTTTATTTTATTTTGCTAAACTATAGGCTTTGTCTGAGATTTGTTATGAAGCCAGACAACCCTTTACACTAAGTTCACACCTGAGCGTTTTACAGCGCGTTCCTACGCGCTGTAAAACGCACAACAAGGAGAAACCAATGCTTCCCTATGGGAATGGTTCTCACCTGGGCGTTTTACCGCGCGTACGATCGCGCTGTAAAACGCCCGACGCTCAAACAAGTACTTGAGCTTCTTTGGGGCGTTTTGTCGCGCGTTCCCGTACATAGACTTTCGGGAACGCGCGACAATGTGTGTTCGCTTGTCTCTGTATGCGCGATTGTAAACGCCCGTACAATCGCGCATACAGAGCGCTCCTTTCAGAACGCTCAGGTGTGAACCCAGTGTTAAAGCAGTGGGGGTGAGCCTCTACAAGAGATGCTGCAGAAGTGGCAGGCAGTATGTAAAGAGGCTGCCAATGTTTTCTACTCTTTTGCTACTACATCTTGATAGGTACTAATAGTAAAAATTATGGACTATTTTTTTTAATTAGAAAAATCCAACTTTCTTTAGGTTACAAATTCCTGTCGCATAAAAAAAAAAAAATCAATATAGTTTTAGATGTCATATCACTTTATAAGGGATACGTGTTTTTATATTTTTTTACTTATAATTTTTTTTTTTGTAGGAGAAATTAAACTTTCAGCATGCTCATGGTTTGCAAGAGTTAGAGTTTATCAAGGATGTACCTGGCAAACAAGCTGCAAAAATGTGTGTCAAAGAGTGGCTGAACATGCCAGGTAAACTAATAAAGTGCTTTGCTTCTGACCGAACACAGGGGCCATGAAAAAGTAACCCGCCTCCAGTGATAGTATGACAAGATGAACGAGCAAGTAGACTGTTTGTGTGTGTTTTTGTTTTTATTTTTTATTATTATTATTACCCACATTCTCCATTCCGGTCTATGCATCTTTGGACACGTCGGATTATGTCGGCTGATACTGCTTGCAGCGATGCTGGTGATAGTGTTTGTGATGTTTTCCTTGAGTTCATCTAGGGGATGTGGATTGTTAGCGTACATTTTCTTCTTTAAAATTCCCCACAGATAAAAATCACATGTGGACAAGTCTGGGGAACGTGGTGGCCATAACCACTTGCTCAAGTTCATGAAGCCAGTGAGTTCTGTGAGGTGTGACCTATTGTCTCATCTGGTTGGAAAAAGCAGACATTTTTTCTTCTGCAGCGTCACTGTTGAAGAGCTGCAAGCAGTATCAGCCAACCTACTCCGACGTGCCCAAAGATGCATAGATGTGAATGAGGACCACTTTCAGCATCTTTTGTGACTTGTGGGTAATTAACAAAAAAAAAACAGTCCACTCACTCGTTCATCTTGTCATACTATCGCTGGAGGCGGGCTACTTTTTCATAAATCCTATTGGGCAAATTTGTTGCCTACATTTTTACAACGGTTCTGTACATCTGAATAAGGTTTGTAGAAATCCATGAATTTCCTTGCTGCAAGATAATTTACATTTTAAGCTGTTATTAAAGGGGTTGTCTAAATTTGAATATTGATGACCTATCAGGAAGGGTTATTAATATCTAACTGGTGGGGGTCCAACACCAGATACCCCCACCAATCAGCTGTCTGACGAGGTCTTCACACTAACATATTGTCTCCTGTGAAGCGGTAGCGTAGTGTAATTAAAAGCACTCGCTTTATTCACTTGAAAGGAATGCGTTCTTGTATTACACTGCACTTCCGAGACGAACAGCTAATCGGCGGGGATCCCGGGTGTCGGACCCCCATCAATCAGATATTGATGACCTATCCTGATGATGGCTGGACAACCCCTTTTAATACAGTGAACTGTATGTTGTTGCTTTACAAAATGTAATGAGTAGAAGTTAAAATGACAGAATGAATGGAATGGGGGGCACACCCCAAACTGGTTACCTCCCCTCTGTACCCTTACTGCAGACTGCTAGTAATTCATTCATAACTAGTTGTAATAATGAAGGAATGGCACATCATATTACTGGCATTTATCAAACAGAGGCAATAACAGCCATACATTGGAATACGTCATCCATAGGGTCCCATCGTATTGAATAATGGTGTGCGGAACACTATACCCATAACCGTATCCCTGACATCCCTCCTTTGGCCTCCACTGGGTTAGGCCGCATGCACACGACCGTTGTTTGCTTCCGCGTCCGTTCCGCCGATTTTAGCGTTTCAGGTGCGGACCCATTCATTTCTATGGAGCCGTTGAAAATGCAGATAGTGCACCGTTTGCCGTCCGTGGTTCCAGTCCGTCAAAAAAAATATAACCTGTCCTATTATTTCCGCTGAAAACGTTGCAAGATTGTCATCCGCGTTCGTTTTATTCCTATCATTTTTAGTCTTAGACTTTTTTTTACATTCCTTTTATGTCTGGTGGTCCTCCAAAAATAAAGGAAGACACACGGAAACAAAAACGTATCACGGAACAACGGAACCCCATTTTACGGAACACAACAACGGTCGTGTGCATGAGGCCTTAATGGAACGTTATAGACATACTTAGAGTGCATGTTAGGAGCTTTTCCTGGCGTATATTCTAAATGAAGGCCATTTATGTGATGTGAACAGGGCCTTACACGCACAGGTTTTATACAGTGCAGTATTATAATGAATTATAGAAGTAATTTAAAGATCGAAGTGTGAAATCTCTATTGAGACCCAAATTAAAAAAAAGTTCAAGAATATTCAGTGGATTTTACAGAAGAAAAAAAAAAACACTTTTAAAATTGTGTTACATAATGAGTATTGCCAGAAACGTGATGAACCATAATATAACATTAACTTTTATCTTGCTATTGATCATGGCACCTGAGTATTTTTAGAAATGAAAGTGGCTCACTCTTTATACCAATGGTTACCCCATCCCCATAACAGTTGCATGGGGTGCCTATTGACTTGATGTGACAGCCATGGCCCAACAAAGGACTCAGTCTACCATGTACATGGGTGTTTTATATAGCTTATCCAACAGAGGGTATTAAGAAATAAATAATGCATTTTAAATCAAGTATTATAGCCCTAAACATGCAATAAAACGATTTTTATTTTTATGTCCATTACATTTTGCTCTCTGATAGACCCCCTTGTTTTCTATTCTTCTGGTCCATCTTCTCCTGCATTCAGTGGTGGACTAACTTGCTCTACAAATTCCTTGCTTCCTTCCCTTCCTGCCAGTGCTGGTGTAGTAGATTGTGGAGACATTGCCAACCATATGTCTCTCTGGGGCTGTTTGAAAGGGACCATTTTTATGCATGGGAGAAAAGGGTTAACTAGCAAGTTGCAGTGGATCCTATGAGCTCATGCCCACCCACAGGAAGTGTCACGAACTATGGATCCGATCGCTCCGGATCCCACAGCTGTGACGTAGTTGTCTGTGACGGAGTCTGCGCACACACAGAGACCTCACGTGACCGGGGTATTACCATTCGGCTAACACCCCCCCACTACACTTCGGTAACTGCCACCACGTGGGTTCCCTGTCCACGAGCCGACTATCCGGGTCATTCACTATCACACAGATCAGTGGATGAACCGGATATCACTTACTGACCAACCGCAGTCAATCACCCCCAGCTACAATTCCTAAATGCAATTTAACTAACTACCTGGTAACGTCTCTTCAAAGGCAAGGTACGTTGTTCAGCAGCTTAGAATATGGAAGACTTGGCCACTTAGATTTTATAATCTTTAATAAGAGGTAAAAAGCAGTGCATACAAATCTAATGAAAATGACTATAAATCTACAGAATAATAATAACAATATAAATAATCACGACAGTTCAAATGAAAGGGAAAAAGATGAAAGAATACTTAGTTTCTCTGGAGGCTTTCAGATGGTCGCTCATATGTCCTTTTTGAATCCTTGCAAACCCAGTTCAGTATGTATCAGGGGAGACCCTCAAAGTTCTTCTGATACAGGGATATGCTGTCAATGTCCAATTAAGTGTCTGGTGATGTTCCATGGGTCTCTCTCCTCTGTCCTTCTGCATGGATCTTTATGAACTCTGCCATGGGCAGGAGACTTACTCCTGTCAGCCAATGGCAGCAGAGTGACTGTGAAGCCTAGGGATTGGCCTCCAAGTGTTTTATGACCCCCATCAAAGTTCAGTTCCTACAATGAGGATTATACTTAAGCCCGTATCTCCCTGATACATCGGCATATTTTTTATACAGAATACATATTTGCGATCCTTATTTATTTACATACAGAATGAGACCACACACGGTAATGCTGGGACCTGTAGTTCTTCTACCACCCATAGGTGAGCTACAGAATCACATCCTCTGGTCATATTTGATACCCAATTAACCACAATACTCTGTGGAGCCTGGATCTGGTGTCAGAAAGGGCATAAGTTGATTCATAAATGAAATATGAAAGTGGACTGGTTTTATGCCCAGAGCTAATTAAGGGCTATTAGCTCTCCTCAAACCAGACCTGGAAATTAATGACGTCACGCTCCAGCCAGGCTTGACAGCGAGCTGATCTTTATCTTATAGGACAGGATGAGCTGGGCCTGGTATAGCCTTTATGACCTTTTATAGCCGGCCTCACAGAGTAGTGGTAATAAAAGTGTCCATCTATATCATACTTGACCCAGGCTTCAGGAAGATGAGAGTTCACTGTTCTTTTACATAGGCCAGAAGCATACAAAATGGCTACCCAGAGGAATTATGTATGTATGCCGGCACAGGAAGGGCTACACCTAAAGCAGTCAATCTCTGCAAAACCAAAGGCAAGATAGGCTGTAAAACAAACTCCAAATAAGTAAAATCCAAATAAGGAAAATGCAGTGATAAAAATTAAATAAAAAATATTGCTCCAGAAGGTGTTCTTAGCCTGTAGAGCAGGCATGCTCAACCTGCGGCCCTCCAGCTGTTGTAAAACTACAACTCCCACAATGCCCTGCTGTAGGCTGTACGGGCATGCTGGGAG
The DNA here is from genome assembly GCF_905171765.1 of Bufo bufo. Taxonomy (NCBI): domain Eukaryota; kingdom Metazoa; phylum Chordata; class Amphibia; order Anura; family Bufonidae; genus Bufo; species Bufo bufo. Next base: position 270,719,591 of record NC_053392.1, on the reverse strand, counting down.
TTGTAGTTTTGCAACAGCTGGAGGGCTGCAGGTTGAGCATGCCTGCTTCAGAGCATGATCTAATAGGCTGTGTCAGTCCAAGGGAGAGTTCACATCACCGTTTCATTTTGTGTTCTTCTGATCCAGCAGAAGAACAGAAAAAAACAGGATCCTGTAAAAAAAAAAAAAAAAAAAAATGGATCTTGTGCATCAGTTATGCACATTTGGCATTCGTTTGAGCCATTTCCGTCAGGGATCTGTTATTTTAGACGGGGATAAAAAAAAAATCCTGCATGCAGTCTCGAAAATGGATCTCGGACGGAAGTGGCTCAAACTGATGCCAGATATGTATAACTGATGCACAGGATTATTATTTATTTATTTATTTTTTCTGTTCTTTTGGAGGATCAGAAAAATGAAAACGTGTTGTGAACTCTCCCTTAAAGTCTTATTCACACGTCAGTGATTTGGTCAGTGATTTCCAGCAGTGATTGTGAGCCAAAACTAGGACTGGAGCCTCCACAGACATAAGGTATAAGGGCAAGATCTGCTCCGGGTTTTAGACCCACACCTGGTTTTGGCTCAATCACTGGTGGAAATCACTGACTGTGAATAAGGCATAAACACTGACATTCAATATACACTGATATTACATGGGTTTTGCAATATGTTATAGAAGCGATCAAATGATTGCCAACTTAAGATTTAAAAAAAATCTTATAAAATGTCAGCAGACATTGCCTGCATGTGAAGAGGAACAAGGAAGCAGGAATTAGCGAGGGCCTAGTAAGTGTTGGAACAGTGGGGTGAGTATCCATTTTTATTTTGTTATGCCATTCTGAGCCTGTGTGAAAGTAGTTGGCCATCTCCTTCAAGGGTGGATCTTTGTAATAGAAAACATCTTATATTTTTATTCAAGGCCTCAGACCAGGCTGTGTTTCAGCCAGCCGCCGAAACTTCTCTAGATCTCGTGAAAGCATTTCTGTGAGAAGTCAGTCGATCATTTGTCCCGTTATGAATTGCAACAGGAAGTTTGACAACGGACAACTGCTATTAGGTCACCTCAAAAGGTAAGCTATGCGTATTGTCCTACCCTTCTGCTCCAAAATGTAGTCTTTTTATTACTAAATGGCTTTGTTTAGTCAGGAAGGGGAATCTATTTGTAATGCAAACCTTGGCGCTCAGGTAAAGTATCCAATGTGGGTATTGTTATTCTGTTTGTCATTATTGGGGTATGTCCACATGTGCCAGGTTTGCGGAAATTTCTGCAACTCTTTCATACATCTGAATAAGGTTTCTAAAACTCCTTGCGTTTGGTTCAGACACAACCCCATTCAGAGAAATGCTCTTTTGTGATCATGTAAACACACTTTTTATCTATTCTGCAGATTTAGAAGTAGACTATTTAAAACTATGTTTCACACTTGGTGTCTATAGGTGGGGCCTTCCATGGTTTTTCCAGCTTATTCCACAAATGCTTGGTCAGATTGAGATCTGAAGAATTTGGAGGCCAAGTCAACATTTTGTCATGTTCCTTATACCATACCTGAACGATTGTTGCAGTCTGGCCTTTATCCTTTATAACCCTTTATCCTGCTGAAAGAAGCCACCGACATTAAGAAATACCTTGGTCTGCAACAATGTTTATGAAGGTTGTACGTGTCAAAGCAGGGTGGATTTGATTTAAATCACTAGTCAGTAAGGCTTGATTTAAATCATAGTTTTCTACATAAAGACTAATTCTTGCTGGTATAACTTATAATATGCAAGTAGATGAAGATTTTTAGAATAACAACTTTTCATTTTAGTTTGATTAGGTTGATTCTGCATTCATAGGTTTGTAGAAGTTAGGATTAAGGTATTTTTCTCAACTCTGTTCATGTTATAACATTTTTGCTGTGAAGAAGAGGCATGTGATCTCTGCTTAGTCAAATTCAGTTTTGAGAACTGCAAAAGTAAACCAAGCATCTGTGATATCTTGTAGGCAGAGAAACGGCCCAATAATCTTACAAAAACTTCTGGAAGAGCATGACATTGTGAATGGATTAATGGAATTTATTTACCCAAAAAATAAAACATATACAGCCTTATTCTACATAATTAAAAAACTAATCTTTATTTCATGATGGAATAACCTTTTGGATGGTAATATATATTTTCCTCAAGCATTTTATATAAAAAAAATCCTTATTTTTTTTTTATTATTTTTTTTTTATATCATTGATTTTTATCCACCCTGTGTCAAAGTAACTTCCACATGGATGCCAAAACCAGAGGTTTGTCAGCAGAACATTGCCCTGAGCATCACACTGTCTCTACTTATTGGCCTTTGGTCCAGTTCTGATGCTCACATGCCCACTGCATGCAACTACGGTGATGGACTCAGATCAGCATTGGCAGGTCTGTAGCTGAACAGCCCCATACCCAGAAAGCTCTGATATATTGTGTTCTCTGGCGCCTTAAATGGTTTTCATCAATGTCTACTACAATAGCTGTTCTGTGGGACTGGCTAAGACGGGCTAGTCTTGACTCACCATGCATATGAGTGAGCCTTGGGTACCCATGACCCGTCTCCTGGTTTTGGTGGCTACTGACCACTGCATTCTGGAACACCCCACAAGAACTACTGATTTGGGAATGCATTGACGCCACAGTCTAGTCAGCACAGTTTGGCTTTTGTTAAAGTTGCCCACATCCTTGCGCCTGCCTATTTTCCCTGCAGCCAACACATTGGTTGCCTTTGTGCATATTTGTTAGCATACTTTTTATTGCGCACACAGAAATAATATATGCAGTTACAGTAGAATACATGTCTTTAGACATGGTCATGGCAGCCAAAATGAAAATTGATATTTGTGGTTGCAATAAAAGAATTGAGAAGTTGTACAAGAAAAAAAATGAAACTTAAATCATTTATTAAAAGTTAGAATTTGCTTTTTTCCCAAGGTTCGATCACTCACCATGTGACCCAACTATTGCTCTTCATGGTGTGTGTGACCACTCCACTTACGCCTGTGTTCTGTGTCTTAAAAGATTTGGAAGTATGAACGAGTATAATGATCATTTCTCAGCAAAGGTTAGTTATTTTTTTATCTAATATTTTGTCATGTGGCTATCTGAGGAAATTTGGCTGCAAAAAGTAGGGGATAGTCTGACCAGTGGGCTCCTACCAGTCATGAGAATGGGGGCCCTGTGTTTCCTCTTTTGAATAGAGTGGTGGTCATTTATTCTCGCCTCTTAAGAAAGAAGGTGGAAGAGCCACACCTTACCCTATTGGATTGGAAAAGTTGTTGCAATCTGTCACTGTCATATGTAGTCTATATAGTCTTTTATTAAATTATTCATACATACAAATACAAGTATTCAAACATAATTTTTTTCCCTTTTTTTCCTTTTTTGTATTTTCCCGATATCAGGCTCTGTATTACTACAATACATTTGTTATTGCTGTGCATAGGGAGAAATCTGTCAATCAGCGGGAAGAGCGTGGGGCTAGCCCAGTAGTTAACTAGGGTTGAGCGTACTTCAGTTTTTGAAGTTCGGGTTTACGCTGAATTGTGTTATGGATTCTGTTACCGTGGACCATAACGCAATTCAAGGACTGAATGCCTTTAGATGCATTCTGTCATAATAGATGTCTATGGCCAGTATAACGAATCGGCCTGGTTTCCGTTATGCAGGAGAGGAGTCCTGCATAACTGAAACCGGACGGATCCGTTATGCTGGCCATAGACTTCAATTATGACGGAATGCATCAAAAGACATTCTGTCCTTGAATTGCGTTATGGTACACGGTAATGGAATCCAAAGCGCAATTTACCATATTCGCATCCCTATTGATAACTATTGAGGTTTTTTTCATCTAAGCATGTTGCCAGCACTGCAGCTAATAAATGGCGCAGTTCACAGAAACACACATAACAGACAATGCAGAAATGCCTTTAACAACCATATATTGCCCTCACAGAGGGTAACAGAAACAGATTCCCTTTAATTTTATTTTTATATAACGATTCATCTTACTGTCACATTGATTTGGGAATTGGTTTACTTTGTGAAGTATTTATTTTTATTTTTTTCCTAGGCAAAGTTGACGGATGGTCATGAAAGACACATACCTCCGCTGCTTATCCAGTGTTTTGCCTGTCCAAGCTGTTTTGTATTGTTTTACCAAAGAGATGAGTGTCTCAAACACATGTCTGCGAGAAATCACTTTAGGCGAACCATTGTTTTGAAAGGTATGGTGTAGAGATTTCACGTTGGAATCCGACAAATATAATTTTTATGTCAGTGTACTGTACTGAGAGGTGACGAATTTTTCAATATGAAGGTCATTCTGTGTGAAGGATAATGATTGTAAAAAAAGGTAAGAGCCAACCTATACGACCCATACTCTTGGTATGATCTTGGCTGGAAAAGTGACATGCAGACAAATATGTGGGACTGTCAGGGCTCATATCTCAGGCTACTTTCACACCTGCATTAGGTGCGGATCCGTCTGCTATCTGCACAGACGAATCCGCACCTATAATGCAAACGCTTGTATCCGTTCAGAACGGATCCGTTTGTATTATTCTTTAAAAAAAAAAGTCTGTCAAAACGGATCCTTCCTAACTTGCATTGAAAGTCAATGGGGGACGGATCCGTTTTCAACTGCACCATATTGTGTCGGTGAAAACGGATCCGTTTGGCTCCGCATCGCCAGGCGGACACCAAAACACTGCAAGCAGCGTTTTGGTGTCCGCATCCAGAGCGGAATGTAGGCGGAACGGAGACAAACTGATGCATTCTGAACGGATCCTTATCCATTCAGAATGCATTGTGGCTGAACTGATCCGTTTTGAACCGTTTGTGAGATCCCTGAAACGGATCTTGCAAACGGAATTCAAAACGCCAGTGTGAAAGTAGCCTAACCCGTACTTGCTGGAATGAAGGACCAGACACACAGGAGGTTTGTCATTAGCCAACGCTTCCCAGTATATGTATGATCCTTCATTCCAGTTGCTGCAGGTTAGAGGTGAGCTCCGAGGCAGGCACAGATGATAACTGTGATCTGTAGATGATATAGTGTTATACAGGGCAGAGAATAAGCCTCCATACAGCTCGTGCTCTGCATTCTAACTCTGCTGTCATTAGGACAGATTCCTCTCCTCTAATGCCTACCCCTAGACAAAATGAGCCATTATAAAAGGCATTTAGGAATGTGTTCATATTTCTGAAAAACATGTTTTTCAGTATTTTCATTATTTATTTTTTTTGTTTCCCAGAGAACCCTTTTAATTAAAATGTAACATTCATAAAAATGTGTAAATCTGGACAAATGAGCTACTAAAAGTGACTTGAAAAATGTCTTCAGCGCAATTAGCTAATATGTTATATTGAATTGTTTGCTGTATTTCTGTTACAGACCAGAGGGACGCCCCATGTCCTGTACCTATGCCAGCGTATGCAAAAAATGTTTTGATTGCCCTCTGTAAAGACATTCTATTCCAAATAGTTTGTACAGCTTGTCGTCTTGAGCTGCGTTCTTATACAGAACTTACTGCTCATTTCAGGTGCGTACATGTGCGGTATTTTTCATACTTGCTGAAACTTAAGAAGTCTGTAATTTGTAGTAAAAGGAGTGGCTTCATGTGTCATTTTGCAATCTCCCTGGTGGTCTGTAGGCTGATGGCAGAAAGCAATTTTATACAGAAGTAATAGCATCTGTAAAAAAAAATTTGGACTGACTGCTTCCCTGTCACTGCCAATGTATGAGGCTCTAAAGCTTTGAACTACATCTTTTATGATTGAGGGGAGGCAATAACCGCTTCGGTGAGCGCCGTGGCCTCTACATTGTTTGTAGTGCTCAATACACTCCAGCGGCTTTGCTGGATATTGCATCGATGCCTCCGTTCAAATGAATGGGACAAAGCTGCTATACACGACACAGCGCAGCCACTGCTTTATATATGGCATGCAGAAAGCTATAAATGAAGAGGTTCCAGCACTCACCGCAGCACAGTGGCCCCTTCAAACAACTGATCACCAGGGGTGCCAAGAGTCCAACAATCTAACATCAATAATGTGTTATTGATAGGTTATCAGTATTAAAATCCTGGAAAACTCCTTTAACCCGTTCGCTACCAGTGCCGCACATTTACGGCGCTGGACAGATGTGTAAACATGGTGCCTGCTCACATGCGCAGCGGGTGCCATGGCTGGCATATCTCTGCTGTTTTAAACCGCAGAGAACTGCGTCTGATTACCGTGACCGTCAATAAACATTATTTATAGACTCCTATATGAGCTACAAAATCATCACAAAAAAAAAAGTTATATATAAAAGTTTAAATCACTCCCCCTTTCCATATAATTAACCCCTTAAGGACCCATGTACTTCATGGGGATCGGGCGGGTGCAGGAGCTGTGCCCGCTCGATCAGCAGCAGGGGTCCGACAGTCACTGATAGCCGGACCCCTGCTGCATGCGCCGGCATCGGTGAAATCACAGATGCCGGTGCCCTGACCGCGGCATGTGCGATGTAGGGCGGGGATTGGAGCTGCAATCGGGTCCCCGTGCTGCTGTGACGGGGACCCAATGGCATGGAAGGTAGCCCAATGCCTTCCTTAGGCATCGGGGCTGCCTTTTGGTGGGGAGCCTGTGAGATCCAGCCCCCTGGATCTCACGGGCAGGAAGCTGAATGTGTAAACACACTGTATTACACATACAGCCAATGCATTCCAATACAGAAGTATTGGAATGCCTTGTAAAGGGGATCAGACCCCCAAAAGTTGAAGTCCCAAAGTGGGACAAAAAATAGTGGAAAGAAAAGTTGAAAAATAGTTTTTCCCCCCAAAAAAATGTAGTTTCAAATAAAAAAAAAGTAATTTTCCCCAAATAAAGTAAAAAAAAAAAAAAAAAGTAGACATATTAGGTATCGCCGCGTCCGTATCGACCGGCTCTATAAACATATCACATGACCTAACCCCTCAGATGAACACCGTAAAAAATTAAAACTGTGCTAAATAAACCATTTTTTTGTCACCTTACTTCACTAAAAGTACAACACCAAGCGATCAAAAAGGCATATGCCCGCCAAAATAGTACCAATCTAACCGTCCTCTCATCCCGCAAAAACGGAGCCCCTACCTAAGACAATCGCCCCACAAATATAAAAAACTATGGCTCAGAGTATGGAAACACTAAAACATATTTTTTATTTTTTGTTTTAAATATGCTGTTATTGTGTAAACTCAAAATTCACCTTACATCACAAAAAGTGTAATGGCAAGCGATCAAAAAGTCATACGCACCCCAAAATAGCGCCAATCAAACAGTCATCTCATCTGACAAAAATCATACCCTACCTAAGATAATCGCCCAAAAACAGAAAAAACTGTCTCTCAGACTATGGAGACACTAAAACATAGATATTTATATATTTTTTTGAATGAAATCATTGTGTAAAACTTAACGAATATGTCTACTTTTTATTTATGTATTGCCGCGTCAGTAAGAACCTGCTCTATAAAAATATCATGACCTAACCCCTCAGGTGAATACCGAAAAAGAATAAAAATGGTGTAAAAAAAAAAGCTATTTTTTGTCACCTTACATCACAAAAAGTGTAATAGCAAGCGATCAAAATGTCATATGCACCCTATAACAGTACCAATCAAACCGTCATCTCATCCCGAAAAAAATTTGCCTCTACAAAAGATAGTCGCCCAAAAAATAAATTAAAGTACGGCTTTCAGAATGTGGAAGACACTAAAACATTTTTTTTTTCAAAAATGCTTTATGTAAAACTGAAACAACCAAAAAGTCATATTTGGTATTGTCGCGTCCATAACAACCTGCTCTATAAAAATACCACATGATCTAACCTGTCAGATGAATGTTGTAAATAACAAAAAATAAAAACGGTGCCAAAACAGCTATTTTTTGTTACCTTGCCTCACAAAAAGTGTAATATAGAGCAACCAAAAATCATATGTACCCTAAAATAGTACCAGCAAAACTGCCACCTTATCCCGTAGTTTCCAAAATGGGGTCACTTTTTTGGAGTTTCTACTCTAGGGGTGCATCAGGGATCCAGCAAAATCTGCCTTCCAAAAACCGTATGGCATTCCTTTCCTTCTGCGCCCTGACGTGTGCCCGTACAGCAGTTTAGGACCACATATGGGGTGTTTCTGTAAACTACAGAATCAGGGCCATAAATATTGAGTTTTGTTTGGCTGTTAACCCCTGCTTTGTAACTAGAAAAAATTGATTCAAATGGAAAATCTGCCAAAAAAGTGAAATTTTGAAATTTTATCTCTATTTTCCATTAATTCTTGTGGAACACCTAAAGGGTTAACAAAGTTTGTTAAATCAGTTTTGAATACCTTGAGGGGTGTAGTTTGTAAAATGGGGTCATTTTTGGGTGGTATGTAAGCCTCACAAAGTGACTTCAGACCTGAACTGGTCCTGAGAAAGTGGGTTTTAGAAATTTTACGCAAAATTTCAAGATTTGCTTCTAAGCCTTCTAACGTCCCCAAAACATCATGGGTATCATCGTGACCAAAAACGCCCATACTATTTAAAATATTTTTAAAAAATCCAATACGGCGAATGATGTAACAGAAAAAAAAAAGGTCAAAATGTCTGATTTGCCATTTTTTTTCATTGCTTCTCTTACCCAAAAAAATTAATAAAATTTGATCAAAAAGTCACGCACACTCCAAAATGGTATCAATAAAAACTACAGATTGTTCCGCAAAAAATTTGCCCCTAAACAGCTCCGTAGACATAAGTATAAAAAAAGTTATGGGGGTCAGAATATGGTGATGTAAAAAAAATATATAAAAAAAGTATCAAAGTTAAAATTTTATTTTTATACTATTTAGACATAAAAATCCTATACATATGCGGTATCGTAATCATACTGACCCAGAGAATGAAGAGCATGGGTCAGTTTTGCCGCAAACTAAACGGAACAAAACCCGTAAAACGGTGGAGGAATTGTTTTTTGTTTTTTCAATTCCACCACATTTGGAATTTTTTTACTGCTTCCCACTACATTTTATGCCATAATTAAAAAATTATGTCTCAAGGAAAATAAGGAAGAAAAATGAAAACTAAAAAAACTCCGGTATCCTAAGGGTTAAACACGAAGGGTAAAGTCAGACTAAGTTCGTTTTCAGCTCTTGATTTCACCAATTTTGTGTGTTGCAAAGGGTTAAATACACTGAAATAGATGCAACAGAATTGACATACCTAGAATTCTACACTGGTGTGGAAAACTCCATCCACATACATTGTACTTTAAATAGCTTTGGATGTGATGTGTGAAGTGGTTTTCGTGCTTCATAGTATTGGGAAGCCGAATATAGCAAATATAGCATCTTTGTGATGCTAAAGACTCATTATGAAAGCGATAAGAGTGAAACTTATTGGGAAACCGGAAAAGTTATCAAACTTCTAGAGCACAGAGGCTCGTTCCTCAGGCCGATTTAGGCCGAATGCACACGGCCGTGAGCGGTCCGTGGTATCCCGGCCTGGCATCCTGCTGAGAGCAGGAGCGCACGGCGTCATTGGTTGCTATGACGCAGTGCACTTCATGCCGCCGCTGCACTACAGTAATACACTCGTATAGATCATACAAGTGTATTACTGTAATGCAGCGGCGGCATGAAGCCGTGCGCTCCTGCTCTCAGCAGGTTGCTAGGCCGGGATACCACGGACTGCTCACGGCCGTGTTCCACAGCCGTGTGCATTCGGCCTTAGGTTATGGCGAGGATCGCAGAGTTTTGGTAATCCCATAGAAATCAATGGGATTGCAGCGGGACTTGTAAAAAACCCAGCAACATTGTAGCCTTACCCTAACAAATGATATTGTACATGGCGGGATTATTAACATAAGCCTGAACCATAAAACGGAGGATTTTGTTACTGATGGTGTCCTTCGATCTCTAGCGTTCGTTGAGCGAAGTGCGCATTCGCTCAATGAAGCCGCTTTCAGGAGTCTGCACGGGCGCATCAGGCAGAGGGACGGGGAGCATTGCGGAGGCGGCGCTGAGCTGTAAAAGGCGGCGCTGAAGACAGGGAAGGCGGCGCTGGGCACCGGATGGCGAGGGGTGCGGCCGGGCACCCTGTATTAACGGACCTCCCCTTGGGCACCTTAAGTAAGTGATTGACAGGTTATAAAAACCTGTTTTTTTGGGCAAATAGAGCCACACTAAGGTTTAATAAGGCCAGCTTAGGATTCTTCTCATTAGTCTGGACATGAGCATATGTTTAGGTTAGAGGGGTTAAAACTGATGACAGAATCCCTTTTAAGCCTCTGCATCCCGGCGGCCTTCGGATCACCACGGCCGCCCAGGACAAGTCCCCTCTGTTTCCGATGTAGCAGCCCAAGGGGCCGCACACCAAAGGTGGTGATCCGGCTGGAGCCAGGGGGGTGCAGAAGACGCCAGACGCGTGAGTATTTTTGGCCCCCTAAGTGCTCCCCTCATTTTTCCTCCCTCCCCTTCTCAGGTTACCTTGAGTGATTTCCCCCACGGAGGCCTTGTCCTCTCCATGCATCTCTCTCTCTCCATCCTGTGTGTGGGGAGGGGGGGGGGGGAGCCTCTGGTGCGCAATTCCCCCTCTTTTCCTTGCAACCCTTCCTTTTTAATTGAGGCCTCGGCTTACTCCCGCATCGGCTCCCTGCAGGTACTTCTCTCTCTCTCGGCCGGCATCTCTGTTCTGCTAGGGCTCTAGCGGCAGCTCTGCTATCCCGCAAGTGGGGGAGGGGGGGCGGAGGCCTATTTAGCAGGGAAAGAAGGGTCGGGCATGCGCTTCCTCGCGTTTTCGCCGGGGACAGACTCCATTTTGGGGGAGGGGCATGAAGTTCTCCCAGCTCCCCCGTCCATCTGTATCGTGGCGCAAATCTTGACTCCTTTTCTGCCTCCACCCACCTCCTGTTTCAAGAGGACCTCTGCGGGACTCTGGCTCAAGGTACCTCCAGACAAGCTGCATTGAGGGACACAGGCCAGGTAAGCTCTGTCTCCTCTTCCTACAAGGTTTAACCTACCCGCCTCATCCTCCTACCTGTCACTACAGGGTACTCATTATGTCCGAGCCCAGGCCCCAAAGCACGTAGTCACTTTTGTGCGCCATTTTGCTTGTGCTTCTTGATGCTAATTTTTTTTTCCATCCGGTCAGTTAGATCCCCTCTGCTCTTCGTGCTCTACTCCACCAAGTGGCCCTACTGCCCCTGTCTGACTCTGACACAGTCGCCCCCTACTGCCCAGCCTATGGTAGAGCCGGAGTGGGCGCCCTCCCTGTCAAGGATGGTACAGGACGACTTTCCAATATTGCCCTGCAGCTCTCCCATGCCAGTGCGTATATTTGTGAAGCCTCTCTGGACGCGGCCATGCTAATGGCCTGCTCGTCAGCCCTTTTGGTGGCTATTTGCCGTACCCTATGGCTTTCCTGCTGGGCAGCAGATAATGCTTCAAAGCGGACCCTGACTGCCCTCCCCTTTACCGACAGCAGACTTTTTGGCAAATGCCTGGACGAGATCATTTCTGACGCTACATGTGATAAGAGCACTCATTTACCACAGAACAGGGTTCGTTTCAACAAGTCAAAAAAGCGTGGACCTCTTTCAGAGTTTTTTCAGCCCCAAGTCTGCCGCGGATCAGAAGCGCAAGCCTTCCTTCAAACCTCGCCCTTCCTGGTGTCCCCGTCAACCAGGCTGGGAAATCTCTCCGTTTAAGGCGCGTGGTCCCTCCCAATCAACATTCTAAAACTGAGAGTGATTCTTCTCTCTGCTTCATTGGACCAACCATCTCCGGGGACGTCCGGTTTGAGTTCAGTCCGACAACTCCACGATTGTGGCGTATCTCAATCACCAGGGAGGCACCTGAAGCCTGACAGTCGTGGCGGAAACAGCTCTGATTCTCAGCTGGGCAGAGAGCCATGTTCCGGCACTGTCTGCAGTTCACATCCCCGGCGTCGACAACTGGATCGCAGACTTCCTCAGCCGGGAGAGTCTCGATCCCGGCGAATAGGCTCTTCACCCGCAAGTTTTTCTAGCCATCTGCAAGCGATGGGGTCGGCTGGAGGTGGATCTCATGGCCTTCCGCTTTAACCACAAGGTCGAGAACTTCATTGCGGGGTCCAAGGATCCTATGGCCCCTGCGTACGACGTCCTATTGATTCTGTGGAGTCAGTTCATGTTTCCTTAAGTGTTCCCTCCTCTTCCCCTCATTCTGCGTCTCCTTTGGAAGATCAGGTCCCAAGGTCTGTGCGTCATTCTCGTGGCCCCTGATTGGCCACGCCGAGTGTGGCACGTATCTCTAGTCACCCTCCTCGCCGACTAACACTGGCGTCTTCCCATTCGGGAGGACCTCTTGTCGCAGGGACCGATCGTCCACCAGAATTTAGGGTCTCTACATTTAATGGCATGGCTGTTGAAGCCCCGCCGTACTATGGGCTCGGGGTTTCTCGGATACTGTTGTCCAGACCATGATTCGTGCCAGAAAGTCGTCGTCTTCCCAAATCTACCACCAGACCTGGAAGTCCTACTTTAGTTTGTGCGAGCGTCTCCAGCTGACTCACATTCGTTTCTCATTGCCTCGACTCTTGTCTTGCCTGCAGTCGGGCATGGACTTTGGGGCTGGCTCTCAGCTCCCTCAAAGGGCAAGTTTCGGCTCTTTCCATTCTTTTTCAGTGGAACTTTGCTTTGCTTTCTGCAGTTCGGACCTTTCTGCAGGGGGTTGCGCACGCTGCGCCCCCTTTCCGTCATTCGTTAAATCCTTGGGATCTTAATCTAGTGCTCAGCGCTCTCCAGTCTTCACCATTTGAGCCTTTGCAGCAGGTGTCTTTTCGCTTCCTGTCCTACAAGGTGGCCTTTTTGGTGGCAATCACTTTCATCCGTAGGGTGTCGGAACTCACTGCTCTTTCCTGTGAGTCGCCCTTCCTGATCCTTAATCAGGACAAAGTAGTCCATCGTCCTGTTTAGTCCTTCCTTCCGAAGGTTGTGTCAGCATTCCATCTCGATGAAGAATTCATTCTACCTTCCTTTTGTCCTGCCCCGTCTCATCCTCATGAGCAGTCGCTCCATGCGAGCCGTTCGCATCTATCTGTCCCAGACGTCATCTTTTTCGACGGACAGATTCCCTGTTCGTCATTCCAGAAGGGCCGATTTATTGGGGGGGGACAGCTCCCACCTGTTCTATCTTTTATGGGCCTCTTCTGGCCTGTGTAAAGTAGTTCTCGGTTTGTACATAGTTTGGTCTTCCTGGTTTTTTTTTTCTTGCTTCTCCTACTGCTTTTTCACTAACTGATTTAGCTTAGTCCCTGTAGGAAGGGTATAGCTGAAAAGAGGAGTTCACACTTTTCTGCTTAGTGTCCGCCTCCTGGTGGCAACAGCTATACCCGTGGTCAAGACTGTCCCCCAATGAACGGAAGAGAAACAGATTTTACAGTAAGTACAAAAATCTAGTTTCTTCTTAGTATATTTCCACAGGATATATCTGATAAATGTGAGTCCCACCTCTGGGACCCGCACCCATTCTGTTATCAGGTGTCCCTGACTCCCATCTCACCTGGAGACGCAGCATGCGTGCTCAGCTCTCTTCCTTTTATTTCTGCAGGACTCCTGAAAACGGCTAAGGAAGTGTGTGGGCAAAGGATTCTAAAGTCAATGGTCACACATCCATGCTACTCAAACAAAACAATAGCTGATCCTAGGGAGACCAGCTACAGAAAACACTGTGGAGCCTTAATTAAGAGTCTCAACACAACAATCCAAAGTGCAAAGCTCCCTTTGCTCGGTTTCCCTTCCTTTGAGGGATATCTGGCTTTCACTGTGTTGAAGACCCATAACTGTGGCTCCACAGTTATTTTACACATCCATGCTAGAAAGATAAAAAGCTTTCCATTGTTGTAAACATTGGGATTCATTCTTCGTGTAAATGGTAGAGACAAATAAATCTTATGATATGTGCTGAAAACACAGCATCAAAAGCATTTTACACCAACTAAGTGGATGAGATTTGAGAATTCTCATCCACATGCTGCCGAGAGAACCCACCTGGCAAACTGACTTGTTCTGTGGGTTTTCAATCCACTTCATTTTATGCCTTTGGTTTTATCCACGGCTTTCAACGTTTACAGTGCAAAAGCTGAAAGCAGCAAAGGACGCACTGCAGTCTGTGCAGCGGAGCCACAATGAAAACCTGCCCGTTTTCTCCTCATTACAGTGGACTTATATGTACCTGAATATTTTATGACATTTCTGCTCATTTGCATCTTTCTTTATAATTTTTTTTTACGTAGAACACGGTGTCGAAATGCTGGTCCCGTTTCCCTTTCTGAGAAAAGCATCGTAGATGTTGCTGCTGTATTCCGACTGGAGGCCTATTGTCCATACTGTAAACTGGCTTTAAGTACAGACTCTCACATTGTGAAGCATACTGCCAAAACTAGTCATAAGATAAGGAGAATTGCCTCTATAGAGGAATCTATCCTGGTTTTCTGTTACATCAATGAAGGGACTAAAACCCCATCTGATATCTGCTTGTCTGCAGCCAACGATAGACTTAAACCTTGCACGCTTAAAAGGACTTTACACAACACTGATATTTCAAGTAATATTTTGCAAAAGTGCAAAAAAGAAAGCAAAATGGCAACCATTAACGACTGGCGTGTGAAGACAGATCAGGATATCCTAATAAAAGCATGGTTCTGTGAATGCCTTCAGCAATTCCCATCTGAGAAAGCCGCGGAAAAACATATTATGACAGCCAACAGAATTTTTCACAAATGCTTGGTGTGTGGCAAGCTTGCTGAAGATTTGGGCATTATTCACCTGCATATGAGCAGATTCCATGGTGGGGCACATCTGAGTAATTTCCGCTTCTGGTGCCAAATATGTCTTATAGAGCTGGTGAGAGTTGAAAATGTCATGGCACATGTTTCAGACATTCATGGAGGCCATTCATTTTATTATGAAGAAGATGTCTTTGAGCAACCCTCCACATCTACCGAGGCAAAGACTCCTATGCTATTGGAAGCAGATCTTTCAGCAGTGCCACAGCAAGCTTCTAAAGGCATGTGGCAGTGTCATATATGTGAAGAAATGTTTGACTCTGAAGAGACCGTTAAACAACACTGTAAGTCTCTGACCATACATCAGTTCCACAAATACATCTGTGACACCTGTAAAAAGAAATTTCACAAGCTAGAAACTTTACTCCGACACTGTCAATATCAACACGATGGAGACATAAAGACAAAGTATTTCTGTGGCCTTTGCGAAGATCTCTACCTTGATGAAGAGAAGGATTTTCTTGCCCACTATGAGAGCTTTCATGGCCTAGATTATGGGTTTGTTCCAAATCAGATCCAGTCCCCTTCTAAAACGCCTGAAGTGACATCTACTAGCTCATCTGGAACGGAGAACCACCTGACATGTGGCTGTCTTGCAAAATATACTGACAAAGCGAAGAGGAAGGAGGACAGCCAGCTATGCTTAGCAAAACTGTTTGAGAAAGGAAAACTGTGGTACAGCTGCAGTTCATGCTCGGCAACTGACCAAACAATTGAGGGCATATGTAGGCATTTATGTAAGAAAGGCACAGAGCAGAGCAGATCAGATTTTCTTGTAAAGTGCAGCATTTGTTCAAAGTCCTTCCATGAAGCTGAACATGCACAACTCCATTATCACGCAAAGCACTGTTTCCATGAGAAACCCTACATTATTAGTATACCTTGTGAATCCAAGAATGAGGTGTTCAAGTTTACAGCCGGTGGTTCTAGGGTATCTAAGCAGCCATTGTTGATGGAGAAAGCCCATACAGAAAAGTTACATTACGAAGCTCTTGGCAAACCTAAAAATAGGTCTGGTTCACCCACAGTGAAAAATGAAGTAGAGTCTATGGATATTGGCTTAACAGATACAGGTATTTTACCGTTTTGTTTTTTTTTTTGTTTGTTTTTTTCTTGATGGAGTGTTGTGCATGATGTGATACAGTGGTCCCTCAAGTTACAATAATAATTGGTTCCAGAAAGACCATTGTATGTTGAAACCATTGTATCCTGAGGGATCACTGTATATGGAGGAGTGGTCATAAGAGGCGTGTGCATCCTGTACATCAGGGAAGAGGAGAACAAAATGTGGTTTACACAGCCCGATACTCATTGTGAACACCTCAATCATCGTTTCTGGGCAGTAGATCGTGCTGTTTGATCTGCCGGCCTGAAACAACGATTCTTTATGGGGACAAGAAGTGACAGCAGTAGCTTTTTTTTTTTTTTTTTTTTTGTTCTGCGGAGTTAAGTTTCAGTCTGTCTGAAGAGTGTTTTGTTTCAAGTTCCACACTGAACACGTCAGGTTGCTTCTCTGACGACTTGATGTACAGGTGAAACTAGAAAAATTTGAATATTGTGCAAAAGTCCATTTATTTCAGTAATGCAACTTAAAAGGAATTAAAATTAGAATATTGTGAAATGATTCAATATTATAGGCTCAAAGTGTCACTCTAGTCAGCCAATCAATCCATAGCCCCTGAGATTGTGACTTTGGGGTTTCATAAGCTTTAAGCCATAATCATCCAAATTATAACAAATAAAGGCTTGAAATATCTTGCTTTGCATGTTATGAGTCTATCTCATATGTTAGCTTCACCTTTTAAGTTGCATTACTGAAATATGAACTTTGCACAATATTCTAATTCTTTGAGTTTCACCTGTATTGCCCTCATCTCTGAACTTTTTGGCAGCTCAAACACTCATTATAGCTAAATTGTTATATAAGGATTTGGCTTAATCACCTAACTGTTTTGCCCGAGTCTAGCTTGGACAGTGGGAAAAGTAGCTAACTGGAGGGGGGGGGGCTGCTCTATATGCTGCTATCTCCTGAATGGTAGCAGCTAGAAACATGCAACTGGTCTTGTTTGAAAGCTGACATTCAAGGCATTCCTACAGCATGACAACCAAAGTCCAAGCAACAGAGGATAAATCGCTGTTAGAAATCGATTCGGGAATAATCTCTTTCTCTGGAAATCCCATAAAGATGAATATAAAGGCAATGCACATGATCACCCTGCCGCTAAATTCAGGACTGTTCTGAGGGGTATGGAATCCCTGTTCTCATGATCGATAGGGGTCTCAGTGGTAGGACCCCCACCTATATAATAGCTATTTGCTATCCTGCAGATAAGAGGTAATAACTGTAACAACCAGAATACCCCTTTCAATGAGCTAGAAATCAAAAATGGACGTCAACTCTCAGAATTGCTGCTGCCTTCACAATTTTTGGATGTTGATAACCATTTAGAAAAAAAAGGTATATTGATTTGTCATACGTGTGTCTTTAAAGAGGACTTGTCACCCCTCCTGACATGTCTGTTTTAGTAACTACTAGCTTTCTCCTTGTATTAACCATTCTGAAGCTGCTAATCCCAGGACTCTGTTGTGCTATTCCGTTTTTATTCCTGCTAGAAGTTACGAATGGATTACCAGCAGTTTGCAGTAAAGGTCTAAGTGAGCGTTCTTGCACAGTCTGACCCTATTTTAAATCAGTGCCAGTGTCAGATTGTGCAGGGATACACCCCAACTGGTAAATCCTAACTGGACCTTCACTGACAATTGCCAGCAAATCATTCATAACTTCTAGGAGGAATAATAGAGGAATAGCACAACATACAGTCTTCAGAATAGATGGCCCAGAGTTGTTTCTACATGGACAATGCAAGTATTACTAAAACAGACATGCCAGGAGAGGTTACAAGTCTACTTTAAGGTGGCTTTTCCTGTAACCTCAATGTGTTTTCTTTTAAGCCCATGCCGAAACTTCCTCAGGAATGTCTCTTGTGATGTCTGAACCTTTTTCAACTTCAACTGAAAATAAAGATGTAGACTTACAACCTATGGATCCAGGTATTGTATTTTTACCAGACTAAATGTGTTTTGAAGTGTCACTGCAATTTCAAAAAACTTTTGATGTGTCCTAGCAACATATTTACATTTTTGATCAGTGGGGATCTGAGTGCTGAGACCCCCATGATTGCTAGAACGAGCAGAGAGAAGCGCTCACCTAGCACGTATCTGCTTGCTGAAGGAGACTGAATCGAGATGGACTGAGACTTTCTATTAAGGCAGTCTCCGGCAGTGAATAGAGACAATTCCCCAATGAAGCGCTTCTCTCTCCTCATTCTGTCGATCATAGGGTCTCAGCACTCGGACGCCCACCGATTATAACCTTTGATATGACGTATCAGATTTTCAAAGTGCAGGTACGTTTTAAAAGGGTACTGCAGCGATATAAAATTACTTAGACTTAATTAGGTTTCCCTAAAGCAATTTACTTAGAGGCTCTGTCACCAGGATCAATTCTATTAAACCATACACACTGCCTGGTAGGGCTAATCATGCTGATTTAAAACTACCTTTCTTTTGTCTTTATGTTAAACCGCTGCAGAGAAATCTGTGTTTTTATTCATATGGAAATGAGCAACTCGAGCACTGAGACAGGGCTGAATACTCAGAGCACTGCTCTGTAACGCCCCCTGTGCTCTGCACACACCCCCCTCCCCTTGATTGACGGGGTTAGACATCAGGCTGAGGGCAGAGCTGTGTGCTAGCATGTAAATATCATATACACCATGTACTATAGCTTCACCACCCTGAGATCTGCTCAGAAAGCTAATCTATATATTGCTGCTTTATCATTGTGTTATGTTATAAATATATAAAAAAAAAAACACGTATTTTTATGTAGAAATGCTATAGCTTAGAGGTTAAGCAACTGGTTTTGTATGTGAAGATCCTAGGTTTGAATCTTAGTAGAGACTTTGAAGTTTTTTTTATCTTTTGGATATTTTTTTCTTCCATATTTATCCCATAAGAAAAGTCTGTCCTTTATTATATTGAGAATAATGTTTTTTAGAAAGCTAATAAATATTACTGGTTTCTTCATAATTATGTATTGTGTCTATGAACAAAGCAGTAACAGGTTTTAGGGGGGAAAAAACACTTCTGAAATATAGTAAGGATTATTATTATTTATTATTATTATTATTATACATATTTATTATACTATAGCCTTTTTATATGGTTTTTAAATAAAAACGAAAAAAAAACAAAAAACATATACCTCCCCTGGGACTTGAACCCGGGATGTCTATATTCAAGGCAGACCACTATACCGCTAAGCTATAGCATCACCACATAGAGATGTATGGTTTTTCCATGCTTCTAAGCTGATACATATTACCGGTGTCTATATAATCATATTGTGCCTATGAATAAAGCAGCAATATGTAGATTAGTTTTCTGAGCAGATCTCAGTGTGGTAAAGCTATAGTAGAGTGTGTATAATACATATTGGGTCCATTCACACGTCCGTAAGTGTTTTGCGGATCCACAATTTGCGGACCGCACATCAGACACTATAATAGAAAATGCCTTTTCTGGTCCGCAATTGCAGACAAGAACAGGACATGTTCTATTTTTTTCAGGAACGAACTTGCGGATCCCGAAAATGCGGTTTTGCATCCGTTCCAGCCCCATTGAAAGTGAATGGGTTCGCAAATTGCAGAACGAATGCGGACCCAAATTACGGACGTGTGAATGGACCCATATACAGGAGATATGTATAAGCCAGGACACAGCTCTGCCCTCAGCCTGATGTCTATCCCTGTCAGTCAAGGGGTGGGGGGGCGTGTGCAAAGCACAAGGGGTGTTACAGAGCAGTGCTCAGAAATTTCAGCCCCGCCTCTGTGTGTTCGAATTGCTCATTTGCATATGAATAAAAACGCTAATTTCTCTCCAGCCGTTTAACGTACAGACAAAAGAAAGGTATGGTTTTAATCAGCATGATCAGCCCTACTAGCCTGGTTTAATAGGGTTGATCCTGGTGACAGAACCACTTCAAGGGCCGAGAATCCGCCAGATGTTCTTGTCCATCTAGGGACAAATGACCTGGCTTGCAATGAAGTGTCAGAGGTGAAAAAATCTTTTATCACACTTGGTAATGACGTACAGGATTTTGCATCCACCATTTCATTTTCTGAAGTTCTGCCTGTGCATAATGTTCAGAATGATAGGCAGAGGCGCATAAAGGAGTTCAACATATGGCTTGGTAAATGGTCAAGAGCAAGGATTTGGCTTTGTTTCTCATGATAGCTCTACTTGGAATAGAAAGGAACTGTACAAAAAAGATGGTTTGCATCTTTCTCTCAAAGGAACAAATGTACTTAGTGAACAACTCCAAGAATTTGCGGAAGAGTATTTAAACTAGGAAGGGGGGGCAAAAGAGTGAAAATAAGAGTCCAATTGCCCGCTAGAACAGGTCAGAAGCACAGAGGTTAAGAAATGATAAGCTCAGAGTCCTGTCTACAAATGCTCGCAGTTTAGGTAAAAAAATCAATGAACTTGGGTCAATAATGGCATCTGAGAATGTAGATTTAGTGGCTGTTACGGAGACATGGTTTAATGAAAGAAATGACTGGGGCATAACCATACCAGGGTACTCTTTATACAGAAGAGACAGAGAAGGCAAGAAAGGAGGAGGAGTGGCCCTGTATGTGAAAGATGGCATTAAATCTAACCTAATACAAGTTGGTGAGGCCAACATAGAGTCAGTTTGGGTTACGTTGCAGTTTGCTAACCATGCAGTAACTCGTGTAGGTGTGATATATAGACCACCTGGTCAAGTTAAAGAACTAGATGATCTACTAGTTGAAGAAATAGCTAAAATGACAATGAAAGGAGAAGTTATCATTATGGGAGATTTCAATCTTCCAGATATAAACTGGAAAACCAAAATAGCAAGTTCTACCAGGAGTACAGATATTCTAAATTCCCTACTGGGGTTATCTCTACAACAAGTGGTTGAGGAGCCAACCCGGAGGGAGGCCATTTTGGATTTGGTATTAACAAATGGGGATTCGGTATATGATGTCATTGTAGGCGAAACCTTGGGATCTAGTGATCACCAGTCAGTGTGGTTTAATATAAGAACTGTGAAAGAGTCCCACCACACAAAAACAAAAGTTTTAGATTTTAGAAAAACAGACCTTTCAAAAATGAAATTAGTCATAAATGAGTCCTTATCAGACTGGAACGGATTACATGGAGTCCAGGAGAAATGGGACTACTTAAAAGGTGCATTATTGAATGAAACAGAAAATTGCATTAGACTTGTCAGTAAAAGCAAAAAAAATAAGAGACCACTGTGGTACTCAGCAGAAGTGGCCCAAATCATTAAAAATAAAAAGCTAGCATTTTGTAATTATAAAAAAAAACAGAGCAATGAAGATAAGGAAATCTACAAGATTAGGCAGAGAGAGGCCAAGCAAGTTATAAGAACTTCTAAAGCGCAGGCAGAAGAAAAACTAGCTCAGTCTATGAAAAAAGGGGATAAGACATTCTTCAGATATATAAATGAAAAAAGGAAATTAAAACAAGGAATAACTAAATTAAAAACAAAGGACGGAAGGTATGTAGAAGAGAATAAAGGGCTAGCCGACTGCCTTAATGAATACTTCTGTTCAGTTTTTACAAAAGAAAAAGGACCTCCACTAGAAAGGATGACTAATAAATCATTTGATGCATGTATCTTAACAGAGGAAGATGTTCTAAGTTTGCGGTCTAAGGTGAAGACAAATAAGTCACAGGGGCCTGATGAGATACACCCAAAATTATTAAAAGAGCTTAGTGGTGAGTTGGCAAAACCGCTAACAGATTTATTTAACCAATCATTAGTAACAGGAGTCGTCCCGGAAGATTGGAAATTGGCAAATGTCGTGCCCATTTCCAAGAAAGGTAGTAGTGAGGAATCGAGCAACTATAGACCAGTGAGTCTGACATCAATAGTAGGCAAATTAATGGAAACCCTATTAAAGGATAGGATTGTGGAACATCTAAAATCCCATGGATTGCAAGATGAAAAACAACATGGGTTTACTTCAGGGAGATCATGTCAAACAAATCTTATAGATTTTTTTTGACTGGGTGACTAAAATAATAGACGGTGGAGGTGCAGTAGACATCGCATATCTAGATTTTAGTAAGGCTTTTGACACTGTCCCACATAGAAGACTTATCAATAAACTGCAGTCATTGAGCATGGACTCCCATATTGTTGAGTGGATTAGGCAGTGGCTGAGTGACAGACAACAGAGGGTTGTAGTCAATGGAGAACATTCAAAACAAGGTCATGTTACCAGTGGGGTTCCACAGGGATCTGTACTGGGACCAATTTTGTTTAATATCTTCATAAGTGATATTGCAAAAGGCCTCGATGGTAAGGTTTGTCTTTTGCTGATGACACAAAGATATGTAACAGGGTTGATGTTCCTGGAGGGAAACGCCAAATGGAAAAGGATTTAGGAAAACTAGAAGAATGGTCAGAACTCTGGCAACTGAAATTTAATGTGGATAAGTGCAAGATAATGCACCTGGGGCGTAAAAACCCAAGGGCAGAATATAGAATATTTGAAACAGTCCTGACCTCAGTATCTGAGGAAAGGGATTTAGGAGTAATTATTTCAGAAGACTTAAAGGTGGGAAAACAATGTAATAAAGCAGCACGAAATGCCAGCAGAATGCTTGGATGTATAAAGAGAGGTATAAGCAGTAGAAAGAGTGAAGTGCTTATGCCGCTGTACAGAACACTGGTGAGACCTCACTTGGAGTATTGTGCGCAGTACTGGAGGCATATTTAAAAGAAGAAAAACTACCTCAAGAGGACACAGTTTTAAATTAGAGGGGCAAAGGTTTAAAAGTAATATAAGGAAGTATTACTTTACTGAGAGAGTAGTGGATGCATGGAATAGCCTTCCTGCAGAAGTGGTAGCTGCAAATACAGTGAAGGGGTTTAAGCATGCATGGGATAGGCGTTAGGCTATCCTTCATATAAGATAGGGCCAGGGACTATTCATAGGATTCAGATATATTGGGCAGACTAGATGGGCCAAATGGTTCTTATCTGCCGACACATTCTATGTTTCTATAATCTCTAGTGTTCATAAGAACGCTCTTTAGCGATGCTCTGGCAGTGTAAAGGTGCTCGAATGTTTGATAATTGAATCGTTTGTGTAGGCAATAAATCTTTGCTGGCAGCAGATTGTGCTGTCTAAATACGCTCTGCTGCTGGCGAACGACGAGTCTGTATGGGGACGAGAGATGGCATTAGCAATCGCGCTACATTTACATGTAGCGGTCTCCTTCACTGATGAGCAGACGCTTTCTGGGAAGGCAAAGCTTACTTGCCGACAATCGCCTGCTAACTTGTCCCGTCTAAAGGGACCTTTACTAATAATAAAGTAGTTCCAGTCTGGACTACAACTCCCCTTTCTGACCCCAGTCACATGACCACAATGATCCATGGTACAGGCATACAGCGTGATTCTGTGTCTGCCTGATCATGTGACTTCTCCACTAGCCCTGTTCCTTTTTGTGACTATCATTTGTGGTCAGCTAATCACTTGTTAGGTTGAACACAGGTGCAGTGCACAGACAATAGCATTCAACATCCTAGAATCCACACCCCCTTAGGTGGATCCTATTGCTAAAAGCCCCGCCCCTGAGATGGATCCTATCATTGCCAGAAGCCCCGCCCCGGACGCACACAGAGGTCACTGATCGCTCCTACTATCAGCTTGATTGAGACAGAACCACTTGAGACACATTGACAACAGCTTCTCAGTAACCAGAAGCTAGAGAGCACTTGCTCCGACCGATTATACGATCCAAAAAGGGGGCTTGGAGCCCAAACTGGAACTACTTTATTATTAGTAAGATTGTTTTAGGGAAACATAATTACAGTATGTCTGTAGTCTTGTATGGCTGTACTACATCTTTAAGTTATATCTGTTAATGTACAATAAAATGTGTAGGTTTTAGTGTATGTTCACACGAGGCAGAGTTATTGCAGAAACTGAGAATCTGTTTTATAGTCATGAATTGGGTTGTATCTGCAGCATGCGCATACATTGCAGCAAGCTCCATTTAGATAAACTGAACAGTTGCAGGAATTTCTTCAACAAATCTGCCATTGAGGTGCTGCTATGCGGTCCCTTAAAGGGGGTCTGCAGTTTTTTAAAACTGATCGGTGGGGGTCCGACACCCGGGACCCCCGCTGATCAGCTGTTTGAGAAGGCAGCGGCGCTGGCAGTAGCGTCGCTGCCTTCTTGCTTTTTACCGCGGGCCCAGTGACGTCACGGCTAGTATCAATGGCCTGGGCAGGGCTAAGCTTTATTCAAGTGAACAGAGCTTAGCCCCGCCCAGGCCATTGATACTAGTCGTGACGTCACTGGTCCTGCGGTAAATGGCTAGAAGGCCGCGGCACTACTGCCAGCGCCGCTGCCTTCTCAAACAGCTGATCGGCAGGGGTCCCGGGTGTCGGACCGCCGCTGATCAGATGCTGATCTATCCAGAGGATAGATCATCTGTTTAAAAAAAACTGCAGAACCCCTTTGATGTTTGCAGGTGAAGGAGACATGGACATTTAAGTTTTCTTTTTTCTTTACTCTCAGTTCGCTGCCGTTATCTTACCTACCAATTGCAGTATAAATGTTCTGTCTTTAGGTTTTGAGGAAAGTGATTTACCTGATTTGGAATTTCTTCAAACAATGACCCACATAGTGTTTGTTGACTTAGACAACTGGGCGCAGTTTTTTACTCATCTACCGGGACAGTTGAACCAGGGAACGTTTGTCTGGGGATTTCAAGGTAAATCTTTGTCTATAGTACCATATGAAGAAATTCTCTAACATGGGCTCACTGAACAGGCAAACTGTTTGTTCCTGATATTTGACTGCTCATCAGAGGAGGTAAGAGCTGCATTTACTTGCAGCAATCATCTACTGTGTATGGTGACGAGCAATCTATACTGCGATCACTTGTCCCCATAATAGATCATTGTTTCTGGTCAGCAGAACATGCTGTGTAAACACAAATAATGATTTAGTTGTCTGCATCAATGATGTTTTCAGCCGTTGAGAGCGTTTGCTTGTTCATCGGATGATTAGTGGCAGTTTTAGGCAAGGGCTACATGGCGGTTATCCCATTGAAATGAATGGGATCGCCATGGCAGTCGCAAGAAATCCAGATCCAGGCTCTGCCTTGTAAATAATGTTCAGTTCTTTACTGCAGGCAGATCCCAAGTGTTCAGATATAGAAGAAATAGGATCAGCGTGTAAATAAAATACAAACATTTATTAAAATAAACCCATTAATAAAGAACACATCTCTTCGTATACGTTGTGTGCTAGGTTCTCGTCTGTTAACTGCTCGCCGTCAACATTGTAGCAGCAAGCAGTGTAATTACAGTTCCTGTGTTCCCATTCACTTCACTCTTCAGATGAATAGGACAGAGCCGTCTCATTCACATCTGCATGCCGTCAACATTGCAGAAGTGTGTTCTCTTCAAACAGCTGATCAGCGGGTGTGACGGCAGTCTCCCCTGGCCGATCTTACATTGTTGACTTATCATGAGGATAGGTCATCAATATAAGGGTACTTTCACACTAGCGGCAAGAAACTCCGGCAGGCTGTTTCGGCGGGTGAACAGACTGTTGGATCCGTGCTGCCGCTAGTGCACGCGTGCCCCCAGACTACCGCTCCGGCCCCATTGACTATTATGGGGGCGGGCCGGAGTTCCGGCCGAGAGGCAGTCAAAATAAAACTACGACATGTCATGCCATTATAGTATATGGGGCTGGAGCGGTATTCCAGGGGCACACATGCACTAGCGGCAGCACAGATCCGACAGGCTGTTCACCCGCCAGAACAGCCTGCCTGAGTTCCTTGCCGCTAGTGTGAAACTAGCCTAACAAAAACAAACAAATCTTTTAACCATAGCAATTTTTGGCTTTTATTTACATGCTGAATCCTGTTTTTTCTATTTCTGGATTACCTGGGTGTGAGCACGCAGTGGATCCATGCCGTGGTTCTGATCTGTGACCAAAGCGAATGTGCAGGAAACAGGACAACCCCTTTAAGTTCTTTTATGTTTCAACTTTTTTTTAGGTGGAAAAAATATTTGGAAGCCCCCTATTAACTGCAAGATTTATAAGTATCTTTCAAACACCGGCTGTTTTTTCCTTCATCCTCGCTGCAGTAATAGGAAAGATGCTGCTGACTTTGCTATTTGCATGCATGTAAGTTCACTTATTGCTTTCAACAATGTATTATTATGGGGAAAGGGATCTCAGCTATATGTTATTGGATAATTTGTATACTGCCAAATATTCCCTACTGAAATCTTTTGTTTTCTATCTGTATGTACAGTGTCTTCTGTATCTGTTTTTGTCCTTTTTCCCTGTCCACGCTTGTGATTACTTTTTGTGTATTTATGCATGCATATGTTTGTTCAGTGCTCATACATGGGCGATTATGTAATTGTCTTCAGCCACCACTAGAGGGAGCACTCCGGAATGTTTATTTTTTTTATTTTTTTTTATTTATTTTTTTTAGTTCCGTGTATAACACTTAGGTCTCTTTCACACGACTGATACGGATTGGTTCAGGGTGCATTCAGTGAAACTCGCACCATTTCACAATCTTGTCTGCAGTTGGGTTTCAGTTTTTTCTGTGCAGGTGCAATCAGTTTTGATGCGTTTTTCCCGCGTGTGGAAAGAAAAACAACTGAAGGCCAACAAACATCTCCTAGACACTTTTCACAGTAGCCCCATTCACTTTTCTATAGAATATAGAACAAGCTGTTATTCTCTACAGAAACGATGCATGAAAAAAATTAATGTGCACAGACCCATTGACATGAATCAGTCAGGATTCAGTGCGGTTGCTATTCATTCACTTAACGCGTTGCACCCATGCGGGAAACGATTTTGTGTGAAAGAGACTTTAGGGCTCATTCAGACAACCGTATTTGTATCTGCAAAATTGCGGAGCAGATGTGGACCCATTCATTTCAGTGATGGAGCTATTCTTGTGTGCAATTGAGCAATGTAGAACGTACACGGCCGGTATCTGTGTTTTGCGGACCACAAATACATTTACCGTAAAGGGGTTATTCCACAAAATATCAACTGATGACACATTGGATTGCTGGGGCTGTGGTTGTATATTACAGCTATTACACAGGCATACTTGCAACGTCCCATGTGCTTAGCAGGAGGATGGTTGTTTGCCATCATGTCAGATACAGTACCCAAGACATTGACAGGCAGTTTTGTATAATTCAGTTAAATGCCCATGTTTGTGATTTCAGGCAGGTCGTCTTGATGAGAAACTACCCAAGCAAATCCCTTTCACCATTCTTTCGGGTGATAAAGGTTTCTTAGAGTTGGATAACCAGTTCAAAAAAACACAGCGGCCTGCTCATATCCTTAACCCCCACCATTTAGGAGGAGACATGATGTGTGCCTTGCTGAACAGCATAGCGGAGACAACACAAGGTATGCAATCTCTACCATGTGCAGGAGCCATCAATTACCCAAGGCAGAAAAGTCATAAGTTTTTCCAGTTCCCTTAACCTCTTGGGGACATAAAGCGTACAGGTACTCCCTGTGTATTTCCGATCGCCGCGCGGTGATCGGAACTGGGTGCCTGCTGAAATCAGAGGGGATCAGACCCCCAAAAGTGAACATCAGAAATAAAGTAAAGTAAAAAAAAATGTGTTTTTAATAAAATGAAGTAAAGGAAAAAAAACACCCCTTTCCCCTTATTTTATAATAAAAAAACAAACAAAACCCACACATATTAGGTATTGCCACGTCTGTAATGACCGACTCTATAAATATATCACATGATCCACCCTGTCCGATAAATACCATAAAAAATAAAAACCGTGTAAAAAAAAAAGCTATTTTTGTCACCTTACATCACAAAAAGTGCAACACCAAGTGATGAAAAAGGCGTATGCACCCCCAAAATAGTACCAATCTAACCGTCCCCTCATCTCGCAAAAAATGAGCCCCTACCTAAGACAATCTCTCTCAAAAAAAAAAAACTGGCTCAGAATATGGAGACACTAAAACATCATTTTTTATTTGTTTAAAAAATGCTGGTATTGTGAAACATTTAAGTAAATAAAAAAAAGTATACATATTAGGTATCGCCGTGTCCGTAAGAACCTGCTCTATAAAAATATCACATGACCTAACCCCTCAGATGAATACCGCAAAAAATTCAAACTGTATAAAAAAGCCATTTTTTGTCACCTTACATCACAAAAAGTGTAATAGCAAGCGATGAAAAAGTCATATGCACCCCAAAATAGTGCCAATCAAGCCATCTCATCCCCAAAAAAATTAGCCCCTACACAAGACAGTCGCCCAAAAAATAAATACTGCTTTCAGAATGTGGAGACACTAAAAATTATTTTATTTTTAATTTTTATGCTTTATTATGTAATACTGAAACAAACAACCCAAAAAAGTAGTCATATTTGGTATTGTCGCGGCCGTGACAACCTGCTCTATAAAAGTATAAGGCTGGGTTCACACGAGCGTGTCCGGATTAGTTCCGGATGCGTCCCGGTGTGTTGCGGCAAACCCGCGCGAGTAGGAATGCAATTGCAGTCAGTTTTGACTGCGATTGCGTTCCGATGTTCAGTTTTTATCGTGCGTGTGCAATGTGTTTTGCACGCGCGTGATAAAAAACCGACTGTGGTACCCAGACCCGAACTTCTTCACAGAAGTTCAGGTTTGGGTTCGGTGTTGTGTAGATGTTATTATTTTCCCTTATAACATGGTTATAAGGGAAAATAATAGCATTCTGAAAACAGAATGCATAGTAAGTGATCAGTTGAGGGATAAAAAAAATTAACTCACCTTCTCCGTTTGTTCGCGTAAGTCCCGGTCTCTTCTTTACTTCTCAAAAGATGAACTATGGGCTAAAGGACCTTTGGTGACGTCAGATCACATGCTCCAATCACATGGTCCATCACCGCGGTGATGGACCATGTGATTGGAGCATGTGATCTGACGTCACCACAGGTCCTAGCCGATAGTTCATCTTTTGAGAAGTAAAGAAGAGACCGGGACTTACGCGAACAAACGGAGAAGGTGAGTTAATTTTTTTTATTTTTTTTAACCCTCAACTGATCACTTACTATGCATTCTGTTTTCAGAATGCTATTATTTTCCCTTATAACCATGTTATAAGGGAAAATAATACAGTGAATAGACTGTCACCTAGCAACCATGCGTGAAAATCGCACAGCATCCGCACTTGCTTGCGGATGCTTGCGATTTTCACGCAACCCCATTCACTTCTATGGGGCCTGCGTTGCGTGAAAAACGCAGAATATAGAGCATGCTGCGATTTTCACGCAACGCACAAGTGACGCTTGAAAATCACCGCTCATGTGCACAGCCCCATAGAAATGAATGGGTCAGGATTCAGTGCGGGTGCAATATGTTCACCTACCGCATTGCACCCGCGCGGAATACTCGCCCGTGTGAACGCAGCCTAACATAATCTAACCTGTCAGATGAATGTTGTAAATAACAAAAAAAAAAACTGTGCAAAAACGGCTATTTCTTGTTACCTTGCCTCACAAAAAGTGTAATATATAGCAACCAAAAATCATATGTACCCTAAAATAGTACCAACAAAACTGCCACCTTATCCTGTAGTTTCCAAAATGGGGTCACTTTTTTGGAGTTTCTACTATAGGGGTGCATCAGGGGGGCTTCAAATGGGACATGGTGTCAAAAAAACAGTCCAGCAAAATCTGCCTTCCAAAAACCGTATGGCGTTCCTTTCATTCTGCACCATGCCGTGTGCCCGTACAGCAGTTTACAACCACACATGGGGTGTTTCTGTAAACTACAGAATCAGGGCCATACATATTGAGTTTTGTTTGGCTGTTAACCCTTGCTTTGTAACTGGAATAAATGGATTCAAATGAAAAATCAGCCAAAAAAGTGACATTTTAAAATGTTATCTCTATTTCTTGTGCATGGCATTGGGGGACACAGCACCATGGGTATATGTCCAACTACCACTAGGAGGCGACACTAGACATAAAAAAAGTGTTGGCTCCTCCCCGTTGGGCTATACCCTCTCCAAAGACACTAGGCAGATCAGTCTTGTTCTAGTGTCCGTAGGAGGCAGACCTGACCTGCTTTTTGTGCAGGTCATCCTGCTACTTTTTTATTTTATTTTTTCTTTCTTTCTTTCTCTTCTCTGCAGGTTCCGGCCTGCGGCAGGGGTGGCTCCATCGTGTTCCACTTTAGTTGCGCCCCTGCGGGCGCGTACTCAGGTACCTGGCAGCCACCCAGTCCCCAAATCTGCTTCCGCAGTGGAATTCCGGCAGTCCCACGGTTCCCGTGTTGAGTCCGCCGAGAGGGTGGTTACTGCTGCGCCTGAAGACGTCTGAGGATGAGTATGTTAGATTAGGGTCTCCCACCCTCCTTCCCGGGCCTGGGCGCGTTCCCCCCCCCCTCTCCTCCCTTCCCGGATACCGAATATAACTTTCATGGCTGTGTGGGTAAATGCCTTGCCTCTGATAGTGCCTCCCCCCCCCCCCCCCCAGGGTCCTCCCTACAGATGGGTCACGCTCAGGTACAGGGTCACGCAAGGAGTAGCCCACGGACCCTCCTCGGGTGGTCTCAACTAGCTTCCACCCCTCCTCGGCTCGCCCCAGGACAGGCCTGAGGCTGGTGACGAAGCCTTCTGTCAGTTGCCTCTGGGGACACCTCTGCACCGATTCCCTCGGAACAGAGCA
Source organism: Bufo bufo (assembly GCF_905171765.1). Classification (NCBI taxonomy): domain Eukaryota; kingdom Metazoa; phylum Chordata; class Amphibia; order Anura; family Bufonidae; genus Bufo; species Bufo bufo. The sequence goes on along the minus strand of NC_053392.1, from coordinate 270,688,951 downwards.
TCAGGCGGTCTTCCACCATGCAGAATCCCTCTGTGAGGTCAAGACAAACGTGCACGGTGGAACCTACCCTACCCAGGTTTGGTGCCCCTCTAGTGGACTTTCGGATGGCGCTCTCCTGCCTGCACAGGTAATTACCGCACAGGTAAGGCAGCCGTCTCCGTGCTTAACAACTGGCACACCTACGCGGTGTCTCTGGTACGTACGCCCTCGTAGGCTGTACACGTCAGACCTTCCTGGTTCCCCTATCTAGGGGCTATGTTCTGGGCAAGCTGATGATTCAGGCAGACGCCACTTGTAGGGTTGGAAACCCTTCTCGGCCTCTAAAGGTTCTTTTGTAGTGCCTGTACCAGAGAATACAGGCCGGCTTCTATACCGTGGCGATTACATCTGTCTGTTTCCAGCCGCCTTGTTACTTTCATAGGTTGAGTTCCTACACCTACTCCAGATGTTGTAGCCATTACTCCTGACTGGCTCTATGGTGTTCCATGCGGCACTATTTCCCCCTACCGGGCGAGATATACAGGCTGCCTTCAATTGCCGTAGCAATTGCAACTGTCTGTTTCCAGCCACCTTGCTCCCTTCACGGGTAGATGCTGTATCCAGTATCCCTGGCGGGCTCTATTGTGTTCCGTGCGGCACTATTTCTCCCTTTCCGGCGAGATATAGAGGCCACTTTAAATTGCTGTTGCCTCTGTTTGGTTCTAGTGGGCACCAGGCTGCCACCTTGGTCCCTCCGTTACTGTCGTGCTCCTTGTACTTCTCAAGACACTGTCCACAACGGCCAACCTGGTTCAGCATGTACATGGTAACCATATCTGGCAGGGGTGGGCCAGCCCAACCTCCTCCTCCACCTTGTCGGTCTATTGCCCAGTATTGGGCTGATCTGTTCTGATCTGATGGGTGGTCCACATACAACCACGCTCCCTACACCATGGCCAGGTGGTTGTTGGCTTTTGTGCTAGGGTTGCTCTTGCCATCCCGATCAAATACTACTGTCTGCTGCACTCCGCGTTCCCCATGTTATAAAGGTGTACCCGCATTGTTTTCTATTACAGGGCGGACCATTCCTGGTGGAGTACAGTGATCTCCACTGGATCTTCTCCGTGTTTGGGTACATAGCTTGGTGTGCACCGGCCGCTGCAGCAGTTTTTGGCCATCACTGGGTGTCCTCCGCCACACGGAATCCTTCTGGGGTCAGCGACATTATCCTCGCTGGACGTCCTCCCTAATGAGTTAGGGACAGAGCCACTGAGCGCCACACACCTGCCTGGTAGGTGAATTTTCTGCTGATTGCTCTGGCATCGGACAGGGTTCCGTAGTTCCTTCTGGGTCCGGGTGTTCCCTTATATTCTCTGCTTAGTTGTACTATATAACAGGGGGCAGTCCCCTGGGACCTTGCTATTGTCTGCGCCTGTCTGGTACTCTCTCCCCCTGGGAGTCTTCTGTATGTCGGTCGCAGCTGGTTTCTACATTTCGTGTAGTCACTTCCGTTTCTTTTATGGCGACTTCGCCATTCCTTATGCATATGGGTGTCTGTTGTTTTAGTGGTACAACCCAATGTATGCAGATTGCTAGCCACTATTCTTGAATGGCTAGTTTTCCATGGCCAATTCCTTCCCATATGATGGTTCCTTTCATTTTTTCTTGGATATTCTGGTTTTTGTTGTCCTCTGGTGGTTCAGTTCCTGGTTCCTTGTCAGCCCATAGCGGGTACTCCCTTTTTGGATTCCTTGTCCCCGCTCATTTGACCACACGGATTCTGTATGATAATTGTTGTTTGGGAGGGGCTTGGGTTGATTGTTCCCCTTGCGGGTTCCAATAGCCTTGTGGACCTCTTGGGATTCGTGTCTATCTTCCCATCCTCCCACGTCAAGTACCTGGTGTTGAGTGGTTTAGTGCTACGGTATGCATTTCCACCTTATGGTCTCCTTCGCGAGGGACTTCCTTTTGTGTGTAGAACCTTCCTCCTTAGTCTGTTGGGAGTGCTCTCCTTCTCCTCCCCTGTCCCTCAGTCCAGTGTGTCCCTGCTGAGTTTTCCTGGGCCTGCATCTCCCTGATACTTCATTTGGCCGGAGTTTCTCTTCTCAGCGATATTTTGTTTTCAGAGGCTCGTTCCTAGTCTCCTGTTTTTGAGATGCAGGGCTTCTCTTTATCCTTTTTTTCTGGCCTTTACTTACAACCCCCTCCCTTTCCAAGGGTTGGTGGTTTCCCTTAGTGCCTTTGGGGTTTTCACCTTTCAATAGGACGCTTCACTTCATCACCTGCTTCGCGGTGGGGGGAGTCCTGCTCCCTTCATATGTGAGCCTTGCTCACATATGTTCCTCGTCCCCTAGTTTGGGGATGCAGGTCTTGTCTTATCTTTTCTCTTTTTCTGGTTTTTACTTACAACCCCCTCCCCTTCCAAGGGTTGGCGGTTTCGCTTAGCGCCTTTTGGGATTTTTTTCCTTTCAATAGAGCGCTTAACTTCTTCACCTGCTTTGCGGTGAGGGGAGGCCTTGCTATGGCTTCCCTCACTCGTTTGGCCTTCAGTGATTCCATGTTCCCTTGCTCCCCTGGCCTGTCAGGGGTTGGCCTCAGGGTGTTTGTGCTTTCCCTGAGACTATTAGAATGTTGGGTAGCTCCGATACGCGGTGCTGTCCTACTTTCTCTCCAGCCTTCGGCTGAGCTCGGTGTTCCCCTTTGCCTTCTTCTTGCATTTGGGTCGTTCTCCCAGGCATTTGTCCTGGGGTGCTGGCAGTCGTCACTGTGGCTTCCTTGGGGTTTCTCCCTTGTGTGGCTTCCTGCCTATTCCATGCTCTTCTCCTGTTGGGTCACATGGTTCTTCCGCACCTGTATGCCCAACAGGTGGCATGACTGTTCTTTTCCCATCCTCGGGGACTGCTTTGGGACGTCCCATGGTGCTGTGTCCCCCAATGCCATGCACGAGAAAATTGGATTTTTTGTACTCTCCGTAAAATCCTTTTCTCGTAGTAGGCATTGGGGGACACAGATCCCACCCTATGTTTTTTTACTTCCGCTTCTCCGGTCTGGTCTCTTGATCTTTCCCGGTACGGGAGTTGTTGGTTCCTTGCCTTTCTTCTCTCTCCTACTGCTTTTGGTACAAACTGATCTGCCTAGTGTCTGTGAAGAGGGTATAGCCCAACGGGGAGGAGCCAACACTTATTTATGTCTAGTGTCGCCTCCTAGTGGTAGTTGGACATATACCCATGGTGCTGTGTCCCCCAATGCCTACTACGAGAAAACTATTTTACGGTGAGTACAAAAAATCCAATTTTTCCATTTAGTTTTTGTGGAACACCTAAAGGGTTAACAAAGTTTGTAAAATCAGTTTTGAATACATTGAGGGGTGTAGTTTGTAAAATGGGGTCATTTCTGGGTGGTTTCTATTATGTAAGCCTCAAAAAGTGACTTCAGACCTGAACTGGTCGTGAAAAAGTGTGTTTTAGAAATTTTCTGAAAAATATCAAGATTTGCTTCTAAACTTCTAAGCCTTGTAACGTCCCCAAAAAATAAAATGGCATTCACAAAACGATCCAAACATGAAGTAGACATATGGAGAATGTAAAGTAATAACAATTTTTGGAGGTAAAAAATATTTCTATGCACATTTTAATAGAGGTCAGGGGTAGTAGTGACCCACTATTTGAAAACTCAGTGGTGTCTAAAATTGTCTACTATTGAACTGAGTGTACCTTGTTGTATTTCTAAAACATAACGTTTATTTTACTTCATTAAGATAATGAGACACTTGGTATAAAACAATGCTGGTGGTGCACTGCTTTACTGGAAGAATGTCAGGTATTTGTTGCAGCTATAGATCCGTGTGTATGGTGCGGCTCTTTGTTGGAGGGGACGCTTTAAAGGGAACCTGTCACCAGTTTTATGGTGTCCTAACTAAGGGCAACATAAATAAGTGACTGATTCTCTTAGCAAAATGCTGGGTCACTTTCTTTAATTGACCCAATCTGCCAACATCTTGTATTGAAAAGCTCCAGCTGATAATGAGGAGTCATGAATATTCCTGAGCTCCTGACTCTCCCCGCCTACCTGCTGCTGATTGACAGTTATTTTCCATATAAATCAGCAGCAGGTGGACAGGGGAGTGGCTATAGCTCTGAATTAAATATACGCTGGAATTAATGACATCACGCTGGACTCAAATCGGCTCATTAGCATACGGCATGTGGTATCTTTGTGTGTATATGAGGTAACAATCTGTCACACCAGTAAGTGAATACATCTAAGGTACTTTTTAGTAGTTAATGATTGTATATAATTAGTTAGATTATAATCAAATATCCACATGACAGGTTCCCTTTAAATTTACCTATCGTGGTGGGGATGCTCAGCCTATGTTCTATCCCTGTATACGCTAATTCTGAACGCTGGGAGAACCCTGACAGGCTGTGTTCGGAGCACCCGCCCTGAAAAGGGCGACCCCCAGCTGCTGGAACCTTGGTAAATTTGGAAATTTTTTATAGAAAGAAAATGTACCTTTTTTTAACTCAATTTTACCACTGTCATGAAGTAAAATATGTGACGAGAAAACAATTTCAGAATGGCCTGGATAAGTAAAAGCGTTTTAAAGTGATCACCACATAAAGTGACACATGTCAGATTTGCAAAAAATGGCCTGGTCCTTAAGGTGAAAAATGGCCCGGTCCTTAAGGGGTTAATAAAGTTTCTCACATTCACCATTTTTGTATATTTAATTCATTGTTAGATTAGTGTTGAGTGGATAGACCTTACTGCAGATTTAATGAGCGGGTGGTTGCAAATTCAACCTGAAGGAATGCCATACGGAAAAGTGCAGGAGGCTTTATTTTGAATTTAATTTGGTTAATCCCTCCAAAATATATATATATGTAAGTCTGTTTGTTTTATATTTTAATCTTATGGGAGGTCAAGTGCCCAGGCACAATATCCACAATTCTCAACAAATTTTTTTTTTTATTATGGTTAGCACCTGTTTTGTTCCCCCATAATGCCTCATTGAACCATCATGTATCTCTACAAAGGGCTCTGCCACACCTGCAGCTGCGCTCCTTTTTTTCGCAATGTCAGTTGCGTGTTCAGCTATACGGACCTTGATTTTTCTTGTGATACAGCCTATATAGGATTTTTAATATGCCGTACAGTCTATTTTGTCGACCACATGGTCTGAATTTACAATTCATCAAATCCTTAATATAGTACTCCCCTCTCCTAACTGAGAACACATGAACACTAGGCCAAGCGTACACGTGGTTAGGAGAAATAACTGTTGGCTGGACAGTTACCTAAAGTGTATGACCACCCTTACTCTGTTATCACACTTTTAAACGTGCTATATAATAAATGGTCAACACAAGCTGGTCTTTTTATTTGTTAAAGAGGGGCTGTCATGTCCCCAAAAAAAGTTCAATTGCCACTATACTTGAATTATTGTTGTCCCCTGATTATAGACTTTTTTTTTTTTTTTTTTCCTCCTATTGTTGCCCCCCACTATCATGCCGTCTGTCCCGTTATTTTCTGCGCCTGTTACACAAATAAGTAAATAAATAGACAATTAGGTGATATCTACCGTTCAGGGGTAAAGGAGATGTTAACTTGAGCTGCTCTATCCCTGCTCATACAGAGTCAGAACAGCTTCAGTAGTTTGATCTGATGACACACCATCTCCATGACATCACTTGGTAGACCCTGTGGACTTTCTGCCAGAAGTCTTCTATGTTTCTATGTGCTTCATGGAATATGGAAAAAAAAAAACTTTTTGGAAAATGTGAGTAACCCCTTCAGTTAAATTAAACGGAATTTCCGTCACAGAAATGTTCTGCCACAATCTGCTGTGTGTGAAGGCACCCTGACAGAGAACAGGACAAAACATTTAGCCAGTGTTTTAAATGTCACTCAGGTTCCCAAAAGGTGTTTTTTGTTTGTTTTTTATTTATTTTTTTGCAACCAAGAAAACCTGCCAAATGCGAAGGCAATCCTATTCATGCTGAGGCTGCATGTGCTTTGAGGTTGAAGACAATATATTGTAGCACCCCACCACTCAAGTGCCCTTTTCACTGTCTTGCAATCTTTGTGAACACACACTGGTTCTCCAGTCATGTACACAATACTTTGCCCCCAGAGAACTCGCATGAATTTTGGAATGATGACTTTACATTAGTCTACAAAGTACTTTCTTTCATTTTGTAAGCAGTCAGTCATAGAAGGTGCATAGAAGTATACAGTTCCCTGCTGGCGATGCCATTTTGAATATTCCTAGTTACCTTATGAAAAGTAGAGGTGTCTTTCAAAGCTCATTTATGTCATTCTTAGTAAAGTTTCTGCCAGTAAATTACCTGAATGCTTTTTGTTCTGAGACACCCAAGCAAAACTACCTCAGAGTTTGAAGCCAAGCGGGTTACATAGTCCAGTTGAAAAAAGTCATATGTCCATTGAGATCAACCAAGGGATGGGAGAGGATGTTCATGAAGGGAAGTGGAGTTGGTGCGTTTTGTTTTGAAGCAGTAGGGTCTTCATCAGTTATTTACAGAAGTATTTTAGTATTTCCACAGATGACTTTACAGAGAAATCTGATCTTCCATCCTTTAACCACTTTTTGAGCTCCCTAGAAGAAAACAAATAAAATGGAAAATACAGGTGAGGTCACTGCAGTACTGGCAGATTCCATAGAAGGGAGACACCCCCTGCTTGTGAGAGAAATGCATCTAGCTGTGCAGCAGAAACAGGAAATAATATGGCTGAGGAAGACATTAGGGAAGCCTATAAAAGACTTGTTCCTTCACAGTTATGATTGTGCAAAGAAGCACAGCCGTTATGCAAACAGTTTTAAAAAATTCAGATTAAAGTATGCTTTCCCAGTTACCCTGAGGAAGGGAATTTGACCCTCCTCTATCCGCTTGGCTTCATGAAGGATCAGTCTAGTCAGACTCGTTTTAGCATTTCATGAGAAGATGAAGAAATTGTAAGGTGTTCTGTCCTTATTTAATGGGAATGTCGCATGAAGTTTCGCTAAAGGCAATCTGTCACATTCCACTGAGTCATATATACACTGCTCAAAAAAATAAAGGGAACACAAAAATAACACATCCTAGATCTGAATTAATTAAATATTCTTCTGAAATACTTTGTTCTTTACATAGTTGAATGTGCTGACAACAAAATCGCCCAAAAATTAAAAAATGGAAATCAAATTTTACAACCCACGGAGGTCTGGATTTGGAGTCACACTCAAAATTAAAGTGGAAAAACACACTACAGGCTGATCCAACTTTGATGTAATGTCTTAAAAGTCAAATGAGGCTCAGTAGTGTGTGTGGCCTCCACATGCCTGTATGACCTCCCTACAACGCCTGTGCATGCTCCTGATGAGGTGGCGGGCGGTCTCCTGAGGGATCTCCTCCCAGACCTGGACTAAAGCATCTGCCAACTCCTGGACAGTCTGTGGTGCAATGTGACGTTGGTGGATAGAGCGAGACATGATGTCCCAGATGTGCTCAATTGGATTCAGGTCTGGGGAACGGGCGGGCCAGTCCATAACATCAATGCCTTCATCTTGCAGGAACTGCTGACACACTCCAGCCACATGAGGTCTAGCATTGTCTTGCATTAGGAGGAACCCAGGGCCAACCGCACCAGCATATGGTCTCACAAGGGGCCTGAGGATCTCATCTCGGTACCTAATGGTGAGCACATGGAGGGCCACCCCACACCATTACTGACCCAATGCCAAACCGGTCATGCTGGAGGATGTTGCAGGCAGCAGAACGTTCTCCACGGCGTCTCCAGACTCTGTCACGTCTGTCACATGTGCTCAGTGTGAACCTGCTTTCATCTGTGAAGAGCACAGGGCGCCAGTGGTGAATTTGCCAATCTTGGTGTTCTCTGGCAAATGCCAAACGTCCTGCACGGTGTTGGGCTGTAAGCACAACCCCCACCTGTGGTCTGTCGGGCTCCTCAAATCACCCTCATGGTGTCTGTTACTGACCGTTTGAGCAGGACACCTGCACATTTGTGGCCTGCTGGAGGTCATTTTGCAGGACTCCTGGCAGTGCTCCTCCTGTTCCTCCTAGCACAAAGGCGGAGGGGTAGCGGTCCTGCTGCTGGGTGTTGTCCCCCTACGGCTCCTCCACGTCTCCTGATGTACTGGGCAGTCTCCATGGTAGCGCCTCCTTGCTCTGGACACTACGCTGACAGACACAGCTAACCTTTGCCACAGCTCGCATTGATGTGCCATCCTGGATAAGCTGCACTACCTGAGCCACTTGTGTGTTTGTAGTCTCCGTCTCATGCTACCACTAGGAGTGATGAAGCACCTCCAGCATTCAAAAGTGACCAAAACATCAGCCAGGAAGCAAAGGAACTGAGAAGTGGTCTGTGGAGACCACCTGCAGAACCACTACTCCTTTATTGGGTGTGTCTTGCTAATTGCCTATAATTTCCACCTGTTGTCTATCCCATTTGCACAACAGCATGTGAAATTGATTGTCACTCAGTGTTGCTTCCTAAGTGGACAGTTTGATTTCACAGAAGTGTGATTGGCTTGGAGTTACATTGTGTTGTTTAAGTGTTCCCTTTATTTTTTTGAGCAGTGTATATTCATATTATGGATTACCCCCACAAAGCGACACTGTAAGAAGACTCATAAGATGATAGTCCAAGATTTGTTGTGGCAGATTATATTTAAGATGACTGCGTATTCCCTCCCAGTCTACACAGGAAAAGGGATACGTGAACTATACAGATAGCAAATTTTGTCTGCTTCAGTGGCTAGTAGGAAAACCTTCTAATTTCAAACTTTCAATATTTTGTTGTTACTGTCAGCATAACCAAATAATAAAAATCTGCGTTAAAGTATCTCATTTTCAAACAGCATCAGGGTACACTGACAATGTTGTATGTGGTATCAGAGCAACTGGATGCTTCCCCTGCCCTAAACTACACCTGTCACGTAGCAGTAGACTTTTACCATGTGCCAGGAGACCTCTGTAAGCAATCATTGCTTTCCCGTAGAGAGAATTGTCTGATAGAAAATACAGATCTAGAAATTGCCAGCATAAATGGGTTAAAGGGGATTGTCCTGCTAGTTATATTGATGACCTGTCGTCAGGATAGGTCATCAGTATCTGATCGATGGGGATCCGACACCCAGCACCCCAGCTGATCATCTGAGACTGTGCCTCGTCTCCTGTGGAGTGGTGGAGTACTGTAATTTCAAGCACTCCCTCTATTCACTTGAATGGAGCAAGTACTTGTATTACACTGCACTTCCGAGACGACATGCAGTGTAATAAGGAGGCATCAATATAAATGGCAGGACAACCCCTTTTAATGCGTTAACCCAACAGAGTAACAAGCTTTGTACTTTGTTAAAGCCAGCTCGATAAGCTTGTGTGTTATCACTCCAGGAATTTCTTATAAGGCCTGCTACTGTAACATTTGGCATGGGGACACATTATTAATTACCCATGCGCAGCAAGAGAGTTTGTCCCATACCTAATGATATGTTGCCTTTTAATACCATTGGTTGACTGCATTATACTAAGCAATGTCTAAAAGGGATGATTCCAAGAATTTATCTAAGACAATTGCTCTTGATTAATTTGTGGTCCCACTATAAGAAGCGATATGACGCCCCACCATTCAAAATAGCATATCTCGTCTTTGCTTTGTTTTTGCCTTCCTAATGTAGAGTATAAAACTATTAATGGAACTTTTATAATATATTTTATTTATTTTTGTCAAAAGTGCAATTATTACTGTTCACTTTCTATGTAATATTAAACTTTCAGGCTATGCAAGTAGACAGTTCATGCATAGAGAGGAGAAATTTCCATGGTAAATTTAATTTATTATCCATTTACTTAACATTTTATGTTGTTAAAGGAGTTATCCCATGATTAAAGTAAAAGACAGACATCATATAGTACATAAAAATCTCTACGAAAGCTAGAATCAGCCCTGTACCCCGCATGGGTTCATTTCCAACTAGCAGTTTAAAGGGTGTGTTCTTTCTCAGAAGGTGTGTCCTTTCTGCTACAGCTCACACCCTGTTAGTGTGCCTTCACATGCTGCGGAATAGGGCTTGAAGAAATCCATTTGGTTGACGCCGCATTGAAATAAATGGAGCCGATTTTAAGTTGTGGAAAATTCTGCATCAAAGCTTGTGAAGGCACCCTTACTGTCAAGCTGAGAAGATCTGGCTTGTGGCAGTTGAATGATGGAACTGAGCAGGTGTGACCACCTCAGCAAGATGGACAGAAAAATAAGAAAAAAAACAAACAGAAGGCAGAAGGGGTGCTATACCAATATATTTAGCAAAAGTATTCAGATCCAGGTGCTGGTTCGAAAAATGTAGAATATTTTTCATGCGACAACCCCTTTAATGTTTACTTTTCAAAACTGCAGCACACCACATAAATATGGATATTCGCACAAATTATATGTGTGTGTAATATATATATATATATATATATATATATATATATATATATATATATATATATATATAGCGCAAAAAAACCACTGGCAGCACCACCCTGGATAGTGTGGAAAAATAGACGGGTGCAATGTCCAAGTATGGTAAAGGGTGCTTACCCACTTTAGAAGACAAAAAAATCGGACTGCACTCCAAGCATCTCTTCAAGAAAGTTTAGTTTTTATTCACCCATAAGGTGGCAAAGCGACGTTTCGGCTCAAGCATGAGCCTTTCTCAAGCCTTGAGAAAGGCTCATGCTTGAGCCGAAACGTCGCTTTGCCACCTTATGGGTGAATAAAAACTAAACTTTCTTGAAGAGATGCTTGGAGTGCAGTCCGATTTTTTTGTCTTCTATATATATATATATATATATATATATATATATATATATATATATAGTATATGCACACGCAGACAGAATTATTAATACGGTCCTAAATCTAGACCGCAAATAGGAGGAGACAGGCAGAAGCTGTGGTCTCCGTTGTGTAATCGGTTTGCTGTATCTTGCTAGACATTTACCCTTATGCCACCTCTCGACTAGAATAATATTGCACAGAATTAAATGGGGTTTTTCAAGACTTTAATATGAATGACCCGGACCCCTGCCAATCAGCTGTGTGAGAAGGCATCGGAGCTCACTGTAGTGCCACGGCCTTCTCTCAGCTATATTGTACAGCAGTTGTGCTTGGTATCGTGCTCACTTTTATAGGGCTGAGCTGCTCCTAAGCCATGTGACCAATGACCTGGCCTAGGAATAGCTGTGAGAAGGCTATGCCACTCACAGGCGCACTGGTGCCTTCTGAAACTGCTGATCGGTGGGGATCCCGGGGGTCGGACCCCTACCAATCAGATACTGATGACCCATCTTAGGATAGGTCATCAGTAGTAAAGTCTCAGAAAACCCCTTTAAGAAATTTGGCACTTTTTACAGCTCCTCTTAGACATATCAGTTTTCTAGCTAAAATGCGTCTGTCACATGGCATGATCACCAGTTTCTGACGCAGTTTGCACAAGGATTCGGAAGCAATCATTTTGCTTAGTAAATCTCCCCCAAGGTCTGCTTTCTCGGTCTTTTGTTATAGTTGTGTCCATATAGCTCACAGAATTGTTTATCCACCCGTGACTTGTTACCTTTAGTACATTTAAGTAATTGACACCTTGTACAATTCAACACCTAGCCATGCAGGTAGCCAGCATTGTGTAAGCAGCAGTCCAGAGTCTGCAATATATGGCTCCAACCAATATATAAAGTGAATGGATGTATTCCAAAGCAATGAAGAATATCTATAAATGATTTTATAACCAATTTTATATTTCTATTTTCTTTTTATAGACTCGGATGACACGGAGAAAAGCACAGTTGAGCAGGAGGAAGGTTTGTCACCAGCATTTTCCCATCTTTTAATAAGTTTGGTAAGAATTTAGCTTAAAGGGAGTCTGTCATCAACATTTCACCTTTGTAACCCTTCCCATAGGTTTCTAGCATCCTTACAGTTAATAAAAACGTTACCTTTAGCATCAATCCTGGACTTATAAAACCGGCAAACATCTTTGTAGCATATGCAAATGAGGGCTCGCAAGTGCCCAGGGGCGGCGTTACCCTCGTAGGTGCCCTGCTAGCTCAGCCTTTTCTCCGCTTCCCCCCGCCCCTTCCTTCCCTCCGCCCGCCCATCCTTTCCCTCTGACCGCCTATCTACTAACTTGTTTCGCCGAGATCCCGCGCCTGCACACTCAGTCCATTGGCCGGCGCATGCGCACTGCGATGCCCATTCCTTGTACGGCGTTAGCCGGCGCATGCGCATTAATTACTGTGATGCCGTACAAGGAATGGGCATCGCAGTGCGCATGCGCCGGCCGACGGACTGAGTGTGCAGGCGCGGGATCTCGGCGAAACAACAAGTTAATAGATAGGCGGTCAGAGGGAAAGGATGGGCGGAGGGAAGGAAGAGGCGGGGGAAGCGAAGAAAAGGCTGAGCTAGCAGGGCACCTACGAGGGTAACGCCGCCCCTGGGCACTTGCAAGCCCTCATTTGCATATGCTACAAAGATGTTTTTTGCCGGTTTTATAAGTCCAGGATTGATGCTAAAGGTAACGTTTTTATTAACCGTAAGGATGCTAGAAACCTATGGGAAGGGTTACAAAGGTGAAATGTTGATGACAGACTCCCTTTAAATGAGGGTTACAGATAAAGTTGTCGGAGCAGCTGAGGAGTTTCACCGTGAAGCAGAAGCAACAGTCTGCAGATTCAGGAAAACTGAAAGATGTAGACAAAAATAACTGACAGTTTTTAATAAAAAAAAATATTTGTAGCTGAAATGAAGTAGAATGCAATAATTATTTAAAAAAAATACCCACAAAGCTTTATGACCTCAGTTACACCTTCAGACTACTGGAGTATGTTCGATACACCGTTAAGATTTTTCTAAAAAGGATGCCAGAATCTCAGACTATTCTTTGCACAGTGAACTCCAGCAGTCAGACCGACCTCCCCCCCCCCCCCCCCCTTTTCCCACACACAAACTTTTGGATGGAACAGCGCTTGATGACATCAGCACTGTGTCCATCCTGTCTTCTCCTGCAGGCTCCTTGCTTCATGAGCAGGAGGAGTGTCTCAAACTACCAAAGCACACTGTGTAAGGCTACTTTCACAATTGCATTTGGGGTTCCGCTTGTGAGATCCGTTTGAGGGCTCTCACAAGCGGCCCCGAACTGATCCGTTCATCTCCAATGCATTCTGAATGGATAAGGATCCGTTCTGAATGCATCAGTTTGGCTCCGTTCCGCCTCCATTCCACTCTGGAGGCGGACACCAAAACGCAGCTTGCAGCGTTTTGGTGTCCGCCTGGCCGTGCGGAGCCAAACGGATCCGTCCTGACTTACAATGCAAGTCAGTGGGGACGGATCCGTTTGACGTTGACACAATATGGCAATTGCAATTGCAAACAGATCCGTCCCCCATTGACTTTCAATGTAAAGTCAGGAGTCCCTATTAATATACCATCGGATCAGAGTTTTCTCCAATCCGATGGTATATTTTAACTTGAAGTGTCCCCATCACCATGGGCAAAAAAAATGTGGGTTAGTCAGCACCTCCCAGTGCGCAGGTGCACGCTGCCATGGCAAAGACCTAGAGGAAAAAAATGAGACAATGCAGCAGCACTCTGCAAATCAGACAAAGTACAACAATGCTTACAAAAATTATGGTGCTAATACTACGCTTATTTATAAAAGCGAGATGCTTGGACAATGCATTTTGTACAAAACCATCTAAGCCCGTCTGCCGAACGTCAAGGCGATCTCTGTTAGACGGGTCCTAACACTAAATACTACCTGTTATGCATCATAATGACCGCCATAAAATTCAGGGAGTGTTGGAGCCACATGCATGTTGGATCCACTCTGCCTCTTTCCATTTTTTGTGCCAAAATGGCCTCCATTACAAGGCATGCAGGTACCAACATTCATGCTGAGCCCACTCTATACCCTTCCTGGTGCTAGACAGCTTCCAATGAATGTAGTGAGAGCAGGCTACAGCTTTATACTGAAAATAATTAAAATCAGCCTATGGGGCAGACAGGCTAATCAGGAGTGCACGACTCGCTGGAGTGCCACATCTCCAGCATTGTAAATCTGCAAAAAAAAGGGGGTTAGTCAGCACCTCCCAGTGCGCAGGTGCACGCTGCCATGGCAAAGACCTGGAGGAAAAAAAGAGACAATGCAGCAGCACTCTGCAAATCAGACAAAGTACAACAATGCTTACAAAAATTATGGTGCTAATACTATCGCTTATTTTAAAAAGCGAGATGCTTGGACAAGCTTTTGTACAAACCATCTAAGCCCGTCTGCCGAACGTCAAGGCGATCTCTGTTAGACGGGTCCTAACACTAAATACTACCTGTTATGCGCCATAATGACTGCCATAAAGAGTGGGCTCAGCATGCATGTTGGTACCTGCATCCCTTGTAATGGAGGCCATTTTGGCACAAAAAATGGAAAAAGGCAGAGTGGATCCAACATGCATGTGGGTCCAACACTCCCTGAATTTTATGGCGGTCATTATGACGCATAACAGGTAGTATTTAGTGTTAGGACCCGTCTAACAGAGATCGCCTTGACGTTCGGCAGACGGGCTTAGATGGTTTTGTACAAAATGCATTGTCCAAGCATCTCGCTTTTATAAATAAGCGTAGTATTAGCACCATAATTTTTGTAAGCATTGTTGTACTTTGTCTGATTTGCAGAGTGCTGCTGCATTGTCTCTTTTTTTCCCATCACCATGGGAACGCCTCTGTTAGAATATACCATCGGATTTGAGTTAGATCATGAAAACTCAGATCCGACAGTATATTCTAACACAGAGGCATTCCCATAGTGATGGGGACGCTTCAAGTTAGAGTGTACATAACTGCCCCCTGCTGCCTGGCAGCACCCGATCTCTTACAGGGGGCTGTGATCGCACAATTAACCCCTCAGGTGCCTCACCTGAGGTTTAATTGTGCTTATCATCGCCCCTGTAAAGAGATCAGGTGCGCCAGGCAGCATGGGCCAGACCCCCCTCCCTCCCCAGTTTCAAATTTCATTGGTGGCCAGTGCGGCCCCCCCTCCCCATCATTGGTGGCGGCAGAGAGTTCTGATCGGAGTCCCAGTTTTAATCGCTGGGGCTCCGATCGGTTACCATGGCAGCCAGGACGCTACTGAAGTCCTGGCTGCCATGGTTACTTCGCGATTTTAGAAGCATTATATTACCTGCGCTGTCTGTGCCGGACCGGGCGCTCCTCTACTGGTAAGTGACAGGTCTGTGCTATAATGCAAATGCGCCGCACAAACCTTTCACTTACCAGTAAGAGGAGCGACCGATCGGAACTCTCCGCTGCCACCAATAATGAGGGGGGGGGGGTGATTTTAATTAGGGGGGAGAGGGGAGGCCACACTGGCCACCAATAAATTTAATACTGGGGAGGGAGGGGGGGCCGCACTGGCCACCAATGAATTTAATACTGGGGAGGGAGGGGGGGCAGCACTGGCCACCAATGAATTTAATACTGGGGAGAGAGGGGGGTCTGGCCCCCTCCTGCCTGGCGGCAACTGATCTCTTACAGGGGGCTATGATACGCACAATTAACCCCTCAGGTGCGGATCACAGCCCCCTGTAAGAGATCGGGTGCTGCCAGGCAGCAGGGGGCAGTTATGTGCACAGTTCTTAGTATATTCTAACTTGAAGCGTCCCCATCACCATGGGAACGCCTCTGTGTTAGAATATACTGTCGGATCTGAGTTTTCACGATGTGAAAACTGAGATCTGAAAAAGCTGTTATGCAGACGGATCCGTTCTGAACTGATGCAAGCGTTTGCATTATAGGTGCGGATTAGTCTGTGCAGATACCAGACGGATCCGCACCGAACGCAAGTGTGAAAGTAGCCTAAAGGGGAGTCTGCAAATCTGCCACTATACATGCATGGAAAAGGGACTGTAAATGGGACAATTGTGGCAGACATTGCAAAGGAGGGTGCCAGGTATGTTAAGTAGATTCTGCATATACTGTGAAATCTTTACTTGCTTTTAGAGAGCAGATGATGTTCTTTCAACAGGGCACTTATGTAGATCTGTTATGTAAGCCAGTCTATAGCACAGTATCACTATAGTTATTTTACACTTGGATTTCTTTTTCCAGAAGCCAACATTGACGAAGCAATCAGAAGAAGCTTGGTGGAAATGTAAAAGGGGAAAGCGACGTTGTTGAACATGCCCTCTTTTTATGATTTAAATCAATGGTTTACTTGTTAAAGGGATCCTGTCACCATGAAAATGCAAAGTAATCTGCAGGCAGCATGTTATAGAGCAGGAGGAACTGAGCAGACTGATATATAGTTTTGTGAGAAAAGATTCAGTAAAACTTATATTTCATTTATTTAAGTTCTTGCTCACTCTGGGCTTTGAAGTCAAGGAGAGGGTCCTATCAGTGATTGACAGCTCTCTGTGTATACATGGTCATAGAGGGAAGGCTGTCAATCACTGATCGGACAGACTCCTTGACTTCAAAGACCAGAATGAGCAGGAAATTAAATGAATGAAATACAAGTTTTACTGAATCTTTTCTCACAAAACTATACATCAATCTGCTCTGCTACTCCTGCTCTAAAACATGCTGCCTGCAGCTCAGACACCATGTTCCACGTGACAGGTTCCCTTTAAAGGGTTTCTGTCACCTGAAAAATGGGTATTAAGCTGGTTGACATTAGCGATGTGCTAATGTAAGCTGAACATAAGTATAATAGTGCCATCTCACTGCCTAAAGTCTTTATTGAGAAAAACGAACTTTTAGAATATGCTAATTGGCCTCTAGGAGCAGGGGTGGCGTTGAACATGTTCCTAGAGGCTCCGTTTGCCCACCTCTTTTCCCGCTCTTTTTCTCTTGATTGACAGGGCCAGGCAGCGCTGCTCTCCTCCCGCTGGCCGTGTCTGCAGTGTAAATCTCACGCCGTTCAGTATTCGGCGCAGTGAGGAAGTCAGCAGCCGCCGAGCATCCTTCCCTCACTGCGCAAGATTTACACTGTAGATACGGCTGGCGGGAGGAGAGCAGCGCTGCCTGGCCCTGTCAATCGAGAGAAGAAAGGCGTGAAAAGAGGTGGGCAAACGGAGCCTCTAGGAACAGGTTCAACGCCCCCCCCCCCCCCCCCACCTGCTCCGAGAGGCAAATTAGCATATTCTAAAAGTTTGTTTTTCTTATTAAAGGCTTTAGGCAGTGAGATGGCACTAATAAAGTTATGTTCAGCTGACATTAGCACATCGCCAATGTCATCCAGTTTAATACCCATTTTTCAGGTGACATCACACACCATACGTCCATGTGTGTAATGCTGCCTAGAGACATATCCTCTGTTATCTACATCCTTTTCAGGTGACAGAAACCCTTTAATGGTATTTCCCCTTACGACTCCCAGTGAAGTCTGGATGTTTATCTGTGTCTTTATTTTTGTTTCCTTCTGTTAAAAAACAAAAAACATACGTTTAAATGATCTCCAAGATCCTTCATGAGGTTCCGCTTTATAAAGCATGTGCAGTCTCGCTGCCTCTTACTCTTATTTTCATATTCTTTTGTACATTTTGTTAATTTGTCTAAATTCATGTAACTTCCCAGTTCTGTTCTTATACTTCTTTTTTTTATAGTTTATTTTGCAAATGATGTACATACACATATAAAAATGTGTCCTTGTTTGTGTTATTGACATAACTGTATTGTAAACCAATTGTGTACAGAAAGACATAAATACAATGGTTGAAATGTTGAAAGAAAAATCCTTCGCCATTAACCCCCCATTATGGTAAGGCCTGTGGTGATTAACTTGCCCTTCATAAGAAATATTTCAGTCGGACTTACAAGACTGTGTTGTGGAAATAATTCTCAATTACTATTTTAGTTCATTGAAATAATTCTCAACAGGGGAAGTAGACTTAAAGGGGTTGTCCATCTTCCTGTGGATAGGGGATAACCTACAAACGTAGCACAACCCCTTTACCTTTCACCGCTCCTGACCCTGCCTTGTTTTAACAGCTTAGGTATTCCCCACGTACTAACAATTCTAGAGCATCTATTCTTATGTCTGTATGTTGTGCCATTCCTTTATTATTTCTACTAGAAGTTATGAATGCTTTGCTATTAGCCTTCTGTAAGGGTACAGGGGGAGGTAACAGTTGGGGGGGAGGGGGGGTGCCCCTTTTCAGACTGAGCAGGTACACCCCCCCCCCCCTCCCCCCAATAGGTTACCACCCCCTCAGGTACCCTTACTGCAGTTGCTAGCAATTCATTCATAACTTCTAGTATAAATAATAAGGAATGGCATAAATACAGACATAAGAATAGATGCTCCAGAATTGTTATAACAATGGAGAGTGGTGACAGGTCCTCTTTAAACTATGAACTTTCTTCTATTCGATCTACAAGACTACTAGTTTTGGAGCACAATCCCTCTGTCAGATAAATGGACATACAAAACACTAGTTGTGGGGTTTACTTACAGTGATGGCCAGTTCGCATTGTTCGCCCGCAAACCCTATGCGGGCTGCCATCTTTTTTCACAAGTCCGGCGAGGCACAGGTAAGCCCTTACCTGTGCCTGTGCGCGAGCCCGGTCTGAAACAAATGCGCTCACCGGGAGAAGGCAGTTCAAGAACAGCCGATTGAAGCCCCCGGTGGCTGTTCTTGGAACTGCCTTCTCCCGGTGAGCGCACTTGTTTTTAGACCGGCTCGCGCCAGACTTGTAAAAAAAGATGGCAGCCCGCATATGTTCGCGGGCGAACAATGCAAACTGGCCATCACTGTTTACATATATGCCAAAAAGATGCCAATAGTAGACAGAAAACAGAGGAGTAACCTTGAAATTACCAGGTTATAGCCACAAAACATATAAAGTCTTCAGTATCAATAAAGAGTTAAAACATGTTTGGGTATGATCATAATGTGCTGAAAACTCCTCATTCCTGTTGCTTATCAATATAGAAAACCACTTGGTAATGGGATGAGAGAGGTCTTTGCATTTTTGTATTATAGCCAGCACGTTTTAACAATTTATCTTTTATTCAGAATTTTATATGCTTTGTGTGTATACTATATATCAGGGATGTTCAACCTGCGGCCCTCCAGTTATTGTAAAACTACAACTCCCACAATGCACTGCTGTAGGCTGATGGCTGTAGGCAGTCCGGGCATGCTGGGAGTTGTCGTTTTACAACAGCTGGAGGGCCGCAGGTTGGGCATCCCTGCTATATATAATTTTAACTAAGTGCTCAAACCCTGGCAATTTTAAGGTAACTCCCCTCTTTTTTGTACTATTAGCTCCTATTTAGCTTATGTAAACCATATGACACATGTATTTTGTATGGGGTTTGTCTTGAAACGCTTAGTCTTGTGTACCAAAAAAATATATTCAGTTTTATTTAGGATTTTTTACAGCAGAGGGGGCGTCTATATATAGTCACAATTTTTTTCATTTTTTTATTTTTTTATTCCACTGTAACAATTTGGAATATTCTGTTATATAAAATCTGAATGCAAATCTACTTTAGTTCCAGGTGATAATACAACAAAACACGAAAAACTCCAAGGAGGCAAATACTTTAGCAAGGCACTGTATACTGCCATGTAGGCCTACATGGCTATGTGCCCCTTTATAAATAACTGTGTACCAGCAGTATGCTTTTTTTTATTTATTTTTTCAGTTGGATGCCTCTGTATTGAATAGTTAACTATGCTATTCCATACAGTAAATGAAAAAGACCTTTGTACAAACACTGGTTCCCGAAACTTGTCAGTAGTAGTTTCTGCAAAGAACATTTTTGAAAAATGCACCAAAAGGTTACATTTTCACACCCCCGATATTGTTCGGAAACCTCTGCAA
Source organism: Bufo bufo (assembly GCF_905171765.1). NCBI lineage: Eukaryota > Metazoa > Chordata > Amphibia > Anura > Bufonidae > Bufo > Bufo bufo. Next base: position 270,669,085 of record NC_053392.1, on the reverse strand, counting down.
CTGAAAATCGGTTCCACTCATCTGAATAGAAGGGGTGCAAATATGGTCTTAACAAGCTCTCCCTTCTAAGGCCCAGAATTCCAGAGGAGCATGTATGGCCTATAAGTCTCTCTCCGCAAGGAGAGATGGTACCCCCCAACTGATCCGAATGTAATCACACATTTCATCTAGTGTTGAGCGAAGCGAGCTTTAGATGCTACCTCCGAAGTCGCTTCGTTCAAAACTTCGGGATAATACTGTATGGAGATTAGTCTCCGTACAGTATTAAAATGTATGGGCTCCAATGAGCCGAAGTAAGTTATTTGTGAAGTCGCACGTGACCTCGTTGAATAACTTTGGTAGGTGATTTCTTTAAGTGGAAAACCACTTAAAAGATTGAAACAGAACTCTGCTTTGGTCCTCAGGTACTATTTGGAACTGAAACAGAGTTCGGGTTCAAGTTTTAAAGTGGTTTTTCACTTAAAAAATCGACTACCGATGTTATTCAACTAAGTCACGTGCTACTTTGTGAATAACTAACCTTTGCTCATCTGAGCCCATACATTTTAATGCTGTACGGATATGGATCCCCGTACGGTATTAATCAGAAGTTTTGAATGTAGCAACTTTGGATGTGTCATCTGAAGCTCGCTTCGCTCAACACTAATTGCATCCATAGGGGAGATAAAATGCAGCTGAAAAGTCTGCTGCGGCTTTACAAAAAAACAAAAAACGTGTGAAATGGCTGTGGACTTTACATTCTGGGGTAGAGATCTGTGGCAAGAATTGACATGAATCCAGACAGCAGGTCAATTTAGGCCAGACACACACAAGCGAGTTGAATGTGTTAAACTTGCACTGTATGACCGCTTTCAGACGAGCGTATTGAAATTGTCAGTATTCTTGCTCAGTATCCTGATATACCATCGGGATTTACATGCGTATTTCTTCCTCCCCTCATTATATATGCACTGCACAGACTCTATTTGTAAATAAATCCGCACAAAACTCAGACATGCTGCGGATTTAAAATACTGACGGAAATTATATGCCTATGTGAATAGCTCCATTCATTAACATTAGCAGCCGATTCTGTTACATTAAATCTGGACTATATACGCATTGCAAATACGCTAGTCTAAGAGCGGCCTAGGTCAGTGAAAGGTCCTGTCCTGACCCCTGCCCCGACAGGATCACACAGCGTTATACTGATTTATAATGTTGTGTAACCCTGAGAGTCTGGGAATCTATGACCTAATGCTGCCAGTGTAATTCAGTAGAATCCAGGACACTCAGGCCTCATGCACACGGCCGTTGTCACAGTGGGTCCACAATGTGTGGGCATCGGCCGCGTTCAAGTGAATGCAGACCCATTCACTTAAACATGTTTTTTACAGTGTGGACGGATCACGGACCTATTCAAGTTAAATGGGTCTCGATCAATTCCAGCCGTGCACGGATGTTGCCCGTGCATTGGGGACCACAATGCACGGAACAGCCGCACAACTGCCGTGTGCATGAGGACTCTGGGTTAGGCCTCTTGTGCAGTCCGCAAAAAATACGGATGAAATCCGTGTGCATTCCGTATTTTGCAGAACGGAACAGCTGGCCCCTAATAGAAGAGTACTATCTTTGTCCGTAATGCGGACGATAATAGGACATTTTCTATTTATTTGCAGAACAGCCATACAGAAACTGAATGGACACGGAGTTCTATTGAAATGAATGGTTCCGGGGTTTTTTTGCGGACCATATACGGAACGAAAATACATTTGTGTGCAGAAGGCCTTATACATCATTATAAATCCGAATAATGATGTGGAATCCTGTCAGAGGAGGAGAGGTCAGGGCAAGGACCTCACACACTGCGAGTTTATCGCATTCAACTTGCTAATGTGTGCCTTGCCTTACACTGCCGATTTTTTTTTTTTTATAAAGCGTCTTGATGAGATTTCTTAGTCTCACCCTCTTTGCTTGTATTGACCAACATTGGATTTGCCACACAAAAATCTGTGTGATGCCTGTTACCGTATTGCGGACCGCATTTGTGGATCCGCAATACACGGGCACCGTTCCGTGGCAATTCCGCATCACGGATGTGGACCCATTCATTTCAATGGGTCCGCAAATCTAAAGATGCGGAACACTACAGAAGCACTACGGAGTGATTTCTGGGGTTCCGTTCAGTGCTTCCGCACCGTAAAAAGATAGAGCAAGTTCTATCTTTTTGCGGAACGGAAGGATCGCGGACTCATTCAAGTGAATGGGTCTGCGATCCCCATGCACCTGCCCCACGGACTGTGCCCGTGCATTGTGGACCACAGCACGGGTTTCACACGTTCGTGTGAACGAGCCCTTACAAAGAGTAAAATCTGCGTCCGCAATCCACAGCATGAATGGACCTGCTGCAGATTTAAAATCCTCACCGCATGTTAAGTGCAGATTTTATTGTTTAAATTTTCTGCAGCTCGTAGGTGATTTTTAATTTTTTTGTCTATTAAATAGAATTCACTGCAAGTTCTTCAGAGACATTAAAGTATTGGGCCTCCTGGTGCCAGCGGCTCTAAAGTCTCAGTTAGCCTGGAGGTGGTATGCTTACAAATAGGGCCACCCACCTCCTGCTATGGCATTTGCACGGAACATTTACTGGTGCGTGTGCTGCATCGCAGAGTAACGGTGTTTCTATAGAAATTAATGGGATCGCAGCACGAGTTGCAAAAAATCCAACAGTGTTGCAGAGTAGCCCCAGGCCTTTAGGTCCATTCACACAACTGTTTTTCTGGGCCCGCATCTTTGCAGAATGGGTGCGGACACATTCATTTCAATAAGGGCTCATGCACACGACAGTATGGCTTTTTCTGTGTTTTGCAGTCCGTTTTTTTTAAAGATCTGTTCCGTTTTTTGTTTCCGTTTCCTTTCCGTTTTTCAGTATACCATATACATTAATTACATAGAAAAAATTGGGCTGGGCATAACATTTTCAATAGATGGTTCAGAGCAAAAACGGATACGGATGCATTTGCGGACCCGTTGACTTGAATGGAGCTAAGCACCGTGATTTGCGGACAAGAATAGGACATGTTCTATCTTTTCACGGTACAGAAATACTGAAACGGAATGCACACGGAGACACTTCAGTTTTCTTATTGCTGAACCATTGAAATGAATGGTTCAGTATATGTACCGCATACTGAACTAAAAAAATGGCCAGTATACTGAACGCAAAATACTGTCGTGTGCATGAGCCCTAAGGCCGTAGTTCTGTTCTGCAGCTATGCAAAAAAGATAGAGCTTGTCCGCAATTGTGGACAACAGAAGGAATTTTTATCGTAGGGCTGGCCGTTTGCGTTTTGCATGTGTTTTACGGATCCGGGTCATGTGAATGGACCCTTAAAGCTTGTCTTTCTGAAGAAAGGAAATTTTAATGAAAGTAACAGGGGCATGTTCTAAATGATGGTACACAGTCCTAACCTGCAGTGTATTCCGCTAAATCAGGGGTGCACAACCTGCGGCCCCCAGAGCCAAGGTTGCGGCCCCCATCCTCCTGGACAGAAACACAGCTGATTGTGCGATCAGCTGTGTTTCTGCCCGCAGCGCCGCATTACAGCTCCTGCTCCCGCACTGTAGCAGAAGCAGTGTATCAGCGCTTCTGCCTTCTCCTCACACAGGTGAGCGGCACGCTGTGCAGTTTAGACCCGGTGATCATGTGATCACTGGGTGTCAGGGGCAGAGGACTGCAGAGCCTCACCAGCTCTGCCCTGTACAAAGCCTCGCCAGGAGGCTGATTTTCCCTGTAATTTGGGCTCCTTTGGATGCTCCAGTTACAGTGGAAATAGTGCAAAAAAAAAAAAGTCTGTGTCCCCAAAGCTCTTTTATGGACCTTTTGGGGACAAATTATGTGGCAAATATATATATTAAAAGTAAAAAAAAAAAAATTTAAAACAATAAAAAAAAATCCTAATAAAAGGAAAAAAATTGTGCAAAAAAAAAAAAGCAAGTCAGTGTCCCCCAGAGGTCTTTTAAAGACCTCCTGGGGGCCATACAGTGCTGCAAAAATATATTAAAAAAAGAAAAGAAAAATTTTAGCAAAAAGATGCAAAATAAATTACAAGTAAAAGAAAACTATAAAAAGGAAAAATTGTTCACTGTCCTATTACGTGGCAAAAATATATTTAAAAAATAACTAAAATAGATAAAAAAAAAATACAAAATAAATAAAATACCAAAAAAAGGTAGGTCCCTGAAAGGTCTTTTTGTAGCAGAAATATATTTTTTTTAAAATAAAAAAATTGTAAAATACATAAGAAAAAAAAACGCCCACACCAACCAAAACCATTACAATTATCACCCCATTCATGTGAAACTATACATATTGTATAATAAAACGATCCAACACATATAGGGAACTAATTATAACAATTTGCATATTTAAATAATGAGCTATAGTTTGAATAAAAATGATTTTAGAAAAAAAATTCTAGTTTCCCCCTAATAAAACAAAAAAAATATATATTAAAAAGCCCTGTGTTATGTAATAAAAAGCTGCAAAAGTTATTCGGTAGTCCAAAAAATAAAAAAGCGCTAAATCACAAAAAAGTGACTGGTCATTAAGGTCTTTTCAGGCCTGGTCATTAAAGGGTTAACCAATAAGTGCTTTCCCGGCTAGTAAGGCCTCATACACACGACCGTACCTTTTTCCTTTTGGTCCGCAGGACACCAGCCATGTGTGTTCTGCATTTTGCAGAAGGGAGTAACGGATGCGGACAGCACTTGGAGTGCTGTCTACATCTTTTGCAGCCCCATTGAAGTGAATGGGTCTGCATCCGAGCCACAAAAAATGCGGCTCAGATGCGGACTAAAACAATAGCCGTGTGCATGAGCCCTCATGGAAAACGCTTACTGGTTTGTTGCGGGGCACCTACAGTATATCTGGGTGGCAGAAGGCGGTAGGTACCAATGAGCGCTGTCCTCTGCAGTGACGTAAAGCGCTCATTTGTGAATAAGAGGCAGGAAGGAAACGTCGCCACTTAAAGGAGTTTCCTAGTTAAAATGATTTTTAGGCCTCATGCACACGACCGTTGTTTTGGTCCGCATCCGAGTGTTTGCGGCTCGGATGCGGACCCATTCTCTTTAATGGGGCCGCAAAAGATGGGGACAGCACTCTGTGTGCTGTTCGCATCCGTTGCTCCGTACCGTGGCCCCACAAAAAAAAAAAAAAACCTGTCCCTATTCTTGTCCGTTTTGCGGACTAGAATAGGCAGTTATAGCAATGGCTGTCCGTGCTGTTCCGCAAATTGCGGAACGCACACGGACGCCATCCGTGTTTTGCGGATCACAAAACACACAACGGTCGTGTGCATGAGGCCTTAAGTTCCTGCAGCATAGTCCCTGACACAGAAGATTCCTACTTCTCTGCTCCGTGCTGCTCTCACTGTCTCCATTAGTGTTGAGCGCGAATATTCGAATCGCGAATATCGCCACTTCAAGAATTTGCGAATATTTAGAATATAGTGCTATATATTCGTATTCACTAACAGTGTTAAATATTCTAATCGCGAATTTATTACATTGCCGATTTTCGCAATCAAGTAAACAATTACTTGAGATCACGAATTCTCGATGAATATTTGGCCAAAAATTCACAAAATATAGCGAATTCGAATATTGCCTGTGCTGCTCATCACTAGTCTCCATCTTCCGGTCCTGGAGCACCTCTCCAGTAAATGACTGGCTTCAGCAGTGAAATGCTGCTTGTGGCCACATCACCGCTGAAGCCAGTCATTGGCTGGAGAGGTACAAGTGACTATGCCCATATCCAACCGGATGTAAGCAGCGCCGGAACCAGAAGATGGAGACAGCGGCAGGGAGCAGGAAAGTATGAATCTTCTGTTTCAGGCCCATGCTGCAGGAACGTGTTAAAAACAGGGCCGGACTGGGGATAAAAACCAGCCCTAGAAAAAGTTGTATACCAGCCCCACAGCATTGCGTCATTATTTACTTGTTTATAATAGGAGAAAGCATTCATTTTAAAACGCGTGTGTAAACACGAATATGAACTTTGCCCCACGATAGCTCTTTTGTAGAACCCCCATTGTTCATATTATCACAGTGTTTTCCCAACCAGGATGCCTCCAACTGTTGCAAAACTACAACTCTCAGCATGCTCAGACAGTGTTTTACCATGCCCTTTGACCCGACCCTTTTTTGTTGGCCACCTATTTAATGATTGTTGCATGCAACATTTTACTTGACCAGCTATTTTAGATATTCTACGGCAGTCCTGTTACAATCCCCCGCAATGAGCCTTTCGACCAAATAATAAAAATATTTATAAAATCTCACCCATATGCTGCAAAAAAAATAAAAAATCTGCAATGTAAAATCGATAATAAAGATCAACTACAAACATAAACATATTTCACATAAAAACTTACAGTTACTTGGCTTGGCCCTTGGGTGCCCCCGTAGATGACCCCCCATAGTGCTCCTCCCCCCCCCTTCCCCATAGTACCCACCATAATGTGTCCCAGTATAAAATGCCCCGATACAGAGCCCCCCCCCTTTTAAAATACCCCTTCTTTTTAGCCTCAGTAGATGCCCCCATAGTGCCACCCAATAATCTGCCAGTAATAAGTGCCCCAATAGATGCCCCCAATCATGTGCCAGTAAGATGTGCCCCCATAGATGCCCCCAATCATGTGCCAGTAATAAGAGCCCCCCCCCACCATGTGCCAGTAGCCAGAGCCCCCCCATATCATGTGCCAGTAGCCAGAGTGCCCCCCTATCATGTGCCAGTAGCCCCCCCTTATGTGCCAGTAGTCCCCCTTATGTGCCAATAGCCCCCTTTTGTGCCAGTAGCCCCCCCATCATGTGCCAGTAGTCCCCCTTATGTGCCAGTACCCCCTTATCATGTGCCAGCAGCCCAGTAGTCAGTCCCCCCTTATCACGTGCCAGCAGACCAGTAGTCAGTCCCCCCTTATCACGTGCCAGTAGTCCCCCCTTATCATGTGCCAGCCCAGTAGTCCCACCTTATCATGTGCTAGCCCAGTAGTCCCCCCTTATCATGTGCCAGCCCAGTAGTCCCCCCTTATCATGTGCCAGCAGGCCAGTAGTCCCCCCCCCCCCCTTATCATGTGCCAGCCCAGTAGTCCCCCTTATCATGTGCAGCCCAGTAGTCCCCCCTTATCATGTGCCAGCAACCCAGTAGTCCCCCCTTATCATGTGCCAGCAACCCAGTAGTCCCCCCTTATCATGTGCCAGCAACCCAGTAGTCCCCCCTTATCATGTGCCAGCAACCCAGTAGTCCCCCCTTATCATGTGCCAGCAACCCAGTAGTCCCCCCTTATCATGTGCCAGCAACCCAGTAGTCCCCCCTTATCATGTGCCAGCAACCCAGTAGTCCCCCCTTATCATGTGCCAGCCCAGTAGTCCCCCCTTATCATGTGCAAGCAGCCCAGTAGTCCCCCCTTATCATGTGCAAGCAGCCCAGTAGTCCCCCCTTATCATGTGCAAGCAGCCCAGTAGTCCCCCCTTATGTGCCAGCAGCCCAGTAGTCCCCCCTTATCATGTGCCAGCAGCCCAGTAGTCCCCTCTTATCATGTGCCAGCAGCCCAGTAGTCCCCCCTTATCATGTGCCAGCCCAGTAGTCCCACCTTATCATGTGCCAGCCCAGTAGTCCCCCCTTATCATGTGCCAGCAGCCCAGTAGTCCCCCCTTATCATGTGCCAGCAGCCCAGTAGTCCTCCCTTATCATGTAGTCCTCCCTTATCAGGTATTGAAAACACCTGTGGATGTCAAGGAGCAGCAATCAAGCATAATAAGCACCAATTAGACAGATTTAAAAGGACTGTGATACTCAGCTCCTTCTAGACATTTACTGGTGTGTTTACAAACATGGTGAAGTCAAGAGAATGTTCGAGGAAGACAAGAGAAGAGGTGATTTCTCTTCATAGGAAGGGCAATGGCTATAAGAAGATTGCAAAGATGTTAAACGTACCAAGAGACACCATAGGAAGCATCATTCGCAAATTCAAGGCAAAGGGCACAGTTGAAACCTGGTCGTGGCAGAAAGAAGATGCTGACTTCGACTGCTGTGCGCTACCTGAAGCGCAAAGTGGAGAAAAGTCCCCGTGTGACTGCTGAGGAACTGAAAAAAGATTTGTCAGATGTGGGTACTGAAGTTTCAGCTCAGACAATAAGGCGCACACTGCGTAATGAAGGCCTCCATGCCAGAACTCCCAGGCGCACCCCCTTGCTGTCTCCAAAGAATAAGAAGAGTCGACTGCAGTATGCCAAAAGTCATGTGGACAAACCACAAAAGTTTTGGGATAGTGTTCTGTGGACTGATGAAACCAAATTGGAACTGTTTGGGCCCATGGATCAACGCTATGTTTGGAGGAGGAAGAACAAGGCCTATGAAGAAAAGAACACCTTGCCTACTGTGAAGCATGGTGGGGGGGTCAATCATGCTTTGGGGCTGTTTTGCTTCTACAGGTACAGGGAAGCTTCAGCGTGTGCAAGGTACCATGAATTCTCTTCAGTACCAGGAGATATTGGATGAAAATGTGATGCAGTCCGTCACAAACCTGAGGCATTACAGATGACTATGAAGATGAGCACTTCCACAATGGAAGCGCTCATCTTCTGCTGCTGTGCCCTGCCGCCCCCACTTGTCACCAGGGCCGCGGCCAGTCCGGCCCTGGTTAAAAATCATTTTTTTACCAGGAAATCTCTAAGCCCGTGTTACACGATATTCAGGACATTTACTGGGAACAAGTCTCCATAGGAACGCTCATTCCTGATATCTGGCGGTATAATCGTGCCGTTGATCAGCCGATAAACAAGGAATCACTCGTTTGTCGGCTGATTTGCATATTTTATCAGATGAAGATGTACAATTATCGTCCGCACATCTCTCTGTGTGATCAGGAATGTGCTACCGATAATCGATAGAAGTGAATGAGGGAGGAATGGACTGTGGTAGTGATCATTCCTCTCCAGTCACTTTGCATTAGCTTTGTGTAATAGGCTGATGCAAACAGTGCTGATTACATTTTTTTTTTGGGGACCCTTGAAATAGTGTGATGTGACAATGTGGCTCCCAGACCAAAAAGGTTGTGCACCCCTGCGCTAAATAGGACAACAAAGTTGATGACAGGTTCCCTTTAACCCGTAGAGGACCGCGCCGTACATGTACGGCGCTACGGAGGTGACTTAAGGACCAGCGCCGGGCTTTGGGGGAAAATCGCGGGGGGGATCGAAGCGCGATGGCTGCTCTTACCGACAGGCAGCCATGCCAAGTAAGTGCAGCATTGACTATTTCGGCCCCCCTGCAGCTCCGTGCCCTGCAATTGTCCGATCAGTGATGACGGCACATAACAGCGCCGGAAGCACATGTAAGCTGCAAGGCGAGGGTAGGTCAGGGGGAGGTGGCCGGTGCTGAACTGGTCAGCACCGGTCTCCTCCGAGGTGAGGCAAGGGACACCAGTGTTTTGGGTCCCCTGCCAGCGCTGCGATTGGCTGGAACAACACTCCAGCCAATGGCAGCGCTATAGCTGCACAGGAAAGGGCAGTACCTCACTGCATGCAGCCATTCTAGCCGGTGACTGCATGCTGAGAGGTTCTGTGCTCGATCTACTGGGATTTGTGGTTCTACCACAGCTTTCACTGCCTTTACTGCTCCTGTATAGAAGAACATCTGGCACATTTGCTGCAGTGATTTTTTTTTTTCTGCAGCAGAAGTTCCAGATCCCCAATCCACCCCCTATTCTCTTAATTTTTGTCGCTTTTATTAAAAAAAAAAATGTTTTCCTGCTCTGCACCACTTTTTCTGTATGCGAGCTTTGAACGCCAAATGCTGATCAATCCGTGCTTCACTGCTCAGCACCTGGGCTCTTTTTTTTGGTGCAGATATATATATTTTTTTTTAACAAGTAATAGAATCATATACAGTACAGACCAAAAGTTTGGACACACCTTCTCATTCAAAGAGTTTTCTTTATTTTCATGACTATGAAAATTGTAGATTCACACTGCAGGCATCAAAACTATGAATTAACACATGTGGAATTATATACATAACAAACAAGTGGGAAACAACTGAAAATATGTCATATTCTAGGTTCTTCAAAGTAGACACCTTTTGCTTTGATTACTGCTTTGCACACTCTTGACATTCTCTTGATGAGCTTCAAGAGGTAGTCCCCTGAAATGGTTTTCACTTCACAGGTGTGCCCTGTCAGGTTTAATAAGTGGGATTTCTTGCCTTATAAATGGGGTTGGGACCATCAGCTGCGTTGAGGAGAAGTCAGGTGGATACACAGCTGATAGTCCTACTGAATAGACTGTTAGAATTTGTATTATGGCAAGAAAAAAGCAGCTAAGTAAAGAAAAACGAGTGGCCACATTACTTAAGAAATGAAGGTCAGTCCAGTCCAGACCGAAAAATTGGCAAAACTTTGAAAGTAAGGGCTATTTGACCATGAAGGAGAGTGATGGGGTGCTGCGCCAGATGACCTGGCCTCCACAGTCAGCCGGACCTGAACCCAATCGAGCTGGTTTGGGGTGAGCTGGACCGCAGAGTGAAGGCAAAAGGGCCAACAAGTGCTAAGCATCTCTGGGAACTCCTTCAAGACTGTTGGAAGACCATTTCAGGGGACTACCTCTTGAAGCTCATCAAGAGAATGCCAAGAGTGTGCAAAGCAGTAATCAAGCAAAAGGTGGCTACTTGGAAGAACCTAGAATATGACATATTTTCAGTTGTTTCACACTTGTTTGTTATGTATATAATTCCACATGTGTTAATTCATAGCTTTGATGCCTTCATAGTCATGAAAATAAAGAAAACTCTTTGAATGAGAAGGTGTGTCCAAACTTTTGGTCTGTACTGTATATATATATGTTAATTTTTTAGCTAGTGTTCTTTTTTTGTATCTGCAGTAAAATTTTATACTGCAGTGTCTGCATGAACGCACCAAACGTCCGCTTGCGTGCTTTCTGCAACCCTGAGCACCAATAAGTACCTTTTTTTTACTGGCTGCTTTGGTGCTTAGTTTCTTTTTTTTTTTTTGTGTAAAAAGTACTTTTAGTGTTAGAAATAAATTTTAGTTAGGTAGTGTTAGTGTAGATTTTTGCACGCACATAATATCTGTGTGCGTGCGTGCGTCCTGCACCTGCTAAGCGCTGATCCGAAACATCAATTTTTCTGATCGATCTGCTAAGTTTACTATGCTTTTTTTTTTTTTCAAGTAGTTAATTATATCTATATATATATATATATATATATCTCCATATACATATATATACAAATCAATTTTAGTTAGGTAGTGTTAGTGTATATTTTTGCACGTACATAATATCTGTGTGAGTGCGTCCTGCTGAGCACTGATCAGAAACATCCATTTTTCTGACCGGTCTCAGTTTACTGTGCACATTTATTTTTAAATTTTTTTGTGTAGTTAGTTTTATCTATATAGTAAATCTCCTTATACACATATATATATATATATATATATATATATATATATATATATATATATATATATAAAATCAATATTAGTTTGGTAGTGTTAGTGTAGGTTTTGTGCATCAGCAAATTTTAATTTTATTTTTTCTACTCTTTTCTCTCTATTTCAAATTTATTACAAGCCCCTTTGCGTGTGAAAACACTACATACACACCCCAACTAAATAATGTTTTAACACATTTACAACAACAACACCCCCAATAAAATAAAAATTCCCGTCCCGTCCCGAGGTTAATAGCTTGAAGAGGCATACGCCTATCTGCCTCTTGATACCGGAGTCGGTCAGTTGAGGGAGAAGAGATACCACTTTCCTCTACTCCTCACCCCCTCATCATCATCCCGCTGATGAGGGACCCTCAGAAGGCGCCCCAGGGTAGCAGCCGGAGGCAGCCACCCCAGAGTGGACCCCCATATGGAACCCCACCCCCTGACGATTATCAGCCCCAAATTCTCGGAATTTTGTGGGTAATTCGGAATTCTCAGAAAATTTTGAAATTTAAGGTGGCCCCAAACCAATTTGTACGCCCAAACGATTTATAGCTCAGAACCCTACCTCGCCATACGCTATACCCCTAGGTTGGACCCCAAGTAAGTGCAGCAGAGAATGATTATGTTTTGGAGGACTCGTGCGCATATGGGCGTAGTAAAGAACCAAACGTCAGACAATATTGGAGTTCGGACATTTTCTACAGAATCCAATTTACAGTCAGACCATGACCCAGAAGGCGTTTTTAATCCATTAGCAAATTCCTTCACTACAAACGACAATAACAGTGCCCACCCCATATGACCCGACATTTGAACCACTGTTTCAAGGTTAGGCCCGTCCTTGACCACTTTAAAAACACAAGTTTGCTGAGTGTAACACCCCTAATAAAAAATGTATGTGTAGATGATCCCTGTTACGTTTTAAAGGAGGGTTAGATTCCCGCCAGTACCTGCCTAGCAAACAGGCAAGGTATGGCATGAAAATTTTACAAACTTTGTAAGAGTAGCTCCGGTGCACCCACAAGTTCTCGCGTTTGTGAAGAAGAAAGATTCCCGATAGAACCCCCAGAATTCCCCCCCATCCTAGCAGTTAGGTGGAAAGATTGTGTGGGAACTTGCTGCACACCCACTGCTGTATAAGGGTTTACCACCTCTATGTGGATAACTAATATTACCAGCATACCCTAGTCAGTCCCTAACTTCCAGCATACGTGGCTTGTGACACAGTGCACAAAAATCAGAGAGGCCTCCCTAGATACCTTTTAGGGCAACCACTGAGAATGGGTAAAAGCAGGGCTCATTCCTACCTCCATTAGAACATGCTGGCGGTTAAGTACAAGGATAGTGTTGAGCGAACAGTTTGAGCATAGTTCGGGTCCGTACCGAATTTTGGGGTGTTCTTGACACGGACCCGAACCCGAACTTTTTCGTAAAAGTTCGGGTTCGGGTTCGTCGTTCGGTCATGTATTTTGGCGCATTTTGAAAGGCTGCAAAGCAGCCAATCAACCATGCATCATACTACTTGCCCTATAAGATGCCATCGCAGCCATGCCTACTATTGGCAAGGCTGTGATTGGCCAAGTGCAGCATGTGACTCAGCCTCTTATAAGCTTGTGCGCACGTCGGGACGTGCTCACTCCGATGTGAATAGAACAGGGTTAGACGCAACTGATGCTAGGGGCGAGAATAGGCAGGGATAATTGAATAACTGGAAGCAAATTCTCTCCTCCACCTGTGATTCAATCTGAACAACTGCAGCTGAGCTGCTTTTTTTAATAGGGATTGGCTATTTTTAGAGTGGCCCAGAGTGATTTTTCCATCCACATGTACCCGGGCTGACCGCCGGCCGCCATTTTGCGACTTGTAGTGCTGCAGCAGAAGCTGCCACAGTGTGCATTCCAAAGCTCCAAACAAGTCAGACATCTACACCTGGGATTCAGACCAATAGCGATTTAGCAGCACAGTCCAAGGCTATTTTTTTTAAAGGCTTGTGCAGACCATTTTTGTGGCACATGTTACTGGGGCTGATAGGCGGCGGCTATCTTGGGACTAGTGCTGCAGCACAATCTCTCCCAACGTCCATTAATCACTTGTAATAGTGGTCTGTGCCATAGAAATCCTACATCAGGGACTTGGGTGTGCTTGTGTCACCCCTACTAATACCAGTCCACCTGTAATCCATACAGTGAAAAGCCATAAAGTATTCCAGTGAGGGAATTTTTTTTTTATTTAAAAAAGGCCAAGTTAGTTTATCTGGCGTTCAATATACTAGATACAGTTAGGCCTGCGTTTCATACATCTGGAATTAGCAAACTAATGTGCTGGGGTTGGGAAAACATATATGTACCCATACTAGAATCTGTCAAAGAAAGCGGCACTCACATATAACAGTCATTCCATCTGTAATCCATACAGTCAAAAGACTGAAAGTATTCCAGTGAGGGAATTTTTTTTATTTAAAAAAGGCCAAGTTAGTTTATCTGGCGTTCAATATACTAGATACAGTTAGGCCTGCATTTCATACATCTGGAATTAGCAAACTAATTTGCTGGGGTTGGGAAAACATATATGTACCCATACTAGAATCTGTCAAAGAAAGCGGTACTCCATATAACAGTCATTCCATCTGTAATCCATACAGTCAAAAAGACTGAAAGTTTTTCCAGTGAGGGAATTTTTTTTATTTAAAAGAGGCCAAGTTAGTTTATCTGGCGTTCAATATACTAGATACAGTTAGGCCTGCGTTTCATACATCTGGAATTAGCAAACTAATGTGCTGGGGTTGGGAAAACATATATGTACCCATACTAGAATCTGTCAAAGAAAGCGGTACTCACATATAACAGTCATTCCATCTGTAATCCATACAGTCAAAAGACTGAAAGTATTCCAGTGAGGGAATTTTTTTATTTAAAAAAGGCCAAGTTAGTTTATCTGGCGTTCAATATACTAGATACAGTTAGGCCTGCGTTTCATACATCTGGAATTAGCAAACTAATGTGCTGGGGTTGGGAAAACATATATGTACCCATACTAGAATCTGTCAAAGAAAGCGGGTACTCACATATAACAGTCATTCCATCTGTAATCCATACAGTCAAAAGACTGAAAGTATTCCAGTGAGGGAATTTTTTTTATTTAAAAAGGCCAAGTTAGTTTATCTGGCGTTCAATATACTAGATACAGTTAGGCCCTGCGTTTCATACATCTGGAATTAGCAAACTAATGTGCTGGGGTTGGAAAACATATATGTACCCATACTAGAATCTGTCAAAGAAAGCGGTACTCCACATATAACAGTCATTCATCTGTAATCCATACAGTCAAAAGACTGAAAGTATTCCAGTGAGGGGATTTTTTTTATTTAAAAAAGGCCAAGTTAGTTTATCTGGCGTTCAATATACTAGATACAGTTAGGCCTGCGTTTCATACATCTGGAATTAGCAAACTAATGTGCTGGGGTTGGGAAAACATATATGTACCCATACTAGAATCTGTCAAAGAAAGCGGTACTCACATATAACAGTCATTCCATCTGTAATCCATACAGTCAAAAGACTGAAAGTATTCCAGTGAGGGAATTTTTATTTTATTAAAAAAGGCCAAGTTAGTTTATCTGGCGTTCAATATACTAGATACAGTTAGGCCTGCGTTTCATACATCTGGAATTAGCAAACTAATGTGCTGGGGTTGGGAAAACATATATGTACCCATACTAGAATCTGTCAAAGAAAGCGGTACTCACATATAACAGTCATTCCATCTGTAATCCATACAGTCAAAAGACTGAAAGTATTCCAGTGAGGGATTTTTTTTTATTTAAAAAAGGCCAAGTTAGTTTATCTGGCGTTCAATATACTAGATACAGTTAGGCCTGCGTTTCATACATCTGGAATTAGCAAACTAATGTGCTGGGGTTGGGAAAACATATATGTACCCATACTAGAATCTGTCAAAGAAGCGGTACTCACATATAACAGTCATTCCATCTGTAATCCATACAGTCAAAAGACTGAAAGTATTCCAGTGAGGGGATTTTGCTTATAAAAAATAATATATTTCATTGTGGTGCGAGTTGAATCGCAACAATGAAGAAAAATACTATTAAGGGACGAGGACGCGGTCGTGGTGGTGTCCGTGGAGCCTCTGTTGCTGGTAGAGGACGTGGCCGTTCGGCCCCAGGCGCACACAGTAGGGAACGAACTCCCTCAACTAGCCGGCAGAATGTACCGCAATATCTCGTGGGGCACAATGCCGCTCTTAGGATGGTAAGGCCTGAGCAGGTACAGGCATTAATCGATTGGGTGGCCGACAGTGCTTCCAGCACGTTCACCACATGGTCTTCCACCCAGTCTTCTGCGGAAAGCGCACAGGTGGCACCTGAAAACCAAGCCCATCAGTCTGTCACATCACCCCCCAAGCATATCAGGGAAACGGTCTGAGCCACAAGTTATGCAGCAGTCTCTTCTTCTGTTTGAAGACTCTGCTTCCAGGGTTTCCCAGGGGCGTCCACCTAGCCCTTCCCCAGTGGAGGAAGACATACCATGCACTGACGCACAACCACTTATGTCTCCAGATGAAGAGGACATGGGAATACCACCACAGCAGAGTCACCGACTCTCTGATGATGACGAAACACAGGTGCCCACTGCCGCGTCTTTTTGCAGTGTGCAGACTGAACAGGAGGAGGTCAGGGAGGGAGACTGGGTGGAAGACGATGCAGAGGACGATGAGGTCTTAGACCCCACATGGACTGAAGGTCGTGGCGATGACTTTCACAGTTCAGAGGAAGAGGTAGTGGTGAGACCGAGACAACAGCGAAGCCAAAGAGGGAGCAGGGGGCCAAAGCAGACGAGCCGCCGCCCCCAGAGTTCGCCTGCTACTGGACATCGCCAACAGGGACCCAGCCCCACAAAGGCAGCTTCAAAGAGTTCCCTGGCATGGCACTTCTTTAAACAATGTCCTACCGACAAGACCCGAGTGACTTGCACGCTCTGCCATCAGAGCCTGAGGCGAGGCATTAACGTTCTGAACCTCAGCACAACCTGCATGACCAGGCATCTACATGCAAAGCATGAACTGCAGTGGGGTACACACCTTAAAAACCAGGCACTCGCTGAGGCTCCCCCTGCTCCCTCTACCGCTGCTGCCTCGGCTTCCGCCTCGAGAGGAATGTTGCCACCTGCCGAGCAGCAAACAGAGGATGTGCCACCGACACCACCACCACCGCCACCGTCAACTAGCGTCTCCACTATATCACACAGCAGCGTTCAGCTCTCAATATCTCAAACCTTAGAGAGGAAGCGCAAATTCCCCCCGAGTCACCCTCGAGCCCTTGGCCTGAACGCCAGCATTTCTAAACTGCTGGCCTTTGAAATGCTGTCATTCCGGCTGGTGGACACAGACAGCTTCAAAAAGCTGATGGCCATGGCTGTCCCGCAGTATGTGGTTCCCAGCCGCCACTACTTCTCCAAGACAGCCGTGCCTTCCCTGCACATGCAAGTGTCCGATAAAATCAAGTGTGCACTGCGCAACGCCATTTGTGGCAAGGTCCACCTAACCACAGATACGTGGACCAGTAAGCACGGCCAGGGACGCTATATCTCACTAACTGCACACTGGATGAATGTAGTGGCGGCTGGGCCCCCGGCGGACAGTTCCTTGGCGCACGTCCTTCCGCCCCCTAGGATCGCAGGGCATCATTCTCTGCCTCCTGTAGCCTCCTCCTCCTACTCGGCTTCCTCCTCCACTGCTTCCACCAGCTCATCCGGTCAGCCACACACCTTCACCACCAACTTCAGCACAGCCCGGGGTAAACGTCAGCAGGCCATTCTGAAACTCATATGTTTGGGGGACAGGCCCCACACCGCACAGGAGTTGTGGCGGGGTATTGAACAACAGACCGACGAGTGGTTTCTGCCGGTGGGCCTCAAGCCAGGCCTGGTGGTATGCGATAATGGGCGAAATCTCGTGGCAGCTCTGGGACTAGCCGGTTTGACGCACATCCCTTGCCTGGCGCATGTGCTGAACTTGGTGGTGCAGAGGTTCATTCACCACTACCCCAACATGTCAGAGCTGCTGCATAAAGTGCGGCCGTCTGTGCGCGCTTCCGCCGTTCACATCCTGCCGCTGCTCGCCTGTCTGCGCTACAGCGGAACTTCGGCCTTCCCGCTCACCGCCTCATATGCGACGTGCCCACCCGGTGGAACTCCACCTTGCACATGCTGGAGAGACTGTGCGAGCAGCAGCAGGCCATAGTGGAGTTTCAGCTGCAGCACGCTCGCGTCAGTCGTACTGCCGAACAGCACCACTTCACCACCAATGATTGGGCCTCCATGCGAGACCTGTGTGCCCTGCTGCGCTGTTTCGAGTACTCCACCAACATGGCCAGTGGCGATGACACTGTTATCAGCGTTACAATACCACTTCTATGTCTCCTTGAGAAAACACTTAGGGCAATGATGTTAGAGGAGGTGGCCCAGGTGGAGGAGGATGAGGGCTCGTTTCTAACACTTTCGGGCCAGTCTGTTCGAAGTGGCTCAGAGGGAGGTTTGTTTAAGCAGCAGAGGACAGGTTCACAAGTCGCCAGCCAAGGCACTGTACTGGAGGACGAGGAGGATGAGGAGGAGGAGGTGGAGGGGGACGAGGATGACGCAAGTTCACAGCGGGGTGGCAGACCAGGCCCATCACTGGTGCGTGGCTGGGGGGATACGGTGGACGATGACGATACGCCTCCCACAGAGGACAGCTTGTCCTTACCCATGGGTAGCCTGGCCCACATGAGCGAATATATGCTCCAATGCCTGCGCAACGACAGCAGAGTTGCCCACGTTTTAACGTGTGCAGACTACTGGGTGGCCACCCTGCTGGATCCCCGGTATAAAGACAATGTGCCCACTTTAATTCCTGAACTGGAGCGCGACCGTAAGATGCGCGAGTACAAGCGCACGCTGATAGAGGCGCTCTTGAGAGCATTCCCACATGTCACAGGGGAACAGGTGGAAGGTGAAGGCAGAGGAGTGGCAAGAGGTCGCCAACGCAGCTGTGTCACGGCCAGCTCATCTGAGGGCAGGGTTAGCATGGCAGAAATGTGGAAAAGTTTTGTCTCCACGCCACAGCTATCTGCACCGACACCTGATACGGAACGTGTTAGCAGGAGGCAGCATTTCACTAACATGGTTGAACAGTATGTCTGCACACCCCTCCACATCCTGACGGATGGTTCGGCCCCATTCAACTACTGGGTTTCGAAATTGTCCACGTGGCCAGAGTTAGCATGTTATGCCTTGGAGGTGCTTTCCTGCCCGGCGGCCAGCGTTTTATCTGAACGCGTATTCAGCACGGCAGGGGGCGTCATTACTGACAAGCGCAGCCGCCTGTCCACAGCCAACGTGGACAAGCTGACCTTCATAAAGATGAACCAGGCATGGATCCCACAGGACCTGTCCCTCCCTTGTGCAGAGTAGTCCTTATTAACTGCCTAAAACATGTCTTGTTGTGCTACGGGCCACTTCTTTATTTGATACAAATTTTATGAAACCCACAGTTGAATGAAACTCTTCTCTGTCTGGGCGCCGGGGCCTAACCAGATGAAAGTGGCCGGTTAAACTAACGGGTGACATGAAGCCATAACCTCTGCCATGCTACCTCTGTCTTCTGTCTGGGTGCTGAGGCCTAAGTCAAATAAAGCGGTCTTCTGCTGTGCTGGGGGATATGAAGCTAATCTCTGACCTCTCTCCTCTGTCTGGGTCCAAAGGCCTAAATCACTGAAAGAGGCCTTCTCCTGTGGCTGTGTGATATGATGCCAGAATATGTGCTGTGGGGCCTCTCTCCTCTTCCTGGGTGCAGGGGTCAAATAAACTAAATTGTGGCCTACTCCTGTGGTGGTTGATATGATGCCTGATTCTCTGATGTGGAACCTCTCTCCTCTGTTTGGGTGAAGGGGTCAAAGTAACTAAATGGTGGCTTCTCCTGTGGTGGCTGATATGATGCCAGAATATGTGCTGTGGGGCCTCTCTCCTCTTCCTGTGTGCAGGGGTCAAAGTAACTCAATCGTGGCTTCTCCTGTGGTGGCTGATATGATGCCAGAATATGTGCTGTGGGGCCTCTCTCCTCTTCCTGGGTGCAGGGGTCAAAGTAACTCAATCGTGGCTTCTCCTGTGGTGGGCTGATATGATGCCAGAATATGTGCTGTGGTGCCTCTCTCCTCTTCCTGGGTGCAGGGGTCAAAGTAACTAAATGGTGGCTTCTCCTGTGGTGGCTGATATGATGCCAGAATATGTGCTGTGGTGCCTCTCTCCTCTTCCTGGGTGCAGGGGTCAAAGTAACTAAATGGTGGCTTCTCCTGTGGTGGCTGATATGATGCCAGAATATGTGCTGTGGTGCCTCTCTCCTCTTCCTGGGTGCAGGGGTCAAAGTAACTAAATGGTGGCTTCTCCTGTGGTGGCTGATATGATGCCAGAATATGTGCTGTGGGGCCTCTCTCCTCTTCCTGGGTGCAGGGGTCAAAGTAACTCAATGGTGGCTTCTCCTGTGGTGGTTAGTATGATGCCAGAATATGTGCTGTGGGGCCTCTCTCCTCTTCCTGGGTGCAGGGGTCAAAGTAACTCAATCGTGGCTTCTCCTGTGGTGGCTGATATGATGCCAGAATATGTGCTGTGGTGCCTCTCTCCTCTTCCTGGGTGCAGGGGTCAAAGTAAATAAATGGTGGCTTCTCCTGTGGTGGCTGATATGATGCCAGAATATGTGCTGTGGTGCTCTCTCCTCTTCCTGGGTGCAGGGGTCAAAGTAACTAAATGGTGGCTTCTCTGTGGTGGCTGATATGATGCCAGAATATGTGCTGTGGTGCCTCTCTCCTCTTCCTGGGTGCAGGGGTCAAAGTAAACTAAATGGTGGCTTCTCCTGTGGTGGCTGATATGATGCCAGAATATGTGCTGTGGGGCCTCTCTCCTCTTCCTGGGTGCAGGGGTCAAAGTAACTCAATGGTGGCTTCTCCTGTGGTGGTTAGTATGATGCCAGAATATGTGCTGTGGGGCCTCTCTCCTCTTCCTGGGTGCAGGGGTCAAAGTAACTCAATCGTGGCTTCTCCTGTGGTGGCTGATATGATGCCAGAATATGTGCTGTGGTGCCTCTCTCCTCTTCCTGGGTGCAGGGGTCAAAGTAACTAAATGGTGGCTTCTCCTGTGGTGGCTGATATGATGCCAGAATATGTGCTGTGGTGCCTCTCTCCTCTTCCTGGGTGCAGGGGTCAAAGTAACTAAATGGTGGCTTCTCCTGTGGTGGCTGATATGATGCCAGAATATGTGCTGTGGTGCCTCTCTCCTCTTCCTGGGTGCGGGGGTCAAAGTAACTCAATGGTGGCTTCTCCTGTGGTGGCTGATATGATGCCAGAATATGTGCTGTGGGACCTCTCTCCTCTTCCTGGGTGCAGGGGTCAAAGTAACTCAATGGTGGCTTCTCCTGTGCTGATTGATATAAAGCTGATGGTTGTGCCATCTGACATGGTTGCCAGGGTCTGATTCAATGGGGGCCTACTCCTGTGGTGGGTGATCTAAATGCCTGATTCTCTGCTGTGAAACCTCTCTCCTCCGTCTGGGTGTAGGGGTCAAAGTCTTTCAAAGTCGCCTTCTCCTGTGCTGATTGATATGAAGCTGATGGTTGTGCCATCTGACATGGTTGCCGGGGTCCCATTAAATTGTGGCCTACTCCTGTGGTGGCTGATATGATGCCAGAATATGTGCTGTGGGGCCTCTCTCCTCTTCCTGGGTGCAGGGGTCAAATAAACTAAATTGTGGCCTACTCCTGTGGTGGTTGATATGATGCCTGATTCTCTGATGTGGAACCTCTCTCCTCTGTTTGGGTGAAGGGGTCAAAGTAACTAAATGGTGGCTTCTCCTGTGGTGGCTGATATGATGCCAGAATATGTGCTGTGGTGCCTCTCTCCTCTTCCTGGGTGCGGGGGTCAAAGTAACTCAATGGTGGCTTCTCCTGTGGTGGCTGATATGATGCCAGAATATGTGCTGTGGTGCCTCTCTCCTCTTCCTGGGTGCGGGGGTCAAAGTAACTCAATGGTGGCTTCTCCTGTGGTGGCTGATATGATGCCAGAATATGTGCTGTGGTGCCTCTCTCCTCTTCCTGGGTGCAGGGGTCAAAGTAACTAAATGGTGGCTTCTCCTGTGGTGGTTGATATGATGCCTGATTCTCTGCTGTGAAACCTCTCTCCTCCATCTGGGTGTAGGGGTCAAAGTCTTTCAAAGTCGCCTTCTCCTGTGCTGATTGATATAAAGCTGATGGTTGTGCCATCTGACATGGTTGCCAGGGTCTGATTCAATGGGGGCCTACTCCTGTGGTGGGTGATCTAAATGCCTGATTCTCTGCTGTGAAACCTCTCTCCTCCGTCTGGGTGTAGGGGTCAAAGTCTTTCAAAGTCGCCTTCTCCTGTGCTGATTGATATGAAGCTGATGGTTGTGCCATCTGACATGGTTGCCGGGGTCCCATTAAATTGGGGCCTACTCCTGTGGTGGGTGATCTAAATGCCTGATTCTCTGCTTTGAAACCTCTCTCCTCCGTCCGGGTGTAGGGGTCAAAGTCTGTCAAAGTCGCCTTCTCCTGTGCTGATTGATATAAAGCTTATGCTTGTGCCATCTGACATGGTTGCCGGGGTCTGATTCAATGGTGGCCTACTCCTGTGGTGGGTGATCTAAATGCCTGATTCTCTGCTGTGTAACCTCTCTCCTCCGTCTGGGTGTAGGGGTCAAAGTAACTAAATGGTGGCCTACTCCTGTGGTGGGTGATATGATGCCTGGTTCTCTGCTGTGGGACCTCTCTCCTTTGTCTGGGTGCTGTGGTCAAAATAATAGTAAGTGACCTTCTCCATTGGTGGGTGACTTGAAGCCTGATTCTGTGCTATGGGACCTCACTCCAATTAATATTGTTTAATTTTATTTATTTTATGTTAACTCATCATTTCCCTATCTACATTTGTTTGCAGGGGATTTAACTACATTTTGCTGCCTTTTGCAGCCCTCTAGCCCTTTCCGGGTGTGTTTTACAGCCTTTTTAGTGCCCAAAAGTTCGGGTCCCCATGACTTCTATGGGGTTCGGGTTCGGGATGAAGTTCGGGTCGAGTTCGGATCCCGAACCCGAACATTTTTCGAAAGTTCGGCCGAACTCGTCGAACCCGAACATCCAGGTGTTCGCTCAACTCTAACAAGGACAAGAGGGATGTCCTTTTACTGACCACTGTTCACACAAATACCAGCTCCCCTGCTCATGTGCGAGGTACCACTACCACTGTCCCCAAACCAGTTTGCATCCTGGACTAGAATAAGCACATGGGAGGGGTTGATCTTTCAGATCAAGTTCTGAAGCCTACAGTGCCACACGAAAAACTAAATGTACAATGCGTACGTGCTATTTCAATCTGCAGGCCACACAGGAACTTTCCTCCAGTTCCAAGAGGTGGTTATCAAGGCCCTAATTTTTCAAAGCCAGGCCGGGGAGGGTCCCAGTACTTCTGGAAGTCATGGTGCCCGTGTCGTACCAGGGCAACATTTTCCAGGTCAAGTCCCCCAGACAGCAAGGAAGGGAAGGACCCCAAAAAGATGCAGGGTGTGTTCCAAAAGGGGGATAAGGAAAGACACTATTTACCACTGCGAAACCTGCCCTGAAAAACCTGGCCTGTGCATGCAGGAGTGTTTCAGAATCTACCACACATCCATGGAGTATTAATTTCATCCTTGATGTACCCTGTAATTTTACCAACTTATTCCTCTGATTTAGGCCTCATGCACACGACCGCTGTGTGCATCCGTTGCCGTTGTGCCGTTTTCCATTTTTTTTCCGCGGACCCATTGACTTTCAATGGGTCCGTGGAAAAATCGGAAAATGCACCGTTTGGCAGCCGCATCCATGATCCGTGTTTCCTGGCCGTGAAAAAAATATGACCTGTCCTATTTTTTTCACGGCCAACGGTTCACGGACCCATTCAAGTCAATGGGTCCGTGAAAAAACACGGATGCACACAAGATTGGCATCCGTGTCCGTGGTCCGTGGCCGTAGGCTACTTTCATGCAGACGGATCCGAAGATCCATCTGCATAAAAGCTTTTTCAGAGCTGAGTTTTCACTTTGTGAAAACTCAAATCCGACAGTATCTTCTAACACAGAGGCGTTCCCATAGTGATGGGGACGCTTCTAGTTAGAATATACTACGAACTGGGTACATGACTGCCCCCTGCTGCCTGGCAGCACCCGATCTCTTAAAGGGGGCTGGGATCCGCACAATTAACCCCTCAGGTGCCACACCTGAGGGGTTAATTGTGCGTATCTTAGCCCCCTGTAAGAGATCAGGTGCTGCCAGGCAGGAGGGGGCAGACCCCCCCTCCCTCCCCAGTTTTAATTTCATTGGTGGCCAGTGCGGCCCCCCCCCCCCGGCCCCCCTCCCTCCCTCTATTGTAATATCATTGGTGGCCAGTGTGCAGCCTCCCCCGGCCCCCCTCCCTCCCTTTATTGTATTATCATTGGTGGCCAGTGTGCAGCCCCCCCCTCCCTCCCTCTATTGTAATATCATTGGTGGCCAGTGTGCGGCCTCCCCCGGCCCCCCCCTCCCTCCCTCTATTGTAATATCATTGGGGGCCAGTGTGCGGCCTCCCCCGGCCCCCCCTTCCTCCCTCTATTGTAATATTATTGGTGGCCAGTGTGCAGCCTCCCCCGGCTCCCCCTCCCTCCCTCTATTGTATTATCATTGGTGGCCAGTGTGCGGCCCCCCCCGGCCCCCCTCTATTGTGTTAATATCATTGGTGGCCAGTGTGCGGCCTCCCCTCCCCCCCCCCTGATCATTGGTGGCAGCGGAGAGTTCCGATCGGAGTCCCAGTTTAACCACTGGGGCTCCGATCGGTAACCATGGCAACCAGGACGCTACTGCAGGCCTGGTTGCCATGGTTACTTAGCAATATTACAATATCAGAAGCATCATACTTACCTGCTGCGCTGTCTGTGACTGGCCGGGAGCTCCTCCTACTGGTAAGTGACAGATCATTAAGCAATGCGCCGCACAGACCTGTCACTTACCAGTAGGAGGAGCTCCCGGCCGGACACAGACAGCGCAGCAGGTAAGTATGATGCTTCTAATATTGTAATATTGCTAAGTAACCATGGCAACCAGGCCTGCAGTAGCGTCCTGGTTGCCATGGTTACCGATCGGAGCCCCAGTGATTAAACTGGGACTGCGATCGGAACTCTCCGCTGCCACCAATGATCGGGGGGGGGGGGGGGGAGAGAGGGGAGGCCGCACACTGGCCACCAATGATATTAATACAATAGAGGGGGGGCCGGGGGGGCACACTGGCCACCAATGATAATACAATAGAGGGAGGGAGGGGTCCCGGGGGAGGCCGCACACTGGCCACCAATGATAATACAATAGAGGGAGGGAGGAGGGGGCGGGGGGAGCCGCACTCGCCACCAATGATAATACAATAGAGGGAGGGAGGGGGGCCGCACTGGCCGGGTCTGCCCCCTCCTGCCTGGCAGCCCCTGATCTCTTACAGGAGGCTAAGATACGCACAATTAACCCCTCAGGTGTGGCACCTGAGGGGTTAATTGTGCGGATCACAGCCCCCTGTAAGAGATCGGGTGCTGCCAGGCAGCAGGGGGCAGTCATGTACCCAGTTCATAGTATATTCTAACTTGAAGCGTCCCCATCACCATGGGAACGCCTCTGTGTTAGAATATACTGTCGGATATGAGTTTCACGATATAACTCAAATCCGATGGTATATTCTAAAATAGAGGCGTTCCTATGGTGATGGGGACGCTTCAAGTTAAAATATAACATCGGATTGGAGAAAACTCCGATCTTATGGTATATTAACTCCTGACTTTACATTGAAAGTCAATGGGGGACGGATCCGTTTGCAATTGCACCATATTGTGTCAACGTCAAACGGATCCGTCCCCATTGACTTGCATTATAAGTCAGGACGGATCCGTTTGGCTCCGCACGGCCAGGCGGACACCAAAACGACTTTTTTTTTCATGTCCGTGGATCCTCCAAAAATCAAGGAAGACCCACGGACGAAAAAACGGTCATGGATCACGGAAAAACGGTCGTGTGCAGGAGGCCTTAGTCCGCATAGCTTACATATCCACTTTTCACCAACCACTACATATTCATTTCTATGAAATATCTGTTAGGTCAAAAGTGCCCTTTCCACCACTTAAAATGTTTGTACGGGGGTGCTCTTTCCGAAATATGGGACCTTCTTGTGGTTTTTCATTTCTGGAGACCTCAGTTTTTTTTTTTTATGTGACATGGCAGCTAAAATCCATGTCTGTTTATTAAAGCCTGCAATAATGTGCGCCAATACAGCAGGCTACGAGCACATATGGGGTGTTTGCAAAATGGGGAACATATACTGGGGTGCATTTTCTCCTTTAACCCCTTGTGAAAGTAAAAAAATTGGGGTCTGCTAGTAATTTTTACAAATGTGTGCTTTGAAATGCTTCTCTTAAGTAATTCTGCCTTCTGTGAGACACCTGTTTGCTAAAAAAAAAAGTACCATTTCCACCACTTAAAATGTTCGTACAGGGGTACTCTTTCTGAAATGGGGTCATTTTTGGGGGTTTTTCATTTCTGGGAACCTCAGGAATTTATTTAATGCGACATGGCACCTAAAATCCATATCTGCCAATTCAGGTCAGCAAAATCCATATTTAGCTGTTTGTATCTAGAGCCCTGCCATGTGCCCATAAATATTTTTTTAGCACATATGGGGTGTTGGCGTATTCGGGGGGAAATAGGGAACAAAATGTGGGGTGAATTTTGTCCTGTTACCCCTTGTGAAAGTGAAAAATGTGGATGTAAAGCTACTTTTTCTGAAATTTTTTTTTATTTTTTATTTTCACAGCCAATCGTTTCCTAATTTTGTGAAACGCCCAATGGGTCTAAGTGCCCACTACACACCTTGAAATATTCCTTGAGGGGTGTAGTTTCCGGAATGGGGTCACTTTCTGGGGGTTTCCACTCTAGGGCCACCTCAGGGTGTCTTCATATGCGACATAGCTCCCAATTACCATTCCAGCTAAATACGTTCTCCAAAAGCCATATGGTGCTCCTTCCACTCTGAAGCCTGCTGTGCGCCCATACATCAGTTTTTGAGCACACATGGGGTGTTTCTGTAAACTCCAGATTCAGGGTAATAGATTTTGAGCTTTGTTTGGCTCTTAACCCTTGATGTGTTGCAGAATAAATAGATTAAAATTTAAAATCTGCTAAAAAAAAGTGACATTTTGAAATTTCATTCCCATTTTCGTTTAATTCTCATGGGGCACCTAATGGGGTAAACAAACTTTGTAAAATCAGTTTTGAATACCTTGAGGGGTGTAGTTTCTAAAATGGGGTGATTTATAGGTGGTTTCTAATATGTAAGCTCCAGAAAGTGACTTCATAACTGAACTGGTCCTGAAAAAATTGGGGTTTGGAAATGTTCTTAAAAATGTGGTATTTTTTTATAAATAAAAATGACATTTTTTGACTCAAATTTACCAGTGTCATGAAGTACAATATGTGACGAATAAACAATCTCAGAATGGCCTGGATAAGTAAAAGCGTTTTAAAGTTATCACCACATAAAGTGACATGTCAGATTTGCAAAAAATCGCCTGGTCCTTAAGGTGAAAAATGGCAGGGTCCTGAAGGGGTTAAAAATGTCATTCACTTTGCTGACACTGCATGTGCTTCGGGTATTCCGCTGTGGAAAATCCACCGTGTATCCGCCACCAAACTGACCATAGTTAATAACTTATGCCTTGTTTCCACTGAGCGGATCGGTTCGGGTCGGTACGGTACGGTTCGCTATTTTGGGTGTTTCCACTATGAAAGCGATCCATTCAAGCGAACCGTACCGCACCATTCAGGGTCCTGCTTCAGATGTAGGGCCATAGAAAAATGGAACGGTTCGGTTAGGGCAGAGTTACTTGCGTCACACAATACATTCTCCTGATTGGCGGCCTGAATAACGTCAAACGTAAGCGCATCTTTGTTGTTTGTAGCATCGCGTTTTTCGTCGCACTAGTGTGACGTTAAGCTATGCATTTTTTTCTAAACCACGTATGGACCCGGCGGCCCGAGTTGCAGTGGAAACGCTCACCTAAATAGACCGGACCATTAAAAATCTTCCAAACTGTGCCGACCCGAACCGATCCTCTCAGTGGAAACGAGGCTTTAGTGTCCATTCACACGTCCGCAAAAGGGTCCGCACCCGTTCCGCAATTTTGCGGAACGGGTGCGGACCCATTAATTCTCTATGGGCCCGGACGTGAAGCGGAGAGCACACTATGTGCTCTCCGCTTCCGCTATGCGGAGTCCGGCCCCGAACTTCCGGTCCGCAGCTCCGCAAAAAGATAGAACATGTCCTAGCTGCGGACAAGAATAGGCATTTCTATAGCGGGTGCCGGCCGGGTGTGTTGCGGATCCGCAACACACCACGGACGTGTGAATGGACCCTAAATTGTGCTTCTAGAACAGGAGTCAGCAACCTTTGGCATGGCGGCTGCTGTGAAACTATAACTCTCAGCATGCACACTTGCTTGGCTGTTTTATTTTAACTCCCATAGAAGTGAAGGGAGGATTCTGGGAGTTGTAGTGCAGGAGGTTGCTGATCCCTGTTCTAGCAGGCAGCGCCCTGGTACAAGCTCCTTTTGTCAGCTATGCCTCTCATACATTTTCTTCAGGGAAGTTTCATTTCCTGACATTATTGAAGCTCTCCAGCTGTAAAGTCAGTCAGCAAGGCTAGAAGTTCCCAGCCCTGTGCCCCCGCGACCACACAAGGTCATGGTGGGACTACTGCTTCATCTATCCAGCTGCCTGCCACCATGAAGCAGAGCCGGGCAGCTGGGGGCAGGACAGGGAGCCGCCCAGGTCCTTGTTAGGGAATGTTTCATCAGTCTGCCCGGAGATGTGTCTAGAAAGATCCTAGAAGAGCTGCAGAGCTGCCAGCCATTCCCTGCTGCAGAGAGACAGTCACATGGCACAAGCCAAGATCCAAGCCAAGGCTAACGAGGGGCACAATGGGGGCAAGTTCTGCCGCTCTATGTCCATGGCAGTCCGGTCCAGTCACCTGGTGGAGGTTCTGGATGACCTGGAGATAAGGTAACGGGAGGTGTCATTGCTCTGTACTGTCCCTGTAGTCCTTGAGGTGTCCTCATCTGTTTCTCGGAAAGCTGGGTGACGCAGGGATTGTCTTCTGGATGGTAAATCTACCAGTTATCACATCAATAACAGCAGATGGATCTCTGTGTTCTGCTATCATGGAAAGTTCTGCTACTTTCTAGTGTATCTTAGTTCCTTATGACTGCTGGTCTCTGCTTGCAGTCAGTGAATGGGAATATGCTTGCTTACATCCATAAGCTATAAATCAGACCTATTCTGTCTCCTTACAGCTCTGATAAACAGGGTGAATTTCTTATTGAACCTATAGGGGTATACCCTCTCCTATCTCAATAACTGGGGGCCGCTTTGAATGGAGAGCATGTCACACTTTTATCTCAGTTGCACGTGGACGACCTACCCGTTCTTGGAATAACAGTGGGTCCTAGAGATGGGACCCTCACCTATTGGACCTTTATGGCATTTAATTAGGAAAACTGCCACAAATTCAGCAACAAAGCCATAAATAGGCCATGCTGTACCTCTAAACGATGGCTGTAAACACGTGCAGGTATTCCCGATAGTCTGGTAATTATCTTCTTTACCTAGTACTACACCTACAAAACACCAGGGGCCATTTATCAATTCTGACATTTTATATGTCAGTCTTTTTATGCCCCCTGGCCCGGCGTCCATTTCATTCCTCCCACCCTTCCTGTTCAGATGCCTAAGGGTACTTTCACACTGGCGTTTTGGCTTTCCGTTTGTGAGATCCGTTCAGGGCTCTCACAAGAGGTCCAAACAGATCAGTTTTCCCTAATGCATTCTGAATGGAAACGGATCCGCTCAGAATGCATCAGTTTGCCTCCATTCAGTGACTATTCCGCTCTGGAGGCAGCGTTTTGCTGTCCGCCTGACGAAGCAGAGCCAAACGGATCCATACTGGCACACAATGTAAGTCAATGGGGACGGATCCGTTTTCTCTGACACAATAGAAAACAGATCCGTTCCCCAATGACTTTCAATGCTGTTCAAGACGGATCAGTCATGGCTATAGAAGACATAATACATCCGGATCCGTTCATGACGGATGCATGCGGTTGTATTATTGTAACGGAAGCGTTTGCAGATCCATGACGGATCCGCAAAAAACGCTAGTGGGAAAGTAGCCTAATAGTAAAACACATCCGATCTGGACCCAAGCGGAAGAGCCTGTGTGAGTGCAGTGGAGATGGCGGCATCAGCGGTGCAACGGATGGGTAAGTATTAAATGGAACCTATCATCAACTTTGTGCTGCCCATACTAACGGCAGTATAAAGTACAGACAGGTGAGTTGATTTCAGCGGTCTGTCATTTAGAAGTTTAAAGTAAGGGGTTGCCGAGAACCAACATCACAATCATTGCAGACCGGGCCTGGAAAAGAGTCATGGCCACCTGAGAAGAGTCCTGGTTATCCATGAATTCCTGCTCTCCCTGCCCACCTGCTGATGATTAACAGGCTTCTACCTAGTTTTCTCCCTTTCTATCTAGGAGAGAACTGCCAATCATCAGCAGATGGGGGAGAGTGCAGGAGATTATGTATAACCATGACTCTTCTCAGGTAGATTTGACTCTATTCAAGGCCTGGGCTGCAATGATTATGAGGCTGGTTCTCAGCAACCACTAAGGCCTCATGCACACGACCGTTGTTGTGTTCCGTTCCGCAAAATGGGGTTTTGTTGTTCCGTGATCCGTTTCCGTTTTTGTTTCCGTGTGTCTTCCTTTATTTTTGGAGGACCACCAGACATAAAGGAATGTAAAAAAAAGTCTAAGACAGGTTTGCCATGCAAATGATAGGAAAAAAAACGGACGCGCAGACGCGGATGACAATCTTGTGTTCCTCCGCTTTGTTAGCGGTCCCATTCACTTGATTGGGTACGCAAACCGTTTTCCACGAAAATAATAGGACAGGTTATATTTTTTTGACGGACTGGAACCACGGATCACGGACGCGGATGGCAAACGGTGCATTAGCCTAGTTTTCAACGGACCCATTGAAAATCAATGGGTCCGCAGAAAATCACGAAAAACGGTGCAACGGACACGGAATAAAACAACGGTCGTGTGCATGAGGCCTTCCTTTTAGCTCATGAGTGACACACCGCTGAGATTGGCATTTCTGTCACTATTTTATATTGCCCTCAGTGAGGTCAGCATAAAGCTGATGACAGGTTCCCTTTAACCAAATTATTTCTCTTCCACAGGACAGAAGAAAGGACGAGTTTTGGAGAACCCCTTTAAGTGCATCCTCTCTGTGTGCCTAGAATTAAATATACATCAGCTCATACCTGGCTTAGATTTCAGTCACCATTTACTCCAGAAAACTGAGCTCTGCCCACACCATGCCCCCTTTTCTGAAAGTGGCAAGGGAGGAGTAAAAATTCCATTAGTGCCAACATTTGGCACAAAAAAGAGTTTTTATGCTGGTTTTCTGGCAAAGGGGTGATCCCCTAGTTGTTTATTTAGACATTGATACATGTCACACATACACATCCCACACCCACTACTTCTAAAAGACACTGGTGGGCACCGCCATCACATTCGAGGTGCAGAAAGCCACGCCAGCATTGCTCTCAAAATGACAGAACCCCGATCTACCCCTTCATAAGGGCTCATGCACACGACCGTTGTTGTTTTGCAGTCCGTTTTTTTTACGGATCCTTTGTTCCGTATCAGAGTTTTTTTCCTCTCTGATTTAAGTACTCTTCCATTCCGTTATTCCACAAAACATATCCGTATGGTTTCCGCATGCGATCCGTATTTTGCGGATCGGAAACAGTAACTTAATCACCAAACACATGAGCAATATGGGCTGGGCATAGCATTTCTACAGTATGGATCCGCAAAATACAGGTGACCTACGGATGTGTTCTGTGTGCGTTCCGTATTTTTTGCGGACCCATTGACTTGAATGGGGCCTCGGGCCATGATTTGTGGACAATAATAGGACATGCACTACTTTTTTGCGAAACGGAAGGCACACGGAGTACCTTCCGTTGTTTTTGAGGACCCATTGAAGTGAATGGTTCCGCATACAGTCCACAAAAATAACGGAAGTGGATAGAAAATACGTTCGTGTGCATGAGCCCTGAGTCATTGGAACCTGTCGGGCAGTGCTGGTATTCATGGCACGATCCTGCAGGGCATTGTGACTTATGTGTAGAAGGTTGGTATGTTATATACATGGAAGCACAGCTTTGATGTATGTGCCTATTGTATACACCCTAAGCACAGTTAACATGAGCGGCTGGTTTATGGCTCCTAAGCTCCTGTGCAGTATCAGAACAGATGGCCTCCGCCTTCACTAAACCGCTATCACACTAATAGTAAACCCATCTGGAGACGCAGCGTACAACCACTGTATTAATTACACCGAGAAGCAAATGGCTTGATCCTGTGTTACACAAGCGGCTTGTCCGTTCACTTTCACCGGCAATGAGGTGCGCCCATTGTTTGTCTTGCTTTCATATGATTTATTTGCTTCTCTTAATGCTATTCTATTTGTAGTTGTGCAGGTTTTACATTATTACACATAATACTATGTATTGTGTTTGTGTCCTGTGCCCGGTTATATGAGCTTTGTATGCTTTTTTAGGTCTTCAGCCTTTTTTTTTTTGCAATTACCATTAATAGTTTGGGTTGGTTTTATTCCATCTCATTAAAATTTTTTAGCTCTGCTGGCAGAACATTGGAATGCCAATATTCAGAAAAGAAACTGGGTTACATCTTCATTTTAGATGACCGCTAAATTTCATAAGCCACATGAGTTTGCAAAAAAACTCTCCTGAAAACCTGTTATTTGGCCAATTTCACACAGTCAGTATTTGTAAGCCAAAATCAGGAGCCACCTTGGACTGAGGTTCCTGGGGACCACCAGGGGAAATTATTCTAGAGGCCCAACCCCTATGTCATAAATATCATAAATAAAGTTTAATAGGTTTTAAATCGAAGAAATAGATAGACCCTACTGGCAAGTGATTGGCTCCGAAGGCAGCCAAATGTTTATTTTTCTCCTGGATCTTTGGGGCCCGTTATGATTTCAGAACCTGATCCAAGCACACAGTACGAATCCATGTTGCAGTCCACATTTCTGGATATTCTTCACTACAGTTGGTGCTTCTAGGGGGAATACCGTCTGTGATATGGAATGCATTGCACCAGGCACATGGCGGTTCAGGGGGGACCTATAGAATACTATCAGCTTGTATTTGCAGCTACTACATTAACCGATGTGCTGCACCTCCTGTAGATATAGAGTAGACCATCGACTATCTGGGTCACCCAACTTTTCTAGATTCCTGGCTAGTACTGTGCGGATTCTGGAATTTGGGAAAGCTGGATAACATATGGCTTAGTAGAAGATTGAATAACATGAGGAGAACTTTATTGGTGATTTGTACACGTTGTAATACCGTATATTTTTATAAGTGAGAAAAACAAAACACTTTAAAGGGATTCTGTCACCTCGTATAACACAAATTCAGATTTTAAACCGGTCATGCTCCACAGCTTACCTTGAATCGGCTGTGCTGTTTTTTATTGTAATCCGTCCAGCAGTTTTGCAGAAAAACGACTTTTATAAAACCCTGAAGGTGCCCAGAGGGGCGTTATGTTCCCCTTTGTGTGCCCAGTAACGCCCCTCTTACAGTGCCCAAAACGCCTTCCTCCAGAATCCCTAACCGCCCACAGCGTCTCATCCCTCTCCTCCCCCTCCCTGACGGCCGAGCGAAGTCTCGCGCAGACGCAGTACCCACTGAGGGCTGCGCCAGTGCGATTTGCTGGAGACTGAGGGCAGGAGCTTCATCGTCGTCACTGGGCATGCGCCGAGCCCAGTGATGTCCGATGCTCGCGCGAGACTTCGCTCGGCCGTCAGGGAGGGGAAGGAGAGGGATGAGACGCTGTGGGCGGTTAGGGATTATGGAGGAAGGCGTTTTGGGCACTGTAAGAGGGGCGTTACTGGGCACACAAAGGGGAACATAACGCCCCTCTGGGCACCTTCAGGGTTTTATAAAAGTCGTTTTTCGGCAAAACTGCTGGACGGATTACAATAAAAAACAGCACAGCCGATTAAAGGTAAACTGTGGAGCATGACTGTTTTAAAATCTGAATTTGTGTTATACGAGGTGACCGAATCCCTTTAAATCTAGTAAAACAGCAATAGTTAAATAAATGCATTTATCCATAATGGGGTTGTCTCACCTGAGACAATGGTTGCATATCACTAGGATATGCCCTCGTAGTCTGATAGGTCCAAGACATAAGTCCAAGTTCAACCAAGGAAATATCGAGAACGGAGTGGGCCAAAGTGGTGGCTGGAGGACTCCGGTCCGGCCACCACCAAGCGCTCTCCCCATAGAAGTGAATGGGAGCGTACTGCGCATGACCGGCCAACGCTAGCGCCTGGTTATCTTTGCTGGCTCCATAGAAATGAATGGAGGGCGAATGCGCAGTGCACGCTCTACCACTTTTGGGGCTCCATTTAGGAGATAGGTGTGGGACCCGCACCTATCAGACAATGGGGGCATATCCTAGCGATATGCCCCCATTGTCTTAGATGAGACAACCTCTTGAAGCAGCCAGCCCACATAACTTTTAGTCATGCCAAAAACAAATGTTGCCTTATTCTGCCATGGGCGAGGAGATTGTCAGTGTGACAGGAGCATACGTTATGAGTCCATGATGTTGTGACCTCACACATCTCTGTAAATGTAACAGCAATCTACGGTATGTGAGCTGATAATGATGTAATGAATGTATAGTATGTTTGCAGCACAGCAGTGCCAGGGGTTACTGCACCATATGGGGCCTCAGGAGATGTTTTTGGCACCTGTTGATCCCAAAATGTTCGGCATGTCCTATTTTTGTCAGTGTTTTGAGGATCCCAAAATAATCACAAAACTTGATTCCCAAAACATTGTGACCTGGGGCCTATATGTAAACTGGTTGTAACGGTGACTTTCCTTGGCGTGTGAATGTCTGACACGCTGGGACCAGGAACGCAGCAGGGGATCGTGAGGGTTATTTTTGTTTTTTACCACCCTTTTATTTTTATTCTTACTGAATACCTTTAATCTCTTAGAACAGCAATGGATCATCTAAGAAGTAAAGAAAAGTATTGTTAATAGAAGGCTGGGACAGAATCTCGGGATGGATGTTGTCCAGTTCAGTAAGGAGAACCATAAATGTCAGTCAGATTTCAGAGCACAGACGCCATCCTATAAGGCCTCTTTCACACGAGCGAGTTTTCCGCGCGGGTGCAATGCATGACGTGAACACATAGCACCCGCACTGAATCCTGACCCATTCATTTCAATGAATTTTCATGCATCAGTTCTGCGTTGCGTTAAAAAACGCAGCATGTTCTATATTCTGTGTTTTTCACACAGCCCTGGCCACATAGAAGTGAATGGGGCTTTAGTGAAAAATGCATTGCATCCGGAAGCAAGTGCGGATGCGACGCGTTTTTCACTGATGGTTGCTAAGAGATGTTGTTTGTAAACTTTCAGTTTTTTATCACGCGCGTGAAAAACGCATACAAACGCATTGGACTCGCGCGACTGAACAACTGAACGGAATAGCAGACAAAACTGATTGAACTTGCTTGCAAAATGGTGCGAGTTTCACTGAATGCTTCCGGACCTAATCCGTCACGCTCATGCGAAAGGGGCCTAAGGGTAAGGCCGCACAGAGTGGCCACTGAACCGCCCAAGAAACATATTAAGCAACATATTGCTGCAGCATTTAGTTGATTGTCAAAGGGTTGTCTCATCTCAGACATTTGTGGCATGTTGCTAGGATGTGCCACAATGTCAGATTGGTGTGTCACACCTCTGGGACCCACTCCTGTCTCCATAACAGGACACCCTGAAGTAAACAGAGAGCAGCCACACATAGAAATGAATGGAGAGCACGCTGCTGATATGTGGTGTGCGGTCCTTCAATTATCGGGCCCCGTTCTCTAGATAGGAGCAGGTCCCAAAGGTGGCAATATGCTATCAAAGTCTGAGGTGGCACAACTCCTTTAACAGTATCTTCACATGGCATGTGCCGCTGATTCAGCAACGGAAAACGGGCATTTTCCTGCTGCTGAATGCCCATTCAACACTCTATCAACAGTCTCCCATTGACTTTACTGTAAAAGACTGGACCACGTGCACACCTTGTAGAAATGGTAGAGGTTTTTTTTTTCAGTAGATGATTTGTAAAAATGAAGTGACATGTTACTTAGAAGCCGATTTGATTGTAGATTTCATAGAAGTCAATGGGGAAGAGAACCTCACTTGAAAAAAACTCACATAAAAACTCTTCTAATATGCTAGTAAAAACATCTCTAAATACTCCACCAAATGATAAATCTGACACCAAAAAGACCTATCTCAGCTACTGGTCTGCTACAGATTTTTCTGCTGTGGTTTTTAAAGGGCATCTGTCAGCAGATTTGTACATATAAAACTGTCTGTCCTGTTACATTTTGGCAGCTGAAGGCCTCTGTGTTGGTCCCATGTTCATATGTGCCCGTATTACTGAAAAAAATGATGTTTTAAAAAATGTGAATGAGCCTCTAGGAGCAACGGGTGCGTTGCCGTTACTCCAAGAGGATCTGCTTTCTTTATACCTGCTGCTCCCCCTGCACAGTGCAGGGGGCACAGCAATTGCAGAGAGGGCAGAGTCTCTAGGTGTAACGGCAACACCCCCATTGCTCTTAGAGGCTCATTTGCATATAATAAAACATTATTCTTCACAGCAATACGGGCACACATGAACATGGGACCAACACAGATGCCTTCAGCTGGCCAAGTGCACATGTAACAGGTCAGCCAGTTTTATATGTACAAATCTGCTGACAGATTCCCATTAAACATGTGAAAATACCCTCATGGTCACATACTGTTCCAGTAAAAAACTGCAATTTACGGCCCAATTATGCAGGTAACCTGCAGTTTTACCCATAAATCCATGTGGCCACTAACAATCCATTAAAAACTGTACTGACAGGTGGCAGATTTGCTGCAGAAATGTTTGTGACTGTCGCATTCATGTGAATGGATTTGCAGAAATCCATGTAAATGCTGCAGAAACAGTGTTGACATGCATGGAACTGACTTGTCAGCTGCAGAATTCTGCAGTGAATTTGCTGCGTGTGAACGGAGGCATTAGAGCAGGGGTGCACAACCCGCGGCCCGGGGGCCACATGCGGCCCTCGATACTATTCTGTGCGGCCCCCAACCATCTTGTAACAGACATGAATGTCTATGTCTTGTGGCTGCTCACATGGATCTTGCATGTATATCCCCATTAGATGGGAGTACTAGAAGTGTAACTAGACATTTGATATATACTGTATGTTCAATATGCCATAAATATAGTATTTCAGTGGGTAATACCCCTTTAAGTTTTATTTTCGGCCCCTGCAATTGGTTCAGGCTGACAATGTGGCCCCCAACCAGAAATGGTTGTGCACCCCGGCATTAGAGGGTTTAGTCTGTGGCTATGGTAGTCACACGTGTTAATGTGGAACGCCTGCATGGGAGACAGTGACTGTCACTTTCTGCATCTGGACCCGAAGTCTGTCTGTCTGTCCGGCAGAAATTATTTGAATTGTGAAAAGTGTTCATGTCCACATAGCTCAGCAGATACCTCATTCAGTAGACTTGGTTCTTCTTAATCTGAAAAGAAATTGATCACATCTTTAGAATGTTAGTATCATTTACCGCATGATGTCGGCTGTTATGTGTGACTTTCTACGATGTGGATGTCATTATATATGTTATCTGACCTTTTATATAGGCCAATTATCGGGAATGAGCATTTACAAATGCTCACCCTTAATAATCTGCCACATCATCCTATCATGCGGTGGAAGTTCCATTAGAAGCCTCCATTGCAGATTTCAGCAAAAAGAAGTAGATAATACCGCTGTGTGCAGTACAATTTTGTCCAGCAGAATGAGAGAAACCAGTAGACCCCATTACAGTCATGTATGCTGGACTAGCGCCTAAAAAAACAACAACCTAGCCACCTGACAGCACCCAGCTCCTCTTTCCCAACCCCATCTATTCACACAAATCTCCAGAGGGTTTTCTCTGCTTGTACCCTATATGTACAGTATATGTAATAGTTTTTTTTCTCTGTGGTTCACCTGGTGTGGAAAAACTTGAGTTTTTAGTGCCTTCAGACATTACTGTTTATTTGGAGCAGAGATGACAGATGTTTGAGGACAATAGGAAAATGTCATCCGCCTGCCAGCGTTCAGCCTCCGCTCCGCTCAGTGAGCGGACACCTGAACGCTGCTTGCAGCGTTCGGGTGTCCGCCTGGCCGTGCGGAGGCGAGCGGATCCGTCCAGACTTACAATGTAAGTCAATGGGGGCGGATCCGCTTGAAGATGACACCATATGGCTCAATCTTCAAGCGGATCCGTTCCCCATTGACTTTCAATGTAAAGTCTGAACGGATCCGCTCAGGCTACTTTCAGACTTAGAAAATTTTCTAAGTTTTAATGCAGACGCATCCGTTCTGAACGGATGCGAACGTCTGCATTATCGGAGCGGATCCGTCTGATGAAACATCAGACGGATCCGCTCCGAACGCAAGTGTGAAAGTAGCCTAAGCTGTACATAACAGGATAGACATAACTGATGAGAAGTAGGAAGAAAGGGGTGGAATGGGTCACCACAACGCCCATGATATATGGAAATACTATGTCATGCTATTGTCTCTACAGGTATTCTGCAGGTCAGAACATAAGACTTTCCAGGGCAGCATTGCCTGGAGCTGGCAGTGTTATTTGTGTCAGACAACTAGGCTTGTACAGTGAGGAACAGAAGTATTTGAACACCCTGCGATTTTGCAAGTTCTCCCACTTAGAAATCATGGAGGGGTCTGAAATTCACATTGTAGGTGCATTCCCACTCTGAGAGACAGTTTTTTTTTTTTAATTCAGGAAATCACATTCAACAGTCCCGAAAACTGACAGATGTAGAGGAGATCTATGTGGAGGAGTGGGCCCTGTTGCAGTGTGTGCAAACCTCGATCAAGAACTACAGGAAATGTTTGACCTCTGTAATTGCAAACAAAGGCTTCTGTACCAAATATTAAGGCCTCTTTCACACGACCGTTGTGTGCACCCGTGGCCGTTGTGCCGTTTTCCTTTTTTTTTCGCGGACCCCATGACTTTCAATGGGTCCGTGGAAAAAACGGAAAATGCACCGTTTTGCAGCCGCATCCGAGATCCGTGTTTCGTGGCCGTGAAAAAAATATGACCTGTCCTATTTTTTTCACGGCCAACGGTTCACGGACCCATTCAAGTCAATGGGTCCGTGAAAGAACACGGATGCACACAAGATTGGCATCCATGTCCGTGATCCGTGGCCGTAGGTTACTTTTTATACAGACGGATCCGAAGATCCGTCTGCATAAAAGCTTTTTCATAGCTGAGTTTTCACTTCGTGAAAACTCAGAACCGACAGTATATTCTAACACAGAAGCGTTCCCATGGTGATGGGGACGCTTCTAGTTAGAATACACTACAAACTGTGTACAAGACTGCCCCCTGCTGCCTGGCAGCACCCGATCTCTTACAGGGGGCCGTGATCAGCACAATTAACCCCTTCAGGTGCGGCACCTGAATGGGTTAATTGTACTATCATATCCCCCTGTAAGAGATCAGGGCTGCCAGGCAGCAGGGGGCAGACCCTCCCCCCCTCCCCAGTTTGAATATCATTGGTGGCCAGTGCGACCCCCCCCCCCCCTATTGTAATAATAGGTTGGTGGCCAGTGCGGCCCCCCCCTCCCTCTATTGTAATTATTCGTTGGTGGCACAGTGTGCGCCCCCCCCCCCTCCCTCCCTCTATTGTAATAATTCGTTGGTGGCACAGTGTGCGCCCCCCCCCCTCCCTCCCTCTATTGTAATAATTCGTTGGTGGCACAGTGTGCGCCCTCCATCGGCCCCCCCTCCCTCTATAGCATTAACAACATTGTTAGCCAGTGTGCGGCCTCCCATCTCCCCCCCCCCCCCCCCCCCCCCATCATTGGTGGCAGCGGAGTTCCGATCGGAGTCCCAGTTTAATCGCTGGGGCTCCGATCGGTAACCATGGCAACCAGGACGCTACTACAGTCCTGGTTGCCATGGTTACTTAGCAATAGTACAATAGTAGAAGATTCATACTTACCTGCTCCTGGCTGCTGCTGCGATGTTCGTGTCCGGCCGGGAGCTCCACCTACTGGTAAGTGACAGGGTCTGTGCGGCGCATTGCTAAATGAACTGTCACTTACCAGTAGGAGGAGCTCCCGGCCGGACACGAAAATCGCAGCTCCCAGGTAAGTATGAATCTTTTACTATTGTACTATTGCTAGTAACCCGCTGCCACCAATGATCGGGAGGGGGGGGGGGATGGGAGGCTGCACACTGGCCACCAATGTTGTTAATGCTATAGAGGGAGGGGGGGCCGATGGGGGGCGCACACTGTGCCACCAACGATTTATTACAATAGAGGGAGGAAGGGGGAGGGGGGGCGCACACTGTGCCACCAACGATTTATTACAATAGAGGGAGGAAGGGGGGGGGGGGGGCGCACACTGTGCCACCAACGATTTATTACAATAGAGGGAGGAAGGGGGGGGGGGGCGCACACTGTGCCACCAACGAATTATTACAATAGAGGGAGGAAGGGGGGGGCCGCACTGGCCACCAATGATATTCAAACTGGGGAGGGGGGGGGGGTCTGCCCCCTGCTGCCTGGCAGCCCTGATCTCTTACAGGGGGATATGATAGTACAATTAACCCCTTCAGGTGCGGCACCTGAGGGGTTAATCGTGCTGATCACGGCCCCCTGTAAGAGATCGGATACTGCTAGGCAGCAGGGGGCAGACATGTACACAGTTTGTAGTATATTCTAACTAGAAGCGTCCCCATCACCATGGGAACGCCTCTGTGTTAGAATATACTGTCGGAAATGAGGTTTCACGATCTAACTCATATCCGACAGTATATTCTAACATAGAGGCGTTCCCATGGTGATGGGGACGCTTCAAGTTAAAATATACCATCGGATTGGAGAAAACTCCGATCCGATGGTATAAAAGGGACTCCAGACTTTACATTGAAAGTCAATGGGGGACGGATACGTTTGAAATGGCACCATATTGTGTCAACGTCAAACGGATCCGTCCCCATTGACTTGCATTGTAATTCAGGACGGATCCGTTTGGCTCCGCACGGCCAGGCGGACACCAAAACGACTTTTTTTTCATGTCCGAGGATCCTCCAAAAATCAAGGAAGACCCACGGACGAAAAAACGGTCACGGATCACGGAAAAACGGGACCCCGTTTTGCGGACCGTGAAAATATACTGTCGTGTGCAATAAGCCTAACACTGATTTTCTCAGGTGTTTAAATACTTATGTTCAGCCGTGCAAGACAAATACATTCTTTAAAAATCATACAATGTGATTTTTTTATTCTGTCTCTCAGAGTGGGAATGCACCTACAATGTGAATTTCAGACCCCTCCATGATTTCTAAGTGGGAGAACATGCAAAATCGCAGGGTGTTCAAATACTTCTGTTCCTCACTGTACATAGAGGACAATGGCTGAAGGCAGCATGTTAGTCACTGAAGTAGCTGAAAGTACAGCTCCATCTCTGGCTTACATTAGCTATAGAGAGTGTTTCTGAACAAAAATATAGAATTTTTTGACATATTTTTATTATTTGCTGTTTTTAGTGCAGTCATGTTATTTGGAAACCACCAACAGGTAGGCATCTGCTGCTGACAAATCTTACTATGATTTTTTTCTTTCTGTTATAGCTTGGACTGTGGTGAGGAGATTAGGTGTCCTCATTGAAGGCCTTTTTACTGGCAGCATCTGTACCTGTAACTGTGTCTGATACTGCAGCTCAGCCCAAGCAGCTGTCACCACAAAATACAGTGCAATCTGAAAGCACCATGTTATAGAGCAGGAGGAGCTAAGCAAAATGATATATATTTTTGTGAAC
Organism: Bufo bufo; assembly: GCF_905171765.1. Taxonomy (NCBI): domain Eukaryota; kingdom Metazoa; phylum Chordata; class Amphibia; order Anura; family Bufonidae; genus Bufo; species Bufo bufo. The sequence continues at coordinate 270,627,412 of NC_053392.1, read as the reverse complement.
AGCTATTGGTACAGGAGGGAGGTATTATCAGTGATTAATAGCATTGCATGCATAACAGTGTGCATTACAGGGATAGCAGTCGGTCACTGACAAGGCCCCTTGTAGACGAGCATTTGTCACGCTGCGAGTCCGCAGCGCAGCTCCCGGCCTGACGATCCAGCACTGACGGGGTCACATAGCATTATATTGATTTATGATGCTGTGTAACTCTTACAGTTCTGGAATATATGGAATATATTAGAAGACACTGACATAATGCTGTCACTGTTATTCAATACATCCAGAGCTGTAAGGGTTACATATAGCATAATTTTAATATAATGCTATGTGACCTCGGCAGTGCTGGGAGGTCAGGACAGGAGCTGCACTGCGGACTCGCAGCGTGACAAACGCTCGCCTGGAAGGGGCCTAACGCCTCCTCCTTGTACCAATAGCTGTTAGAAAAAGCAAAGATATACTGATAAATGTATATGATTTACTGAATCTTTTCCCAGAAAAATATATATTAATCCGCCTAGCTTCTTCTGCTCTATAACATGGTGCATTCAGATTGCTTTGCATTTTATGGTGGCAGGTCCTTTTTAACCACCTCAGCCCTCCTAGCTTAAACACCCTTAATGACCAGGCCACTTTTTACACTTCTGCACTACACTACTTTCACCGTTTATTGCTCGGTCATGCAACTTACCACCCAAATGAATTTTACCTCCTTTTCTTCTCACTAATAGAGCTTTCATTTGGTGGTATTTCATTGCTGCTGACATTTTTACTTTTTTTGTTATTAATCGAAATTTAACGATTTTTTGGCAAAAAACTTACATTTTTCACTTTCAGTTGTAAAATTTTGAAAAAAAAACGACATCCGTATATAAATTGTTCTCTAAATTTATTGTTCTACATGTCTTTGATAAAAAAAAATGTTTGGGTAAAAAAAAAATGGTTTGGGTAAAAGTTATAGCGTTTACAAACTATGGTACAAAAATGTGAATTTCAACTTTTTGAAGCAGCTCTGACTTTCTGAGCACCTGTCATGTTTCCTGAGGTTCTACAATGCCCAGACAGTACAAACACCCCACAAATGACCCCATTTCGGAAAGTAGACACCCTAAGGTATTCGCTGATGGGCATAGTGAGTTCATAGAACTTTTTATTTTTTGTCACAAGTTAGCGGAAAATGATGATTTTTTTTATTTTTATTTTTTTCTTACAAAGTCTCATATTCCACTAACTTGTGACAAAAAATAAAAACTTCCATGAACTCACTATGCCCATCACGAAATACCTTGGGGTGTCTTCTTTCCAAAATGGGGTCACTTGTGGGGTAGTTATACTGCCCTGGCATTTTAGGGGCCCAAATGCGTGCAAAGTAGTTTGAAATCAAAATCTGTAAAAAATGGCCGGTGAAATCCGAAAGGTGCTCTTTGGAATGTGGGCCCCTTTGCCCACCTAGGCTGCAAAAAAGTGCCACACATGTGGTATTGCCGTACTCAGGAGAAGTTGGGCAATGTTTTTAGGGGTGTCATTTTACATATACCCATGCTGGGTGAGAGAAATATCTTGGCAAAAGACAACTTTTCCCATTTTTTTATACAAAGTTGGCATTTGACCAAGATATGTATCTCACCCAGCATGGGTATATGTAAAATGACACCCCAAAACACATTGCCCAACTTCTCCTGAGTACGGCAATACCACATGTGTGACACTTTTTTGCAGCATAGGTGGGCAAAGGGGCCCACATTCCAAAGAGCACCTTTCGGATTTCACAGGTCATTTACCTACTTACCACACATTAGGGCCCCTGGAAAATGCCAGGGCAGTATAACTACCCCACAAGTGACCCCATTTTGGAAAGAAGACACCCCAAGGTATTCCGTGAGGGGCATGGCGAGTTCCTCGAATTTTTTATTTTTTGTCACAAGTTAGCGGAAAATGATGATTTTTTTTTTTTTTTCTTACAAAGTCTCATATTCCACTAACTTGTGACAAAAAATAAAAACTTCCATGAACTCACTATGCCCATCACGAAATACCTGGGGGTGTCTTCTTTCCAAAATGGGGTCACTTGTGGGGTAGTTATACTGCCCTGGCATTTTAGGGGCCCGAATGCGTGAGAAGTAGTTTCAAATCAAAATCTGTAAAAAATGGCCGGTGAAATCCGAAAGGTGCTCTTTGGAATGTGGGCCCCTTTGCCCACCTAGGCTGCAAAAAAGTGTCACACATCTGGTATTGCCGTACTCAGGAGAAGTTGTGCAATGTGTTTTGGGGTGTCATTTTACATATACCCATGATGGGTGAGATAAATATCTCGGTCAAATGCCAACTTTGTATAAAAAAATGGGAAAAGTTGTCTTTTGCCAAGATATTTCTCTCACCCAGCATGGGTATATGTAAAAAGACACCCGAAAACACATTGCCCAACTTCTCCTGAGTACAGTGATACTAGATGTGTGACTTCACCGGCCATTTTTTACAGATTTTGATTTCAAACCACTTCTCACGCATTCCGGCCCCTAAAATGCCAGGGCAGTATAACTACCCCACAAGTGACCCCATTTTGGAAAGAAGACACCCCAAGGTATTTCGTGATGGGCATAGTGAGTTCATGGAAGTTTTTATTTTTTGTCACAAGTTAGTGGAATATGAGACTTTGTAAAAAAAAAAAAAATCAAAAAAGAATATCATTATTTTCCGCTAACTTGTGACAAAAAATAAAAAATTCGAAGGAACTCGCTATGCCCCTCACGGAATACCTTGGGGTGTCTTCTTTCCAAAATGGGGTCACTTGTGGGGTAGTTATACTGCCCTGGCATTCTAGGGGCCCTAATGTGTGGTAAGTAGGTAAATGACCTGTGAAATCCTAAAGGTGCTCTTTGGAATGTGGGCCCCTTTGCCCACCTAGGCTGCAAAAAAGTGTCACAAATGTGGTATCGCCGTATTCAGGAGAAGTTGGGCAATGTGTTTTGGGGTGTCTTTTTACATATACTCATGCTGGGTGAGAGAAATATCTCGGCAAAAGACAACTTTTCCCATTTTTTATACAAAGTTGGCATTTGACCAAGATATTTATCTCACCCAGCATGGGTATATGTAAAATGACACCCCAAAACACATTGCCCAACTTCTCCTGAGTACGGCGATACCAGATGTGTGACACTTTTTTGCAGCCTAGATGCGCAAAGGGGCCCACATTCCTTTTATGAGGGCATTTTTAGACATTTGGATCCCAGACTTCTTCTCACGCTTTAGGGCCCCTAAAATGCCAGGGCAGTATAAATACCCCACATGTGACCCCATTTTGGAAAGAAGACACCCCAAGGTATTCAATGAGGGGCATGGCGAGTTCATAGAAATTTTTTTTTTTGGCACAAGTTAGCGGAAATTGATTTTTATTTTTTTTTCTCACAAAGTCTCCCTTTCCGCTAACTTGGGACAAAAATTTCAATCTTTCATGGACTCAATATGCCCCTCACGGAATACCTTGGGGTGTCTTCTTTCCGAAATGGGGTCACATGTGGGGTTTTTATACTGCCCTGGCATTCTAGGGGCCCTAAAGCGTGAGAAGAAGTCTGGAATATAAATGTCTAAAAAATTTTACGCATTTGGATTCCGTGAGGGGTATGGTGAGTTCATGTGAGATTTTATTTTTTGACACAAGTTAGTGGAATATGAGACTTTGTAAGAAAAAAAATATATATTTCCGCTAACTTGGGCCAAAAAAATGTCTGAATGGAGCCTTACAGGGGGGTGATCAATGACAGGGGGGTGATCAGGGAGTCTATATGGGGTTATCACCCCTCTGTCATTGATCACCCCCCTATAAGGCTCCATTAAGATGTCCGTATGTGTTTTGCGGATCCGATCCATGTATCCGTGGATCCGTAAAAAACATACGGACATCTAAATGGAGCCTTACAGGGGGGTGATCAATGACAGGGGGGTGATCAGGGAGTCTATATGGGGTGATCACCCCCCTATAAGGCTCCATTCAGATGTCTGTATGTGTTTTGCGGGTCCGATCCATGTATCCGTGGATCCGTAAAAAAACATACGGACATCTGAATGCAGCCTTACAGGGGGGTGATCAATGACAGGGGGGTGATCAATGACAGGGGGGTGATAAGGGAGTCTATATGGGGTGATCACCTCCCTGTAATTGATCACCCCCCTATAAGGCTCCATTCAGATGTCCGTATGTGTTTTGCGGATCCGATCCATGTATCCGTGGATCCGTAAAAAACATACGGACATCTGAATGTAGCCTTACAGGGGGGTGATCAATGACAGGGGGGTGATCAATGACAGGGGGGTGATCAGGGAGTCTATATGGGGTGATCACCCCCCTGTAACGCTCCATTCAGACGTCTGTATGTGTTTTGCGGATCTGATCCATGTATCCGTGGATCCGTAAAAAACATACGGACGTCTGAATGGAGCCTTACAGGGGGGTGATCAATGACAGGGGGGTGATCAATGACAGGGGGGTGATAAGGGAGTCTATATGGGGTGATCACCCCCCTGTAATTGATCACCCCCCTATAAGGCTCCATTCAGATGTCCGTATGTGTTTTGCGGATCCGATCCATGTATCCGTGGATCCGTAAAAAACATACAGACATCTGAATGTAGCCTTACAGGGGGGTGATCAATGACAGGGGGGTGATCAATGACAGGGGGGTGATCAGGGAGTCTATATGGGGTGATCACCCACCTGTAACGCTCCATTCAGACGTCTGTATGTGTTTTGCGGATCTGATCCATGTATCCGTGGATCCGTAAAAAACATACGGACGTCTGAATGGAGCCTTACAGGGGGGTGATCAATGACAGGGGGGTGATCAGGGAGTCTATATGGGGTGATCACCCCCTGTCATTGATCACCCACCTGTAAGGCTCCATTCAGATGTCCGTATGTGTTTTGCGGATCCGATCCATGTATCAGTGGATCCGTAAAAGTCATACGGACGTCTGAATGGAGCCTTACAGGGGGGTGATCAATGACAGGGGGGTGATCAGGGAGTCTATATGGGGTGATCAGGGGTTAATAAGTGACAGGGGGGGGGGGGTGTAGTGTAGTGGTGTTTGGTGCTACATATTACTGAGCTACCTGTGTCCTCTGGTGGTCGATCCAAACAAAAGGGACCACCAGAGGACCAGGTAGCAGGTATATTAGACGCTGTTATCAAAACAGCGTCTAATATACCTGTTAGGGGTTAAAAAAAATCGCATCTCCAGCCTGCCAGCGAACGATCGCCGCTGGCAGGCTGGAGATCCACTCGCTTACCTTCCGATCTTGTGAACGCACGCGCCTGTGTGCACGCGTTCACAGGAAATCTCGCATCTCGCGAGATGACGCATATATGCGTGACTGTGCGCAGGGCTGCCGCCTCCGGAACGCGATCCTGCGTTAGGCGGTCCGGAGGCGGTTAAAGTGGTTCTCCAGTAATAGAAATACATGGCTGTTGTCTTAAAAAACAGCACCGCACCTGTCCACAGGTTGTGTATGTTATTACCGCTCAGCTCCATTCACATCAATGGAGCTGAACTGCAGTACCAGGTACAACTCGTGGACAAGTGTGGGGCTATTTTTGGAAGAAGCAGCCTTGTTATTCTAATTCTGGACAACCTGAAGGAGAACTAGTTTAGTGCTCTCATTAAGGGCTCATGCACATGTCTGTGTCTGTTTTCCGTTTTTTTGCGGCTCGTATGCAGAACTATTCAACTTCAATAGGGCGACAAAAAAAAGGAGATGACTCCATGTGCGTTCCGTGTCTGTATGTCTGTTCCACAAGAAAATAGAACATGTCCTATTATTGTCTGCATTACAGACAAGGATAGTACTGTTCTATTAGGAGCCAGCTGTCCCGTTCCGCAAAATACGGAATGCACACGGACGTCATCTGTATTTTTTGTGGACCGCAAAATACATACGGTCGTGTGCATGAGGCCATATTCAACGTGTCAAGCAGTGTCATAAATTTGTATTCCCAAATTCTTCTAGCTCTTTGCAATATGAAATTATCTTTTAACTCCTTTACACTTTAAAGATGGCGTCCACTCATGTGTGCAGCAGGCACCATAGCCACCGGGTTTCTGCTGTTTCAAGCAGAGACGCATGGCGGACGTATGCGATCAGCCATAAGACTGATTGCATACATTTAGCCCATCAGATGCAGTGGTCAAATGTGACCACGGCATCTGAGCGGTCCAGAAGCTTGCGCGCTCCCATAACAGCGTTCCCCAGCTGAGATGTGGGAACCTGTTACATAAGGCTACTTTCACACTAGCGTTTTGGCTTTCCGTTTGTGAGATCCGTTTAGGGCTCTCAAAAGCTGTCCAAAACGGATCAGTTTTGCCCTAATGCATTCTGAATGGAAAAGGATCTGCTCAGAATGCATCATTTTGCCTCCGGTGAGTCATCATTCGGCTCTGGAGGCGGACACCAAAATGCTGCCTGTATTATTGTAAGATCCATGACGGATCCGCAAATCCATGATGGATCCACAAAAAATGCTAGTGTGAAAGTAGCCTAAGTGCTTTGGTAGCCATTACTAAAATATACCTATACAGGCCAGCAGGTGGCAGCACTGTATTGGTATATTGCAGTGATGCCCAACCTATGGCCCGCGGGCCTAATGCGGCCCGCGAAGCCGTGTCATGCGGCCCGCGCAGTAACAGGACTTTATCAGCGCAGGGCTCTGGAAGGGGTGGGAGGTCCAATAGGTATGTGGGGTGGGCCCATACATTTTTTTGCTATGGGGCCGTCATTTCTAGCTACGCCCCTGATTGGTAAGATTGGGCGGGCACTGGAGCGATAGAGAGCCCTGCTGTAGGAGAAGCCAGCGGGAGATGAAAGGAGGAGGGGCCAGCTCCTGGTGGTGTCGGGCACACGGCGCAAGCATGGTGGTGGAGGATCTGACTGAAGCCTAAAGACCAGACATCAAGGTAGACCTGCAGAAGAAGGTGACAGCGCAGTATGTGATGTATACATGTGTGTAATGTATGTAGTGCAGTGTGTGATAATCACATACTGCACTACATACATTACACACATGTATACATCACATGCCCCCTCACAGTAATAATGCCAAGATATGTGCCCTCTTCACAGTAGTAATGCTCACACATGCCCCCTCACAGTAGTTATGCAGAGATATGTGCCCCCTCACAGTAATAATGCCAAGATATGTGCCCTCTTCACAGACGTAATGCTCACACATGCCCCCTCACAGTAGTTATGCCCAGATATGTGCCCCTCACAGTAGTTATGCCCAGATATGTGCCCCTCACAGTAGTTATGCCCAGATATGTGCCCTCTTCACAGTAGTTATGCCCTGATATGTGCCCTCTTCACCGTAGTTATGCCCAGATATGTGCCCCCTCACAGTAGTTATGCCCAGATATGTGCCCCCTCACAGTAGTTATGCCCAGATATGTGCCCCCTCACAGTAGTTATGCCCAGATATGTGCCCTCTTCACAGTAGTTATGCCCTGATATGTGCCCTCTTCACAGTAGTTATACCCTGATATGTGCCCCCTCACTGTAGTTATGCCCAGATATGTGCCCCCTCACAGTAGTTATGCCAGATATGTGCCCTCTTCACAGTAGTAATGCTCACTCGTGCCCCCTCACAGTAGTTATGCCTGATATGTGCCCTCTTCACAGTAGTTATGCCCTGATATGTGCCCTCCTCACAGTATTTATACTCTGATATGTGCCCCCTCACAGTAGTTATGCCCACATATGTGCCCCCTCACAGTAGTTATGCCAGATATGTGCCCTCTTCACAGTAGTAATTCTCACTCGTGCCCCCTCACAGAAGTTATGCCCTGATATGTGCCCTCTTCACAGTAGTTATGCCCTGATATGTGCCCTCCTCACAGTAGTTATACCCTGATATGTGCCCCCTCACAGTAGTTATGCCCAGATATGTGCCCCCTCACAGTAGTTATGCCAGATATGTGCCCTCTTCACAGTAGTAATGCTCACACGTGCCCCCTCACAGCGTTTGCATTTCTTTCTGGCAAAGCTACCTGGTTCCGGCCCGTGAAATTTATACAAATTCTAGTGCGGCCCTCAGACGAAAAATGGTTGGGCACCACTGGTATATTGTAAATTAGGTGTTCAATGAGGAATCAAATGATTGTCAGTTATAGTCACCCAGGGTCACTTAAAAAAAGCAAAAAAAATTGTTTTTTAAATATTTTATATATATATTGTGGGTAAACTGTTTGAAGGTTTTCTGAGAGATGCTATGTTAGAGCATCTTAACGGAAATAAGCAAATAACGCCATATCAGCATGGCTTCGTGAGGGATCGGTCATGTCAAACTAATTTAATCAGTTTCTATGAGGAGGTAAGTACTAGACTTGACAGCGGCGAATCAATGGATGTCGTGTATCTGGACTTCTCCAAAGCATTTGACACTGTACCTCATAAAAGGTTAGTATATAAAATGAGAATGCTCGGACTCGGAGAAAACGTCTGTAAGTGGGTAAGTAACTGGCTCAATGATAGAAAACAGAGGGTGGTTATTAACGGTACATACTCAGATTGGGTCACTGTCACTAGTGGAGTACCTCAGGGGTCAGTATTGGGCCCTATTCTCTTCAATATATTTATTAATGATCTTGTAGAAGGCTTGCATAGTAAAATATCAATTTTCGCAGATGACACTAAACTGTGTAAAGTAATTAACACTGAAGAGGACAGTATACTACTACAGGGGGATCTGGATAGATTGGAGGCTTGGGCAGATAAGTGGCAGATGAGGTTTAACACTGAGAAATGTAAAGTTATGCACATGGGAAGGAATAATGCAAGTCACCCATACATACTAAATGGTAAAACACTCGGTAACACTGACATGGAAAAGGATCTAGGAATTTTAATAAACAGCAAACTAAGCTGCAAAAAACAGTGTCAGGCAGCGGCTGCCAAGGCCAATAAGATAATGGGTTGCATCAAAAGGGGCATAGATGCCCGTGATGAGAACATATTCCTACTACTTTACAAATCACTGGTCAGACCACACATGGAGTACTGTGTACAGTTCTGGGCTCCTGTAAACAAGGCAGACATAGCAGAGCTGGAGAGGGTCCAGAGGAGGGCAACTAAAGTAATAACTGGAATGGGGCAACTACAGTACCCTGAAAGATTATCAAAATTAGGGTTATTCACTTTAGAAAAAAGACGACTGAGGGGAGATCTAATTACTATGTATAAATATATCAGGGGGCAGTACAGAGATCTATCCCATCATCTATTTATCCCCAGGACTGTGACTGTGACGAGGGGACATCCTCTGCGTTTGGAGGAAAGAAGGTTTGTACACAAACATAGAAAAGGGTTCTTTACGGTAAGAGCAGTGAGACTATGGAACTCTCTGCCTGAGGAGGTGGTGATGGTGAGTACAATAAAGGAATTCAAGAGGGGCCTGGATGTATTTCTGGAGTGTAATAATATTACAGGCTATAGCTACTAGAGAGGGGTCGTTGATCCAGGGAGTTATTCTGATTGCCTGATTGGAGTCGGGAAGGAATTTTTTATTCCCCTAAAGTGAGGAAAATTGGCTTCTACCTCACAGGGTTTTTTTTTGCCTTCCTCTGGATCAACTTGTAGGATGACAGGCCGAACTGGATGGACAAATGTCTTTTTTCGGCCTTATGTACTATGTTACTATGTATATATATATATATATATATATGTTCAAATCAACCCCCTTTCCCCAAAATGAAAATAAAAGTACATAACTAATAAAAAGAATACATATCATAGACATCGCCGTAGACATCGTATGTGAAAACACCCATACTATTAAAATATAACAATATTGATCCCATACTGCAAATGGCACAATTTTTTGTCACTTCAGCTCCCCATAAAAATGTTTAAAAAAGTGATCAAAAAGTCACACACACTTCAAAATTATATCACTGAAAAGTACAGATCGCCCCTCAAAAAATGAACCCTCCACCCCCACAGCTCTGTACACATAGCTACAAAAAAGTTATAGGGGTCAGAATGTGGTGATGAAAAAAAAAAATATTCCAAGGTTTTTCTTTTCAGTATTAAAGGGATTCTGTCATCAGAATTTAGGCCTATAACCTAAACATATGGCGGGGTCCCTACTAATACACTGAATCCTAAAGTGACCTTATCCAATGCGCCTGTGGCTCTATAATCATATAAAACAGGTTTATATAACCTGTCACTCACGTCACAAATGTGTCCAAGGGGACGTCTCATGATGCGGGTGCCCGGCTGCAGCCATCTCGTTTTGGTGCCCAGCGCCGCCTTCTGAATTGAAATCGCAGCCCTCCCTTTCATTAGAGCCGCCTACCTCAGTTAATTGCCGCCTCTCTAACATCCACTCTCCTCAGCCAGATCCCGCGCGTGTGCACTAGGTTATAACCTAGCTGTAGGAGGTTGGATGGCTGTAATAGGGCGGTCAAGGCAGGTTTGAGCGAAGTGCGCCGGCCGGCGCTTGCGCACTTCGCCTAACGAGGCCGCTGCCAGGAGTCCGCACGGGCGCATCAGGTTATACCTAGTGCGCACGCGCGGAATCTGGCTGAGGAGAGCGGACGTTAGAGAGGCGGCGATGAACTGAGGTAGGCGGCTCTAATGAAAGGGAGGGCGGCGATTTCAATTCAGAAGGCGGCGCTGGGCACCAAAACGAGATGGCTGCAGCCGGGCACCCTGCATCATGAGACGTCCCTTTGGACACATTTGTGACGTGAGTGACAGGTTATATAAACCTGTTTTATATGATTATAGAGCCACAGGTGCATTTGATAAGGTCACTTTAGGATTCTGTGTATTAGTAGGGACCTCGCCAAATGTTTAAGTTATAGGCCTAAATTCTGATGACCGAATCCCTTTAAGGCTACTTTCACACCTGCGTTCGGTGCGGATCCGTCTTGTATCTGCACAGACAGATCCGCAACTATAATGAAAACGCTTGTATCTGTTCAGAACGGATCCGTTTGCCTTATTCTTTAAAAAAAAAAGTCTAAGTCAAAACGGATCCATCCTGACTTACATTGAAAGTCAATAGGGGACTGATCCGTTTTCAATTGCACCATATTGTGTCAGTGAAAACAGATCCGTCCCCATTGACTTACATTGTAAGTCAGGACGGATCCGTTTAGCTCCGCATAGCCAGGCGGGCACCAAAACGCTGCAAGCAGTGTTTTGGTGTCCGCATTCAGAGCGGAACGGAGCCAAACTGATGCATTCTGAACGGATCCTTATCCATTCAGAATGCATTGGGGCTGAACTGATCCGTTTTGAACCGTTTGTGAGAGCCCTGAAACAGATCTCACAAATGGAATTCAAAACGCCAGTGTGAAAGTAGCCTAAAATGCAAGAAAAAAAGTGTGGTATCGTTGTAATTGTACAGACTTAAAGAATGAAGGTAAGAGGTTAATCTTAAAGCATATTGAATGCCGTAAAATTAAAAAAATATATAAAATTGTGGCAGTATTGCGTTTTATTTCCAAATCCACCCCATTTGGAATTTTTTTCCTGCTTCCTACTACATTGTATGCAACCGTAAATGGTGCCGAAAGTGCAACTTGTCCCGCAAAAAATATGCCCTCATAAGGCTATGCGAACGGAAAAATTAAAAAAGTTATGATTCTGGGAATGCAAGAAATGAAAAATGAAAATGCAAAAATGGTCCTCTAAGGGTTAATATGACTACTTTCATGTGTTTTTCATTCTGTCCTGGGATACAAAAATGTGCCTTTTTCTCTTATATTTTGTGGCAATGGGATCTCATCCTTGCTTTAACTTTCTGTCCTGTTTCTCCTTCATAGAGACCACCCGACAAGACATTTAGGGGCATATGTATTAAGACCGACGTTTTAGACGCCTGTCTTAATAAGCCCCTGCCCTGGCGGTGGATTGCTGAAGTTATGGAGAGGCGCCGGCCTCTCCATAACTTCGGCGCATCCAGCGCTAGTTCTAAATGTAAAAAAGCTTCTTTGCTGTCTTACATTTAGACCATTTTGTACGCTTAAACCAGGCATAGAAAATGATGAATGAGACGGGCCTGCCGGCCCATCCACTTCCCCGTCATGCCCCCTTTTCTTAGACCTGGCGTGAGCGGAGAGAAGTCACAGATTCTGCCGCAACATGGTGTGCAACAGAATCTGCGCCAGATATATGACACAAAAGTGCACAGAATCAGGTACACAACTTTGGATGTAGAAGACGTGAATGTCCCAGGGATCTTATAGTCCTGCTGTGTGTTGGGAATCCGGATCTTATCTGTTGTCATCCCATGGGAACAGGTTTTGCATCTCCTTACTGCACATCTCCTTCAACCAGTGCCATGGTCAGGCAGTTCTTAGTCTTACCACAGTGCCTATACTACTAAGTCTTTCTACTCTTTAGATTATTGTCGGACAACAATCTAATGTGTATTGGGAGCTCCCGCCTTTCCCTGGACAGCTGAGAGAGAAGGATCCGGTGCATTGAATTTCAACCCTCAATCCTTTCGCTGTTCTAGGAGATAAGCCGCCTGGCAGTATGTGTCTGGAGAGATTGCTATCAACCAATCGTTCAGCTAACAATTATTGAAGATGTATTTTGGGTTGTCTCAGCTTGAACATTGGTGGCTTATTACTAGGATATAATATAGAAGTGATCACGGCACTCAGTGTGAATTTGAAGTTTTTAAATGCTTTTTTTTCCCCACATCTGATTAAATAAATAAATTATGCAGGCCAACGTTTTGTTCCATACCTGGACCTTGATCACGGCCTAGGTCTCCAAGGTGAAAGCATGGAGATGTTGGATGTCGTTGTTCAAATTCACACCAAGTGCCGTGGTCACTTCTATATTGTCCCGGGACAACTACCCGACCATTGAGCACCAGAGGATACAATTGTGGTGTGCCGACCATTTACTTCTCGGCTTTATTACTAGCATATGCCAACAATGTCAGAAAGTAGCAGAGTATCGCTCTTGGCTATTTTCTGAAGTCCTATAGAAATTAATCGCAAGCACGGCCGACCCTCCATTCACTTCAATGGAACTGGCGGAAATAGCCGAACCAGCACCCAGCTATTTTTGGCACTCCCATAGAAATGAATTGAGAGCATGAGCGATGCACTTTCATTCTGTTTGGGAGCTTTGTTCTAGAGATAGTAGTGATCCCAAAGGTGGGACCTGCACATATCTGACATGGGTGGCATATCCTAGCATTATGCCAGTAATGTTCGAGGTGAGACAACCCCTTTAAATAACAACAGAGTGTAAATTACTACTCATATACACATGGTGGCACTGATTACGTTTCAGTTTAGGTACTGTTAAACTGAATGAGTGGAAATCATATACATGCTCCCTCTTGGCTAAAAATACCCCTTAAAGTGCTAAGAGGGGTATTATTAGAGAGCTGAATATTCAGTGCAACCTCTGACTGAACAATTTTCACTGGTGACACTTAGGAGGCCTCAACCAACATTCCTACTGAGGCCAGTACTACTATCTGTTACACTTCCTTGGTGGTCAAGAAAACAGATTGTATAACGTAATTATAAAATGCATTGGAAACCATGTATCTGAGAAGGATGTATGGAAGAGGTTAAAAAAAAATATCACACAGAGCTTCTTTACCACCTGGACTGACCTTGAGCTCCTGCCATCTGCTTCCTGCTTATCTGCAATGTTCATTTTGTGACCAAACATAATTTCTTCTGTTCCTACATTGACTGTTTAGTCACTGCTATAATTGGGGGCGGACTGGAAACTTAAAGTGGCCGTGAAATAAAAAAGTGGGCAAATGTTGTAGGAGGGTCCAAATTGACCGAAGGCAGGGCAACACAATTAGATGGGGCCAGCCATACCATATGGTAGCACAAAATACTGCCCTAGCAGAACCAAATGCCACAGTGCAGCACAAAATACCTCCCTAGAATTAGTCCCCATGTGGTGGCCAGCGGCCACATTCTATCCTCCTCCAGTTGCCTCAGGATGGCAATACAGTTGGATTCAGGAGTTAGCAGGGTACCCACGGCTGACGGCCACGTACATATGTTCATTGACACTCCCAGCATTAACGCATAGAGTGCCAGATCATTAATTACCTGGATGGCGGCTGTGAGTTGGGACCAGACGGCCCTCTGGGAATGAGCCCACCGGGAAGTTTCCATGTAGGGTCTATGGCCAGTCCGCCCCTGGCTATAATGACATACTAATGGTGCATACTACAAGATTGAGTTCAAAAGAGAGGTTATGTCTTCATTAGAGTAACCACATAAAGTACATCATACACTCAGAGAAAGGGGCTCACACATTTCAAGGTCCTCTACCTCTCATAGCATTCAAGCTTGTAAAACACATAGCGGGACATTTATCAAGACTGGCATGCCTATACGCCAGTCTTGATCTCCCTGCACTGGAGTGAGATGCACCTAATTTATTAAGAGGCAGATGTCTTAATAAATTAGGTGCAACTCTACCCTGCCCGCATACTGGAAACTGAAGTTATGCCAGCCAGGAGCAGCTTCTGGCGCAAGTTATAGTAAAGCCGGCTACGCTATAGCTACAAGTTTTTTATGTTATAATAATGGTATGAAGATTTTAGTAAATGTCCCTCATACAGTATATTTTAGGCTAGGTTCACATCTTAGGCACATTTTTTATTCAGAAATGTTGGATCCATCATGTGACCATACCTCCCAACTTTAGAAAAGAAGGAAAAGGGACACTATATGCGACATGGACATTTTTTCTGCACTAGGCCACGCCTCTAACTGCCCAAAACATAACTAAACACCTAATCCCACCCAGTCCCCTAAATGCCCCCACATAGTAATTATTCCCCCTTTATGACACCACACTTTAGTTATGCCAACATTGTGCCCCCTTCACAGATTAGGCCCAGATACTGTATGTGCCTTCTTCACAGTAGTTATGACCAGATATGTGCCCCCTCACAGTAGCGATGCCCACATATGTGCCCCCTCACAGTAGATATGCCCACATATGTACCCCCTCATAGTAATATGCCCAGATATGTTCCCCCTCGCAGTAGTTATGTCCAGATATGTGCCCCCTCACAGTAATATGCCCAGCTGTGACCCCTCACAGTAAGGCTACTTTCACACTGGCGTTTCACGGATCTGTATAAAACGGATCCGTCAATAAAATGACTAAACAGAGACGAACGAAAGCCATTCAGACGGATCCGTACAAATCCGTTTAGCGGATCCATTTTGTATTGAGTAGTGTCTCAAAGTGTCCCCCCACCTATGTATTCAGATCCCCAGGGTTGTCATTAGCTTTGAAGCATTTAAATGCTCCGTTGCTTTCATATTCTTTGGGTCCAGTTTCAGCTCTGATCACGGACCTCACCTTTCGGACTCTTGTACACAACTATATGCACTAAAAGATGTATAGTGTTCATTAGCGGTCCCAAAGCGCCATTGATCGTGCGTACGGGAGTACATAGCATCATGATGCTGTCCATGTTGTGCCGCACACTGGGCTATTGTCCCGCACTCATATAATCTATTTAGTGCTAGACAATAGCCCTGCGCGCAACCCGACTTGCACAGCATCATTGTAAACTATTATGCTGTGTACTCCCGTGCGCACGATCAATGCCACTCACGGACCGTATGTCTCGGAGGGCATACAGTCGTGTGCAAGGGGCCTTAACAGCAGTATGTCCCTTGCGTGTCCCATGTGGTAATCACATTAGTTATGTCAGAGCGTCATCGGGAAATCATTAATCAAACTGTAAAAATAAAATGTATTAATGAATTCATGATGATGCTGCGGTGCATAATTTCCCATGACCCGTTCTCTAGCATGATCTTAAACTCATGCAACTGCTCGGGCGTTTTTGAGTCCATCAAACTGATTATGCTTAGCCCATAATGGTAGTTAGGGCTGCGTTGAATCGCCGACTCCGCCCCCTCCCAGCGGTGAATCAAGTCAGCACTAAATGCCTTCTGATGTTCGGCAAAACCTTCCAGAGTGTCGAAAAACAACCTCTACAAGGTCCACATAATCATTTCGACTTGGCTTACCGGATCTCTGCCTGTTCACCAGGGCTCTCAAATTTCGCCGGAAACCTAAGAGCCTCTATTGAGCGGAGGGATCCGGTAGGGGACCCGGTTGGCCTGAGCCGATGCATGAGGGACTGGAGGACTGGCGGTGGTGATCCGTTCCGGTTCCGCCTCAGGAGGTTGTTTAGGCTCCCGAGTGCTGCTGGTAGTTCTGTAGGAAAAATCAAAGGAAAGTAAAGAATTGTCCTTTAAATACAGCATCCATGTTCTATGCTATGGCTATCAATTAAAAAACAGAAACGACCATGGGTGTCAGATGCCGATTAAATATTCACTAAAATAGTGCGGCTATATAAACAAACTTCCCAATATTCCGTGTAACCGGACGAGCTTCTTTATACAAGAAAAAAGACTACGGAAAACTAAAGCTCATAGACATCCAATTATGAAAAATAAGTATACTTTATTGTTTACAAAATAGAAAGTTAATAAATTACTGTTAAAAAAGGGGGATAGGGAGCAGAAACACCATTCCGGCAGTACAGATCAATAATTACAAGTGTATGCGTATCGAAAAAACATACATACATAATCCTTGAATACATGAAGGGCGAGTCCTAGTAAAAACGTCACAAGTATACTGAACAATGCAGCTACTTAAATACAAGCGATGCTCACAGAGAATATATATGATTGGACGCAACATGGAGCTGCAGTATGTACCCTCTGGAGCGTATCCAAACTATATATGACAGAACAAAAATGAAAGTAGCACGGACTCACCAATAAAGATCAAGACCTGAGTGCCTGGGATGGCGTTACTCCGACGCGCGTTTCGGCGTCTCAGACAGCCCCTTACACTCAGATGGAGAGAACAGTTGTCCCTCTGACCGTAGGGGGCTGGCCAAAACAGGGGAGCAAAACTCTCTGCTGTCTCAGACAGCCCCTTAAAATAAATGCTTTTTACAGTCCTTACCTTCTTGGTGCCATTGTACGTTGCAGGAACCCCAGGGCCACAGTATACATGTATGTAGGCCCTGAGGTTGCTTCGGGGCCTGAACCTCCTTGTTATAGTCCCTCCTAAATCGGTCCCGGATAGTGGTAACCTGTTTGACTGTTGAAAAAAACATAAAAATAATAATTTGCATGATGTAAGGTGAACAACAATATGAATGTAGTAAAATACATATTGCTGTACTTACCACATTTCTTCTGAGCCGCCACATTTAGATCCCCCCAGGTCTCAAAAAGATCTGAACTAATGTCCCTCCAGAGCCCCTGGGTGCGATAATGATCAGCGTAGTGGCGGTCAGAGTTGTCCCATAAAGATGGACGCGCCTTCACCAGTTGGATGAGGAGCTCGTCATCAACGTGAGGGACAACAAACTCCTCATCTTCTCTGGTGGAGCCTCTGGAACCCTGAAAGAAAAAGAAATACAAAATTAACTAAAAATCAGAAAACAAAATGCAAATTACAACTAATTAATCAAGACTTACTCGTCTACGACCGCCACGCACACTCCCATGAACTCTGGAGGCGACTTGGAGATCCTGGCTGGCGGCTCTAGGTGCAGGTTGCTAAAACAAATCAAAAAATCGTTTAACCATAATGTATTTATATACTTCTTGACGGCCCTTGTCCCGGTTTGGTCCACCTCCCCTGGATGATGGCAAGGTCACCACTGGAGAGCCGGCCCCGGCAGGTGAGCAGGCCACAGCTGGAGAGCCGGCAGATGATGATGAAGAAGCCTAGAATAAAAGCACATACTGATTAATGCAACAAATCAAACAGTACAAACTCCAAGCGTTGATTTTATACTTACCGGCCTCTGTATTCGACGGCGCCTTCTGGGTGGGTGTCTCCAATCAATTTGTTGAGGTGAAGACATCTGTACGTGAAATAATACCAGGCAAATTGCAGATAACGTTATAAGAACATGTTTAGCGCACCGTTTATAGAGAAATCACCCCCAAACATTTTTTAAAACTTACTTTATAGAAGATAAATTGGTGCTTGCCCACCACAGAACTTTCTCTTTAAGGCTACTTTCACACTGGAGTTTCGACAAAGCTAATAAAAAAATAATAATAATCCCCCAAGTGCCAGCAGCCACCCCCAGAACCAGCAGCCCACCCCTAGAACCAACAGCCACCCCTAGAGCCAGCAGCCCACCCAGGAATCAAGGTGCATTGAGAAGGAAATTATACTTTCACTCCCCCAGTGCCAGCAGATCCCCTCCATCCAAAGCAGAACGGTGACCGAACGCAGCCCAACTGATGCATTCTGAGCAGATCCTTATCCATTCTGAATGCATTGGGGCTGAACTGATCAGTTTGGGGCCGCTTGTGAGAGCCCTTAAACGGATCTCACAAGCGGACCCAGAAACACCAGTGTGAAAGTAGCCTAATATGTCCAGCTGTGCCCCCTCACAGTAATATGCCCAGGACTGTGCCCCCCTTCACAGGCAGTAAAAAATAATAAACTCCACATACTCACCTTGTTCCCAGCAGCTGGATAGACACGGAGCTCCTGGTCGGGCCCACCCCCTGCCCAGACCTGCAGTGTAGAGCGCAGACAGGGGGAGGAATGAAGTAGCGGACAGGTGCCTCTTGCTTTATCATTACAGGCAGCTGTCTCTGCTTCCTATGGAAGCAGGGACAGCTGCCAGAGAGCGGGACATAACCTCCCCCCGTACCGGGACAGCAGGATAGCCACTGAAATCCGGGACTGTCCCTCCAGATCCGGGACGGTATGATGTGACCAATAATTACACAGAAGAAGTTTTTACCGGATCACACTGCCCTCTTTCTTTAAAAGGAATATTCTAAATAGAAGAACTACACAATGTCCTTCCCGCAGTAACTTCTGCTTCAGCAAAGTTCACACAGTCCTCGCAGTACTTCAGCTCCTGAGACAGCTTCTTCCTAACAGTTCCCCTTCTAGATCTTATCTCAAAAACGCATAAGAAATCAAATGGTGAAGCACTGTAAACTCAGTTTAAAAGCGAACAGGATTTATTAGACTCACAGAAGATAAAAAGTAATGCACATTTTATTAAAACCATAAAATCACGAAGCAGTGCAAAACTTGGGTGGGATAGACTTTGGAGTGAAAGGCCATGATTTTATGGTGTTCATGAAATGCACACCAAAGGGTGTGGCCTAATATGTGACATATTGCACCACAATTCTGTCATAAAAGTCTGTTGTAAAATTAGACATACGTGTCACCTAAATCATAGTTTGCCAGCAGTAGATATTGCTGTTTAAACAGCGCTCTGCTGTCAGCAAATAATGATTCTGTATTGGGTTGAGTGATGGCATTAACAATCGTTCCGCTTCATACTGTGGAGGAGATCACTGCATGTAAATGCAGCAGTCTCCTTCACTAACGAGCAAGCGATTGCCGGGAAGGAAGGCATCCTTACATTTACACTGTCTATAGGATTAGTAGATATTCCTCACTGTGTTTGTGAAACCACTTGGAAATGAGGGTCAATGTGGATAAATGTATAGTTATAATCTCCATGCATCATATGTCCTAGGGCAGTGGTGGCGAACCTATGGCACTGGTGCCAGAGGTGGCACTCGGAGCCCTCTTTGTGGGCACCCACACTCTGGAAAAAGTCTATGGTGTACCAGTATGCCTTAGACTTTTCCTGCCATTCATCAGCGCAGGGCGCACTATGAACAGCACAGGCAGCACACTGAATGTAGGCAGGATATTATAGATAAATGATAAAGTACATGGAAGATATACTGTATTGGTATTCAGGTTAAATTGCCGTGTTGGCACTTTGCGATAAATAAGTGGGTTTTGGGTTGCAGTTTCGGCACTCAGTCTGTAAAAGGTTCACCATCACTGTCCTAGGGGGAGCAACACTGAGAGAGATCTTTGTAGAGAAGGATTTGGATGTACTTGTAGATCATAGATTACTGTAAATACAGCGTACATTGTCATGCACCCTGCACCCGCCCTACCCCTGCCTCCTTTTCCACACATGAAAGAAACCTGCCAGTCATCGTCCAGAGATGGGAAAGGGTGGGGGAAGCTAGTCCCGCTGGACTCATCTCCCTCACAGCACTGGCACACACTGTGGGGTTTGGCTATAAAAGTACTGACTGCCAGCCCAGTAATGACAGACCTCTGAAATGTCTGGATCATGTTGACATGGCTTCTTCTTTGCATGATACAGCTTTAACTTGTGTTTGTGGATTGGATTACGAACTGTGTCCACGGACAACAATTTTTGGAAGTGTTACTGAGACCATGCAGTGATCTCCAGTACAGAAGCATACATATTTAGTACTAACATGCTCTTTTTAAACCCAATCATGTGACTTTTTATTAGTACTACTTACTTTTCCAGCCTTTTGTTGTCCCCGTCCCAACTTTTGTGAAATGCGTTGCTGCTATCAAGTTCTAAATAAGTAAATAAGTAAATTTTTTCCATGAAATGGTAAAATGTCTCACTTTCAACATCTGATATCTATCGTGCATAGAATATGGGTCTGTGCGATTTACAAATCATTGCATCCTTGTTTACATTTTACAGGGTCTTTTTTTGGAACTGGGGTTGTAAAGCATTTCACTGGATGTAAGGCCTCATGCAGACGAACATATTTTGTTTCCGTGTCCGTTCTGTTCTTTTTGCGGATAGGATGCGGACCCAGTCATTTCCATGGGTCCGCAAATAAATGCGGACAGCACACCGTGTGCTATCCGCATCCGTATGTCTGTTCCGTAGCCCCGCAAAAATAATATAACATGTCCTATTCTTGTCCATTTTGCGGACAAGGATAGGCATACGGATGTCATCCGTTTTTTTTGCAGATCCGCAATTTGCGGACCGCCAAACACATACAGTCGTGTGCATGTAGGCTTAGGCTAGGTCTACACAACAACATTTGACATTTTGTCGCACAAATGTCGCGCAACAATTTTTATAATGATAGTCTATGGTGTCACACTGCGACTGTCGCGTCACATTCGCAGCATGTCGCAGTGCGACACCATAGACTATCATTATAAAAATTGTTGCGCGACAAAATGTTGTGCGACACGTGTTGCAGTGTAGTTGTGCCCTATGTGTCGGTGTCGTCGTGTAGACCTAGCCTTAATCACAGGAAAGAAGAATGGAAAAGATTTCATTTAACGATCATTATTTTATTTCTGTCTAGAGTGCAATCCCTGCGGGACTCAGCATCTGCACTGGAGCTGGAGAAAGATTCTATAATAGAGATAATTCACAGTGTCAAGAACAGCCAGGACATGAGGAACATAAGTGATGGTAAGTCATACTTTACTAGCACCTGGGGGTTTGGGAGCATCTTCTGACAGCACTAATGGAATAAAGACACAAATGACTCAAGTGCTCAAAAAGTTTGATACTGTCAACTTACAAGTCCACACATGGGTCTAGGCTTCGTGTAATCGAGCCTCAATCTGCACTACCATTATATGGTTTAGGCTGTGCTATTGCCAAGCCATAGCCATCAGCTATAATCATCCATACTACCAGTTAGTTCTGACTGGAAGAGAAATCAAATAATTAGTATCAAGTTCATATCAATATGATATTCGCAGCTTTTGATTTGGGCACTCACTGTCACATTTATTTTATGTCAAGGTGAAAGAGAAGAACTAACATTAACTGCAGAACGTCTGATGAGCCGCACAGTGACGGTAGAAGTCTCAGTGGAAACCATCAGAAACCCCCAACAAACCTCAGCTCTCCAGAAAGCCACCTTGATTATTGATGAGATTCTGAAGAAAGTCATGGACAACTTGGAAGATGGAAAGAAACAGCTGATTTCCTTGTATGCAGCTTGTACTTCTGATGTCCCGCCTGGACCCATTGATCAGAAGTTCCAGTCTGTCATTATTGGCTGTGCATTAGAGGACCAAAAGAAAATTAAAAGGAGACTAGAAAATCTTATTAGGAACATTGACAATTCAGAGAAGTCCATCACACTGCTGGAGAAATCGGTTCCTCTCAAGAACAATTAAATCTAAAGCATCCAGACAGGAGGAGACATGTATGTGATTAATTAAAGGGGTTATCCGAGTTACAGGGGAAAAAAAACACGTATAAAACTCATCAGGACATGTACATATACATTAGTTAAGCTTGATTTCTTAAGAGAAAACCCATACTTACACCTTTGCATGGTTCTGTTGTTCTTGCTTTGTTTACATGCTGCAGCAAAGCTGTGAGGGCGTGTAACAACAATCCCTGAGCTCTCCCTCATGAATATTTGTGGGTGTGAATAATCTGCCCTTCCCCTCCCCCTGCTCTGCACTTTGCATAAAAAAAAACAGTCACATGATAATCTCCTAGCTAGAAGATCTTCCTGTCACATTGCGGATACACAGCTATATGTATCTAAGCTATATGAGACCTACATCTATCTAAGCTATATCTATATCTAAGCTATATGTATCTAAGCTATTAATAAATAAATCTGGGCCAGTGTACTGAAACACTTTAAAAAAGTTTTTTGTGGGGTGGAAAACAGAAAAACACAATTCTGCCATTTTATCTGTGGGAGGTTTATTTTTTTTGGGGTCACTGAGCATGGCTTCAGCATGGTGGTGTGAGGCAGCATAAGTATAGGTTTAGGCCACCCAACAATAATCTGGGCACACAGTTACCGACCCTGGCACTGCTTTGAATGAATAAGGAGAAGAATACTGAAGTGGATAACAGGGAGGGAACGGGCACACCATTGAATCAGTGCTGGCACTGATAAGGATCGCGCATGCGCGATACCTCACAGGAGCCGCAGCAGCCAGAGGGGTGGAGACACAAGGCTTTGCCACTCCCTAAGGCAGGGAGAAGCCTGTACACGAGACGTCACCGCCGGAGCCTGGTGGATGACGTCAGGGGTGACGTGACCCGCATCGGCAGTTCACAAACAATGCAGAATAAATGATGTAAGTAAATTACAAATGTTTTTTTAATACTGTTATAAGACAAAGTAACATGTATAGATATAACTCGGACAACCCCTTTAAGACTACTGTAGAGTGTGGGGGGTTATAGCAAAACTTGAATGTCTATAAATGTATTCCTATCTGTGTTCTCTAATGTACCCAGAACCTACACCCAGGACATAGTTGTAATTTGGGTTGATTAATGTTCATGGAAGTGCAGTTTGTAGGAAGCCTCAATCCCTTCATTTAAAGGAGTTGCCATTTCAGGATCACCTCTGTCTTTGTACCCTACTCTGGCATAAGGATGTCATAGAGGAATGGTTTGATTGACAGAATCAGATTCATGCAGGCCACATACATAAGATAGCTGTCATTAACCCTAACTCTACATTGCATGTTTGTTTCATTATGAAGAGGGGACAAGCCACTGCTTGACTCACTTGGCAGTGTCCTGTCTCTTGGGAACACAGGGTTGGACCTGATGCCATCCAATGTGCCCTATCCTTCCCTTCCACTAGTATATAGGAGCAGCCCCATATATATTAGATTGTTGGTGAGATCCACTAACCTTAACTAATGTGTGTTCCCAGAGTCAAAACACGTATAACAGCGTATGTAGGCAATAAAGTAGATAGTGTGAAAATATGACAAAATACGTTAACTTATAACAATAATTATCTTTATCTGGCGCCAACATATTCTGTGGTGCTTTATAATTCCTATACAGATGTAGCAAAAGTGAACTTGAAATGTATTAAACAGACGAAGCCAACTTTAAATTGACACTTAACAGAATCCATCGAAAAGGCAAGTTAGCTACAACTGTGCCAAATTGTAGAAAAAAGACAGCACTGACGTATTGCTTCTGATGTTCTTTATATACTTTTTGATAAAAATGTATAGGTCAACTCACCATGTCAAAGTGGCCTTATTCGAGTGGGTCCTTACACTAATTTGGCAAAGTACCACATGATGAACACCACTGCTGCAACACAGCACCTGCACACGGGAGGTCCAGTAGGCCCACAGCGCCCCTGCGGACAGGGTAAGCCCACTTGGCACTGCACCACCCTAACCCACTGGCACAGTATATGTGTAGATTCACCAGTGGAATTCAGCTTGATTAACAGAATACGTTATGTCATTATGTGTACCTTTGGCAGTTTACCATTTGATGTTGAACTTATACTATGGCGTTACTGAAGGTCATATCCTTCTCTTCTTTGTATTAAAGGATTGGTATCTCAAAGTGTGTGTCATTTTCTGTAAGCCTTCTGTAAAAGTTTCCAAAGTATTGCACAGGTCATTGAGCCTTGTTTTTATAAGCAAGTATAATCCATGCATTACAATCATATATTTAGGGACTGTCTATGGAAATTCTATAATTCTACATGATGTATTCCGGTGCACTGACAAGTAAAACGTACTAGAAGACGGCACTAAATATGGAAAGAAATCCTTTCAGTGTCTTACAGTTTTTATTTACAGTTGTGCTCGGATCGACTATCAGAATGACAGTAACCTAAAACATAGCAGTAGAGTAGTGGCGGAACTGCTGTAAAGGGTAGCCTAAAGGGGCCAAAAATACAAGACTCAGTAGTAGAGAAAACAAGGAACTGTATTACAATAACATTATAACAGCAAGTTCTGAAAAGCCAACGACCTCTCTCGTTTAGGGTTGGGTATGTAACGAGCGTAACATGGCGATTTCCAACGACCCGGTTTCTTAATAATGTGAACAGGTACATTGTTCTTTGATGCGGCTGAGGTGGCTCCTATTCTGAATGAGTGGCCGGTTACGCTTAACGGATCAATATCTAATTTAGGCAATAAGACACGTATGTACTTTAGGGATGTTTGAATGCTTAGGGGCCGGAGTTGTATGCTAAAAGAGGGGAGTTAGGTGGAGCGCATTTGATCAATTGCGACCATACGTTAAAGACTGCCACTGGACACCACTTGTTACCCGTAGGGAAGTATTTCACCTTTACGGTTTCGTCTGGTCGTGTGGTTTTTGTATGATCAAGTGTAAGGACATAGTGGAACCTTGGCATTTTAGTTGTTTTAGCACAAAGGTACTGCTAGTGATAGGGCATAATGCTGCTGGGAACGTGATGCGAATGTAGCTGACAGGGGGGAGGGCACAGCAGTGCTTTATATACGATGTGCGGGAGCCTCCCCTCCCACAAATACGGCAACTGCGTTGCCTACACTTGTGCTCGGATCGACTATCAGAATGACAGTAACCTAAACATAGCAGTAGAGTAGTGGCGGAACTGCTGTAAAGGGTAGCCTAAAGGGGCCAAAAATACAAGACTCAGTAGTAGAGAAAACAGGGAACTGTATTACAATAACATTATGGCAGCAAATTCTGAAAGCCAAAGACATGTCTCGTTAGGGTAGGGTATGTAACGAGTGTACCATGGCGATTTCCAACGACCCGGTTGTTAATATTGTGAACAGGTACATAGTACTTAGATGCGGCTGAGGCGGGTCCTATTCTGGATGAGTGGCCGGTTATAATTACGGATTGATATCTAAATGAGGCAATAAGACACGTATGTACTTAAGGAATATTTGAATGCTTAGGGGCCGGAGTTGTATGCTAAACGAGGGGAGTTAGGTGGAGCGCATTTGATGAATTCTGACCGATCGTTAAAGACTGCCACTGGACACCACTTGTTACCCGTAGGGAAGTATTTCAACTTTACGGTTTCGCCTGGTCGTGTGGTTTCGTATGATCAAGTGTAAGGACATAGTGGAAATATCCCCCCCAAAAAAAAAAAAAAAAAAAAATGATAAGTGTAGGCAACGCAGTTGCCGTATTTGTGGGAGGGGAGGCTCCCGCACATCCTATTTAAAGCACCGCTGCGCCCTCCCCCCTGTCAGCTACCTCCGATTCTCGTCCACAGCAGCGGTGTGCGCAGGTGTTGCTTCACTTCCGGGTCACGAGTAGGGTCAGCGTCCTCTGCGCTCCAGCATTCGGCCGGCATGGTTCCCACATCGTCGCTCGGCGTGGGTCTCTGGTTCGGGTAAGGGTAAGTCTGGCACTCGCGTGCTCCTCTTCAACTCGTCATGCCCACATCTGGGCAGCGCTTGTTTTTCCGTCATTCAGCTCGGCATGTTCTGTTCCCGTTCAGCGGCATTCCGACGGCGGTCTCAGCTGTTCCTCACTACTTAAGTATCGCCATTTACTGACCTTGCATGCATGTCCCTACATATTATGTACGCATATCTGTGCCCATAGGTTAGAACTACCACACCATAACCGCACGTCAGTGGCCTCACACGGCGAGTAAATAGCCACATGGTTTGTCACTATAGTCCCGCATACACCGTGCACAAATAAGTTACCTTTTTCTAGTAGGTAAAACTTTCTCTTGTAAAAAAAAAAAGCTGGTTAGCTTGCCTGCTAGCAGCTACCATATTTGGTGCAATATAGGATGGAAGATATCTAGGTGCCATGACATTATAAGGTTTTAGATATATGTAATTATTGGTCAAACATGACGTTTCAGTTTGATACCCTGTTTCCCCGAAAATAAGACATCCCCAAAAATAAGACCTACCTCTAGTTTTGCCTATCGCTGTAATATAAGGCATCCCCCCGAAAATAAGGCCTCCCGATAATAAAGCATCCCCCGAAAATAAGGCCTCCCCGATTATAAAGCATCGGCCGAACATACCGTAATGCCTCCCCGATTATAAAGCATCCGCCGAACATAATGACTCCCGATTATAAAGCATCGGCCGGACATAATGCCTCCCCGATTATAAAGCAAGCCACCCCAGAATGTAAGGAGCTCACTGATTGGCCGCAGCCGCCGCCAGGACAAGCTGCCGCCTTCTTCCGCCCGCTGCTCGCTCTGCCCTGATGGAGTCTCACAACTTGGCTGGCACGGACACACAGGGGACGGGGTGACAAGTAGGGGGGGGGGAATATCTGATGGAAGGTGGGGGATGTCTGGTGAAGATGGGGGGGAGACTAAAAACGGTAATTAAAATGACACAGGGTGGGGAGGTGGATCATTTAAAATGACACAGGGGGATCAGAGAGGGGAATCAAAATGACACAGGAGGATCAGAAGGGGGTACTAAAATGCTATAGTAATCCCACCCCTCTGATTCTCCTGTACCATTTTGATTCCCCCTTCTGATCCCCCTGTGTCATTTTAAGTTATCCCCCTTCCCACCCTGATACCCCTGTGTCATTTTGATTTCCTTCTCTGATCACCCTGTGCCATTTTAAGTGATTCCCCCTCCCCACCCTGATTTCCTTTTTTTTTTTCAACAATAAATGTGTACCGTATTTTTGTTCATGGAAAAATAAGACATCCCCTGAAAATAAGACCTAGCGCATCTTTTGGAGCAAAAATTAATATAAAACACTGTCTTATTTTCGGGGAAACAGGGTATGAGTACCGTGTTTTTATATGTTCTACATCTTCTCCCTGCTCTCTCAAGGTCCACATGTTTATGTTCAAATGGCATTGTCAAGATATAATTGTTGTTATTTGTTCATAACAGGGTCTGCCTGTGCACTGGGGTTCAGCCGATTATATTTAAATTTCCTACGAAGTCTTTACGCAGGTATATATATATATATATATACATAAGTGTTACAGTTATGCCAGGCTCATGGTTATCAAGCTGTCCTAGGCTCTATTTTTGGTGTTGCAGTTGCAGTAACTACAGATAGCCATCCGTCAGGATCTGGTAAAAAAAACAAAAAAAACTTCAGGGTCGCGAGCGGGGTCAGCGTCCTCTGCGCTCCAACGTACGGCTGGCAGTGTTCCCACATCGTTCATCGGCGTGTGTGTCCGGTTCGGGTAGGGTAAGTCCGGCACGCACGTGCTCTTCCTTCTTGCAGCCTAGCCCACGTCTGGGCAGCGTTTGGCTCTGTTACATGCGGCTCGGCACATTCGGCTCTCTGTGCAGCTGCCTTAAACTACATGCAAACAGCGGACACCGGCTCTGATCTCACGCTTAGCTGTATGGGTAAATGTAGTAATCACATAATAGTGGACATATACACGTAAAGCACATAACAGTGCCCATAGGAATTTAACAACCACATTTTAGTGTTCTCATAAATGTAGCAGCCACATATCAGTGGCCATGTACTGGAATAGTAACCACATGATTCTGACCGAACAAACGGAGCTAACACATCAGTGGGCACACAAATATAGTGGTTACATATCAGTGCCCATATAGTTGTTGCAACTACATAACAGCCCATACACAAATAGGGTAACCACATACTGTATCAGTGCCCATACAAGCGTGTCAACCATACGTCAGTACTCATCTAAATGTACCACTGTAGGGTTGTTTCAGCTGCTGTCACTACCTCTGGGTCAGACCTAGGATACAGCAGCATGGCGTGGAGACTCCTCACGGCTGGGCAACGGCAGAATGTCTCAGGAACACGCTGGTATTCATGGTAGGGTCGGAGTTGTTTGTACGGGACCCATGCTGCGGTCAGCGACATGTAGAACTCTGGGATGTAGCAAAGTTTGGGCGCTAATGGTCGAACGATGGTTGTTAGTATTGTTTGTCCAGCTTTCCAGAAGCATCGTACGGAGGCTCTTTCACGCCTGGGCAACAGCAGAAAGTGCCAGGCGAGTGCTGGTGTTCACGGTAGTATCAGACTTGTTTACATGAGACCCACATTACGGTCTGCGATTGTCATATGCTGGGACGAAGTAGAGTGGGGCGCTAATGGTCACTGTAGTTAGCATATTTTGTCCGGCTTTGCATCAGGGCTATGTTCAACCACGTTTGTTTTTCTTAGGACAATACGAGGTGGTGCGGTGGTGACCATAAAAAAAAAAAAAAAAATCCTGCAGCATCATGTGGAGGTTCGTTCGCGCCTGGGCAATGGCAGAAGGTGGCATTCACGGTAGGATCGGAAGTTGTTACACGGTCCGTGACTTATATCCTACGACCTGGGGGCACACCGCTGCTGTGGACGAGAATCAGAGGTAGCTGACATGGGGGAGGGCGCAGCGGTGCTTTAAATAGGATGTGCGGGAGCCTCCCCTCCCACAAATACGGCAACTGCGTTGCCTACACTTATCTTTTTTTTTTTTTTTTGGGGGGGGATATTTATTGAAATCTGGGATCACTTTCCAGTCATTTGCTCCTTTCACAGAATGTGTTGTAAGCAATGTGACAGATTGGGTGTCGCCTCTTGCTAAGGAGAAATATACACAACAGTTTGAGGCAAATCTCAGTGAAGGTCGAGTCTCTTCAAACTTGTCAAATCAATCTACAGTGACTGTGCGTACAGTGTTTCCTGCACATCTATAGAGCAATTTCACATCTCACCATCAAGGGGTTCTACAAGAATGGGGTTTATTTGGCAACTCCCCTCCCCCTACTTGGCTGGACTTGTAAAGGAAAGCTTACTTTCCTGCTTCCTGGCGCCACTCCCCGCTCCTTCTCCTCCTGGAATGCAATGCTTCTCTGGGCTCTCTCACTGAATACATCCAGTTTGACATCGCCACAGCCAATCACTGTCCGCAGTGGTGACCATTTCCCCTTATATCATGACGCACGGGGGTTCAATCTCTGCTGTGACCAGGTATTGGCTGCTGCAGTGTCAAGCCGGAGGTTTTCAGTGAGGGCGCCCAGCGAAGCTTCACATGCCAGGAGGAGAAGGAGCCGGTGCCGGGACGCAATTAATTATTCTCTTTAGAGATCCAGCCAACACTGTCTGCCAATAATACTCAATAATGGAGTAACAGGAAATGTCCCACGTTTGATCATCTACAATAACATGCAGTCATCTGATGTGAGCTTCCCATAATGGGGAATAATGGCTGAAAATTATTATACTGGGACAGCAGATTCGCGCTGTGCCTCCTTTTATTTTCAGACTAACCATATAACAATATTGCTGTTTTCTCATTTTCCACTAGGTGTCATTAGTGACTGTATTTCACCCCAGTAACTCAGTGAACAAATGTGATTGCTCTTGTCGTAAAAGTAGACCTATTTAGGAAGCAAATGGGCTAAAAAGAACGCACCTAAAATCACACCAAAACTATGGCACAAAGTAAGCCAACCAGTAGTTGCTGTCAAGTTAAACAAAAATGTCTAGACATTCAAATACATCATACAACCTGGGCCACAGTGATAAATCTGGCACATCTTTGCACTGCCGAAGTCTAAACTTTCTACATTTCATACAGGATAAGTAAATCTGCAGTAATGTTATCACCTTATAATTTTATCAATGTAAAAAAATGTACTTTTTTTATTGATGTATCTAAATAAATGTATAGTCAGCATGTTCTCATATATCACCTTACAGGGGCTATAGATTGCTTCTGTCTGCAAGAAGTTCCTTGGCAAAAGAAAGAGGAAGCTAAAAGTGAGCAGCAGTGGAAATGCCACTGACATGTACAAGTCAAAAAAGATGGCCAGATCCCCCATGTGCTGCCAAAACAACTCTGACCCATTGAGATATCGACTCTGTAAGACCTCTGATGGTGCCACGTGGTATCTGGCACTAAGATGTTGGCAGCAGATCCATTAAAGGGGGTTTCTGACTTTAAACCCAATTTTAATTTGGTCCTGGAAACTGTTTAACAGTGTTCCCCAACTCCGGTCCTCAGGGCCCACCTACCAGTCATGATTTGAGAATATCCCACAGAATGAATAACTGTGGTAAGTCCTAATGCATTGACACTAATTATATCACCTGCTCAATAAAGAAAACCTGAAAACAAGACCAGTAGGTGGTTCCTGAGGACTGGAGTTGAGGAATACTGCTGTTTAACATAAAGTTAAACTCACCTGTTCTCCACTGGTCAATTCCAGCACCGAGGCTCCAGTTCCCTGTGTGTGTAACTTTTAGGCGGTATCATGTCCCCAAGTGGAACATGACCCCTTCATTTCTGTGAGGCCCAACACTGTCCCAAACACCCACATATACACATAAATTCAGTGCCATGCCCTGCGCTGTCTGACTAAGCCGTGATGCCGCATCACTTCTATTGAATGCTGGTTCACAGCTGCTGAAGTCTCCTTCTTGCTGCCGCAGCAAACTAGTCGGAAGAGGAGGAAATCAGAGGAACAGCGCGGCAAGAAGGAGGAGGCACCAGACTGCATGTAACATGCCACTTTTCTGTACCCAGAGATGTTCCCTGTAGTCCTGTGTTACACTATCTGTGGTGTTACATGGGACTGCAGAGAACATCTACTACATTATCTGTACCAAGACAGTTATTGCTGTTTTATCTGGGGCATTACATAGGGCTGTAGGGAACATCTACTACATTGTAAACAGCCCCGAGTCTATAATTAGTGATGGACGAACAACGGCCGGGACGCTTCGCGAACGCGTGTTTGCAATCAGATATTCGCGAACCGCGCGTTCGCGGCGGGCCCTATTCACTTTAATGGCAGGCGAACCTGAAAAACCTTCATGTAATATTTGCAGCCACCAAATACTTACTAGAAGTGCACAAATAGTCCCACAACATGGAAAGTGACATACCAGAGGGGGATCAATGGCAAAAATTCCAACCAAAATTATGTATTTTCATCAGGGGCCATTTTTATGCGTCTTAAAGGGAAACTCTCAAAAATGTGCAATGCTGGAGAATAGAAAATTTTTATTGTAGGCCACGGGAGTACGGGCCCCAAAAATTAGGCATTCACCTGACAGAAAAGAACAAGTGATTATGTGGCTGGAGGTATATTAGACGGTCAGTTCATAACAATTTCACTGTAGGCCAGTACAGGCCCCAAAAATTATGCATTAACCTGACAGAAAAGAACAAGTGATTATGTGGCTGAAAGTATATTAGGCGGTCAGTGGATAAAATTTTTACTGTAGGCCAGTAGAGTACAGGCCCCAAAAATTATGCATTCACCTGACAAAAAAGAACAAGTGATTATGTGGCTGGAGGTATTTTAGACGGTCAGTGGATAACAATTTTACTGTAGGCCAGTGGAGTACAGGCCCCAAAAATTATGCATTCACCTGACAGAAAAGAACAAGTGATTATGAGGCTGGAGGTATATTAGATGGTCAGTGGATAACAATTTTACTGTAGGTCAGTACAGGCCCCAAAAATTATGCATTCACTGGACAGAAAAGAACAAGTGAATATGTGGCTGGAGGTATATTAGGCGGTCAGTGGATGACAATTTTACTGCAGGCCAGTGGTGTACAGGCCCCAAAAATTATTCATTTACCTGACAGAAAAGAACAAGTCATTATGTGCCTGGAGGTATATTAGGCAGTCAGTGGATAACAATTTTACTGTAGGCCAGTGGAGTACAGGCCCCAAAGATTATGCATTCACTGGACAGAAAAGAACAAGGGATTATGTGGCTGAAGGTACATTAGGCGTTTACTGAATAACTATTTTACTGTAGGCCAGTGGAGTACAGGCCACAAACATTAGGCATTCACCTGACAGAAAAGAACAAGTGATTATGTGGCTGGAGGTATATTAGGCTGTCAGTGGATAACAATTTTACTGCAGGCCAGTGGAGTACAGGCCCCAAAAGTTAGGCATTCATCTGACAGAAAAGGCCTTTTATGCCGCTGAGTGGTGGCGGATATGTGTGGGCTGGCATGAGGAAGTTCAATTACACGTGGTTGAAGGGTTAAATAGAATAAGCTATAAGATCTGTATGAAGGACAGGATGCTGGGTGACATCATACTAGAGGGAGAATATGTTTACATTAGCCTTATGTCCATATAGGGAATGGATTCTGCCCAGCAACAAGTGAATATGTGAATCACATCTGTTTCCAATATGTGTGGATGTATGTCTATAAGAGGCCCGTGTGGTCAAGATTAAATCAGAACTGTTTCAGGGACACACTGTCTGTGTTTGTCTTATTGAGAAATAGTTCTCCAGGTACCTGTAATTGGAGACAAAAGGAGGAACCAGGATGCATTAAGAAGCAGATTTCTTTCAGTGGTCATCACAGGTGTTGAATTTCTCTGAGATCCATGCCTTATT
Source organism: Bufo bufo (assembly GCF_905171765.1). Lineage (NCBI taxonomy): Eukaryota > Metazoa > Chordata > Amphibia > Anura > Bufonidae > Bufo > Bufo bufo. Next base: position 270,594,456 of record NC_053392.1, on the reverse strand, counting down.
CATTTTTAGAAATGTGAGGTAGTCTACGCTGTCGTGAGCTAGGCGAGTGCGCTTATCGGTCACGATCCCCCGCGCTGCGCTGAACGTCCTTTTGGACAGGACACTCGGCGAGGGGCAAGCCAAGAGTTCCATGGCAAATTCTGCCAGCTCTGGCCACAGGTCAAGCCTGCACACCCAGTAGTCCAGGGGTTCCTCACTTCTCAGAGCGTCCACATCGACCGTTAACCCGATGTAGTCGGACACCTGTCGGTCTAGGCGTTCCCTGAGGCTGGATCCGGAGTGCGGCTCTCGATGGGTTGGATGCAAGAATAATCTCATATCCGAAATGACCAACACATCTTCAAACCGCCCTCTTCTTGCAGGCACCGTAAGATTTTCGCACCTGTTTCGCTGTTGGTGGAAATTTCTCTGCCAGCGCCCGCAACAGCAGAATGCAGTATCTCTCGCAGCAAGTCCTGCAAATACTGATTCCGACAGCCCTCTGTGATGCTGGTAACATTGGATCTGCTTATAGTGGAACAGGCACTCTATCACCCGGAACTGTTATTATTTATTAATTGTCAAATTCGTAATAAAAAGTTTAAAAGCAGAGACATATATATATATATATATAAAAAAGAGCATGTATATAAAAACATGTATAAAAACTTCTAATACCTATTTGCCACATAGGGCCTGTCTAATTGGTATCCGGTATATCCCAACAGACACCTGCAAAGGGCTGCATATGTGGTCTGTTTGGATATAGCTAATGTGTGCACACAGATATTAAAACAAATATGAAGGAAGAAAAAATAAAACTAAAAAAACTAAAAAATTGTTCAGAAAAAATGTAAAAAAATAGTTCAAATGGGACTACAGGATGTAAAGTATTATGTAGTCCTGCAAACTCCTGGGAGCATGGGATATTGGTGAAAATATCGGTTCAGTTCCTCTATTGTACCCCAATAGGCCTCCTTTTGTGTGGAGGTTATATCAAGCCACTAAGCTCTAAAAGTGGGAATTAGGATGAATCTAGTTGTCGAATGTCCAAGATGGTATGGGGTTAATAAGTCTGCTGTGATCCAATGTGTTTAAATGGATCTATTTAAATGTTGGCATTAGCTGTTAGGCACCTACGTTAGGTATGGTGTAAGGTTCAACAAATATTTCTACTTGTCTCACAAAGTTCAAAAAGTTAGTGCGAGTTTACCGTATCCTCTGCGTCTTCTCCTACTGTCATGTATTGGCGTGCTGTGGTTATCTCCGCTCTCTGAGCCGGAGGCTTGTCTTGCAGTCTGCGAGTCACTTTCGCATAGTCGGTCACGTGGGATCCGGCGTCCCCCGTGATCGGTTGTGGGCCGGAATTCAATTATTTCAGCGTTGCGCATGAGCAGCCACTGGCCCGGTGAAAATGAACCAAGCTCCCCAGAACCTGTCCTGCTGCAGAGTTCGTACAGGTAGTCGTTAACGGCACGTTGCTGCTGGAGCAGCCTATCAAGCATATACAAGGTGGAGTTCCAGTGCGTCGGGCTGTCACAAATCAGACGTCTGACGGGCAGGTGGTGTCGCTGCTGAACGTCAGCGAACTGTGGCCGTGTAAGATCTAAAATGGGCAGAGATTTTCCTGGCCTGCCGCAAGACGTCCTGGACCCGGGGTATTTGGCAACGAGTCGCTGCACGACTAAGTTCAGGACGTGTGCTATGCACGGCATGGGTGTCATTTTGCCCTGTTTCAGCGCGCTCAGCAGATTGGCACCGTTGTCGCACACCACTTTACCAACTGTCAAATTGAGCAGAGTTAGCCACTGATCAGCCTGTGACCGCAGAGCTGAAAGGAGTGCAGGACCGGTGTGGCTCTTGGCTTCCAGGCACAACAGCCGCAGCACAGCATGGCAACGTCTCACCTGGCACGTTGAATAGGTTCTGGGGAGATTGGGGGGTGCAGCGGTAGAGGCGGTAGCAGTGGAAAAGGAGGAGACAGCCGAGGAGGAGACGGAGGATGGAGTAGGAGAAAATGAGCCAGGCCTGCATGCAATCTGTGGTGGTAACACCAAATCCACACGGGTGCCACGGGTTGCATGCTTGACGGCCGTCAGAAGGTTCACCGAGTGGGCAGTAAATGTTATGTACCTTCCCTGCCCGTGTTTGCTAGATCACGTGTCTGTGGTCAGATGTATCTTGGCACCGACACTGTGTGTCAGAGATATATTCAATAGCCGCTGAACGTGGCCACTTAGCTCTGGGATGCCTTTCTGTGAGAAATATTTCCTCCAGGGAGGACCTTCCATTGCTGTGTGCCAATGGCCACAAATTTTCTAAAGGCCTCCAAGTCCACCAGTTTATATGGCAGTAGTTGTCGTGGCCCACAGCAGAGAGTAAGGAGGGTGCAGATACAGAGGATGAGGAGGGTGCAAAAGCGGAAGGCTGAGTGAGCCACTCAACCAACTCTGGTGCGTCCTTTGACGTAATTGCACGCACCTTCTCCAACTTCCCACTTAAGCTCCAGCCTGGTGCACCTGCCCGACACCTACCACCCCTGCAGAATGGCCTGCCTCTTCCTCTGCCTGTCATTTTCAAAATTACACTGTGACAAAGTCCCTATAGAAGAGCAGTATTTGTGGAACCAGATATCGCAGGCCTCAATCAATATTTTAAGGAAGCCGGTATATCAATCCCCTCTAGCAGTATTTTGTGAAAACAGGTATATATAGAACCCAATAATGAGTATTTGCTGAAAGCCGGTAAATCAAACCCCTTAATCAATATTTTGTGGAGGCTGGTGTATCGCAGGCCTCAATCAATATTTGGTGGAAGCCGGTATATCAATACCCTCTATCAGTATGTTGTGGAAACAGGTATATAGAACCCAATAATGAGTATTTGCTGGAAGCTGGTAAATCAAACCCCTTAATCAATATTTGGTGGAAGCTGGTGTATCGCATGCCTCAATCAATATTTTGTGGAAGCCGATGTATCACACCCCTAAATAAGTATTTTGTGGAAGCAGGTATATCGCACCCCTCAATCTGTATTTTGTGGAAACAGGTATATCAAACCCTTTAATCAGTATTTAGTGGAAGCAGGTATATAGAACCCCTTAATCAGGATTTTGTAGAAGCAGGTATATCGCAGTCCTCAAACAGTATTTTGTGGAAACAGGTATATAGAACACCTGAATCAATATTTGGTGGAAGCTGGTATATCGCACCCCCTCAATCAGTATTTTGTTGAGACAGGTATGTATAACCCCTGAATCAATATTTGGTGGAAGCAGGTATATCGCACCCCTCAATAAGTATTTTGTGGAAGCAGGTATATCAAACCCCTTAATCAGTATTTTGTGGAAGCAGGTATGTCGCACACCTCAATCTGTTTATTTGAGGGCAACAGGTATATCACACCTATTGCAAATAGTTGTTCCAATAACGCTTGTCCCTCTATATACCTGCGGTATCGCAGCAGAACCGCACACAACTGCTGCACAATACAAATGCACTATAATATACTTTCTATGTTATAAAGTATATTATAAGTATATCACACCCCTCAGTATATCACACCTATCGATAGCACACCTATACCAGTCCTTAAAAGGACTTTTGTGGCCATATTAGCTAGCGTTTGGTGTCCCGAACAGTCTGCCCCTGCTCCACAAAGCAACCTCTCCCTACACTGGCAAAGCAAAGAATTTAAAATGGCTGCCAGATCGGGTTCTAAGGTGGGAGTGTGTCCATGTGCTGAAACGTCTCAATTGGCTGTCCTGTCCCACCTGATGGATGTGTCATGAGTCAAAGTTCGGTGCAATGCAAAAGAATATGGCGCATGTGAACATCACCATATGTTCGCATGTTCGGCGAATCGCGAACTAGCAAAGTTCGCCGCGAAACCACCGCCAGGCGAACCGTCAAAGCCAACTGTATCTATCATGCACTTAATCCCCCCCCCTGCCCAGTGGCGGCGGTGACACGCTTAGGGACTCATCACTAACTGAGGCCAATGAACAGTTGCACATGACCCCGTCCAGGAGTCATGCATTGGGGCCTTAACTCTGGAACGCAGCAACAGGGAATAGATGAGAGAGATTTTTACTTTCCGGATTTGGGTTTGAAGTCATGGGCCCTGATTTATCATGCCTTCACTCCAGAACTCTGGCTTCAAAAAGTCGCAAAATAAGGCCTTTGTGACTTTTTGCACTCCCTTGCACAAACATTTTATTATTTTTACACCACTCACACCAGTTTTGAAATGTGAGTGAAAAAGTGGGTTAGCTATATTAATGAGATCCACTTCACAGTTATCATTGAGAATTTTCACAAAAAAAAGTCACAATCTCCCTCCAGTAGGAAGGTGGAGTAAGAAAACTGCTCTTTTAGTGGCATTTTTTCTGCACTTTTATGTTGTTTTTTTCCCCTTTATTTGGTGCCTTTTTGTGGTAAAAATGACAGTCCAGAAGTTAGCTGAAGGTATATGGGAAATGTGTAATGCAGATACTTGATTAGAATGAAATTAGGTGGAATTTGGAGGTCATGTCAATGCCTTTTCATTTTTTGTCATGTTCTGCAAACCATTCCAACATTTTTGCCGTCTGGTAAGACCATTATCCTGCTGAAGGAGGTCATTGCCATTTGAGAATAAATTGTCATTAACTCCTTAACGATGCATGGCAGATATATCCGTCATACACAGGCGGGGTATGTATGGAGTGGGCTTGTGAGTTGAACTTGCTCCACATGCGGTGGGTGCTGGCTTTATAATACAACTGACAACTGCTGGCAATCACTGGAATTATGGTAATTTAACCAATCAGATGCTATTGTCAGTAGTGACCATGACATCTGAGGGGTTAGACAGAGGGAGGGGACTCCCTTTCTTCCGTTCTGCTCGGAACTTTTATGGCAAAATTGCTTGGTTATGCTCAGTTACTATGGCAGCCTTGGCACCCTTTGAAATTATTTTTTACAGCTTGTGTAATTAAGAATTATCTTTAGCATAAAGAACAAGGAGTCCTGAAAAATGATGATACTATGATTTTATTATGGCTGATCAATGTGTAAACATTATAGTTTTAAACAATGTTAAAAACTGAAATTTGGAAGAATGTCCTAGTCAGTGTTAACTGATCCTTTGTGTTCTCTGTTTTTCAGCAATGTGTTTTCTTTAGTTGTCATGGGAGGAATATAGGTGTGGTGATGTTTTCATCTGCTGGATAATACAGGAAAGTTCTGTTTCCAGTCATTTTATGGACGACACAGAAAATGCTCTCATAGGGTAAAACAGTACAAAGGACTATCTTCACTAGGCAGAATATTGCTCACCTTTTTTTGGTTGTACAGATTAGGCACAACATTAGTGTATAGCTTGTGAGGTGAGGAGACTGGGCAGTGCAGCCACTGTTCTACAATAGTCCTCACTAACTGGGTGTTGTCCAACAGGAGGAAGAGAGAACCATAGCATAGGTAGAGGACTCAATGCCAAGCTAAAAATCCACATGTGGTTACAAAATCTATGGGCACAGAAACATGACCGTTTCAGTATATGGAGAATCTTCATTATTCAGTCGCTTCAAAACAACACGTGTAGCACTCCTTTTTCAAGTTTGACTTTAAGGCTGGCCAGCATTGCTTTATCAATCCTGAATATTATACATGGACATTGCCATGTATGAAGTTGCTTCAAAGCTATGCTTTATTTATGGATCTATGATGCCCAGCATCTTCTGCAAGCTGCTGACTTCATTGGCTGCTCCAGTCTCTGTTCCCTTAGCTAGACTCTGATTAAAAACGTTGTTTTTAAGAGATTGGATAAAGAAGATTCCCCATAGTCGTGTTTCCATGACCATAGATGTTATAACCAGTTGTGTATTTTCAGCTTGGCACCGAGTCCTTTACCTATGCTTTGAGTCTTTGGTTTTAGAATGACAAATCACCCCCACTTTAATGAATTTATGCAGGCTTAAAAAAACAAACAAAAAAACAAAAACCTGCCTACAAAAATTAAACCCCCCATGGCTTACAGCTACTGTAAAAAGAGCAGTAAAAGAAAAAAAAGAGGGCATTTATTAAAAAATACAAATCTGAGGGGTCAGCTGTAGCATTTGAAGATTACAAAGGGCTTAATAAAATCTGCAAAAAGGAGATAAAATTAGCAAAGATACAAAACGAACAGCAGGTAGCAAAAGAAAGCAAAACAAATCCCCAAACGTTTTTAAATATATAAATGCTAAAAAACCTAGGTCTGAGCAAGTAGGTCCCTAAATAATGGTAAAGGGGGGGGGGGGGGGGGGGTAGTCACTGAAGATAAGCAAAAGGCAGAGTTCCTAAATAGGTTTTTTAGCTCTGTATATACAAAAGAAGAGAAAGGAGCTGATATCTGTGGCGCCTGGGTTGTTAGTACATCCAGTGATATACTCAATTAGCTAACTGTAGATATGGTCCACGAGAAGTTAAATAGGGTAAATGTGAACAAAACTCCTGGTCCAGATGGATTACACCCAAGAGTGCTTAAAGAGCTCTTTTCAGTCATTGCTGTGCCCCTGTTTATAATTTTTAAGGATTCTCTAGGGACTGGTACAGTGCCAAGTAATTGGCGCAAGGCAAACGTGGTGCCCATATTCAAAAAAGGATCAAGGTCCTCCACAGGTAATTATAGACCAGTTAGTTTAACTTCTGTTGTGGGAAAAATGTTTGAAGGAATCTTAAGGGACTATATACAGGAGTATGTGACTATAAAAAATATTATGAGTGATAACCAGCATGGGTTTACCAAGGAAAGAAGTTGTCAGACTAACCCGATTTGTGAGTAGTAGCCTGGACAGAGGGGCGACTGTAGATATAGTGTTTCTGGATTTTGCAAAGGCTTTTGCTACTGTCCCTCATAGACGCTTAATAAGTAAAGTAAGGCCTATTGGCTTGGAAAGTATAGTTTGTAATTGGATTGAAAACTGGCTGAAGGACCGTGTCCAGAGAGTTGTGGTCAATGATTCCTATTCAGAATGGTCCCAGGTTATAAGTGGTATTACTGGTATCAGCACTCCTCCCATTCGGCACAGGTGGTTTTAATCACATAAGTCTGTATATAAGTGGTCATTGACCTGTAGCTCCTGATAGCAATGGACATGTTGTGTTAGACAACTGTTCACATGGTGCAGTACTGCGTGGTGGCCTTTGTTTTTGTGGTGCTGTGCTGGTGGGACCCAGTGCCATGGGTGGCATTGTCATACAGCAGAGGTGCTGTTTAACTCCTGGGTCCCACCGCCTACTAGGGCAGTGCCGCTTTGTCACCGCATTGTCGCTGCCCCTTTTTGTCAGAGTAGGTCCCACTCAAAGAGGCGACCTTGGCGTGGTGAGTGGGCTTATGCCTTTTGATCAAAATGTACACTAATGCCTCTTGTACAGCATGCAGTATGGGGAGCTGTACACTTTAATAAAGCGCTGAGAAGCGAGTTAGATCAAAGCATAGCATTGTGTATGTGCGATCCAGTTCTGTTCTTCTCCCCAAGATAACTATAAGTGGTGTACCCCAAGGTTCAATGCTGGGCCCTTTATTATTTAACTTATTTATTAATGATATTGAGGAGGGGATTAATAGCACCATATCTATTTTTGCAGATGACACTAAGCTGTGTAGAACTGTACAGTCTATGGAAGATGTCCACAAACTACAAGCTGACTTGAACACTAATTGGGCATCAACTTGGCAAATGAGGTTCAATGCGGACAAATGCAAATTTTTGCATCTTGGTAGTAATAATCTCTGTGCTTCATATGTCCTAGGTGATGTAGCACTGGGAGAGTCACTTATAGAGAAGGATTTGGGTGTCTTTGTGGATGGTAGATTAAATTATAGTATACAATGTCAATCAGCTGCTTCTACGGCCACCAGGATATTGTCATGCATTAAACGAGGCATGGACTCGCGGGGCAGGGATGTAACATTACCACTTTACAAAGCGCTGGTGCGGCCTCATCTGGAATACGCAGTCCAGTTCTGGGCACCAGTACATAGAAAGGATGCACTGCAGCTGGAAAAAGTACAGAGGATAGCGACTAAAATAAGGGGCATGGAGGGTCTTCATTATGAAGAAAGATTAAAATAATTGAATTTATTTAGTCTTGAGAAGAGACGTCTAAGGGGGGACATGATTATCCTGTACAAGTATATAAATGGGCCATACAAAAAAAACGGCGAAAAGCTGTTCCATGTAAAAAGGCGCTCAAAAGACAAGGGGGTACTGCCTCCGACTGAAGAAGAAAAAGTTCAATCTCCAGAAGCGTCAAAGCTTCTTTACTGTAAGAACTGTGAATCTGTGGAATAGGCTTCTTTAGGACGTGGTCACAGCAGGAATAGTGGACAGTTTCAAAAAGGGTTTAGACGAATTCTTAAAAGTAAAAAACATAAATGCTTATGAAAACGTGTAGAAATCTGAGTCTCACTTCCTTCTGGGATTTGTGTCCCCACCTATCCTTTGGTTGAACTTGATGGACGTTTGTCTTTTTTCAACCGTATTAACTATGTAACCTCCTGTCACAGTGAAAAGACCATTGCCACTAGGAAGAGCATTGGGGATGGCCAAAGATGGTTTTAAGATTGGGTTCAAGAGGTGCCTCAGGCAGCCAGAATTTTATAATGTAAAAGTAAATATATTCTGTTCTTCCATGGGATAAATAAAACAAAGGACATAAATTGGTTGCTATAGGCCATAAGGTGATCATTAAGCAATGCGCCGCACAGACCTGTCACTTACCAGTAGGAGGAGCTCCCGGCCGGACACAGACAGCGCAGCAGCCAGCAGGTGAGTATGATGCTTCTAATATTGTAATATTGCTAAGTAACCATGGCAACCAGGCCTGCAGTAGCGTCCTGGTTACCGATCGGAGCCCCAGAGCGATTAAACTGGGACTCCGATCGGAATCTCCGCTGCCACCAATGATCGGGCAGGGGGAAGGGGGGGGAGGCCGCACACTGGCCACCAATGAAATTACAATAGAGGGGGGGAGGGGGGCCGACGGAGGCCGCACACTGGCCACCAATGAAATTACAATAGAGAGGGGGAGGGGGGCCGACGGAGGCCGCACACTGGCCACCAATGATATTCAAGCTGGGGAGGGAGGGGGGTCTGCCCCCTGCTGCCTGGCAGCCCCTGATCTCTTACAGGAGGCTATGATCAGCACAATTAACCCCTTCAGGTGCGGCACCTGAAGGGTTAATTGTGCTGATCACAGCCCCTTGTAAAAGATCGGGTGCTGCCAGGCAGCAGGGGGCAGTCATGTACACAGTTCGTCGTATATTCTAACTAGAAGCGTCCCCATCACTATGGGAACGCCTCTGTGTTAGAATATACTGTCGGATCTGAGTTTCACGATGTAACTCAAATCCGATGGTATATTCTAACAGAGGCGTTCCCATGGTGATGGGGACGCTTCAAGTTAAAATATACCATCGGATTGGAGAAAACTCTGATCCTATGGTATATTAACTCCTGACTTTACATATAAAGTCAATGGGGGACGGATCCGTTTGAAATTGCACCATATTGTGTCAACGTCAAACGGATCTGTCCCCATTGACTTGCATTGTAATTCAGGACGGATCCGTTTGGCTCCGCACGGCCAGGCGGACACCAAAATGACTTTTTTTTCCATGTCCGTGGATCCTCCAAAAATCAAGGAAGACCCACGGACGAAAAAACGGTCACGGATCACGGATCAACGGAACCCCGTTTTGCGGACCGTGAAAAAATACGGTCGTGTGCATGAGGCCTTACACATATATATGTCATGAAGTAAAAGCGAATCTCCACACAAATCCAATCTGTTAAAGTGGTTTATTTACACAAGATAATAAAGAAATATTCCAGAATACAGATAAGTAAATATGAATTCCAATCCAAACCATCCCAGTAGATTACCACAATCCAAACAGAAATCCTGTAAATGTACTTTGTATAGCAGTGACCTTGTATCCTTTACTGCACCTACTAACTCCTACAACGTACACACATTCTGTACCCACATGGTTTGGAAATGTTGTCTTTAAAGTGCACCTGAGTTGAGGTTTGTCTAAGCGTTAACCACTGTCAAGTGTTAGTTATATTCTACTTACAAATGCCACGGTAAAATATAAAATATCTAAGTAATCATACACAACCTCCAACTTCTATTCGGTGATATGGAGCAGTGGCTGTATTGTAAAGGCTAGGATGTGTGTACTTTGGTATAAATATACTGCACACAGTTGTTCAACATACATAATATTTATTCTGGGTTCTTTTATAAACCTTCCACTTTTTAACATGGAGAACTTCTGAGCGTTATTAGTAAAAGGACACTACACCTAGAAAAGTTAAAAGGAGATAAATATGCCCATAGTGTTTGTCAGTCTGCAGGATTTTCTCCAGTTCCTGAAACAAATAGGGGGGAGATTTATCAAACTGGTGTAAAGTAGAACTGGCTTAGCTGCCCATAGCAACCAATCAAATTTCACTTTTCATTTTCCAAAGGAGCTGTGAAAAATAAAAGGTGGTATTGGACTGGTTGCTATGGACAACTAAGCCAGTTCTACTTTACACCAGTTTGATAAATCTCCCCCATAGTGTTATCGAAATCTAGTAGAGAACCAAGGATTAGGTTCACTCTGACTTCTTATATTTTTATCTGGAATTATCAAGGGGCGGTGCTAAGTGTGTCTAGAATCCTAATGCAGACTGAACAGTGGAGGAGGGCTACTGCCGCAGCCAGTTGCCTCACAGCCAGAGATAAGTCTGGAATCTGACTGCTCTATTGCTGCAAATCCCACAGAAGTGAATGGTTATAGATATACACCATTGCTTTATTCACACAGGTTATCTGTGGACTCTTGTTCTCCTAATCAGTAGGGGTCCCAGCAGTTGGACCCCCAGAGGCCACATATTTCTCACCAATCTTGTAGATAAATAATAAATGATTTGATAACCCCTTTAATTAATGGAATTTTAAAAAAGTTGAGTGACTGCCTATCAGGATCGGCCATCACTCATTGATCAGTGGGTGTCCAACACCTCGCCGATCGGCCGTTCAGCAGCTCCAGATGGGAAGCAGACAGTTCAGTCTACTTTGTAGTGGATGGAGCTTGTCTGTACAGTGCTGATCCCACTGATCCCAATGAGAGCTGCGCTGCAGTGACAAGCTCAGTCCACTACAACGTTAAAGGGGCTACCAGCTGCTGGCGCTATTGCTGAACAGCTGAGGCCTGCAGCATGACGTGGCAATCGAAGGCTACAATTTAAATGCTGGGAGTTATAGTTTTATATCTGGTTGAGATATCCGTGGTAAACCACAGAAACAGATAGATCAAAATGAAATACTGAAGATTACTGCACATGAATGCTTTGAAAGTATATGTCCTGCTTGTTTGACTACCTATACATTATTCTAATTAATCAGACGCAGCCCCAGACAAACAAATAAGAAACCGAACACTACACGTCGTCACACAAAGGCATTGATTGCAATGGAAGGATTTTTATAGAAATAAGCAATAAAAGGCAAGTGAAAAGAGTAAAATCCAACCAAGCTTCTGGAATCTCCAACAGCAATATCCAGCTATAAAGCTCCCCTAATCAAGCAGGAAATCTATTAGGCATTCCAATAGTCTGCCTCCTTATTGGAAAAGTTTTAGCACAATCGTCTGAAACTTGCTAGTCCAGTGAGGAAGACAAACTGGTGACAAAAAGACCGGTCTGGGTAGCTTGTCTTCCCTTTTATATTCTTCACTGCACATCTGTCCATTTATCTGGAATGTTTGTTAATCTAAATCATGATAAGGTAGGATTTAATATTTTTTTAAGGTATAATATAAGGTGAAGACAATTGTGAAAAGAAAAATAAGACATATCCCGGAATGAATGAAGGCCTCATTCTCCAGACTCCAATCCTCCCTGTATCCTAAGGTGTAGAAAATAACACATTTGTAAAATCTAGATAGAAGGTCCAAAATGGAAAGGCTTTCAAAAATGTTTCCTATTAACAGGCCTCTCAATAGACAGCAGGAGGCCTATGTATGTGGCAGAAGGCCATATGAAACTGGGCGTCCTACAGTGTGCTGGATGGCTAGAGCCGTTGAGATGAACTTTAAAAAAATACATTTTCAAGCACTTAATAGCGACAAAGCAGTTTGGCACAATGCACGTCAACCTGTGAGGTCCCAAAACATAGATATGACTGAACATCTTTAAAACACATTAGTATTTCTATGTAAACTGAATAGAGGATCCTTTTTTTCATACATGTCATTTCACGGGGATATAAACGTCCTGTATATGCACCTTCTAACAGACATCAGGCAATGATTGGTGAGCTAGATGAATATTGCACAAGTACCATGTAGTGTGTGACTTGGTATCCAACAGATGCTGCAAAAAAGCATCCATACAATTAGTTAGGTTAAATATATAATCTCCAATAAATACTACAAATGTGGAGGTTTCATAGAACTGTATGTGGGCAGCATTTGTTCAGTTGGTACACCATAACATGCAATTTCCCTGGCCAACACTAGGTGGCCTAACCCACACTGCGCTCCTCTTGATGGTATCAAATTCAGGTAGAAGTGACAGTTGTCTCTGGAATTGGCTGTATTCCTCTGGTCAATTGCACTGTAGTCCCAGACTTGAAGTTCTCCTTTTTCGGATCTGTACCATACAGTCTTAGAGTAACATGCAACTGCTAAAAGGACTTTTGCTTTTCTTGGTCCTCTGTTTATTGGGCCTTAGGTTGATAACTTCTCCCCCATTGATAGCACTGGATTTCTGACCAGAGTGACTACCGCCTGCAGTGTTAAATACCCCTGAAATGATAAAAACATGAAAACATTGCAACTTCCATCCTGAAATATAGCTGTAAGTATGCAAATGACCATTTCCGCTTTACAGAACATGCTGTCAGTTATACCATTTTTATACTTTTTTTTTTTTTTTTATACTTAACCTACCTGTATATTGCAAATATATCAGGCACTATATTAACAGTTTGTAAGGTTAAAACAATGAAATACTTCCATCCAGTTTGGCCTATTATCCTGCAAAGCTGACCAAGGAGGACAAAAACAAAAACAAGAGGTAGAAACCGATTTTCCTCACTTTATAGATATTATAGATATAAATTACTATTAGATATAGAAGAATATGCTACAGAAATGATAATTTTCCATGGTTTGGGGTTAGCACGAAGGGACTCCCAATCCCTATGAACAAGTTAAGAAAACATTAAATCACTTAAAGGGGTTGTGCCTTAAGGCTCCCATACACATTAATGCAACGTTGGCCGAACCCGCCGAGTCCAATGTGTGTGGGAAGCTCCCGACTGCCCCCGACAGATTGCGTAGGGCAGGCATGCTCAACCTGCTGCCCTCCAGCTGTTGCAAAACTACAGCTCCCAGCATGCCCGAACAGCCTACAGCAGGGCATTGTGGGAGTTGTAGTTTTACAACAGCTGGAGGGCCGCAGGTTGAGCGTGCCTGGTGTAGGGGAAGAGAAGGACTGGGCGAAGTGAAGATTTCTGCCTGATGCTTTTGTTCTCCTGGGACGTAAGCCTCCAGCATTAGTGTCTGGCAGCGGCTTTCTTCTCTCTCCCCATTAAATACACATACACGTTTTGCTGAACCAAACAGGTATTTGCCGGTAGAGATACCGATCGTTCAGCCGACAATTACTGAATGTGTATGGCCACCTTTACACCACTCCTACATGTATATTTCAGCTAGGAACCCCTTATGGATGATTTGTCTTGTCTATGCATGACAAAGACTGCGGATAGAAGACGTTCACTGCTGGAATACCCCTTGAACTTTTTTTTTTAATGTCAAATAATAAAATACACCTCACAATCGGCTATGATAAAGATCCTCACACAGGCCTCCTATGTATATACCATGATAAGATAGACCAGGGCAGTAACAGATGTTAGAATACAGGTAAATGGCGTTGTGCAGGGGGTTTATATTGATGACTGATCCTCAAGATAGGTCATCGATATCCGACTGGTGGAGGTCTGACTCCAGGCGGCACCCCCCGCTAATCAACTGTTGATGAAGAGTGCAAGCGCTTCCTCTTTAAGACTACCCTGCGCGTTGTCTTGTTTGCAGCGGCGGCACAGTGTAATTACAAGTGTTGATCCCATATATTTCAAAGTGACCAGCACCGGACTTACACTGTACTGCCACTGCAAACGAGACGGCGCACATTGTAATCTTGAAGAGAATGAATATAAATTTGTTGCTGCTGCTGACCATGCCCACTCCTCTTTTCTGAAAAGTGCCGAGGTTGCATAAAAACGCCGCTTGCAGCAATATTTTGTTGTAATGGCATCTAAAAAGTAGCAAACACAAGGTTTGTGACTTTTGTTTTACACAAGAAATCAGGTACAGGGAGATGAGAAATTTCCTCCGTTGTCTTATCTTTTCGAAATGTAAGGAGATTTCTAGCCATTAGAAGTACTGATCATAGATCCGAAGCCGATTCGTTCTAACACTTTGTTTGAGGCAAAATTGGTTTCACCCGAAGTCGTGTGAGGTCTCTGTGCAGCATTAAAATAAAGTGTTAGAACGAATTGACTTCAGATCTGTGATCCAAAGCTCGATTCACTCAACACTAATTAGACGTGATGACATATTGCTAGGATATGATCTGTGGGAGTTCAACTCCTGGGTCCTCCAAAAGGTGTTCCTGTCCTCCTACTGTACAGGAAAATGCAACACAGTTCCATTTATTTGAATGAAGTGGTGTTGCAGTTTCTTGTACAGTGGGAAGCAATGGTTGCTGCTGTGTTGGAAAAAGCTAAAAGAGACCTCAGGATCAGTTGGCTCCCAGAGTCTGATCCCCAGCAATCACAATGGTATGGCATATACTAGCACAGAGCCCTCTATTAGGCCAAGAGCTCTACTTCTAGAGAACTTCTAATGAATTTATTAATGACATGCTGCTCTTTCCATGCAATGAAATCTGCAGACACTGGGGTCAACCTCTTTATACCCCTTACCAACTCTTGCCCAGTAGCAGAGGGTCTAATGACCTCAGGTTTAGGTTTCCAGAATTTTTGCACATGAATGGCATGGCTTCCATTTTCCATGAACCCATGAAATATATACTGTATTTTTCACCCTAAAAGATGCTCTTTTTTCCTCCGCAAAGCGGGGGGAAATGTTAGTGCGTCTTATGGGGCAAATACTAATGAATGCTTCCATTATGGAAGTGCTCATTAGTACCGTAGGACTGTGGAGTGGTGAATGACGCGCTCCTTGTGTTGGCTCTTTAGTCGCTGCTTACTGTTCTTCTGCCGCGACCTGTGCACTGCCTGAGGACGTCGAGACGCTCTGTGACCTCATGCTGTACAACATTGGGTCACAGGGCAGCGCAGCAGGAAGAGCACTGGATCTCAGGAGCAGCGGCATCCAAAACAGGAATGGAGAGTTGATTTTTCTGACCTAAGATCTGATTGGGGGTCTGAGCCGAGGTCTAATGAAAAATAATTTTTTTTTATCATCCTCCTCTAAAACCTAAGTGCGAAATATAGGGCAAACAATACGGTATAAAAGAACAGTTTTTATCCTCCTGGTAAGATATCCCATTGACTTGTAATGGGTGTGCCAGATTCTTTGTTAAATGAGCACACTCGAGTAGCTAAAAAACGGACACTTTTCTGGCAGCCAAAAGTAACAGAAGGGAATGATAGTGAGCATTAGGTTTCCTGTTTTATAGGGAAAAAAAACCACCTTGAATCTGGTTACACAGTGCAAGACTTCGCATGGAACATATTAAACATAGGGGTCCTACCAAATGTAAAACCGTCCCAGCAGAGTACACACTGTTAACTTACTGGGCAATAGTCAGAAATCTGAATTACACTACCTTAATTTACAGTAATTCTATAATTTATATCTTTAGGCTCACTGCATTTTAATCATACAAATACTCTCAGAGGGCGACATAAGGTAGTGATAGACAAGCTGATTTCAAGAGTCTGCTGCCAGTGAGGGTCTAATCATATTCACCACACTCAGGCCCCACCCGCCATCCAGTTGCCCATTGACCTAATTCTCCCTACTACTGTGTGTACTGAGAAATCAGTCAATCATCAACTGTCAGGCAAGGAGGGCATGTATATCATCAATACATCAAACTTCTTCCTGGCATCACTGCGCATTCACTGAAAAGATTAACACAAGTTATCACAATCTGCTGAATTTAACACATAAGGAACAGACCGCTGTGTCTGTCACTATATGCTGCCCTTGGAAACAGTATCACAATGGACCTGACAGGTTTAAAGGGAATGTGCCACCAAAACATGACATTGTATAAATCACATTGTTATGTTAACATATCTTCAAAGAATTTTTGTCAAGTTTTTTTTTTTTCCATGTCACCATCTATATTTTACAAAAATGTATACAATTCTGCAATTTTGGCACTATAACTAATAATAGGTCACGATTTCCTGTTCTGTACAGGTAACATTTTAGTAGCTATTATCACAACAGGCAGAATTACAATGACAAGTAACACCTCTATACAGATCACACAGAATCCACCATATCACAAATTGTCAGCTCCTCCCTGACCTCTGCACAGGTCACAGAGCATGTCTAGAAAAATCCCCTATAGAATTCAATAGGGTCCCCTCCTGTCCACTATGTCTATGACCCATGTAGCTGCTTTCAAAAGACAGGGAGTCTTAATATATTTTAGGCCTAATGGCCAAAGTGAAAATGGCAGGATTATATAAAAAAAAAAAATTAAATATAGATTATGACAAGGAAAATTTATATATATAAAAAAAATAACAACAAAAATTATTTATAAATATGTTCAACAAAAAAAGGGATTTAAACAATAGGTCTTTTTCTGATGACACATTCCCTTTAAGAATCATGATTCAGGAAGGTACTCACCAATTTTGTTGCTGCTAGTATGCAAAATTTCGGTGTCTTCAGCGTTCTGCTGTTTTAGCCTTTGTAAATACTTGTCAGCCAAATATTTAAAAACTGAAATAGAATATTTGGTTTAATAAGGAATCAATGGAATTATAATGGACACAATACATGGTGTGAAATCCACGGACATTTTACAATGGACGACAACTTACCTTCAGTAACATTCAGATCTTCCTTGACAGACGTTCTGTAAAATCGCAGTTTTAACCTTTTTGCCAGGGCCTCGGCTTCTTCACTAGAGTCAACAGAGAAATGGAATTGATCAGAATTCACACCATGAAGTCCATGCTTAATGGATGCAGCACATTTATCATTATGTAAACCTATGAATAATATTCTCATAATGAGACCTTATGTGAAATTACTAAGAAAATATCTAAAAATAGGCAAAGCAAAAATATTCAAGGGGATATCTGTGCTTTTAATTTGAGGACCTCTCCTCAGAATAGGTCATCAATATCAGATTAGCGGGGGTCCGACACTACTGCCGATCAGCTGGATGATGGGAAAGCTCCCTTCTCTCTGTCTGCTGCTAGGTCTATGGCGAGCAGGAAGAGAGAAGAGAGACGGCATGTGCGCACGCCGTCTCCTCATACAGCTGATCGGCAGGGGTGTCGGACTCCCACCTGAGGGTAGGTCATCAATATTTAAAGCTGGGAGGACCCCTTTAACCACAAACTGGGGAGAAAGCATTATGCATGTACAATTTCCAGTACCGCCTGCTGGCACAGGTTACACTAGAAACAACCAAAGGACACGTGTAATAAAAAATACTTTTATATGGGTGTAATAAAAATGAATGTTAAATAGCCAGGCACTGCATAAGGCTGTGTCACTTTAAGGGCCGCGTCTCTGTGGCTCAGACTATGAGGGCTTTAGTCTGGCAACTAAATGGTAAATATGTACTAAATAGTAAAAGACTGGATAAAACTGCCACTAAAAAAGATTTAGGGACACTAGTGGGCAGTAAACCTAAAGGGAATCTATCACCAGCTACCTCCCTATCAAACTGTGGTTCTCCTGATTACAACGCTGTTTCTCTTCTGCCGATCTGAGGCTGCATTCCCGATTTATGATACTTTTCCTTAATATTAGGCCTTTGGTGCAATAAAGGCGTCATCATTGCTCTTGCTGCACCCAGTCTCCACTAATTTCTGTGGCCAGCCCCTCCGTGAGGGAGAGGCTGACCATAGAAAGGAGTGGAGCTTGTGTGCAATGACACCATCATTGCACCAAATACCTAATTTGCACATTCGGAAGAAGTACGACGCCTCAGATCAATAAAATAAAAACAGTGTTCAATGAGATGTATCACAGCTATGTGATTAGATAGGGAGGTCACTGGTGACAGATTCCCTTTAACTTTAGCAACCAGTGCCAGAAAGCTGCTGCCAAGGCAAATAAAATCATGGGATTCATAAACACTCAGGGATGTTTTCAGGCCTCAGAGAAACCATTTAAAAACAGCCAGCCAGCTTTCTTGGGGGATCGGGGCAGCGCAGGACCGCAGACTGGTGGGTGAGTCTTTTATGTTAAGGGGCACAAGTTAGGACCCCAGGGGTTGTCGGCTCCAAGGCAGGACAGCCAGCCTTAAATACTAGCGGCTCATTATATTCACATTTCTTCTCTGAACACAAACAATGATGTAGAACTTAGGGTTTGGATGAAGGTGACCACAACTTGAATGGGGCTAATGGACACGAGTGGCACTGTTGTAGTGACTTACTTCTTAATAACTGTGTCATCCAGCAGGTCAATTTTATTTTGAACAAGAACAGTAGGAATATCTCCAACTTCAGCCATCACCTTCTCTCTCCAGCTGGGCACCGCTTCAAATGAATCCCTATCCGTTGTAGAAAATACCAGCACACAGGCTTGGGCACCTTGCAAAGAAAGTATTTCACCATTATTTGTGAATCATTGGGGGAGATTTATTAAAACTGGTGCAAAGGAAAACTGGCTTAGTTCCCCGAAGAAGCCACTCAGATCCCACCTTTCTTTGGAAATGATAGGATCAATCTGATTGGATGTTATGGGCAACTAAGTCAGTTTTCCTTTGCATTAGTGATCAATCTCCCTCTATAATGTGTAGACATCACATGTCCATAGAATGACCAACAGCCACATATCAGCTCCCGTAGCCATACTTCTGCAGATGCCGAGTTCTCGGGGCTCTTCCCCATCTTCTTTCCTCTAGGTCATTCTCACAGCCACATAGATTAGTGTCTTGAGTTACTACATCCACTCAACTGACTTATAACATCTGTCGGGGCAGTATTTTTACAGGGGACGGAGCTGTGTCTAGAACTGTGGGGCCGGTTACTGATACACAACATCAGAAGGTGGTCACTAGCCTTCTCCTAAGCAGACAACATGGAGAACATGGCTTCTTTAATTACCAGGATACATCTGTACCCATCTTATTGGTATTGTCTACTATGTAACATTAGGTCGTTTCAATAGTGTCTTTTATGACCAGGTTTATCAGCTAAACCAGAGACACATCTGTGGACAAAGGTCTCAGAGTTCTTGCTCCAAGTCAGTAAAGGAGCTCTGTGAGGGAGGGGTTACTGGTTCTCCTTACTTACAAGGTACCTATAGGAGGCACGCTGTGATGGCTAACCTCCGGCACTCCAGCTGTGGTGAAACTACGGCTCCCAGCATGCTCTGTGGAGTTCTGACAACAGCGAAGCAAGTGAGCATCTTGGGAGTTGTAGTTTTACCACAGCTGGAGTGCCGGAGGTTAGCCACCACAGCTAGAGAGACAGTTTTTTTCCCGTTGGAAGAGAGCTAATTTGGATACTCTTTCCCCATGAAGTACTGCCTGTAAGATTCCCTACAGCAGCTGGATTTCAAGGATAACCAATATCGGTCAAATACAGTGTCTTAATTTAGAAATTCACCAAAAATGCCTTCATTATATATATTCTACAACATCAAATAGGAACGGATAGCACTTTCCCCCTGACTTTTCTTAAAAACATGGTAGGCACAGAAGTATGACATCCTCTCTCTTCCGGTAAGGCTAGGGCTACACAGATTTTTTTATAATGATAGTCAATGGTGTTGCACTGGGACTTGCAGCATGCTGTGATTGGATTATTGTTGCCGTGTAGCCCTAGCCTAAATGATGTGGGCTCAGAAAGCACTGCCTCACTGCCTTTTGTTAAAAATGAATTAGAGATAGATAGTAATGCTTCCCTGTCTCTCCCTGTAGTAGGGTATCATTTTATAGCCCTTTAACTACAAAACACTGGGACTTTATGACAAAGACATAAAAAAAAAAGGTATAAAAATACAGAAAATATTTTGTATACTAAAGCACATAAAACGTCATATTCCCTTGATGCCTACTTACAAAATAATTGTCTATTCTTATTATTATACCTGTGACCAGGGAAGATTATCCTGGCCTCATACAACATGCTATGAAATCCCATAGGACAACATCTCTGAGAAGAACTGCTGATGATATTTAGGGCCAGGAGATTTTGTAAAAAAAAAAAAAAAAAAAAAGATTTTCAGTTGAAGGACAATTGATTTTCTTTTATATTTTTTTCTGTCGAAAACTTTTATTTTTCAGTTGAATTGGAGTTTTTAGTGACACCATTTTGCAGTACATATAACTTATTGATTAAATTTCATTCTTTTTTTGGCGTGCGGTAATGGAAAAAAAAAAAGAAGCTATTCCACTGTAGTTTTTTGGACTAAATTTACAACGTTCACCGCCTGGCATAACTAGCACATTACTTATATTGTATTGGGTCAGTACGATAATGGCTGTACCAAATGTGTAGTTTTCTTTGTTTTTCACTACTTTTGCACAATAATAGCACGTTTCATACAAAAACAGTCGTATTCATTTTTCCACTCATATGGGCTTGTTTTTTGCGGGACGACATGTGGTTGCAGTGGTACCATTTTGCCATACATGGGACTGCTTTTTTTTTTTTTTTTTTTATATATAAGGTTCCATTTTCTTTTGTGTTTTTCGTTACCATAGATGGGAAACATTGTTTTTATAATGCAGTGGTATACAAGGTATATCACTACACTCTAAAAACAAACACTATAAGAGTGACAGGAGATATTAAGCTGTGTCTGCCATGGCAGTGATTGTGGGGGGCTGATGGTGATGAGGAGCCTCTGCCCAGATGCCCCCAGTCGCTACATGCTCTCTGAATAGAGGAAGGGGAAGAGACACATACTTTGGCAACCATTTTAATAGTAATACTACTTAGAGTACAGGCGCCTCTCACGATGTAACCGATAATCCTTGAAATAACGCTGTCAGAGCTAGAAAAAAAAAAGAAATGCCCAGGATCTTTTCCTAAGATGCACTTTTTGGGATAACCTGTTGTTGCCTCCAATGCCCTTTATTTTTATGCTCTAACTTTTCCATTATGTTGATGATTCATTGCTTGTGATAATTAGCAGATCCCTACTGAAATACCGCTAACCTCTCCTGTGATTTGTCTGCATCATTATAAACACGTCGCTGCACTAAGCTGGTCCCACAAGACTTACCGACACACATTTCATTTTCAAACTGTAGAACATTTCTCTTACATTAGGGCCTGATTTTAGATTTCACATCTCACCCTCAAATCTGGGGTCTTAAATGACAATTCTGCCTGTCCGTGCTAACATCTCTACTACCTGTACATTCTCACTCCCAGGCGACAACACAGAGCTAGAAAGAGGATAAGTTGTCGCAATGGGACTTCCCCTTTAAGGACGCAAAATCGCAAGCAATTTCTTATTTTAGGATCAAATGGTCAAAAGGAATCAGAAATTGAGAAGTATGGATTCTACTTCTCCTCCCTACCGGATCCACTTCAGGCTTTGGCTAAAAAAAAAACTGTTTGTGAAACCAACCCAACAGTGTTCATGGCTAATTTCCGTTAATATCAAAATCATTTGTTCATACCAACCCCTGTAATAGGCTTTAGTTATTGCATCAAACTCCTCTTGACCAGCGGTGTCCCATAACATGAGCCGAACATCTTCATCATTTATCCTAAAAGAGAAGACACAACCACAGTGTATGAAAGAATTAGTCATAGAACTTCCAGGCGTCATTCACAAAGGGCGTTCAAAGCTCACTTCACCCGCTAATCTCATAGGTTTTTGTATTTATTTGGCTTCACCTGAACATTGCTTGGGTCATTAGGTTTGATTAAGCAGTCATCCTCCAGAAGGAGGGGGTGTAATGAGTGTAAACTGACAAGTCATTTTCAGATGAGCTCTCCGGGGCCAGGCCACAGAATGACAGAGCAGATCATTGGCTTCTTAAAACACTGTGGTGGTAATGCTGGCACAACACAGTGGTGGTAAACGTGGCTGAAGCCCTGGGGTGTGCTGATGGCCAGGGAAGGGAGAACATGAAGCATTAAGATCTGCAAACAAATAATGGTCAAGCATTAGACTGGGCATCCTCTGGAAGAAATCAAACGGCCATTACTTTCAGGGCATTGCCGCAGTCCAGCTCAGTTGATGGCACTGCGCACACTCGCCTGGTGGTTAGGAAGGGGTTACTATGGCTTCAATGTTCTTAATTTACCTGCACATGTCTCCCCCATCATATGCTACAAGTACTGAACTAAAAATGCCCCATTTGTGACAAGTTAGACTCCCTGTGGATCATTTACAGATGTGAAGGACATGTTCTGCCAGGTTTAGTGAGGCAGCAGTATAGGGCACTAAGCTGAAAATAGCAGAAAATAGCTATTAGCACATAGCAACCAGTCAAACATTTACTTTCACAAGTCTAACTTGTATCTCATCAATGACTAGGTGTTATTTTAAGCCCCACCTTAAAGGGGAAGTGTTACATAAAGAGGCCATTAAAGTATAAATGAAAAGGAGAAAACAGATTTTTTTAATGTGTTTAAAAGCTTG
Source organism: Bufo bufo (assembly GCF_905171765.1). Classification (NCBI taxonomy): domain Eukaryota; kingdom Metazoa; phylum Chordata; class Amphibia; order Anura; family Bufonidae; genus Bufo; species Bufo bufo. Next base: position 270,571,608 of record NC_053392.1, on the reverse strand, counting down.
CTTCTCTGCCAGCAGAGCTTGAAATGACAGGCTTTATGCGTTTGGCTCCTCCGCTCTGCTATAACTAGAACCTGTACACTGGTGGTTTACTGCAATGATAAGAACATTGGGTGGATCCAATTAAATGAGCTTTCACCATCACAGATAACGAGGGTTACCAGACCGTGGAGAAAAAGATTTGCATTGCACATCCACATGCCATGCACTGATCTACTGCTTCTTCGTTCCACATATAAACTGTACATGAGGTACTTAGTATATGTTTTGAATCAAAATGCATAGGCCCACTCAGCACACCAAGGTGGCCTTTACTGAGCGGGTCCCTACTCTAAATTGGCACAGTACCAGATGGCAACCACCGCCGCTGCAATACACCACTCACATCATGGTGGCCTCTATTAAATGGGTCCCTACTCGAAATTGGCCCAGCATCAGATGTCAACCATGTCCACTGCAACATCAAAGAGGCCTCTATTGAGTGGGTCTCTACTCTAAACTGGGGCAGCGCCATGCAACATATTTTTTTTTTTAATATCACGATTAGGGTTGTTGCAATACCAAAATTTTGATTTGATTTCTATACCATAAAAAATTATTGCGATACTCGATACCACATGAAAAAAATAAAACACAAAAAAAAGCCGCGTGCATTCCGCATTTTATGGAACATTCGGCCCATAATCGAACAGTCAGATCCGATTTTTTGGGGGGGGACAAGGTGACAAAAAAATGTTGAATCGCGCAGTTTTTATTTTTTCTGTTACGACGTTCACCACATAGGAGATTTTTTACAAATATTTTAATAGTTCACACTTTTTTGGGCGTGGCGATCTGTAATATGTTTATTTATTTATTGTTTATATATTTTATATGTAAAATTAGGTAAGGGCGTGATTTAAACTTAAAGGGGTTGTCCGGGTTCAGCTCTGAAACCGGACATACCTCCATTTTCACCGAGGCAGCCCCCCACCAATGATTATAATACTGGGGGGGTTGGGGAAGGGCGCACTGCGCCACTAATGTTTTTAGTACTGGGGGAAGGGGTGGGCGCACTGCACCACCAATGGAGATAAGTAACCTTTTAATACAAATACAGGAGGCGGGTGCCGGAGGCAGAATCACATAGCTGGCACCCGACCTCTATGACAGGGCCCTGCGATCTGCGGCAGTTAACCCCTCGGGTGCGGCACCTGAGGGGTTAACTGCCGCGGATCGCAGCGCCCTGTCATAGAGGTCGGGTGTATTTGTATTAATGGTTTAGTTATCATCATTGGTGGCGCAGTGGCCATAGCCCCTCCCTTCCTCTGCCCCTCTCTTCCTTTTGGTGGCAGCAGCGCCTGTGCTGCTGAGGAGAACATGGAGCGCGCACGTCATGTTCTGCGATACCGGTACAAAAGTATTGATTGGGTATCGATAATTCGATACCCGCAACAACCCTAATCATGATATCATGTCGGTTAGCCACATCGCTAGGATTAGACTAATGGTCCTTTTACACGGTCTGACCATCTAGTCAACAACTGGGGATGAACATTTGTAGAAAAGCTTACTGCTAATAATTGGCTTGTGTAAAAAATCATTATTTCTGTGCAGCAGACTGTCCTGTACAGGTATACTCAGTTATCTGCAGTCCAGAAGCAATAAAACTGTATGGGGAGCAGCTATTGCTGTAGGGACTACTCATCCCAGCACTGAGGGGTTTTCCCACCTAGTTTAGCATGGCGTGTTGTGCCTGTGTCACAGTCGACTTTCTTCCAAATGAACTGCCAACTGTTATCAGTTGGGGTTATTTCCCTACACAGTCTGACATTACTCAGTTGCCAATTTATTCATAAACTTCTAGTGGAAAGAATATAGGAACGTCATAACACACAGGACAAGATGCTCCGGAATTATTATATCCTGGTGAATGACAGTAGTTACTAAAACAGACATGTCAGGAGAGGCGACAGGTCCTCTTTAATATAAGTATTTCAAGCATTTCAGACACTGATCAGACAGAGAAAATGGGAAGCACCAACATCCCGGTAAAGCCAGTGACTCATGGGTGTTGTGTAGCAGGATAAAGAACGTATGATACATTGTAGACATGCCCTGAAGATATGGCAGCTTAAACAAATGTATTCGCACAAAGAACACTGGAGCAGATTTACACTGCAGCAGCCTTCTCCGGCGGGTGAGCAACATGCTGGAACCGTGCTACTGCTAGTGTACCGTGCCACCAGAAGTCCGCTCCGGCCCCATTCACTATACAAACATGCCGAGAGGTGGCCGGAATAAAAACTACTACATGTCGTAGTTTTATTCTGGCCGCTTCTCAGGCCCGCCCCCATTATAGTGAATGGGGCCGGAGCGGACCTCCGACGGCACGTGTGCACTAGCGGCAGCACGGATCCGGCAGGCTGTCCACCCGCTGGAGCAGCCTACCGCTAATGTGAAAGTGGCCCAAGACAGTCTTAGAATTAGGCCCCATGCACACAACCGTATATGTTTTGCTGTCCACAAACTGTGGATCCGCAAAACACAGATACTGGCCGTGTGCACCCCGAAGCGGACAAGGGTATGTAAGGACCCAGAATTATAGCGGTCCGATGCATTTTATCCCACAAAAGAAACAAAGGCGTTAAAAAAAAAAAAATACATACTGAATTTGTCTTTCCAGGAAGTCCACGCCGATGGTTTTCTTATAATCCTTGGTAAATATTCCTTTGCAGTACCTCTGAATCATACTTGATTTACCAACGGCACCATTGCCAACCACCACCACCTTAATGGCCACCTCCATGTCCTCTTCCAACATCTTGCTTGCTTGCAGTTTAGCACTGTGTTCTGAATGAATCCTGGAGGCATATAAAGAAGAAGATGTAGAATCTAGAAGCTATCATAGCAAAAGAGACAAAATGAAAGCTATGTAAACATCATTTATATCTAGAAAATCTCTTTGTGGAGCGCTGCTGCCCCTTCACTTCAGTGGCTGACAGAAGATGCTCATCCATGAGACACGGTCTTCTACTGCAGCCTAGCACCGTTCACAGGGACGGAGCTGTATCAGGTACTTCATTAAAAGGAGGATTTAAAACCACTGGATAGACGGTAAATGGTAGATCGGTGAGTCCAACCTTCCACCAAATTGCTAAAAAGAGGGACTCAAGTCCTTCTAGCCACAAGACCGTGGGAAAGGGTCAGATACATTACACACTGATGACCTATCCTAAAGGATACAACATCAATCTGTTATCTCATAAAACCCCTTTAATGGCTCAATGGAATGCCTGGTCTGCATTATGGAGAATGGGAGGTAACGAAACAGCCAAATGAGAAAGGTCGGCCATTTTTATATATCCCCTTCACGATACTGCCAACCTTGTAAGTTTTAAACCTTTTCACTCCTGAAGAAGGGGGTTGTATACATATTCCCCCGAAACGCGCTGAGTACCGTTGTTATACCTAATAAAGGAATTTGATCAGAAGCTGAGGAATCTGCTGCCATCATTCCGGCTATCCTTGGAGCGAACTCATCTGGGGAGGTGGTGTCTGTAGGGGTCTTGAGCTTATCCTACAGACACCCTCCCCAGTGAAGTGAGTAACATCCAATATGATTTAATTTTTATATATGCTATTTTTATTTTTTAGCTCTTCTCCTATCTGCACACCCCATCTAGGGTTTCCCCTCTACATCAGGCATTTATCTTCCTTTTTGTCCATTTGCTGAATGAGAGTGACCTCTCTTTCTTTTTCACCCTTCCGGTGCCAATCAATACTACCTTGTACATACCACCTCTACCAGCATCACCATTATTGTCGTCTTTCTCTAAAGGGAGTGGCGCCTATCAGTGGACAAACCCAATATCCTTTTTTTGTTGGAGTGTACGGGAACTGTACGTTCATATAGCTCCCGTACTACTAGTAGCCTCACCCCTACACCTGGACCACTTGAGCGGCCTTCCCCCTATGCTTTCTTCCACCTACATCATCTGGAGTTCCTATATGTACCCCCTGGCGCCCTAATCTAGATCATATATTTTGGGTATCACCCAAAATATTTTGATTTAATCCTCTTTTTTGTCCATTTTCGTGTTCACCTATCAATGAGCCATAGATTTATTGGAAAACCCCTTTAATGTGGACAATGCAACCAGAAAGGTACATACTTTCACTTCTTATAGAGCTTTTAAAAAAAAAAAAAAAGGGTTGAAATAGGTCTGGTTGCCATGTTTTCGTTTCAATGCAGCTCATGATATTAAAGGGATTATCCCATACGTGATGTCCAAAAAAATTAAAATTAAACAGCATATAGTACATGACAATCTCTTTCCAGCAAAGCTAGAACCAGCCCTGTACCTCACATGGATCCAGAGATCTCCGCATTCATTGCTCTGCTAGATTTATATCAAGCTGACAGCTCAAGGGCGTGTCCTTTCTGTCTGAGCTATCCCTCACTATCACAACGCAGGGGCGTGTCCTTTCTGTCTGAGCTATCTCTCACTATCAACGCAGGGGCGTGTCCTTTCTGTCTGAGCTATCCCTCACTATCACAACTCAGGGGTGTGTCCTTTCTGTCTGAGCTATCCCCCACTATCACAACTCAGGGGTGTGTCCTTTCTGTCTGAGCTATCCCTCACTATCACAACTCAGGGGTGTGTCCTTTGTGTCTGAGCTAACCCTCACTATCACAACTCAGGGGTGTGTCCTTTCTGTCTGAGCTATCCCTCACTATCACAATGCAGGGGCATGCCCTTTCTGTCTGAGCTCTCTCTCACTATCAACGCAGGGGCGTGTCCTTTCTGTCTGAGCTATCCCTCACTATCACAATGCAGGGGCATGCCCTTTCTGTCTGAGCTCTCTCTCACTATCAACGCAGGGGCGTGTCCTTTCTGTCTGAGCTATCCCTCACTATCACAACTCAGGGGTGTGTCCTTTCTGTCTGAGCTATCCCTCACTATCACAATGCAGGGGCATGTCCTTTCTGTCTGAGCTATCCCTCACTATCACAACGCAGGGGCGTGTCCTTTCTGTCTGAGCTATCCCTCACTATCACAACTCAGGGGTGTGTCCTTTCTGTCTGAGCTATCCCTCACTATCACAACTCAGGGGTGTGTCCTTTCTGTCTGAGCTATCCCTCACTATCACAATGCAGGGGCATGCCCTTTCTGTCTGAGCTCTCTCTCACTATCAACGCAGGGGCGTGTCCTTTCTGTCTGAGCTATCCCTCACTATCACAATGCAGGGGCATGTCCTTTCTGTCTGAGCTATCCCTCACTATCACAACGCAGGGGCGTGTCCTTTCTGTCTGAGCTATCCCTCACTATCACAACTCAGGGGTGTGTCCTTTCTGTCTGAGCTATCCCTCACTATCACAACTCAGGGGTGTGTCCTTTCTGCTGAAGCTCTCTCCCTGTAACTGTCATAGCAGATAAGGTGGATAGAGAAATAGCTCAGTGGCTATATTAAATTTTCAATTAAAATCCAAGCCTAGCCTAAGGCCCCTTAGTGACCGCTGTAAAAAGGCGTGTGTGGGGTCACTAAGGGGCTAATGAGCGGTTAACACAGTGTTAAATGTGTCAGGAATTGGCTGCGACTCCAGCACTTGAAGTATTAGCATGGGGAAGTGTTCACATGATGCGTTTTCAGTGTTGAGTATGGCGATGAGGGTTAATGAATTAGATGGGATGAAGTTATGTAAGTCGGTACACCCCTGATGAAGCCGCGGGAGGCGAAAGCAGTCATGTGCCAATATTTGTACTTGTCGCTATTCTTCTATAAGTGGTGGGGAACCCGCTTGTTTTATTGCTATCTACCCAGTGTCCCAGCCCAGTGTGAACAGAAGAGTGGAGGGAACTGGCACAGGAGACCTGCGCTGAAGAGGGCGAAAGAAGCAGGCATTTACTAGAACGCCAAGCGGGAGAGCAACCCAGAGAACATACAGAGATTTGGGGCGGTGGAGTGGTGAGCCCTAAATAAATAAGGACGCTTGTGGGCAAATTTTTAATAGATTTTATTAAACTTTGGCGTTATTGGGGCACATTTATCAAGCTCGTCTGGTTTTCAGACTGGAATAGCAGATTCAGTCAGTATTTTGCAGGCTTTTTATTAACAGTCGCTCAGCAGTTGATGAATGAAGCGAGGCATCTTTGTATTAGGCCGCATTCATATCCCGGTTTAGCTACCTGATCTAGCGCAAATGCTGGCTGTCGGGCGGACAAAAAAAAAATGTTACATGCAACATCCTTTGTCCAGCATTTATGCCAGAAAACGGCCGTATATATAACCGCCAGACCTCACTGCAGTCAATGGGGATCCGGCGGCAAAGTAGAGGATCCGGCAAGGCCAGATCCTGCGAGATCCGTGCCGAATTTTGCAGAATGGAATGTCCGGCCCATAATCGACTGGTCCTATCCTTGTCCGTAATGGGGACAAGAATAGGACAAGTTCTATATTTTTGCAGATGCATCTGAACGGACATAGGGATGCGGACAGCGACAACCTGGACATCGGCCCACAGGGAAATTTCTTTGTAGGGTCTATGGCCAGTCCGCCGTGCATAAAAGTATATGTGACCAAAGAAATTCATAAATGGAAGAAAATATATTCATTCCATTCACAAGGAACATGAATGGTCAGTGTTATCTGACTCGTGTCTTATTGTGCTGTCATCCATAGGGCTTCTGCATCACACAGCATAGACTAAACATAGCAAGGTTTATAGGAAAAATGCCGTCCCCGCTCCATACATTCCTGTAGTATTAAACAGAGGCACAATAAAGAATGCAGACACTGAAAGAGAAGCCGCCAAAAGCATTCACACTGACTGCAACCAACAGGCCAGATATATTCATGAGGCGCAATGTTAGGCTGAGTTCACATCAGCGTTCAGCCTTTCCTATAACGGAGCAGGAGAGCGAAAGGACGGATTTGGCACATAACTGAGCCGAACGGAGCCTACGGACCCCTTAGACTATAATGGGGTCCGTTAGGTTTCCGCTCAGAAGATGATTTTGGAGCGGAGACAAAAGTTGTGCATGAAGGACTTTTGTCTCCACTTCAAAAATCTTCCTTTGAGCGGAAACCTAACGGACCCCATTATAGTCTATGGGGTCTGTAGGCTCCGTTCGGCTCAGTTATGTGCCAAATCCGTCCTTTCCGCTCTCCTGCTCCTATAACAGAGCAGGAGAATATAAGGGCTGAACCCTGATGTGAACGAAGCCTTAGATTGAAGGTGTTCTCTCATTTCAGTAAATGTCATTTATCATGTAGACAACATTAATACAAGGAACCTACTAATGTATTGTGATTGGCCATATTGCCTCCTACACTGGCTCGATTCCTTTTTCCATCACATTACACACTGCTCATATCCAGGGGTTATACTATAGGAAAAAGTGCTGGCCTATGCACACTCTCGCAGTGCCGGCCACCAGAGAGGCTAGCACCTTTTCCTAGTGTGCGTGCACGTCCACCGTTGATGGACTGCAGGGTGGTCGTAATCATGGATGCAGCATGTTGCACTGCCACACCATCATTACTTGCAATGTCGCTGTTTTGCCATACTCTTATGTTTTAGCAAGGGTGGCTGCAAAGTGAGTCTCTCGTTTTGCTAAACCAACGCATCTGTAGAGTGAATATAGGGGCCGTTCTTTCACGTGGGAAAGGAGTAATGCTCCATTTCCCCTGCGTTGGTGCTGAAGGGAAACCGAACACCTGCTGATGGGTTCCCTACAGATTACAGCTCATCATTGGGGGTCCCAGCAGTGTAACACCTTGGAATCATCCCTTTACCGACCAAGAACTATTACATTTAACCTTGATTCACCTTTTTTAAGGAGGTTATCCGGGAAAAGATATTTCTGACTTAGGGTCTATTCCCGCGTCCGCAGTGTTTAGCGCAATACACCGGGCCAGCACCCCTATAGAAATGCCTATTCTTGACCGCTATTGCATAATAGTAGAATAGGACATGTTCTATTTTTTTTCGGGAGCCGCAGACCGGAAATGCAGATGCGGACAGCATCGGCTGAAGGTGCCCTCCTGAATTCAATTGTAATACCGTCCTCAGGATGATGATACATCTTCATAGTGTGGGGCTGGCGGCAGTATTTTGTGCTGTACTGGGGTATTTGGGGCGGTATTTTGTTCTGCACTACAGTACTGCTGGCACTGCCTACTTGTGTTGCACGACCTTTTGTCAGTTTGGACCCAGCAACAACATGGGGCCACTTTTAAGATTTTTTTTCCAGGGCCACATTAAGCTCCCAGTCCTTTCCTGAGGATGTCATCATTATCTTTTTAAAGGGCTCGTTCACACGACCGTATGGCTTTTTCAATGTTTTGAGGGCCGTTTTAAAGGATCCATTTTTTGTTTCAGTAGTGTTTCTGATTCCGTTCCGTTTTTCAATATGCCATATACAGTATACAGTAAGTACATAGAAAAAATTGGGCTGGGCATAAAATTTTCAATAGATGGTTCTGCAAAAAACGGAACGGATACGGAAGACATACGGAGTACATTCCGTATGTGTTCCGGTTTTTTTGCGGACCCAATGACTTGAATAGAGCCACGGAAGGTGATTTGCGGGCAATAATAGGACATTCCCTTTTTTTTCGCTGAACCATTGAAATTAATGGTTCCGTACACGGAAATCAAAAAATGGCCCGTATACGGAACGCAAAAAAACGTTTGTGTGAACGAGCCCTAAGGATAACCCCTTTAAGATTATAAAAAGCTTTGTGACTTATTTCCTCATTCAGGAACATGAAAGCTGCATGTACATGAAGAGCGAAAGATCACGTTATATGGAAAGAAAAGGGCACACAAAATGTGATTTGCGCCAAAGACGTTGATTACAGTTGTGGCATAAGTTTTCAGGGTCCTAATAAAAATGGTGTGAATCCATTTTACCGCTCCAATGCTGTGTGAACAGAATAACTTAGGTAGTTATTGTAGGCAAACGGCCCTTTTCCATCACACTCCATCCAGGTGACCAGCAAAATGATGTAATACTGCGAGTCAGGGAGGCGCAGAAAGTGACCTGTCAACACCGCTTCTATCCAAACATGAAATATGAACGCGGGGATTCTGCTCCTGGATGGCTCACTTCCTAAGATCAGGTGTCCAGGCATAACACAGGGTAATCTTTAGTCTTCAGATCTTCATTCTGCCTTAGGGCTCATGCACGCACGACTGTTGGCTGTTTTGCGGTCCGCCAAACACGGATAACGGCCGTGTGCATTCCGCGGAACAGAACAGCTGGCCCCCAATAGAACAGTCCTATCCTTGTCCGTAATGCGGACAATAGGACGTGTTCTATTTATTTATTTTTTTCGGAAAGGCCATGTGGACATACGGAATGCACACCGACTCATTTCCGTTTTTTTGCGCCCCTATTGAAGTGAACGGTTCCACATACGGGCCGGAAAAAAATATGGAATGGACACAGAAAAAAAGAATTATAATTTGTGTGCATGAGCAAAAGATACACCACATGTAGAAAATGCATAAGAGAAATATAAAAAATCTAGACAGTTCTTCCCTAGTTAGATCATATCCTGTATCATACTGGAAGACTTATATTACATGTTCTCCCCTTCATCTCACAACCGTCTCTGGCTGTAAAGTGGCCGCACCAGTCCTCAACACTCAAAAAACTCTAGGGGTCCGTTCACATGGCGGATTTTGAAAGTCCGCCTCCAAAAATCTGTGCGGAATCTCCACTCATCCAAAGATGATGAAATGTATGAGGGGTTAGCAGCAACCTCTGGCACTCCAACTGTACTGCAACTCCCAGCATGCTCCATTCTCTTCTATGGGCAGCCAAGCAAGCGTGCATGCTGAGAGTTGCAGTTTCTCCACAGCTGGCATGCTGGAGATTGCCGATTCCAAAGTTATATGAATATTACAAAAAATATAGTGAAATTCCACGAATCAAGCATTGGATACTCCAGAAAGATGGATAATCTGGCACAGAACAGCAATAGAATGGAAATTTTCACAAGACCAGAAGCAAAAGGCTGAGCAGATAGAGGTAAAACTACCTTGAATAAACAGACCAGGACATTATAGGGCTTCCTTCCTGTACGTCCCATTACAAGTGGTCTCCATAGTCCCACAGGTTCCGATTACAAGGATCTGACCCACGTAGAACACAAATGGATTTTTGGAAAGCACTGGGCGGCTCAGTCATGGATGATTCCCGGGATGTTTCACATTCACCAGCAAAATATTTTTGTTGGAAACATATGTTCAGGGCGTTAACACAAGAAGACCTCACGATTTCCAATCTGCTGCATACAAGAGAAAGCTGAACGAGTGCCTGGAAGGATAGCCAGATATCTGCCGCACCGAGACACAAAACATGAATCTTCAAGTGTCTACAGACAAAGAGATTGTACTCACCAGACTCTGCTGCCACATGCACGGTGGGTCAATGCTCCCCAGGTGGCGGATTTATACAGTACGCCTCAGCTGCAGGACGGTTACCATAGTAAGGTCAGAGGCTAAACAGAAACTACATTAGGACAGACACGTGGGCAAATCCCTCCACCTAAGGTCAACAGGAAATGTGTGACACCTTCAGGTCCAGCACACCCTGGACACCACTGTGTTGTGGGAACATTTAACACCTGGTGGTTGAAGGAAGTGATATGGGCCTACCATGACAACAAAGGCTCTAGGCATTATTACATGCAAAATACAAATAAAAAGGGTTTTCAATACGTTGCCTCAATGTTTGAACGCCGCAGGTCCTAAATGTGAAGTGGGCTCTGTCCACAATCCGTCAAATGTGTTGAGGTGGACCGGGCGATTTCTGTTGGTAACTTCTCAGGTTCAAACAATCCAATTTTTTGCATATGGGTAAAACATCAGATTCCACAAAGAGGGCCCTGTGGAGTATCAAAGACCACGCCATAGTGAAGTACTGTAGACACTAGTCACATGCACTTGTATTTGTTATACTCGCAAGCGCCGGAGAAAATGCGGGCACATCAAACACATTCGCTCCCAGTTTCGCTAATTTGTTTATGTCCCTTTGGGAGAAGGAGAAGATTAGCCCATATTTGTTCAAAATATCTCAGTTTGGTAAACTAATCATCTGGAGGAGATATAATGACGCGGAGGGGACAGACAGGGTCTGGAAGACTTTATTGCGGAGCTAAATGTAAATGATTGGAACTTAAAATTCACCAGCGCAGCATTAGCAATGTAGCGGTGAATTTTCTGGACCTGACTATATTTGTCAATGGAGGTATCCTTAAGACGAAAACTTATTTTTAAGGATACAGATGTACGGTAAATGGCTATATTGACATGGATAGTTGCCATTATGGCCCATGGCTTCACAATATCCCTAAGGGACAGATAAAAAGGATCTATCGTAATTGTACTGACGTGACAGACTATAGAGAACAAAGCCAGATTAGATTTCCGCTTTACATTTTTTGCGCAGTACACCAGGCATGCCGGCCTTATAAAGAATGCCATCACAAAAAAATTGGACAGTATTGAAAAATGATCCTGTCCTGGGAAAGGAAATCCCGGATATTATTTTTAGAAAAGCCCCGAACCTTAGGAATCATTTAGTGCGTAGTGCGATCCCCATAGATAGTGGAAAACGAAAGCAAGATAAATTTGTATGGTGTGGGTTCTGCCTTCCATGCAGGAATAGGAACAGGAAAGGGAGGTTGAAAATGGTGTCTATGATCCATTCGAATAAAAGAAATAAGGACTAAACAATTAAAGGAGAAATTACATGTGGAAGTTCAGGGGTAGTCTACATGCTGGAGTGCCTGTGTGGCCTCCATTATGTGGGCCGCACGACGAGAAAGCTTAAAACACAAATACAAGAACATATAAGGAACATTAAAAAAGGTTTATAAACACATGGGGTCTCTCTACAGTTTAAAACCGCTCACCAGAAAACCCTGAGAGGACTTATGTTTGCTGGGGTGGAATTAGTGTAGGGGAATTGGCGGGGGATGAAGGAGGAGATACTATTGCAAAGATTGATCGACCAAAGGTGAAATGGATGTACGAGTTGGACACGATCCAACCACAGGGATGGAATGTGGAGTGTGATCGATGTGACACCGTGCCTGACATAACAAGATAACAAGAGACATATTTGCCGGTACCCACTTTTCTTTACGCTGTACCCTGTTGTGAGTAATAAATGAATGGAAACGGCTGCATCTCACGGTAGGTTCTCTGAGGATTGGTCAGTATGTACCACCTGGGTCGATGTGTGGAAGGGAGTTTATGAACGGGATCTCCCGTAAATGAAAATGTATATTTGTGTAGTTTTTATAAAAAGAATGGAAGGGTAGCTACCCTTAATATGAGGAGATTCGTTTTATATATAATGGAAGTCTATATTATAGATTAAAGTTTAAAACTTTTTATGGGATAAAAGTAAGAGTGGGGAGGGAGAATGAGAGGATATTTAAAGATCTTTCCTAATGATAGAGGTACACGCCTCTGATGAAGCATTGGAGCAAAAGCCGGGTCGGGCATGAGCACAAGGCTTTTCTTTTTACCCATTTTATGTGCATATACAGTCAGGTCCATAAATATCGACACAGTTCTAACATTTTTGGCTCTATACACCACCACAATGGATTTGAAATGAAATGAACAAGATGTGTTTTAACTGCAGACTGTCAGCTTTAATTTAATTTAAGGGTATTTACATCCAAATCAGGTGAACGGTGCAGGAATTACAACAGTTTGCATATGTGCCTCCCACTTGTTAAGGAACCAAAAGTTATGGGACATAATAATAATCATAAATCAAACTTTCACTTTTTAATACTTGGTTGTAAATCCTTTGCAGTCAATTACAGCCTGAAGTCTGGAACACATAGACATCACCAGACGCTGGGTATCATCCCTGGTGATGCTTTGCCAGGCCTCTACTGCAACTGTCTTCAGTTCCTGCTTGTTCTTGGGGCATTTTCCCTTCAGTTTTGTCTTCAGCAAGTGACATGCATGCTCAATCGGATTCAGGTCAGGTGATTGACTTGGCCATTGCATAACATTTCACTTCTTTCCCTTAAAAAACTCTTTGGTTGCTTTTGCAGTATGCTTTGGGTCATTGTCCATCTGCACTGTGAAGCGCCATCCAATGAGTTCTGAAGCATTTGGCTGAATATGAGCAGATAATATTGCCCGAAACATTTCAGAATTCATCCTGCTGCTTTTGTCAGCAGTCACATCATCAATAAATACAAGAGAACCAGTTCCATTGGCAGCCATACAGGCCCACACCATGACACTACCACCACCATGCTTCACTGATGAGGTAGTATGCTTAGGATCATGAGAAGTTCCTTTCCTTCTCCATATTCTTCTCTTCCCATCACTCTGGTACAAGTTGATCTTGGTCTCATCTGTCCATAGGATGTTGTTCCAGAACTGTGAAGGCTTTTTTAGATGTCGTTTGGCAAACTCTAATCTGGCCTTCCTGTATTTCAGGCTCACCAATGGTTTACATCTTTTGGTGAACCCTCTGTATTCACTCTGGTGAAGTCTTCTCTTGATTGTTGACTTTGACACACATACACCTACCTCCTGGAGAGTGTTCTTGATCTGGCCAACTGTTGTGAAGGGTGTTTTCTTCACCAGGAAAAGAATTCTTCGGTCATCCACCACAGTTGTTTTCCGTGGTCTTCCGGGTCTTTTGGTGTTTCTGAGCTCACCGGTCCATTCCTTCTTTTTAAGAATGTTCCAAACAGTTGTTTTGGCCACGCCTAATGTTTTTGCTATCTCTCTGATGGGTTTGTTGTGTTTTTTCAGCCTAATGATGGCTTGCTTCACTGATAGTGACAGCTCTTTGGATCTCATCTTGAGAGTTGACAGCAACAGATTCCAAATGCAAATAGCACACTTGAAATGAACTCTGGACCTTTTATCTGCTCATTGTAATTGGGATAATGAGGGAATAACACACACCTGGCCAGGGAACAGCTGAGAAGCCAATTGTCCCATTACTTTTGGTCCCTTAACAAGTGGGAGGCACATATGCAAACTGTTGTAATTCCTACACCATTCACCTGATTTGGATGTAAATACCCTTAAATTAAAGCTGACAGTCTGCAGTTAAAGCACATCTTGTTTGTTTCATTTCAAATCCATTGTGGTGGTGCATAGAACCAAAAATTTTAGAATTGTGTTGATGTCCCAATATTTATGGACCTGACTGTATTTATCTACGCTTGTGAGTATAATAAAAAATAAAAATTTTAGGCAAAGTGTTTGCAGTGCTTCACTATTGGAGCGAATTTCTCTTCTGTAGAATTAAACAAGGGAGAGACACACGAGACGTCATATTTGTTTGATGTGCCAGCATTTTCTCCGGCGCTTGCGAGTATAACAAATACAAGTGCATGTGACTAGTGTCTACAGTACTTCACTATGGCGCGGTCTTTGATACTCCACAGGGCTCTCTGTGAGAGGAAGATCTTTGTGGAATCTGATGTTTTTACCCATATGCACAAAATTGGATGGTTTGAACTTGAGAAGTTACAAACAGAAATCGTGCAGTCCACTTAAACGCATTATTACATGCAAAGTATATTTTATACTGACGTCTGAAACCAGTCACTTAGGCCGGTTTTCTGGAGGTGGCCTATGGCTTGTACACTGGAGAAGAAGAAGCAGGTTTCCTCCAGCCCTGACGGCTTCCCCCGATTATACATGTGGACCCGGGGCTTCACAAGCATACGCTACACTGCCCTATACAGATGCCGGGGTACCACACTGCCCTATGGAGGAGCCCACTGAGTAGCAGGATTCCTCCAGCCCTGACGGCTTCCCCCCGATTATACATGTGGACCCGGGGCTTCACAAGCATACGCTACACTGCCCTATACAGATGCCGGGGTACCACACTGCCCTATGGAGGAGCCCACTGAGTAGCAGGATTCCTCCAGCCCTGACAGCTTCCCCAGATTATACATGTGGACCCGGGGCTTCACAAGCATACGCTACACGGCCCTATACAGATGCCGGGGTACCACACTGCCCTATGGAGGAGCCCACTAAGAAGCAGGATTCCTCCAGCCCCGACGGCTTCCCCCCGATTATACATGTGGACCCGGGGCTTCACAAGCATACGCTACACTGCCCTATACAAATGCCGGGGTACCACACTGCCCTATGGAGGAGCCCACTGAGAAGCAGGTTTCCTCCAGCCCTGACGGCTTCCCCAGATTATACATGTGGACCCGGGGCTTCACAAGCATACGCTACACGGCCCTATACAGATGCCAGGGTACCACACTGCCCTATGGAGGAGCCAACTGAGTAGCAGGATTCCTCCAGCCCTGACGGCTTCCCCCGATTATACACGTGGACCCGGGGCTTCACAAGCATACGCTACACTGCCCTATACAGATGCCGGGGTACCACACTAGGAGCCCACTGAGAAGCAGGATTCCTCCAGCCCTGACGGCTTCCCCCGATTATACATGTGGACCCGGGGCTTCACAAGCATACGCTACATGGCCCTATACAGATGCCGGGGTATCACACTAGCAGCCCACTGAGAAGCAGGTTTCCTCCAGCCCTGACGGCTTCCCCCGATTATACATGTGGACCCGGGGCTTCACAAGCATACGCTACACTGCCCTATACAAATGCCGGAGTACCACACTGCCCTATGGAGGAGCCCACTGAGTAGCAGGATTGCTCCAGCCCTGACGGCTTCCCCCGATTATACATGTGGACCCGGGGCTTCACAAGCATACGCTACACGGCCCTATACAGATGCCGGGGTACCACACTGCCCTATGGAGGAGCCAACTGAGAAGCAGGATTCCTCCAGCCCTGACGGCTTCCCCCCGATTATACATGTGGACCCGGGGCTTCACAAGCATACGCTACACGGCCCTATACAAATGCCGGAGTACCACACTGCCCTATGGAGGAGCCCACTGAGAACCAGGATTCCTCCAGCCCTGACGGCTTCCCCCGATTATACATGTGGACCCGGGGCTTCACAAGCATACGCTACACGGCCCTATACAAATGCCGGAGTACCACACTGCCCTATGGAGGAGCCCACTGAGAACCAGGATTCCTCCAGCCCTGACGGCTTCCCCCGATTATACATGTGGACCCGGGGCTTCACAAGCATACGCTACACGGCCCTATACAAATGCCGGAGTACCACACTGCCCTATGGAGGAGCCCACTGAGTAGCAGGATTCCTCCAGCCCTGACGGCTTCCCCCGATTATACATGTGGACCCGGGGCTTCACAAGCATACGCTACACGGCCCTATACAGATGCCGGGGTACCACACTGCCCTATGGAGGAGCCAACTGAGAAGCAGGATTCCTCCAGCCCCGACGGCTTCCCCCGATTATACATGTGGACCCGGGGCTTCACAAGCATACGTTACACGGCCCTATACAGATGCCGGGGTACCACACTGCCCTATGGAGGAGCCCACTGAGAAGCAGGATTCCTCCAGCCCCGACGGCTTCCCCCGATTATACACGTGGACCCGGGGCTTCACAAGCATACGTTACACGGCCCTATACAGATGCCGGGGTACCACACTGCCCTATGGAGGAGCCAACTGAGAAGCAGGTTTCCTCCAGCCCTGACGGCTTCCCCCGATTATACATGTGGACCCGGGGCTTCACAAGCATACGTTACACGGCCCTATACAGATGCCGGGGTACCACACTGCCCTATGGAGGAGCCAACTGAGAAGCAGGTTTCCTCCAGCCCTGACGGCTTCCCCCGATTATACATGTGGACCCGGGGCTTCACAAGCATACGCTACACGGCCCTATACAGATGCCAGGGTACCACACTAGGAGCCCACTGAGTAGCAGGATTCCTCCAGCCCTGACGGCTTCCCCCGATTATACATGTGGACCCGGGGCTTCACAAGCATACGCTACACGGCCCTATACAGATGCCGGGGTACCACACTGCCCTATGGAGGAGCCAACTGAGAAGCAGGATTCCTCCAGCCCCGACGGCTTCCCCCGATTATACATGTTGACCCGGGGCTTCACAAGCATACGTTACACGGCCCTATACAGATGCCGGGGTACCACACTGCCCTATGGAGGAGCCCACTGAGAAGCAGGATTCCTCCAGCCCCGACGGCTTCCCCCGATTATACACGTGGACCCGGGGCTTCACAAGCATACGTTACACGGCCCTATACAGATGCCGGGGTACCACACTGCCCTATGGAGGAGCCAACTGAGAAGCAGGATTCCTCCAGCCCTGACGGCTTCCCCCGATTATACATGTGGACCCGGGGCTTCACAAGCATACGTTACACGGCCCTATACAGATGCCGGGGTACCACACTGCCCTATGGAGGAGCCAACTGAGAAGCAGGTTTCCTCCAGCCCTGACGGCTTCCCCCGATTATACATGTGGACCCGGGGCTTCACAAGCATACGCTACACGGCCCTATACAGATGCCAGGGTACCACACTAGGAGCCCACTGAGTAGCAGGATTCCTCCAGCCCTGACGGCTTCCCCCGATTATACATGTGGACCCGGGGCTTCACAAGCATACGCTACACGGCCCTATACAGATGCCGGGGTACCACACTGCCCTATGGAGGAGCCAACTGAGAAGCAGGATTCCTCCAGCCCCGACGGCTTCCCCCGATTATACATGTTGACCCGGGGCTTCACAAGCATACGTTACACGGCCCTATACAGATGCCGGGGTACCACACTGCCCTATGGAGGAGCCCACTGAGAAGCAGGATTCCTCCAGCCCCGACGGCTTCCCCCGATTATACACGTGGACCCGGGGCTTCACAAGCATACGTTACACGGCCCTATACAGATGCCGGGGTACCACACTGCCCTATGGAGGAGCCAACTGAGAAGCAGGTTTCCTCCAGCCCTGACGGCTTCCCCCGATTATACATGTGGACCCGGGGCTTCACAAGCATACGTTACACGGCCCTATACAGATGCCGGGGTACCACACTGCCCTATGGAGGAGCCAACTGAGAAGCAGGTTTCCTCCAGCCCTGACGGCTTCCCCCGATTATACATGTGGACCCGGGGCTTCACAAGCATACGCTACACGGCCCTATACAGATGCCAGGGTACCACACTAGGAGCCCACTGAGTAGCAGGATTCCTCCAGCCCTGACGGCTTCCCCCGATTATACATGTGGACCCGGGGCTTCACAAGCATACGCTACACGGCCCTATACAGATGCCGGGGTACCACACTGCCCTATGGAGGAGCCAACTGAGAAGCAGGATTCCTCCAGCCCCGACGGCTTCCCCCGATTATACATGTTGACCCGGGGCTTCACAAGCATACGTTACACGGCCCTATACAGATGCCGGGGTACCACACTGCCCTATGGAGGAGCCCACTGAGAAGCAGGATTCCTCCAGCCCCGACGGCTTCCCCCGATTATACACGTGGACCCGGGGCTTCACAAGCATACGTTACACGGCCCTATACAGATGCCGGGGTACCACACTGCCCTATGGAGGAGCCAACTGAGAAGCAGGTTTCCTCCAGCCCTGACGGCTTCCCCCGATTATACATGTGGACCCGGGGCTTCACAAGCATACGTTACACGGCCCTATACAGATGCCGGGGTACCACACTGCCTTATGGAGGAGCCAACTGAGAAGCAGGTTTCCTCCAGCCCTGACGGCTTCCCCCGATTATACATGTGGACCCGGGGCTTCACAAGCATACGCTACACGGCCCTATACAGATGCCAGGGTACCACACTAGGAGCCCACTGAGTAGCAGGATTCCTCCAGCCCTGACGGCTTCCCCCGATTATACATGTGGACCCGGGGCTTCACAAGCATACGCTACACGGCCCTATACAGATGCCGGGGTACCACACTGCCCTATGGAGGAGCCAACTGAGAAGCAGGATTCCTCCAGCCCCGACGGCTTCCCCCGATTATACATGTTGACCCGGGGCTTCACAAGCATACGTTACACGGCCCTATACAGATGCCGGGGTACCACACTGCCCTATGGAGGAGCCCACTGAGAAGCAGGATTCCTCCAGCCCCGACGGCTTCCCCCGATTATACACGTGGACCCGGGGCTTCACAAGCATACGTTACACGGCCCTATACAGATGCCGGGGTACCACACTGCCCTATGGAGGAGCCAACTGAGAAGCAGGATTCCTCCAGCCCTGACGGCTTCCCCCGATTATACATGTGGACCCGGGGCTTCACAAGCATACGCTACACGGCCCTATACAGATGCCAGGGTACCACACTAGGAGCCCACTGAGAAGCAGTATTCCTCCAGCGCTGACGGCTTCCCCCGATTATACATGTGGACCCGGGGCTTCACAAGCATACGCTACACGGCCCTATACAGATGCCAGGGTACCACACTAGGAGCCCACTGAGAAGCAGGATTCCTCCAGGCAGGCTAGGTTCTTCGGTACTGGTGACCACCGATACTCATCTCTTGTGGAGACCGCTCAGTCTAGCTGGGGGGGGGGGGGGGGGGAGGTTTCTTGCTGGCAGCCATTATCCCAGAAGTAGGCTACATAAAGTAGCATCCTAGCGAACAGACTGCGATAGACTAAGTAAAAAGTGGCCATTTGCAGGGCGAGTCCCAGGGACGCTGTGATTTACTGTCCAGGCTCTTCTCTATGGCAGTTCCTATGGGGGGGGGGGGGGGCTCCAGAGTGGTCACCAGCTCCAGCACTGTGCACAGGCACGAGTCGTGTAACTGTAGCAATGTATATGATGTGATCACTGTATACAGAGAGTGGTGGTGACATAACAGGGTAATCAGAACATAGCAGCCATCACACAGGAGAATCAGACATCTATAGGACAGGCCAGAGGCTGCATCACAGACAGCAGTGATCCTATGTGTCAGAAGATTAAGTGATCGGAGCCACACCAACAAGTGCAGAAAACCCCACCAATCCCCGGATCCTACCCTGCTCCCGGCAGCCAGCTCCCGGTGCCTCACTTCCACGCTCTGCGCCGCTCGGTTGCCAAGCGCCCGGGGAACGCGGGGAGGGCTGAAATGAGACACACAGACCACAAGGCCAGAGTAGCTGAGCCGTAGAGACAATCGATTTTTTTCTCTGCGTCGTGCAGCTACACATAATGCCTTGGAGGGCGGAGCTTTATGTTGCTAGGTTACTAGTGACAGAAGGCAGCGTTCAGCGAAGCCGTCTTGGCGCTCAAACCTGGCGCTTTTCTGACGTCAGAAGCCCCGCCCCGCCGTCCGCCGCTATTTTCTAGCTTCCCCCTGCCAGCGGCGCGCGGTGCGATTGGCCGTTTGGAGACGTTGACAGATCCACGCTCGATAAGCTCGGCAATCATCGGAGCTCTGCTACTTCCCTTAGTAGGTGAGTGGAGCCGCTCGGCAGGGATGTCTGCGGCGGAGGAGGACACGGAGCTGAGGGATCTGCTCATCCACACGCTGGAGAATAACGGCGTCCTGAACAAGATAAAGGCCGAGCTGCGGGCGTCCGTCTTCCTGGCGCTGGAGGAGCAGGAGCGGGCGGAGAACAAGCCTTCCCTCATCAACGAGAGTCTCCGGCAGTTCCTGGCCACTAGAGATGGCCGCCTGGTAGCCGGCCTGCTCACAGACTTCCTGCAGCACTTCCACCTGGACTTCACCCTGGCCGTGCTGCAGCCTGAAGCCTGCCTGCCCAGCGCTCCGGACGAGCGGACGTCAACCTGCCGAGAGCTGGGGCTCCCCGTGTCCAAGGCGCCGCTGCTCCTGGAGCTGCTCAGACGATTCCAGCAGAGAGATGCGGCGCGGCCTGTACCGCAGGAGCTGCCCCCGGAGGACATCGCTGAGGCGCAAGCCAAGTTCAAGCAGTGCTACCGGGAGGATTCCCGGGAGGTCGGCGAGGAGGCGCTGCGGGCGCTCTTGTCGGACCTCTGCCCGCACTTCAGCCGGAGCATGCTGGACAGGTACGTGACGGACGAGCTGGCGGGCAGGGACGGCGTGGACGAGCAGGGCTTCCTGGCCATGTATCGGCGGCTCTTCCTGCAGTGCAGGAGCGTGGTGACCCGTGACCTCCCGCCTGGAGACCCCTCCAAGACCGACCCCCGGCAGGATGAAGACGACCTAGAAGGAGACTCTTTCTTTGATGACCCTATACCCAAGCCCGAGAAAACATATGGCTGGAAGGAGGAGAGCAATGGGGCCCATCCAGGGGCCACACACTCGCAGAGCTCCCGGTCAGGGTCACGTAAGGTTAGTGATCAGGACGGAGATGGCTCACTGAAGGAGCTGAGGTCCACCTTTGAGAAGGCTGCCAATGAGGAGGACTACATGGATGACTTCCACAGCAGCAGTCAGCGCTCTGAGCTCAGTATAGGAGAGGACCTGGAGGAGGAGCTGTCTGTGGATGACCTGACTGCCAGTGACCACAAGCTGGAGGAGCTCACCCTGGACAACTCCATCTCCCACCTCAGTGATGTGGCGGACTACCTGGAGGATATCTCGTGAGAGGTCGGACATGTCTGCTCTCGCATTAAGAGGCTTGTTACACTGCGTGGTTATATCCAGGAGAAAAGATGCCGCCACCTGGTTGGCGAAATGGTCAGAAGATATCTACAAAAGATACCCATTAGACTATGTTCTGGTTACTGTGACATCTTCTCAAGTGGTGCTCCTCCATATCTGCTGTGATGATGGATATTGGTCATCTGTGGGGTTCCACCATATGTAGAAGAATTAGACATATTTTTGGTATATAGACTCAGGTATAAAAATAAAATATTTTACAACTTGTTCTTTATGGAAGCATTGGTTTAGTTGTGTCAGCAGCTGCATAAAAGTATGGATGATCACAGGGGGTCTTCATGTCTGCGGGAAGATGCCCCAGACTTATCACTGTGGCTCGGGCTGGATGATAGATCTGGTACAGGGGTGGACCCTTGTCTAACTTCGTACCACCTGCTTCATGCACTCGACCTTGTCCATATTTTGCTCCTCAAACCCCTCGTCTGCAAAGTACAGATACCTTCTGTGTGCAGCAATAGAAAGACAAGAATAGGGCCTGAACAGAGTTTACGGATCTAGCAGTGTATACCCCTTAGACGTAAAAGGGGTTGTCTGAGTGTTTAATACTGATGACCTATTCTCAGAATAGGTCATCACTCTGATTGGTGGTGGTCCAACTCCTGGCACCCCCGACTGGTTAGCTGTTTGAAGATGCTGCAGTGCTCCCATGAGCGTTGTGGTCTCCTCCACAGCTTACCAATCACAGCACCGTCCATTGGATCACTTCTGTGCTTGGTATCGCAGCACAACTCCATTGACTTCAATGAGGTTGAGCTGTACCTAGGCTTTGTTACGGATGAATGTGATGTCACTATTGTGGCGCCCACGAAGCTCTGCAGTCCCTTCAAAGTACAGCTGTTGGGTGGGGAGTGTCAGGAGTTGGACCCCCACCGATCAGATACTGATGACCAATCCTGAGTATAGGTCATCAGTAGATTCGTCTCTGTACGGTATTAGAATATATCTGCTCCGATGAGCCAAAGTCCGTTATTTATGAAGTCGCACAAAACTTGGGCCTCGTTCACATCACCGTTTCTCCTTTCCGGCTCCGTTGAGCAGGAGAACGGAAAGGACGGATTCTGCAGATAACTGAGTGTAACGGAGCCTAAAGACCCCATAGACTATAATGGGGTCCGTTCGGTGTCCGCTCAGAGCATGATTTTTGAGCGGAGACGAAAGTCCTGCATGCAGTTATCTTCAGAATCCGTCCTTTCCGTTCTGCTCCTCAATGGAGTCGGAGAACGTAAAGGAGAAACGGTGATGTGAACGAGGCCTAAGTTGGATAACTGTTAATTGATTTTGATAGTGAAAAACGACTTCAAAACTTGGAACCGAACTCGGCTTTGGGTCCAAGTGGTAGCTTAGAACTGAGTTTGGTTCCAAGGTTTTTTACATTCTAATACTGTACGGAGACGAATCTCCTTCCAGTATTATAACACATTTTTTAGTGAAGTACAGGGAGGAGACACCAGGGTTTCTCAATGTGCGCCTCCTTTTCCCTGGCTGTGCCGCGATCCAATCACATCGGAGAGCGTCACAGCCAGGGAAAAAAAAAAGTTTAGCGATCCACTGTGATTGGATCGCGGCACAGCCAGGGAGAAGGAGGCGCCCATTGAGAAACCCTGGCGTCTCCTCCCTGTACCGATGCTCAGTATTAACATACTGAGCGGGAAAACTGCAGGAGCGATATTTTAAAAAATCAGGCAGGGATGGCAGCATCAGCGGGGGGTATTCTGCAAGTAAAGGTATATATCTTAATTAATAAAAAAAAAACATGAAAGCTCCTCTTTAAACAGTTTTTTCCCAATCACATGCCCTGCACCTGTCCGATCCTACGGCTCCTGAAGCAACAGCGCTCTGATTACGTCACTGGGCTCGGCGGATGCCCAGTGACACTATTGAGGCTGTTGCCCTCAGGAGTCGTAGGATCGGACAGGCGAAGGCAGTTGGCGATACTGCGGCTGCGCGAGATTTCATGGGCAAGAAAGGATGAAGCAAGGTTCGGCTGTTGAATAAATTATATGACGTAGCGGAGGGGGCGGCGCCCTTCGGCTCGGCTGTGGGAGGAAATTTATTTATGAAGAGGCGTGCTGGGCACTGCAGGGGGGCGTTACTGGGCTCTAGAAGAGAGGAATAACGCCCCTCTGGGCACCTTGAAGGTTCATTAGCAGATCTGAAAAATAGTTTTTTATCTAAATGACAACATGAATAAAAGAAAGAAGACCCTTGCTGGAATGAAGGTAGTTTAGTGAACTTTGCAATGGTAACCGCTTAATATGCTCAAACTAGGTGACAGATTCCCTTTAAAGCCATAGTGGTTCAGCCATAAAAAAAAAATTACTAGTACATTCTATAACCTAGATCAAATAGTCAATGAAGAATTGAGAAAGGATCATATAGCAGGGCTCCAGATGGCGACCAAAATGGTCGCCAATGCGACTTAGAATTTACAAATTGCGACAAGACTTTTTAGTCTTGTCGCCATTTGCGACTAGACCCGCAGCACAGAATACAGCGGCAGGCATCGGAGCGGATAGTTCTCTGCCCCGCCGCCGATGTTCTTCTCAGCAGCGCAGAGGAGAAGGAGTCTCTCCCTCCCCCCTGTACTGCTGCCGCCGCTGCCAATCTGAAGAGAGACTGGAGGAAGAGGGGAGGGGCTGTGGCCACTGCGCCACCAATGAAGATAACTGACCTGTTAATACAAATACAGGAGGCGGTGATACCCGACCTCTGACAGGGAGCTGCGATCAGCGGCAGTTAACCCTTCAGGTGCGGTACCTGAGGGGTTAACTGCAGCAGATCGCAGCTCCCTGTCATAGAGGTCGGGTGCCGGCTATTTGATTCCGGTACCCGCCTCTTGTATTTTTATTAACAGGTCAGTTATCTTCATTGGTGGCGCAGTGCCCCCCCCAACACCCCAGTATAATAAACATTGGTGGCGCAGTGCCAATGAGGGTTAAAAAAAAATTAACTCGCCTCCTCCAGTTGATCGCGCATCTGCCGGTGTCCTGTTCTTTCTTCAGGACCTGTGGTGTCTAATTAGGTTGGCTAGTGGACTAAATTTGAAAGTAAAAGTAAATCTTCCTTCATTCCTAGGTTTTTTATCTTTGCTCCTATGTAGGAGTATGCCCTGTGTATATGCTCCTGCCTTCTCTAGGGCTCTATTGAGATCCCTCACTGGGTATCCCCTCCTTATTAATCTTTCTTTTAATTCATTCGCCTGGCTGATGTATCCCTCATGAGTATTATTGATTCTTCTTATGAGTCTTATGAACTGCCCGTATGGTACTGATTCCTTAACACTACTTGGATGGAAACTGTCATGGTGCAGGAGGGAATTGGTTGCAGTGGGTGACAATACTACCACCGCTAATAGAAAACTTATCCGTCCCCCATTGACTTTCAATGGTGTTCAAGACGGATCAATCATGGCTATAGAAGACATAATACAACCGGATCCGTTCATGATGGATGCATGCGGTTGTATTATTGTAATGAAGCGTTTTGCAGATCCATGACGGATCCGCAAAAAAACTCTAATGTGAAAGTAGCCTTACTTGCTTTTAATTGATTAATAAAACGTATATTGATTATAAGCAGTCTGTCATCCATTTTATAGGTAGTTTCTGCTATTATATCTATGCCATAGGCTTTAACCCATTCGTTTATATTTGATTAGTGATTAAATATAATTCTCCATATAACTTATTAAACTTGATAAAATTACGGTGGTGACTGTATAGGCAAAGTATAGACATTAAAGCCTCAGTTTTTTCAAGTGCTTGTATTTTCAATTTTGTCATAGAACATAATTAGTGTCCTTCGGATCCATGTTTTAAAATGGTTTGAAAGTTTAAAAATCAAATCCCAAAAGTTATTCACCGAAGTCCCGCAAGACTTTGGTGATAACGAATTTGCCTCACCGGAGCCCATATATTTGAATGCTGTACGAAGACTAATCTCCGTACAGCATTCAAACAAAGTTTTGACCGAAGCGACTTCGGATCTATGATCCAAATTTGGCTTCGCTAAACACGAATTATGTTAGTGTTCGTCGAATCCATGTTTAAAAATTGATGGCTGAAGTTATAACTCACTTTGCCCCACCGGAACCCATATATTTTAATGATGTATGTAGATGGGTCTAGGTACAGCATTAAAAACGAAGTCCATTTGCTCAACACTAAACTTAACCACTTGCCGCACGCCCAACGCCGAAAGGCGTCATCGCGGCGGCTCCCCCAGGCTACGCTAACGCCAATAGGCGTCATCTCGCGTGAGCCGGGATTTCCTGTGAACGCGCGCACACAGGCGCGCGCGCTCACAGGAACGGAAGGTAAGAGAGTTGATCTCCAGCCTGCCAGCGGCGATCGTTCGCTGGCAGGCTGGAGATGTGATTTTTTTAACCCCTAACAGGTATATTAGACGCTGTTTTGATAACAGCGTCTAATATACCTGCTACCTGGTCCTCTGGTGGTCCCCTTTGTGTGGATCGACCACCAGAGGACACAGGTAGCTCAGTAAAGTAGCACCAAGCACCACTACACTACACTACACCCCCCCCCCCCCGTCACTTATTAGCCCCTGATCACCCCATATAGACTCCCTGATCACCCCCCTGTCATTGATTACCCCCCCTGTAAAGCTCCATTCAGATGTCCGCATGATTTTTACGGATCCACTGATAGATGGATCGGATCCGCAAAACGCACACGGACGTCTGAATGGAGCCTTACAGGGGCGTGATCAATGACTGTGGTGACCACCCCATATAGACTCCCTGATTACCCCCCTGTCATTGATCACACCCCTGTAAAGCTCCATTCAGATGTCCGCATGATTTTTACGGATCCACTGATAGATGGATCGGATCCGCAAAACGCACACGGACGTCTGAATGGAGCCTTACAGGGGCGTGATCAATGACTGTGGTGACCACCCCATATAGACTCCCTGATCACCCCCCTGTCATTGATTACCCCCCCTGTCATTGATCACACCCCTGTAAAGCTCCATTCAGACGTCCGCATGATTTTTACGGATCCACTGATAGATGGATCGGATCCGCAAAACACATACAGGCGTCTCCGTGGAGCCTTCCAGGGGGGGTGATCACCCCATATAGACTCCCTGATCACCCCCCTGTCATTGATCACCCCCCCCTGTCAGGCTGCATTCAGATGTCCGTATGATTTTTACGGATCCACGGATACATGGATCAGATCCGCAAAACACATACGGACATCTGAATGGAGCCTTACAGGGGCATGATCAATGACTGTGGTGATCACCCCATATAGACTCCCTGATCACCCCCCTGTCATTGATCACCCCCCTGTCATTGATTACCCCCCTGTCATTGATCACACCCCTGTAAAGCTCCATTCAGACGTCCGCATGATTTTTACGGATCCACTGATAGATGGATCGGATCCGCAAAACTCATACAGGCGTCTCCCTGGAGCCTTCCAGGGGGGGTGATCACCCCATATAGACTCCCTGATCACCCCCCTGTCAGGCTGCATTCAGATGTCTGTATGATTTTTACGGATCCACGGATACATGGATCGGATCCGCAAAACACATACGGACATCTGAATAGAGGCTTATAGGGGGGTGATCAATGACAGGGGGGTGATCACCCCATATAGACTCCCTGATCACCCCCCTGTCATTGATCACCCCCCTGTCATTGATCACCCCCCTGTAAGGCTCCATTCAGACATTTTTTTGGCCCAAGTTAGCAGAATATATATTTTTTTTTTTTCTTACAAAGTCTCATATTCCACTAACTTGTGTCAAAAAATAAAATCTCACATGAACTCACCATACCCCTCACGGAATCCAAATGCGTAAAATTTTTTAGACATTTATATTCCAGACTTCTTCTCACGCTTTAGGGCCCCTAGAATGCCAGGGCAGTATAAATACCCCACATGTGACCCCATTTCGGAAAGAAGACACCCCCAGGTATTCCGTGAGGGGCATATTGAGTCCATGAAAGATTGAAATTTTTGTCCCAAGTTAGCGGAAAGGGAGACTGTGAGAAAAAAATAAAAAATATCAATTTCCGCTAACTTGTGCCAAAAAAAAAAAATTTCTATGAACTCGCCATGCCCCTCATTGAATACCTTGGGGTGTCTTCTTTCCAAAATGGGGTCACGTGTGGGGTATTTATACTGCCCTGGCATTCTAGGGGCCCCAAAGCGTGAGAAGAAGTCTGGTATCCAAATGTCTAAAAATGCCCTCCTAAAAGGAATTTGGGCACCTTTGCGCATCTAGGCTGCAAAAAAGTGTCACACATCTGGTATCGCCGTACTCAGGAGAAGTTGGGGAATGTGTTTTGGGGTGTCATTTTACATATACCCATGCTGGGTGAGAGAAATATCTTGGTCAAATGCCAACTTTGTATAAAAAAATGGGAAAAGTTGTCTTTTGCCAAGATATTTCTCTCACCCAGCATGGGTATATGTAAAATGACACCCCAAAACACATTCCCCAACTTCTCCTGAGTACGGAGATACCAGATGTGTGACACTTTTTTGCAGCCTAGGTGGGCAAAGGGGCCCATATTCCAAAGAGCACCTTTCGGATTTCACAGGTCATTTACCTACTTACCACACATTAGGGCCCCTGGAAAATGCCAGGGCAGTATAACTACCCCACAAGTGACCCCATTTTGGAAAGAAGACACCCCAAGGTATTCCGTGAGGGGCATGGCGAGTTCCTAGAATTTTTTATTTTTTGTCACAAGTTAGTGGAAAATGATGATTTTTTTTTTCTTTTCTTTTTTCATACAAAGTCTCATATTCCACTAACTTGTGACAAAAAATAGAAACTTCCATGAACTCACTATGCCCATCAGCGAATACCTTGGGGTCTCTTCTTTCCAAAATGGGGTCACTTGTGGGGTAGTTATACTGCCCTGGCATTCTAGGGGCCCAAATGTGTGGTAAGGAGTTTGAAATCAAATTCTGTAAAAAATGACCAGTGAAATCCGAAAGGTGCTCTTTGGAATGTGGGCCCCTTTGCCCACCTAGGCTGCAAAAAAGTGTCACACATCTGGTATCTCCGTACTCAGGAGAAGTTGGGGAATGTGTTTTGGGGTGTCATTTTACATATACCCATGCTGGGTGAGAGAAATATCTTGGCAAAAGACAACTTTTCCCATTTTTTTATACAAAGTTGGCATTTGACCAAGATATTTATCTCACCCAGCATGGGTATATGTAAAAAGACACCCCAAAACACATTCCCCAACTTCTACTGAATACGGAGATACCAGATGTGTGACACTTTTTTGCAGCCTAGGTGGGCAAAGGGGCCCATATTCCAAAGAGCACCTTTCGGATTTCACTCGTCATTTTTTACAGAATTTGATTTCAAACTCCTTACCACACATTTGGGCCCCTAGAATGCCAGGGCAGTATAGCTACCCCACAAGTGACCCCATTTTGGAAAGAAGAGACCCCAAGGTATTTCGTGATGGGCATAGTGAGTTCATAGAACTTTTTATTTTTTGTCACAAGTTAGTGGAATATGAGACTTTGTAAGAAAAAAAAATAAAAAATAAAAATCATCATTTTCCGCTAACTTGTGACAAAAAATAAAAAGTTCTATGAACTCACTATGCCCATCAGCGAATACCTTAGGGTGTGTACTTTCCGAAATGGGGTCATTTGTGGGGTGTTTGTACTGTCTGGCCATTGTAGAACCTCAGGAAACATGACAGGTGCTCAGAAAGTCAGAGCTGCTTCAAAAAGCGGAAATTCACATTTTTGTACCATAGTTTGTAAACGCTATAACTTTTACCCAAACCATTTTTTTTTTTACCCAAACATTTTTTTTTTTATCAAAGACATGTAGAACAATAAATTTAGAGCAAAATTTATATATGGATCTCGTTTTTTTTGCAAAATTTTACAACTGAAAGTGAAAAATGTCATTTTTTTGCAAAAAAATCGTTAAATTTTGATTAATAACAAAAAAAGTAAAAATGTCAGCAGCAATGAAATACCACCAAATGAAAGCTCTATTAGTGAGAAGAAAAGGAGGTAAAATTCATTTGGGTGGTAAGTTGCATGACCGAGCAATAAACCGCTAAAGTTGTGGAGTGCCGATTTGTAAAAAAGGGCCTGGTCTTTAGGGGGGTATAAACCTGTGGTCCTTAAGTGGTTAATCTTTGTCAATTTATTTAAATAATCGCCCCAATCTTTACTAAAAACATCATCAACATTAGGAGGGCATTGAAACCTCAATCTTTTCCCCTAGTCATCAAGTCATCACTCAAATACGCACACAAAAGAGCATAATCCATTTGGGGGTAAGTCTCATCATTCAAAAAGCTGTTCTAAAGTGAAGAAGAGTTTACCATGTTCCATGGAAATATCAGGGGAGTTGGCTTAATCAACCTCTCTAGTTTATTTGTTCATATGTGTTTGAAATCAATTGGAAGATCTGGGTATGACAAATATCTAAGTGTCTTATTTAGTCAGAACATTCCGATATTTGAGTCTTGTCTGGAATGATATGCGCAAACTGTAAAGGAAAAAAATAGACATGGCACTGCCTAAGGTAATAATATCCTCACAGCAGCAGGGTGATATCACCTCCTACTTCCAAGCTGAAAGGTGCTCACCTGAGGTGGTTGTGTGTGACGCAACAACTGAAGTGTGTTATAGTGGCCCCTGGCTTCAGGATGCAGCTACCAGGAACCCACCGTCTGAGGATAACCTCCGTGACAGACAACCATCAGTCGGAAAAAAAGAACAAAAGGGATGCAGCAATGATGCACTTCCAAAACAAAATCTGAGGTCCAGTGGTGATGGGGTGCACTCTACAGACACTTTTACAGACGTCCATCTAATAGCTAACAGCTTGTCTTGAGGTCTTTTCACTTTGCATCCACTGGTTCCAATGGAAGACAATTAAAGGGAATTTTTACAGTTTAAAAGAGCAGACTGGTAGATGCATATGCAAATGAACACATGATATCACAGCATTACATGACATCACAATTGATGGCCCTGTATAAGAACACCAGACACCATTGGGGTTGCTCATTCTTTTGCAGGTGACCTGCGTGGTCAGAGGATACAGCAGGTGTGTATGGAGGTTCTCCAGCTGCCTTAGTGTTCACAAGATACACTGGGGAGATTGGTTATTGGGGACAGATTAGATAGAGTGGTGCTTGAAAGATTGAGAACACTTCAGAATTTTCTATATTTCTGCATAAATTTGACACTACATCAGATTTTCACACAAATCCCAAAAGTAGATAAAAATAAGCAAATCAAACAAATGAGTAAAAAATTGTAGAATTGGTCATTTATTTATTGAGGAAAATGATCTAAAGGTACCTTTACATTAGGGGATGATGGTGTAAATTATTGTTAAATCTAGTGAAACTGCAAGATTATCCAGCAGTGTAAAAGCAATGAACAATCGAGTGTCAACTGACAATCGGTAGATTTCTCATTGGTTTGATCATTTGTATGGGCACAAAAAAATAATCGTTGGCTGCTAACAAATTCATATGTGTAAACAGAAATTGTTTACTGTGCACACGATTATAATTACATTTGTTTAAATGCAACTGCCTGCTTTAGAGATGATGGAATATGTGATCGAAATTAAGATTTTCTGAACGATAATTGACGCTTCTAAAGGGTCATTGTTGAAACGTGTAAAGGTACCTTAGGATCACATCTGTGAGCAGCAAAAGTATATGAACCTTTAAGACTAGCAGATCATTTGAAGGTGAAATTAGGTGTTTTTAATCAATAGAATAACAATCAGGTGTGAGTGGGCTACAAGAACAGTGATCTGTCTAATTTTCACAACACATTTGTGGAAAGGTATCGTGGCAGAAACTAAGGAGATTTCATAAGAAGCATTGTTAATGCTCAGGCTGGAAAAGGTTACAAAACCATCTCTAAAGAGCTTGGACTCCTCCAATCTACTGACTGGAGGAAATTCAAGTCTATTATTACCCTCTGCAGGAGTGTGACTAACAAAGATCATGCCTATAATAGTCTGCAAAGTCACAGAGATACCCTAGGTAAGCTCTAAACAACTAAACACCTTTCACACATTAGCTAATGTTCATGAGTCCACCATCAGGAGGACACTGAACAACAATGGCAGGGGTATAGCTAAAGGCTTATGGGTCCTGGTGCAGGTGCAGGAGTCCCCCTTTCCCTCAGTGCTTTGTTGCAAGGGAGTACCTAGCCTTTCTGCTGCCTGAGGCAAAAATTTAAACGGCACCCCCATGCCAAATTCTCAACCTAACCCCTCCCCTCCAGCCCCACTGTTGAAGTCATACTTAGTAAAAATTGCATAAAGCGCTACATAACATACAGGGTAATACAGTGCCCCATTCCTCTTACAACCAGTGATGTCTCCTCTGATGTAGACATTCTCTTTCCTCATCTTCTTAATTCGGACCAGTGACCTCCACAGTACCCCATCTCCTTAAAAGTGATTTCCACTCGCCCCCTTAACAGTAACCTCCACAGCGCCTGCCCCTTTAACAGTGACCTCAACAGCAGCCGGCCCTTTATTTGTGACCTCCACAGTACCCCATCTCGTTAAAAGTGATTTCCACAATAAGCCGCCCTCTTAACAGTGACCTCCACAAAGCTCGGTTCCCTTAAAATGTGACCTCCAAAACACCCCTCCCCCTTAACAGTGACCTCTACAGCACCCAGCCCCTTAAAGAGGACCTTTCATCAGTTTTGACATAGGCTAATTATGGTATTACCTTGTAGGGTGGCCCCCACTGATGCCATGGGTGTTTTTTTTTCAAAAGCCCCCTCCCCGTTCGTCCGCTGTGGCCCCCCCCCCCCCAATGATTTGGCGCACTGTATAATAATGAGCAGTAAACTAGCAATGGGGAGGAGACACAGTCTTCTGCTGTAGGCGTCTCCTTCTCCCTGGATGTGAGCGTGATCCAACCAGAGCGGACAACTAACAGCCAGGGAGAAGGAATCTCGCTGTCCCTCCCACCCCTGCAGCTGACAGAAGTTGATTTTGACCTTCATTTTTTCAATCCCTGTTGGCTGCGGAGTGGGAGGGGGTGTGGCCTAACCAGATCATGAGTGTGGCTTAGCTGGACCTGGGGCGGGGTTTTAAGTCTGTCTTTTGAGGGTGGCCTGAATGGCCACCCTATCTGCCCCCTGAACTGTGACCTCTACAGCACTCCGCTCCCTTAACAGTGTCATCCACAGCGCCCTGCCCCTTTAAAGCTGATCTGCAGCAGTGAAGAAAAGTGGCTGGGTTGTTATGGAAACCTGGTGTAAAACTGTGTGTATGTGGAGACTAAGGACCTGTGAGCTTCTATTGGCTGATGTAGGTCATGTGATGTGCCATATTTGCATTTTTTGGAAATATTTCAGGAATGGTCTAAACCTTCCCGGACACCTGATGTACCTGTGTGCCAAATTTCGTGATTGTAAATGCGATGGTGCGGGACATACATAGACACATACACTGAGCTTTATATATTAGATGGCATTTTAGATGCCGGTGTTATTAAAGCCCCACTGCTGGTGGTCGATCGCCGAAGTTATGAAGAAGCGCTGACCTCTTCATAAATTCGCTGTATCCAGCGTTGCTTCTTAATGTCAGACAGCTTCCAAGCTGTCTTACATTTAGACCTTTTTTCTACACCTGAAACAGGCGTAGAAAATGGTAAATGAGACTGGCCTGTTGTCCCACCCACGCCCAGTTTTTTTAGACCTGGGGTAATTGTATATTTGCCAACTATCTCATGATGTCGGGGAAACTCCAGGAAAAAGAGGAGAGTTCCTAGACTCCCCACATACTCAAGTCTTCCAGTTTCTATCTGTTCCATGGTGCAGCAACAAGTCACAAAATAGGGCAACAGTTTTTACAGCACAATCTGCTGCCAGGAAATTATGGTTTTAGGTGCCAGCTGAACAACAGAATCACCCTATGAACGAGCATATACTTTTTCCTCGGGTGATCTCTGGCAGATTTACATAGGTCAATTATCGGGAACAACTGTTTCTATGAAGGCTCATCCTCGATAATTGTTATGTGTCATGAGCTGGCTTGGTTATTATATAAGGTGTGCAATAAGCTGTCTACATACAAATACCTCATTTGATGTCATGTGTAAAAAAGGCAAGACGTGTTTCTAAAACAACAGTTCAGCGAACCCTAATGCATATGGGGCTCCAAAGCAGTTGGATGGTCACTGCACTTCTGCTTATAAATATGCATCAGCAGAAAAGGCTTCAATTTTCATGGCAGTATTGGAACTAGACCTGCGTTGATCGGATAAGGGCTGCCTTTTCTGAGGGGTCACATTTTCTGCTTCATCAAACAGATGGATGTTTCAAACGAGAAACATCAGAGAACAAAACCCTGCAACCATTGCTGGAAGAACACAGGCTGGTGGTGGCAGTGTTATGGTCTGGGGACTATTTTTGTGGCATTCTCTGGGCCCACTCATCCATATGGAAGGCACATTCAACTGATATGGGTATGAATCCATCCTTGCAGATCATGTACATCTATACACGCTGATTGTCTTTCCTGGGGCGAATTGGATCTTGCAGCAACATGTCTCATGGAAATGTCTGACATTGGTTGGAAGAGTGCAGTGCCCTGGAGATTTGCCCTTACTATGGAAAGCCATCAACTCCATACTTTATTGGCCATTGAAGGGTAAACTTGCACTGTGATTTATGCTGTTGTGTGCACTTATACTTCATATTGTTGAACTGCATTTATATGTTTATCGAAATATGTTCTGTTCCTCTGCACTGTTATTACACTATAGCTGCACTGCACTGTGGAAAAGGTTAATGCACAGCCAGTTAAAACTGAGAGATGTTCTGCCTATGAAAAGTTTGGAAGGTAAATAACAGTCACACAGACCTTCTGACTGGTCTGAAGACTTGTTTATGAAAAAGCTGCTTATTAATTCACATACACTTGCATTGAAACTCTATACAAGTCTATGACAGACTAAAATTGTAACATTGTTTGTGTTTAGGCTGTGGTTCTCCACTCCACCCCTCCTACTAGAAGATACTGAATACTTCAGCTAGAAACTGTATATAAGGAGAGCATCCCTTAGTTGTCTGCAGATAGAGACAAGTGCTTCATAAAAAAAGAGACTCTGCCAGTCTGCAGATAGGGACCATTGCGTAGTAGGACAGACTCTGCCAGATTGCATGGGTGAAATCACAGAAATATAGTGGCCAATATGGGGGAACTGCTCAGACCCCAAACACTGTAGCGTGTTTCTCATTGAGGGAGCAGTCCCACCGCATGTGGACCGCAGCAAACGACCATCCCCAGCAAAAAATGCGTACAATGGAGGATGCTGGCACGGTCCACATGCACCACAAAGGCATCCTACACAAAACGGAGCATTGTGCGGATGAAAATATATAAATATATAAATCACAGGAAAAAAAGGCACCAAACAGATATGCCACTGACTATACTAGCTAGTCATACAAGCAGATATTAAAAGCTGAGACTTTTGCCAATATATTCCTGTCAGGAACACATCGGAGCCCATCATGCACCACGTCACGGTCTCTCAGCATGGCAAGGGGTCCTACCACTACGCTAACTATGGTGTGAACACGGTCTGAAGGTGATGAAATCCAGCTCACAGCCAAGCTTCCACACAACCGCCTAGCAGGACAACTAGTGCAATGTGAACAAAGCAAGACTGTAAGCCACACCCATATCAGACCGTGTGATGGAGGTTACCAGGTGCAAAGGAGTGTTTAAATGCCAGGTAAAGGCACATTCAATACATATAAAACAAAATCACTGAAATACAGTGGCAAATATGGGGGAACTGCTCAAACCCCAAACACTGTAGCGTGTTTCTCATTGGGGGAGCAGTCCCACCGCATGTGTTCCCCCCGCATGAGGGGCTCTGATGTGTTCCTGACAGGAATATATTGGCAAAAGTCTCAGCTTTTAATATCTGCTTGTATGACCAGCTAGTATAGTCAGTGGCATATCCGTTAGGTGCATTTTTTTCTGTGATTTATATAATTATATTTTCATCCGCACAATGCTCCGTTTTGTGTAGGATGCCTTTGTGGTGCATGTGGACCATGCCGACATCCTCCATTGTATGCATTTTTTGCTGGGGATGGTCGTTTGCTGCGGTCCACATGCGGTGGGACTGCTCCCCCAATGAGAAACACGCTACAGTGTTTGGGGTCTGAGCGGTTCCCCCATATTGGCCACTATATTTCAGTGATTTTGTTCCATATGTATTGAATGTGCCTTCACCTGGCATTTAA
The DNA here is from genome assembly GCF_905171765.1 of Bufo bufo. Classification (NCBI taxonomy): domain Eukaryota; kingdom Metazoa; phylum Chordata; class Amphibia; order Anura; family Bufonidae; genus Bufo; species Bufo bufo. Next base: position 270,535,786 of record NC_053392.1, on the reverse strand, counting down.
CATTCTTTTGCACCTGGTAACCTCCATCAAACTGTCTGATATGGGTGTGGCTTACAGTCTTGCTTTTTTCACATTGCATTAGTTGTCCTGCTATGCGGTTGTGTGGAAGCTTGGCTGTGAGCTGGATTTCATCAACTTCAGACCGTGTTCACACCATAGTTAGCGTAGTGGTAGGACCCCTTGCCATGCTGAGAGACCGTGACGTGGTGCATGATGGGCTCCGATGTGTTCCTGACAGGAATATATTGGCAAAAGTCTCAGCTTTTAATATCTGCTTGTATGACTAGCTAGTATAGTCAGTGGCATATCAGATTGCATGGGTGACCAGAAAAAGATGCTGAGATGGGGATGCCACAGACCCCAGGTTACCAGCCCGTTGACCAGGGAGCCAGCCAGAAGACTGAGCCACAGACTCTGAGCCACTAGACTTTGGCCAGGGTACCAATCTTCTGAGAGAGAGAGACAGCTCAAGCTTTTCCTCAGTATGAAACCTTCTTCTGCCCAGGAGGAGACTAGAGAAGCCAGCTCAGTGCCTTACCTGTATTGTTTTGCACTTTACCTCCTCCAGTAAAAAAACACACTGGTTATCTGCAGACCCTGAGCCTCTAGACTTATTTGTCATTGGGGTGCAGCATGTCTTCATATCCCTTTCAGAAAGCAGCAACATGTGTCAACGGTATTCGGGGACCAAGCGTAGCAATGGGGCCTTCCAAAAACTGGCCACTGCAAGAGCCATGAGCAAGACTTCCAAGTACTACCCTGGCCCCCTAATTTCCCAGACATGAACCCAATTGACCATCTGTGAAACCACAGATATTGTCGGTTCAGTCAATGGATCCTCCCCCATTGCAGTCAGCATGGCTCCAGATACCTGTGACAACCTACCAGGACCTTATTGAGTCACTACCAGCCTGTCTAGCTGCTGTCCGTGCTGCACATGGTGGTTGCTATGGATATTAGCTGGTGGTCATAATAATGTGACTTAACTGTGTAGTTATTAATACCGTAATTATTAATTAAAACCACCATAATTATGGGTAGAATTAGTTGGCAGTGTTATTCTAGCATCACCTACATTCTATTACTTCTTTTCTTTTATATACCTAAAAATTAAACTTTGCCACACTGCACATTTTTTCAGCACAAACAGAACTGCAGACCTTACCTGGAGTCGACTACACATATTTATAAATGCACCATTTTTAGGGCATGTTATGTGCCTAACCATCATGTCTTTGTAGTATTTCCTTCCCAATGACTTCAATATGAAAAATTGTGGCTGAAAGGATAGCATGAAAGGACAGCTTTGTGTCTCATGCACAGGACTGTATTTTTCATCCGTGTGCTATTCCCATTTTTTGCGGCTAGCACACTGACCCATTAATTTATATGGGGCTATACACATCCATATTTCTGCAGATACTTTTGCCCATTGCCCAAATGATAGTATCCATGTTTTTCTAATTCAGGACAACCCCTTTAAACGTCATATGTGTGTGAATGTAATGATATATATAAGGGATTATAATATTAGAGTAAAAGGGTACGTTTATTGGGAAAAACTGTACAATTGAAAGGAGGCTTTATTACTATATTGGGCCGCCTCTAGCCTGGATAATATATGAGATATAGTTGTGCATGGAGGCATACAGGTTCCATACAGTATCCTGTGGAACATTTTCCCACAGATGTTGTAGATGGGTCTGTAGATCCTGCACATTCATAGGTTGACAAAGATGGCATTCCAACTGGCCCCATAAATGCTCAACTGGAAGACCAAGTAAGTGTTGCAATCTGGTGGAGACATTCCTCGGAAACCCTTGCTGTGTGGGTGAGCATTCTCCTGCTGAAAAATGCCAGTTGGAAGCCCTGCCATTTAAGGAAACACGTGGCTGCAGGATGTCCTGCACATAATGGTGAGCTGTTAGTGTCCTTTATATCACTACTAGGGGTGACCAACTGTCATATGTGATGGCTCCCTAAATCATTACACCAACAGGTGAGTCAGTGTGTCCCTCCAAAGAAGGCAGGATTGAAGTGCACATCACGATGCCTCCATGCTCTATCCTGGCCGACTTGGATCCCAAACAAAACCTGGATATGTCATTAAAGATAATAATAATAATCTTTATTTATATAGCGCCAACGTATTCTGCAGTGCCTTACAATTCAGGGGTTCATGTACAAACAGTCATAAATAACATAGCAACAGACAAGTCAATTATTACAAGAGGAATGAGGGCCCAGCTCGCAAGAGCTTACAATCTATGAGGGGATAGGGGTGACACAAAAGGTAGAAGTGCTTGTTATGTACAATAGTCCAGCCATCTTGGGAGAATAGGGGAGCAGATATAAAGCCACATAAGCCGGTCAGCAGCCAATATACAAAGTGCTTCTGGGTGCAGTGGAGGCTCAGCTTCAGGGAATGATAAATGGGTAGGGATGAGCGAACCCGAACTGTATAGTTCGGGTTCGTACCGAATTTTGGGGTGTCCGTGACACGGACCCGAACCCGAACATTTTCGTAAAAGTCCGGGTTCGGTGTTCGGCGCTTTCTTGGCGCTTTTTGAAAGGCTGCAAAGCAGCCAATCAACAAGCGTCATACTACTTGTCCCAAGAGGCCATCACAGCCTTGCCTACTATTGGCATGGCTGTGATTGGCCAGTGCAGCATGTGACCCAGCCTCTATATAAGCTTGGGTCACGTTGCGCTGCACGTCACTCTGCTGATACAAGCATAGGGAGAGGTTGCTGCTGCGACGTTAGGGCGAGATTAGGCAGATTAACTCCTTCAAAAGACTTCATTCTGTGATCGATCTGCAGCTGTGGATCATTGAAGTGCTGATATTGACTTGCTCACTTTTTTGAGGCTGCCCAGAGCGTTTTTATATTACTTTTTTCTGGGGTGATCGGCGGCCATTTCGTGGATTGTGGTGCGCCAGCACAAGCTATCACCAAGTGCATTTAACCATCAATAGTGTGGTTATTTTTTGCTATATCCTACATCAGCTGCAGGCTGAGCCTGTGTCACCGAAGTGCATTTAACCATCAACAGTCTGGTTATTTTTTGGCCATATACTACATCAGCTGCAGGCTGAGCCTGTGTCACCGAAGTGCATTTAACCATCAATAGTGTGGTTATTTTTTGGCCATATACTACATCAGCTGCAGGCTGAGCCTGTGTCACCGAAGTGCATTTAACCATCAACAGTGTGGTTATTTTTTGGCCATATACTACATCAGGTGCAGGCTGAGCCTGTGTCACCCAAGTGCATTTAACCATCAACAGTGTGGTTATTTTTTGGCCATATACTACATCAGGTGCAGGCTGAGCCTGTGTCACCTAAGTGCATTTAACCATCAACAGTGTGGTTATTTTTTGGCCATATACTACATCAGGTGCAGGCTGAGCCTGTGTCACCCAAGTGCATTTAACCATCAATAGTGTGGTTATTTTTTGCTATATCCTACATCAGGTGCAGGCTGAGCCTGTGTCACCCAAGTGCATTTAACCATCAACAGTGTGGTTATTTTTTGGCCATATACTACATCAGGTGCAGGCTGAGCCTGTGTCACCCAAGTGCATTTAACCATCAACAGTGTGGTTATTTTTTGGCCATATACTAACTACATCAGGTGCAGGCTGAGCCTGTGTCACCCAAGTGCATTTAACTAGAGTTGAGCGAACACCTGGATGTTCGGGTTCGAGAAGTTCGGCTGAACTTTCCGGAAATGTTCGGGTTCGGGATCCGAACCCGACCCGAACTTCGTCCCGAACCCGAACCCCATTGAAGTCAATGGGGACCCGAACTTTTCGGCACTAAAAAGGCTGTAAAACAGCCCAGGAAAGAGCTAGAGGGCTGCAAAAGGCAGCAACATGTAGGTAAATCCCCTGCAAACAAATGTGGATAGGGAAATGAATTAAAATAAAAAAATAAAAAATAAAAATTAACCAATATCAATTGGACAGAGGTCCCATAGCAGAGAATCTGGCTTCACATCAGCAGAGAATCAGTCTCTTCATGCCATAGCAGAGAATCTGGCTTCATGTCAGCAGAGAATCAGTCTCTTCATGCCATAGCAGAGAATCTGGCTTCATGTCAGCAGAGAATCAGTCTTCATGTCATAGCAGAGAATCAGGCTTCACGTCACCCACCACTGGAACAGGCCACTGTCACATATTTAGGCCCTGGCACCCAGACAGAGGAGAGAGGTCCCGTAACAGAGAATCTGGCTTCATGTCAGCACAGAATCAGTCTTCATGTCATAGCAGAGAATCAGGCTTCACGTCACCCACCACTGGAAGAGGCCACTGTCACACATTTAGGCCCTGGCACCCAGACAGAGGAGAGAGGTCCCGTAACAGAGAATCTGGCTTCATGTCAGCACAGAATCCGTCTTAATGTTATAGCAGAGAATCAGGCTTCACGTCACCCACCACTGGAACAGGCCACTGTCACATATTTAGGATTCGGGATAGATTTAAAGTAGGCCTGATATAGCAGAAACTACTAATTTTGAGAATGGCAAATTTGGGAATAGTTTTTCAACCCAGAACAAAAACTGTGCTTTTACGGTCACTACAAATAATTTGACCAGCTAAAACAGTACTTATTTGGAGGAATATAAATGTCAGGGCTATTTTTTAGGCGCTGTGTGACAGGTATACCTTTAATCACAGAATTAGACTTGTATCTGCACTGTAGCGTGTGTGTTAAGTTTTTCAGAATGACACTATCAGCACCTTGAATCTAATATACCCTTTTTGGGATAGATTTAAATTAGGCCTGATATAGCAGAAACTACTAATTTTGAAAATGGCAAATTTGGGAATACTTTTTCAACCCAGAACAAAAACTGTGCTTTTACGGTCACTACAAATAACTTGACCAGCTAAAACAGTACTGATTTGGAGGAATATAAATGTCAGGGCTATTTTTTAGGCGCTGGGTGACAGGCTCAACTTGCCCCTGATGTAGTATATGGCCAAAAAAGAACCACACTATTGATGGTTAAATGCACTTGGGTGACACAGGCTCAGCCTGCACCTGATGTAGTATATGGCCAAAAAATAACCACACTGTTGATGGTTAAATGCACTTGGGTGACACAGGCTCAGCCTGCACCTGATGTAGTATATGGCCAAAAAATAACCACACTGTTGATGGTTAAATGCACTTGGGTGACACAGGCTCAGCCTGCACCTGATGTAGGATATAGCAAAAAATAACCACACTATTGATGGTTAAATGCACTTGGGTGACACAGGCTCAGCCTGCACCTGATGTAGTATATGGCCAAAAAATAACCACACTGTTGATGGTTAAATGCACTTAGGTGACACAGGCTCAGCCTGCACCTGATGTAGTATATGGCCAAAAAATAACCACACTGTTGATGGTTAAATGCACTTGGGTGACACAGGCTCAGCCTGCACCTGATGTAGGATATAGCAAAAAATAACCACACTATTGATGGTTAAATGCACTTGGTGGTAGCTTGTGCTGGCGCACCACAAGCCACAAAATGGCCGCCGATCACCCCATAAAAAAGTGATATAAAAACGCTCTGGGCAGCCTAAAAAAAGTGAGCAATTCAATATCAGCACTTCAATGATCCACAGCTGGAGATCAATCACTGAATTAAGTCTTTTGGAGGAGTTAATCTGCCTAATCTCGCCCTAACGTCGCAGCAGCAACCTCTCCCTATGCTTGAATCAGCAGAGTGACGTGCAGCGCTAGGTGACCCAAGCTTATATAGAGGCTGGGTCACATGCTGCACTGGCCAATCACAGCCATGCCAATAGTAGTCAAGGCTGTGATGGCCTCTTGGGACAAGTAGTATGACGCTTGTTGATTGGCTGCTTTGCAGCCTTTCAAAAAGTGCCAAGAAAGCGCCGAACACCGAACCCGGACTTTTACGAAAATGTTCGGGTTCGGGTCCGTGTCACGGACACCCCAAAATTCGGTACGAACCCGAACTATACAGTTCGGGTTCGCTCATCCCTAGTCATAAGTCAAAGCTGAACGGAGAGCACGGGTAGGGTGGTAGACAGAGATGAGAGAAGAGATATAAGGTGGTGCAGCACTGTGGAGGGCTTTGTGGGTGAGGACGAGAAGTTTGAATTGGATTCTATAGTGTATGGGTAGCCAGTGCAATGACTGACACAGGGCGGAGGCATCAGAGTAGCGGTTGGACAGATAGGTGACCCTGGCTGCTGCATTAAGAATAGATTGGAGAGGGGAAAGTCTAGTGAGGGGGAGGCCAATTAATAGTGAGTTGCAGTAATCAAGGCGGGAGTGGATCAGGGCAACAATGAGAGTTTTTGTTGTTTCCATAGTGAGAAAGGGGCGGATACTAGAGATGTTTTTGAGGTGCAGGCGACATGAGCGGGAGAGAGATTGAATATAGGGGGTGAAAGAAAGATCAGTGCTGCCTAGGAGTGATGACGGTGTTGCACACCAAGAGGCAGACATCAGGTTTAGGTAGGTTAGTAGATGGAGAGAACACAAGAAGTTCAGTTTTTAAAAAGATTTAGATAGAGAGAGGACATAATGTTAGAGACGGCAGACAGACAGTCACTAGTGTTCTGTAATACAGCAGGTGTGATGTCAGGGGATGAAGTGTATAGTTGTGTGTCATCAGCATAGAGATGGTACTGGAAACCAAATCTGCTGATGGTCTGTCCAATTGGTGCTGTGTACAGGGAGAAGAGGAGAGGGCCTAGGACTGAACCCTGAGGAACTCCAACAGCGAGGGGGAGAGGTAAGGAAGTAGTGAATGATACACTAAAAGAGCGACTAGAGAGATAGGAAGAACACCAGGAGAGGGCGGTGTCCTTTAGGCCGATGGATTGGAGCATGGTGAGTAGGAGATGGTGGTCTACAGTGTCAAAAGCTGCAGAGAGGTCAAGGAGAATGAGCAGAGAGTAGTTACCGTTGCATTTTGCTGTCAGGTCATTTGTCACTTTGGTGAGGGCAGTTTCTGTCGAATGCAGGGGGTGGAAACAAGATTGCAATGGATCGAGGAGAGGGTGATCAGAGAGATAGCGGGTAAGGCAAGAGTAGACCAGATGCTCCAGGAGTTTAGAGATGAAGGGAAGATTGGAGACTGGTCTGTAGTTAGTTGTGCAGGATGGGTCGAGAGATGTTTTTTTTTATTAATGGAGTAATGATAGAGTGTTTGAAAGATTATATGGTTCTAGTCTGTAGCAGTCCAGGCTTCTCGTTCATGACACCACTGCAAATGAAGGCCATGGTGGCTGTCTGTCAATGGCAGGAAAGGTAATGGGCAATGTAACACCAAATTTCCTTCTGCTAAGCGCTAGGAAATTGTCTTGGCAGAGGCAGGAATATGTAATAAAGGTGCCACCTGTGTCTGGATGGTGGACAATGAAACTGTGGGAGCTGCTTGTGCTTGTCGGTGGATCAAATGATCCTCTATACTGGTGGTCTGTCTGGGTCATCCGGAGCTTGTTCGCCATGTGTGCATGCCCTCACATAACCACTAGTGTTGATCTTGAATTTCGAATTTTTATCGCGAATATAGGTACTTCGAAAATTTGCTAATATTTCGAATACAGTGATATATATTCGTAATTTCGAATATTCACTTTTTTTTTTAATCAGTACACATGATCCCTCCCTGCTTCTAGCTTGTGGGCCAATGAGAAGGCTGCAGTATATTTGACTTTAGAAGTAGTGTTGTTTGCGAATTTTCGTAATGCGTAATTTTTATTGTGAATTTTTCAACTTACAACTATAAGACAAAGAAGATTATAGCACTACATTAGCAAAATTGCTCTATATTTGTTTTTCCGAATAGTCGCTATATTGCTATAACTTAGTTTTTTCTAATATTCAAAATATTCTAGAACAAGAATATATAGCAATATAGCGAATATTCGAAAAAAAAAAACGAATATAGAGCAATTTAGCTAATATAGTGCTATAATCTTTTTTTTTAATAGTTGTAATTTTTTTCCAATCTGAACTTCAGATGAGAAAAAAATTACAACTATTAGACAAAGAAGATTATAGCACTATATTAGCTAAATTGCTCTATATTCGTTTTTTTCGAAAATTCGCTATATTGCTATATATTCTTGTTTTAGAATATTACGAATATTCGAAAAAACTAAGTTATAGTAATATTGCGAATATTCGAAAAAAAACAAACGAATATAGAGCATTTTAGTTAATATAGTACTATAATCTTCTTTGTCTAATAGTTGTAAGTTGAAAAATTCGCATATTACACGAGCCTTACCTTGCCGATTTTTCGAGTAAAAAAATCGTTGAATATAACGAATATTCGAATTTGCGAGTATTCGACGAATATTCTACAAAATATTCGCAAAATATCGGGAATTCGAATATGACCCCTGCCGCTCATCGTTAATAACCACTGCTCCCAACACCTCCTAACTGCTAGTGTACAAATGGCCTAGATGGCGATGAAATCTGTAAAAATGGCCATCCTCTCAGTCCAGTGATGCACCCCTCTCAAAATCTGTCAACTGGACAAAATGTCTTTGAATGCATCGTAGAGGCATGCCTCACAGTTAAAGATCTCTCACCAAAAGGTACTCTACCCAAAAGTAGCCTCTGAGACCCTTTTCTATAGGGCAGCAGGGGAAGTACTTTTGCACCCTCTTGTGGCAAGACCCAGTGTCTAATCAGACCACACCTCTAATAATGTATATATCTGACTGAGACGTAACTGCATGCTGAGTTTTGCATCAATCTGACTAGGGCTGCAGCTAACGATTATTTGAATAATCGATTAGTTGTCAATAATTTCATCGATTAATTGGGAAAAAACACCAAAATGACAAAAAAAAAGGGGTTTATATGATTTTACTTGAAAAAGTATGTTCAAAGGCCATATTAAAACAATTTTAGGACTTACATAATTATAAAAATTTTGCATTACAATGTAAAAAAAACAACATGTCCACATGGTCAGGGCTTAGGCTAGCTCTCTTCTTACACGCTATGTTACCTGTTGCAGAGAAGAGACGTTCCGACGGTGTGGATTTACAGCTTATAATTTATTGCACATTCAATCTCCAAGACTCGTACTCCTTCCTACTACTATTATCCTGATTACCTGGCTGAGTTATGGGGGGGGGGATCTGTGGATGGCACTGTTATGGGGGCATCTGTGGATGGAAGGCACTGTTATGAGGGCATCTGTAGATGGCAATGGTATGGGGGGCATCTGTGGATAGCACTGTTATGGGGGGATCTGTGGATGGCAATCATGGCACTGTTATGGGGGCATCTGTGGATGGCAGGCACTGTTATGGGGGCATCTGTGGATGGCACTGTTATGGGGGGATCTTTGGATGTCTGGCACTGTTATGGGGGCATCTGTGGATGGCACTGTTATGGGGGGGGGGGATCTCTGGATGACACATATGTGTCTTCCACAGATTCCCCCCCATAACAGTGTCCCTGTGTAGTGATTGTGAATGACCCCCAATACAGGGGTGGGGGCTGGCCTTTCGGTTTTGTAATAGCAGCGGAGCCCGGTGCAGTCACTGTATTCTATTACACCGGGCCCCTCTCACCTAATCATATCTATCAAGTAGGGGATGTTAAACTACTTATAGTGCAAAATCACTCCAGACCCTAACTTACTAGTATTAAACTATTGCAGGAGGCCGGGCAGACGGACGGGCGGCAGCAGCAGCGTAACTCACTACGTCATGCGCCTGCGCCTTCATTCATAAAGTGGGAGGAGCAGGCGCGTGACGTAGTGAGTTACGCTGCTGCCGCTCGGCCTCCTACCTAGCCTCCTGCCTGCTACGAAGTGTACTAGTAAGTTTTACACGCTTCCACCCGCTCCCGCCCACATAGCAACAAATCGGGCGATTATTCGATAACGTGAATCGTCGACAACAAATCCCGTTATCGAATATTATCGATAATGTTGATTAATCGCTGCAGCCCTAAATCTGACATTTCTACCCGGAACATTATTTTTTTTTGTCAATGAATGTATATCTGGAGACAATGTGCTACTCACTCTACCCATCAGTGACATGGGGAATTTCCCTTCGTCTATTAAAGCAGTGACTTAAATTTTTAAGATCCCATAAGACAGAAACCAATCAGATAAACAATACAGTATTTTCTTAAAGGGTGACATAATGTGTATTGCCAGCAGGTGGCAGCATCACTCAGAGAAAATACTTCAAGCTGATGGAGGGATCAGCAGAAGAAAACTGGAGGAAGGAAATTTACTACATGGACAGGAGGGCCGTCAGAGGTCTCACAAATGGCACAAGTGGCCTCCAATTGAGAACAAGGGAGGTGGATTCTGCTCCGCTTCCACTGGCTTTTTGGCACGGACTGCACCTAAATTCTGGAGTCAAAGGATGCCCCAGGAATGGGGCCTACTGAAGAGCTTGGATCAGTTTCAGTCACATTTCATGGAAAAATTGCTCAGCATGCAGTGCTAGTTATACCCTGATGGACCCCGTTATAAGTCTATTGGGCAGTGTTGGTGTATGTCATTCGATGTACCAGCTTGAATTCAGTATCCTCATCCTATGACAGTTCAAAAAAATGAAATTCAATATGCAGATATAAAATCACCCTAACCCTTAAACGATAGCATGTCACCCACACTTATAGATGGGTATGTTTTCAACAATGTACATTAGATGGTATATGGCTGCAATGTATTAGGTTGGCATGTGGTAAGCACTTATGGGAGTCATGTGGCCGGCAATACATTGGTGTAGCGTGGGATGCCAGCACCCGGGGCAAGCCAAGTATTTGACCCCTAACCTATGGATACACCCCACTTTATATAACTACGACCCACAGTATACCAAGACCAACATTACCAGTAATAACACTGTATAAAGGTCAAATAATACCTTTCTGACATGACCATACATCATACCCATATAGGTCCCAGCCAATAAAGGGATTTTCCAGGTTCCTGATATTGATTACCTATCCTCAGAATATAAATAAAAATCCAATCAGTTAGGTGACAGGAAGTACAGCTTCATTCAAAGTGTAGTAGCTGTGCCAGGTTACTGCACCTTAGCTACCATTCACTTCAATGAGAGATGAGCCGCAGTACCCCAGCACAGCCACTACACTTTGAACAGACCTGTGCTTCCTGTTCCATACAAAGTTCCAGTGCCAGGGGCTGCAGGGAATAGCTGATCAGTGGGGTTGCGAGGTGTCATCAATATCAGGAGCCTGGAAAACACCTTCAGTAATCCTGCTTAGGTCCCCAGTGTCCTACAGGTGATGTCTCCACTGACTGGAGTCCTTCTCTTTCCTTTTTTTTTCCTCAGTCCTGCATGACCTCTCCTAACTTGTCTCAGCACAATCTCTGTCTCTGCATAATTTGCTGCACAGAACACATCTATTTAGTAATAATGCCTCCTTTTATGCCTAATGCCTCCTGTAGTGCCCTCAGTAGATATAATGTCCCCTGTAGTACTGTAGATATAATTCTCCTAATAGTGCCAATGTTTATAACGGTGCCAGTAGTTATAATGGCCCTATGTAGTGTCATCAGTAGGTATAATGCCCTCAGTATATATAATGCCCCCCGTGCCCTCTGTAGATATACTTCTCCCTGTAGTGACCCCAATATTTATCATGCTGACAGTAGTTACAATGGCTCTCTATTGTGCCCGCAGTTGATATTACCCTTGTAGTGCCCTCTGTTGATGTAATGCACCCCTCTAGTACCCTCAGTAGATATGATGTCCCCTTGAGTGCTCCCAGTATTTATAATGCTGCCAGTAGTTATAATGGCCTTAGTAGATATAATACCTCCGTAGTGCCCTCAGTGGATATCATGCCCTTTGTTGTGCCCTCAGTATGTATGCCACCCTGCAGTGCCCTCAGTATACATAATACCCCCTGCAGTGCCCCCAGTGTATATATAATGTTCCTGCAGTGCCCTCAGTATATATATAATACTCCCCTGTGGTGCCTTCAGTATATGAAATGCCCCCCATGCAGCGCCCTTCATATATATAATGCCCTCCCTGCAGTGCCCTCGGTATATATATCCTTGCAGTGCTCCCAGTAGTTCTGACAACAAAAAAACAAAACCTAAAATACTCACCTAACTCCTGCTCCACGCTGCCACCAGTGATGCAGGCCACAGGCCTCTTCCGGCCTGTGGCTGTGGCTGCCTGCATCCTGGTGCAGGTGGTTGCGATGATATCATTGCAACCTCCTGCGCCAGGTCCCAGGCTGCATGATGATGTCATCACGCTGTCTGAGACCCGATACAGGAGCTTGCGATGATGTTAGCGTGACCGCCTGCACTATTCCACTGCCTCATAGGCTCAGACCTAGTGGCCTATGAGAGTGCCATCAGCTCTTGCGCCTTGACGTTAGCTGCCTGAGGCCCAATGCATCCGGTGCCCCTTGCAATTTGGAGCCCTGGTACAATCTCGCCTCTAAGCCACAGCATGTACCTAGCTGGACAGCTTACAGGGATTTTCTGGGACTTAGATATTGATGATCTATTCAGGTCATGGGAAACCCTTTAATTTAAAATCACAGAGAGCCAAAACATTTATGAACAAATTGGGGAGCAAAAAAAAATAAAAATAATAATAATATACTATAGGTCAGAATGCTAATATCAACACCTCAGCATTTACTGCCATCTGAAAATCACAATCACCCCCACAAGCTCTGTCAGCTTTGTGAAAAATCACAGACACCTCTAGCTTTATATCCCCAATTCCAAAAAAGTTGGGACACTGTGTAAAATGTAAATAAATGTAAATAAAAACAGAATGGCCAATCACAGCGGAGAGAGTCTCAGCCAAGGAGAAAAAAAAAGCGAACCTTTTCCCTGGCTGTGACGCTCTCCGCTGCGATTGGCAAGATCATAGCCAGGGAGAAGGAGAGACCCCTGAGAAACACCTTCCTGTGCCGATGGTATAAATTTACATACCAGGCAGGAAACCAATACAGGGGCACAGCGGGTGAACGGAGCGGCGCATAGAGAAATTAGTAAGTACTGTAACATACCATCAGTATGCCCTACACAACCCGCTAGTTATATGATAATGTCAGGACCCGTGAAAGGTCCTCTTTAAGCCACATTCTTATCGGTAAGATAAGGATTGAGCTTTGATGAGTGCTTATAATGTGAGAGAGCAAAGATAAGAAGTCCGTCTGCTCCCCAGATGACGGAAAAGACAAAAAATCCACAAGCAGCTACTAGAGCATCTCAGCTATATACACAAAAAAGGATTTAATATTTTTAATAATGACCAATTGAAAAAAAAAGATTTTTAGCTCAAAATAAGTATAATGCAATAATAAAAAATAATTTTATTACATGACACGGAGGCTCCTATTGCTATCTCTTTCTTTACTGAATCAACCAATAGCAGCAAAGAAAAACATATCCATCACAAGTAACCATGGTGACAAGACCCTCCCCTATGTGACCCAGTATACTAGTCCTGGTCCCCTTAGACTCTTCTGCTTTCTTTGCTGCTGCCAGGATGGCCGAGTGGTTAAGGCTTTGGACTTAAGATCCAATGGACGTGGGTTTGCACCCCACTTATGGTACCACACCATTTTCTCTTAACTACTCTCCCTTGGCCACTCCTCCGTCTCCCTTCTTCTCCTTTTCCGTGCGCTCTCCGGTCACTCTGATTCTGGCCCCGCCCCTACTAACAGGCCCGTAGTCTCGCGAGACTTCGGGCGCAACGCTCTTCATTCCAGCCGGCATTGCGGACATCGCGCCCGTACTCTCGCGATACTTCTGGCGCCCTGCTCTTCATCCCTGCCGGCAATCACCATCGCTCCTGATTTCTGCCTCAGGCCTCTGGTACCCCTCTTGTTTCTGTTCCCACGCTTGAGCTAATTTTACTGCCCCTTGCTGTTTACTTTTGCTGCAGGAGGGATCCAGGTTCCGGCTGGCCTGCTACCCTCAATTAGTTTTTTTGGTTAACCAGTGTCAGCAGTCATGTCTAAGGATAATCTGCCCATTAACCCCTCAATTCCTAAAGACATGGAGGATCTTCCCCATGGCCAGGATTCAGGCTCCATTATGGATGATGCGCAGTCATTGGCGCTCCAGCGCTCTGTTGCTGTCACAATTCAAGCGGCTATGGGATCTATGTCCACTGCCATTTCCCATTCCATTTCTGAGGCCCTTATGGCCCATCCCTCCTCATCCAGGACCCAAGGCCTTCCCAGGCCTCTGAGTTCTCACAAAATTACCTCTGAACTACAAGCCTCCAGAATTAAGGTCGCTGGTGTGAAGTCTTCCACCCAAGATGGCGCGCTTCGATCGCGCAAGAGAGCCTATGCCCGCCAGGCAGAAAAGGCGAGGCAGTGGAAATGCGCCAGAGCGCAGCATGATACGGATTCTGAATCTGACCAAAACTATAGATAGTTCAGAGGAAGAACTAGATAGGATGGAGGCGGACCCACCCGGGCCATCTTCCTGCCCAACGATATCCACTGCCACCGCCGCGGAGGTGCCTTTGGACCACTCGGGTTCGCTGTTAGATCCCTCTGGATAGCTCTTCGACCCGGATGCTCTCCACCATCCGAGGTCCGCGGAATAGCTCCCGTCTGATCATATTGCCAAGTACCTAGAGGCCCGTATACACCAGCCTCTCAGCAAAGAGGCTCGCAATAAATTGAGGGCGGAGTGCCCCAGACCCATAATTCCAAGCAAGGTCTGTGAGACCCCGATTGTGGACCCTAAGATGTCCCAATTCCTGGCTAAGTCGGGGTGGAACCCCCGTAAGGGTCTTGAATCCGCCAGGGCCCAAAATACATTGGTGGACCCAGAGAAGCTCCGTGGTTGGGTTCAGTGGGCAGTGTGCATTACGGGCAATGTCAACACTTCCCTCTCTATTGAGAGAAGGAAGGCGATCCTTTTTAAGATTGAGCCCAAACTATACAATTTGGCTTTAACAGAGGCGGGTAAGGACACCCAGGGCCTCTTTTTCGGGGATTCTTTTATAAAAGACCTTAGTCGTTTTGTGGGTGCCTTGACCGCCCTAGACAAGGCTCAATCATCCATGAGACGAATCTTTCAGGGGTGGGTCTAAACCAGGGCTGGCAGCTCCGGGGGCCGTCTGTCCGGCCGGTCAGCTTACCAGACCCGTGGTGCGGGTCGAGGCTCCTTCTCCTACAGAGCTTTCAACCAGGAATCCAGACAGCCTCCGGCTTTCTTCCCCACCCGTGGTACTTCATGGCGATCCCAAGGTGCCAGAGGATCCTCATCTTCCAGATGCCCATTTGGTAAGTCTACCTCCTCCGTTGCTTTCTTTAACTGCTTGGGTAGGGGGAAGACTCCGATTTTTTCCCCATGTCTGGTCGACCATCACGTCGGATCCGTGGGTCCTCTCTACTGTCCGCGGTTTCCACATAGAACTCGTGAGTTCTCCGATCCGCATCCCGCACCCCCACCCCGTGGTCCTTCCCATCCCAAAGCAGCGCCTTACATAGAAACATAGAATGTGTCGGCAGATAAGAACCATTTGCCCCATCTAGTCTGCCCAATATATCTGAATCCTATGAATAGTCCCTGGCCCTATCTTATATGAAGGATAGCCTTATGCCTATCCCATGCATGCTTAAACCCCTTCACTGTATTTGCAGCTACCACTTCTGCAGGAAGGCTATTCCATGCATCCACTACTCTCTCAGTAAAGTAATACTTCCTTATATTACTTTTAAACCTTTGCCCCTCTAATTTAAAACTGTGTCCTCTTGTGGTAGTTTTTCTTCTTTTAAATATGCTCTCCTCCTTTACCGAGTTGATTCCCTTTATGTATTTAAAAGTTTCTATCATATCCCCTCTGTCTCTTCTTTCTTCCAAGCTATACATGTTAAGGTCCTTTAACCTTTCCTGGTAAGTTTTATCCTGCAATCCATGTACTAGTTTAGTAGCTCTTCTCTGAACTCTCTCTAGAGTATCTATATCCTTCTGGAGATATGGCCTCCAGTACTGCGCACAATACTCCAAGTGAGGTCTCACCAGTGTTCTGTACAGCGGCATAAGCACTTAACTCTTTCTACTGCTTATACCTCTCCCTATACATCCAAGCATTCTGCTGGCATTTCGTGCTGCTCTATTACATTGTCTTCCCACCTTTAAGTCTTCTGAAATAATTACTCCTAAATCCCTTTCCTCAGATACTGAGGTCAGGACTGTGTCAAATATTCTATATTCTGCCCTTGGGTTTTTACGCCCCAGGTGCATTATCTTGCACTTATCCACATTAAATTTCAGTTGCCAGAGTTCTGACCATTCTTCTAGTTTTCCTAAATCCTTTTCCATTTGGCGTTTCCCTCCAGGAACATCAACCCTGTTACATATCTTTGTGTCATCAGCAAAAAGACAAACCTTACCATCGAGGCCTTTTGCAATATCACTTATGAAGATATTAAACAAAATTGGTCCCAGTACAGATCCCTGTGGAACCCCACTGGTAACATGACCTTGTTTTGAATGTTCTCCATTGACTACAACCCTCTGCTGTCTGTCACTCAGCCACTGCCTAATCCACTCAACAATATGGGAGTCCATGCTCAATGACTGCAGTTTATTGATAAGTCTTCTATGTGGGACAGTGTCAAAAGCCTTACTAAAATCTAGATATGTGATGTCTACTGCACCTCCACCGTCTATTATTTTAGTCACCCAGTCAAAAAAATCTATAAGATTTGTTTGACATGATCTCCCTGAAGTAAACCCATGTTGTTTTTCATCTTGCAATCCATGGGATTTTAGATGTTCCACAATCCTATCCTTTAATAGGGTTTCCATTAATTTGCCTACTATTGATGTCAGACTCATTGGTCTATAGTTGCTCGATTCCTCCCTACTACCTTTCTTGTGAATGGGCACGACATTTGCCAATTTCCAATCTTCCGGGACGACTCCTGTTACTAATGATTGGTTAAATAAATCTGTTAGCGGTTTTGCCAGCTCACCACTAAGCTCTTTTAATAATTTTGGGTGTATCTCATCAGGCCCCTGTGACTTATTTGTCTTCACCTTAGACAGCAAACTTAGAACATCTTCCTCTGTAAAGATACATGCATCAAATGATGTATTAGTCATCCTTTCTAGTGGAGGTCCTTCTCCTTTTTCTTTTGTAAAAACTGAACAGAAGTATTCATTAAGGCAGTCGGCTAGCCCTTTATTCTCTTCTACATACCTTCCGTCCTTCCGTCCTTTGTTGCCTTGTACACAGAGAATTGTTGGCACTGTTTCGAAAAGGTGCAATAGAGCGAGCTCCTGCCCCGTCCGGCGGGATCTTCAGCAATATCTTTCTAGTGGCCAAAAAAGATGGCCAGATGCGGCCGGTGATCAATCTACGGGCGCTAAACGCTTTCGTTCGTTATCGCCACTTCAAAATGGAGGGCATTCACCTCCTCAGGGACATGCTCCTCCATGACGATTGGATGGTCAAAGATGCATATCTGACCGTGCCGATATCAGAACCATCCAGGGATCTGCTTTGTTTCCTCTGGAAGTCAGAGAGGTGGAGGTTCACATGTCTCCCTTTCGGTCTGTTTTCGGCACCTTGGTGCTTCACCAAGCTGTTACACCCCGTCATCTCCTGCCTCCGCAGTCGAGGGATTCGTCTGATTATTTATCTGGACGATATCCTGCTCATGGCTCAGGACCGATCGATCCTTCTGACACATTTGAGCTGGACAATGGACCTTTTGTCTCGCCTGGGCTTCCTCCTCAATCTGGAGAAGTCTTGCTTAGTACCGGCCCGATCCATGGAGTTCTTAGGATTCACGATCGACTCGACCACAGAGACAGGGGTATAGTAAGGACCAGCACTCGCTTCAGTAATAATTTCAAATGATTTGAAATTATTACTGAAGCGAGTGCTGGTCCTTACTATACCATTATCTGTGGATCTTCCTCCCGGGACGCGCGCACCGCACCGCTGAAAGCAGAAGTGCCGCTTGTATCTTCTCTTGGATCGACCACAGAGACAGTGTTCCGCTTTCCAAGGTCCGTGCTATACGCAGGGAACTCCGTCACACTCTTTCGCTTCCTCAGATTTCGTTATGTCACCTGGCTCGCATCATAGGTCTTCTCTCCTCGATCCAGGCAGTTTTTCCGGCCCCGTAACACTACCGAGCCATGCAGCGTCTCAAGATCGCCCACCTTCACTCGGGTGCATCTTATGCAGACTTGATCTCATTAGATACAGAGAACAGAGACGAGTTGACTTGGTGGATCCACAACTTGACGGCCTGGAATGGTTAGGATGCCTATTGCAACGGGGTGACCACAGGAGGACGCTGGTGCACAGAGGAGTTCGTCCTACACATCAACTCCTTGGAACTCCTGGCGGGATATTTCGCGATTCGCAGTTTTGCGAATGGGATGGCCAGAGCCTGCATCAGACTGCGGGTGGACAATATCTCGGCGGTAAGGTATGTCAATGCCATGGGGGGACACATTCAATTCACATTCTTTGGGGACCGTTTTATATAGATCTCTTCGCGTCCCGTTTGAACACCCAGCTTCCCAGGTTTTACAGCAGGCGCCCGAACCCAGAAGCAGAAGCTGTCGACGCTTTTCTTCAGGATTGGTCCGGCCATCTCATGTATGCGTTTTCCCCATTCACGATGATCCCTCGCGTTTTAGCCCAGATTCGCCAGCAGGGGGCCGAACTGGTCTTATTAGTCCTTTTTTGGACCACTGAATCGTGGTTTCCCCAGTTGCTGGAATGCCTGGTCCAGCATCCGCTTCTTCTCCCATGCTTCCCGGACCTCTTACTAGACCCGTCGGGTCTGCAACACCCTCTCGTCCTAGAAGAGTCTCTGCAACTCTTAGCCTGCAGGATTTCGGGGAGTCCTGGGGCGTCACGGGAGTTTCGGACTCAACTAGACGCCTTTTGGAAGAAGTATGGGCTCCCGGCACCAGACGCTCCTATCGGGCAGCCTGGAAATCTTGGGCTGGCTGGTAATTGGCTAGGCACGTGGATCCCGTTTCAGCGCCTGTGACCAAGATCCTTCAGTTTCTCACCTCCTTATTTGAGGACGGGAAAGCATATCGTACAATCAATTTGTTTAGGTCAGCCATCTCCTCCTCTCACTGAGGATTTGATGGATGCCCCGCGGGTCAGCATCCTCTGGTGTATCGCCTCCTTCGAGGCTCCCGTCTTTCTCGTCCACCTAGACCCCGTTTTTCCACTACCTGGGACGTTTCTTCGGTCTTGTCTCTATTTTCATCTTGGCCGTCGAACTCGGACCTTTCCTTGCAACAACTTTCGGCCAAGTTGGTCTCACTTTTCTGCTTGATCTCTTGCAAAAGAGTCTCGGATGTCCGAGCTTTGGACTACAACGCGCGGTCTTTTACCCCAGAGGGTGTTGTGTTCAATATTTTGCGTCGTACCAAAACCAACTTTCGTTCTGTGTCGTACCCCAGTTTCCCTGATTTTCCGCCTCTCTGCCCTGTCACCTGTCTGCGGGAGTATGAGTCTCGCACATCTCCGCATCGCTCTTCAGCGTGTCCTCAGCTCTTCCTTTCGTACCGTAATCCCTTTGCCCCTGTCACCAGCGTCACTCTGGCCAGATGGGTAAAGTGGACTATGACCTTAGTGGAAGTTGATACTTCTGTTTTTACTGCGCACTCCACTAGAGGGGCTTCGGCGACCTCTATGGCGGTTGCGGGAGCGCGGTTGGAAGACATTATGCGCTTGGCTGATTGGTCCCGTGTCCACTTTTCGTGAGTTCAATTTTCGTCCCCTACTCATGCCTTTTCCTCCGTTGTGAGTCAGCTTTAAACTCGCAATAGGAGCCTCCGTGTCATGTAATAAAATTGCATGATTTTCCTAACTTATGACGTAAAGTCATGACTTTATTAAAGACACGGAGGCGAGTATTGCCCCTCCCTGTTCCCCCCCCCCTTTTTTGTCTACACGTTTTACCTATGATCTTGCATGTTATTTAAACTTATACTGCCAATTTATTCGTCAGCAGGTTGCCTGTCCTTTGTATGCAGTTTTTTGTACGCTTTCTTGTGCCTTATCCATGCTCCTAACAGTAATGCATTCCTGTTTGTTTCTTTTTCTTCTCTTCTGTGTTCTCAGGATGAAAGATCACCATCATGGGGAGCCTGAAATCGACAGTTGTGTTTTTTCCAGCTTTCCAGTTTGGAAAGTTCTTTTTCCATTGAGGTTACATTGCAGTTCGTTTTCGGTTAGAGATTGGTTCCTATCCGTTCAACAGTCCCGAAGAGGTGTCATCTTCAAAGAAAGAGGAAGAGTCTAAGGGGACCAGGACTATTATATTGGGTCACATAGGGGAGGGTCTTGTCACCATGGTTACTTGTGATGGATATGTTTTTCTATGCTGCTATTAGTTGATTCAGTAAAGAAAGAGATAGCAATACTCGCCTCCGTGTCTTTAATAAAATCATGACTTTACGTCATAAGTTCGGAAAATCATGCAATTGTCCCCAAAGGTGTACATAGCCTTTAAGAGAAGAGGGGATACTACACAATGGTAGATCTGGCCCTGCTGCCAAGTCCTAAATTAGTTTTCATGAAATGGTCAAATATCTCACTTTCAACATCTGATATGTGTTTTTTAGTTAGAGTGATTGTGTTTTTTGATCTATTGTGAATAAAATATGGGTCTATGAGATTTGTAAATCATTGCATTCTATCGGTATTTGCATATATCTATATTTTACACAGAGTCACAACTTTTTTAGAACTGGGGTTGTATTTTGGTACTAGAAACAAGTCCCCTATTACTACATACTGAGAAATGATGGGTGGTTGGTACCCCTGGGAGGCATGGCACAAATTGTGACTGCTCCTCATTGTGTGTGCAGGGGTGATGCGGATAAAAAATGTTACACGTGATATAGTATGAGATAGATAGATAGATAGATAGATAATTAGATAGATACATGGCCCTCTCTGTAGAATGTTTCCCCATATGTAGTATATAGAATGCCCCCTCTGTAGTATATAGAATGGCCGCCTCTGTAGTATATAGAATGCCCCCTATGTAGTATATAGAATGCCCCCCTGTAGAATG
The DNA here is from genome assembly GCF_905171765.1 of Bufo bufo. Taxonomy (NCBI): domain Eukaryota; kingdom Metazoa; phylum Chordata; class Amphibia; order Anura; family Bufonidae; genus Bufo; species Bufo bufo. The sequence continues at coordinate 270,514,728 of NC_053392.1, read as the reverse complement.
GCTCCCTCTGTAGTAAATATAACACTCTCCACCCCCCCCCCCCCCCCCCCGTACACCCAGCATTCATACATCTAAAGAGGCTCTGTCACCAGGATCAACAATATTAAACCAGATATGCTGATTAAAACTATACCTTTCTTTTGTCTATATGATAAACAGCTACAGAGATATCTGTGTTTTTATTCATATGCAAATGAGCAATTGGAGCACCTGGAGATGGGGCTGAATATTCTGAGCACTGCTCTGTAACACCCCCCCCCCCTCCACTTGATTGACAGGGCTAGACAGTATGCTGAGGGCAGAGCCCTGTCCAAGAGCTGTGTGCTAACATGTAAATATTATATACACCATGTACTATAGCTTCACAACCCTGAGATCTGCTCAGAAAGCTAATATACATATTACTGCTTTATTCATAGGCACGATGTATGATCATACAGACACTGGTAAATATGTATTACCTCTATTTAAGGTAGTATACATGCCGACATATTTACATTATTGCCAACTTCATTGTTTTCTTGGCCCTGCATATATCGATATATTGAGATTATTTCCAGCCCTGTTGCCCTCCCCAAATATGGTGTTTGTGGTGCTCATGGACTCCTAGTGAATGCGTCGGGGTTACGACGCTGCTCCGGGCTCCGTGAGGATGGGTGCCGCGCGTAATCTCGCGTGACTCCCCTCCTCCGGACCTCGGCGTTGGCATGCGCTCCCTGTTCGCATGGCGGGAGATCCATGCACCATATGTGAACGGCGCCAATTAGTTTTCCACACCCATGTGAGGCATGGCTTTCAAATTACTTTTAAACCTACTAGCGCTCTTTATGCATATTTGTCAAATCTGTGATTGGTCAGACACTTCAATGTGATGGCCGTCTTCGCCCTACATATATTCAGCATCACCATCAGTTCTATTACCCCTTGAGGAAGCAGAACGCGAAACGCGCATCGGGGTGCAGACTGGTGGTGCAACTCTGTGGTGGGAATCTTTTCTCGGGTCAGTACATTGCTCATGGTAATGACTTACTTACATGTTAGTCAGGAATTTAATTTACTGTTGTGACTTATTGACACATTATCTGTGTATTCAGCTTGGTGAATCCCTTTTTGTCATTATATACAGCCTCTGTGATGATTTAATTATATGTTATTCATGTATCTAGTCCTGGTATTTATTAATTGCTCACTGGTGTGATTTATTTTTTTATTATCTATGTATGTAGCCTGGGCTTCCATTAGGCACTAAATTTGTCTGTAGATATTAAAATATCATAGCATTTTTTGAGCTATCTATATAATTTGCACTGAGTAGCTTATTTAATGACCGTGATAAACTTGCACTAGCAGTTTATTATCCTGTTAACAGTCATGCACCATCAGTCACTTTTGTTTTCATTTTTATTTTAATTGTTGTGTACTGTATTGTCAATCATGTTAACAGATATTATAAATTGATGTACTAATAAAAAAAATATTTTTGATACATACAGTACAGACCAAAAGTTTGGACACACCTTCTCATTCAAAGAGTTTTCTTTATTTTCATGACTATGAAAATTGTAGATTCACACTGAATTAACAATGAATTAACACATGTGGAATTATATACATAACAAACAAGTTTGAAACAACTGAAAATATGTCATATTCTAGGTTCTTCAAAGTAGCCACCTTTTGCTTTGATTACTGCTTTGCACACTGTTGGCATTCTCTTGATGAGCTTCAAGAGGTAGTCCCCTGAAATTGTTTTCACTTCACAGGTGTGCCCTGTCAGGTTTAATAAGTGGGATTTCTTGCCTTATAAATGGGGTTGGGACCATCAGTTGCATTGAGGAGAAGTCAGGTGGATACACAGCTGATAGTCCTACTGAATAGACTGTTAGAATTTGTATTATGGCTAGAAAAAAGCAGCTAAGTAAAGAAAAACGAGTGGCCATCATTACTTTAAGAAATGAAGGTCAGTCAGTCAGCCGAAAAATTGGGAAAACTTTGAAAGTAAGGGCTATTTGACCATGAAGGAGAGTGATGGGGTGCTGCGCCAGATGACCTGGCCTCCACAGTCACCGGACCTGAACCTAATCGAGATGGTTTGGGGTGAGCTGGACCACAGAGTGAAGGCAAAAGGGCCAACAAGTGCTAAGCATCCCTGGGAACTCCTTCAAGACAGTTGGAAGACCATTTCAGGGGACTACCTCTTTAAGCTCATCAAGAGAATGCCAAGAGTGTGCAAAGCAGTAATCAAAGCAAAAGGTGGCTACTTTGAAGAACCTAGAATATGACATATTTTCAGTTGTTTCACACTTGTTTGTTATGTATATAATTCCACATGTGTTAATTCATAGTTTTGATGCCTTCATAGTCATGAAAATAAAGAAAACTCTTTGAATGAGAAGGTGTGTCCAAACTTTTGGTCTGTACTGTATATAGTGTTGATATAGTTCTTTACATGGAGACTCATATATCTTTGTAGGTTTTATAGCTAAATGATATAGGCATCGTTTAATGTACAACTTCTTTTGGGAATTTTTTTAAAGTTTTTTTCACACTAGTAAATATGTGTCAGCTTATAAGCATAGAAAAACCACGCATCTCTATGTGGTGATCCTATAGTTTAGAGGTTAAGCTATTAGTTTTGTATGTAGAGATCCCTGGTTTGAATATTAGGAGAGAATTTAAAGTTTTTTTCTTCAGATATTTTTTTCTTCCACATGTATCCCATGAGAAAAGTCTATATTCTTATCTAGAGATGAGTGAATCGAAGCTGATGAAGTGGAATTAGATCAGAATTTCAGGAACAATTTGATTCGCAGCGAATGCAAATTTCCTCGCGCTTCGTGGTAACGAATTGCATTTTTCCTAAAATTGCGGCTACACATGTGAGGACTTAGGACATGGGCCAAGGAACTCTGGGAAGAGGGGATCACCCAGATTGACATGCTTGCATGCACCCAATCAGCAGCCAGCCTGCCCTGTGATGTCACAGCCCTATAAATACGGTGGCCATCTTACAGTCAGACATTTTCCAGCATTCAGAGTGCAGGGACAAACATGTGAAGGTGCTAGGGAGAGCAAGTGGAAAAACCTGATTGTGGAAAAAAAAAGACAGAAAAAAACGATTTATAAGTGCAGGGAAAGGATAGGGAGGAATCATTGCACAGCAACTTAGTGCAGGGAGAGATGTAAGAAGGCGCTAGGGACATTGATAGGAAAGCGATTAATAAGTGCAGGGAAAGACTATTTGGGTATCCAAATAGCCATTAGACAGCTCTGTCATTCCAGCTATTTCGGCTGCAAGTACTATGTTGAAAAGCCTTTAGTGGCTTATATCTTAGTATCTTTAGTATCTTATATCAGTACTACAAGAAAAATATATACACATTTCACTTCTGCAGTTATTTCTGGTGAAAGCGTATAGGGGCGTATTTCAGTAAAAAAATAAAAATATATACGCACTGCACTGTTGCAGTTATTTCTGGTAAAAGCATATAGGGGTGTATTTCAGTACTACAAGAAAAATATATATGCACTTCACTCTATGTTTTTTCTGGTGAAAGTGTATAGTGGCCTATTTCAGTCTAACACGAAAAATATATTTTTAGTTCGCTTCTGCAGTTATTTCTGTTGAAAGCGTAAAGTGGTGTATTTCAGTAAAAAAAGGAAAATATATAGCAACGGCACTGTTGCAGTTATTTCTGGTGAAAGCGTATAGGGGCGTATTTCAGTACTACAAGAAAAATATATTCATAGTGCATTTCAGCAGTTAATTCTGGTGAAAGCGTATAGTGGCCTATTTCAGTCCACCAAGAAAAATATATTCTCAGTTCACTTCTGCAGTTATTTCTGTTGAAAGCGTATAGGGGCGTATTACAGTAAAAAAAAATATATATACACGCACTGCACTGTTGCAGTTATTTCTGTTGAAAGCTTATAGTGGTGTATTTCAGTAAAAAATGAAAAATATATACGCACTGCACAAGTTATTTCTGGTGAAAGTGTATAGGGGCGTATTTCAGTACTACAAGAAAAATATATAGCTCTTCACTCTGGACCTTTCATGGGTTTGTAGTAAGTGAGATAAATATCTGTACCTGTGGGCCTGTGCTGCCACCCTGCCTATTTTTTTTTAAATAACGCTCCTGCGCCCCGTTATGGCCCCTCGCAAATTTTGCACTCAGTATATACTGAGCATCGGAGCAATGAGGAGGAGACACGGTCTTTCTCTGTGGGCGTCTCCTTCTCCCCTTTTTTTCTCCCTGACTGTGACACTCTGTACTGCGATTGGACAGTGTTATAGCAAGGGGAGAAGGAGACGCCCACAGAGAAAGACTGCGTCTCCTCCCCATTGCTCCGATGCTCAGTATTAGCATACTGAGCGTAAAATTTGCGGGGGGCCATAACGGGGCGCAGGAGTTCTATTTAAAAAAAAACAGACAGGGTGGCAGCATCAGCTGTACCCAGCAGGTACAGACATTTATCTCACTTAGGCCTCATGCACATGACAGTTGTTTTTTGCTTCCGCAAATTGTGCGTCCGCTAAAAAAAACAGATGCGGCATCCGTTTTTTTTGGAGGATCCGTTTTTTCCCCAGATCCCTTGTAATAAATGCATATCCTTGTCCGCAAATGTGAAAAAAGTAGGGCATGCACTATTTTTTTTGCTGAAGGGAAACACGGACAACGGACGTGGAACACAAACGGATGAACTATCAGCATTTTTTTGCTGACCCATTGAAATGAATGGGTCCCCATCATATCCGCAAAAAAACCGGAACTGAGGCCGTGAAAAACAACTGTCATGCGCATGAGGCCTTACTACAAACCCATGAAAGGTCCTCTTTAAGTTTTTTCTGGTCAAAGCGTGTAGTGGCCTATTTCAGATCAACAAGAAAAATATATTCTCAGTTCACTATCTCAGTTATTTCTGTTGAAAGCGTATAGGGTTGTATTACAGTAAAAAAAAAAAAATACTGTATATTCGTCGCTTTTAGGGGTGTTTTAATTTCCGTTTAATTTGTTTAGTTCAGCTACAAGTATGTCAGGCAGAGAAGTGCCAGGCCATGCACAGAGGAGTGGCAGAGGCATAAATGTTTCTGGCCCAAGGAGAGGTCACAGCAGCGTAAGGCCTGAGCTCCCGGGATCATCTAGCGGTCATGACTTGACCAGCAACCCAGCGGTTCTTGATTGGTTAACTCAGACATCCACGTCATCCCAAGTGACATCAGACACCCCCAGCCAACAGTCGGTGGGTTCGTCAGACACAACCCTTAGTTGGCATGGCCCGGAAGCAGGCCTTGTGCCCTCACCTGTCCTCAACCTGCCTCTGTCCTTTTCTGTTCCCTCACCGCGAGAAGTACTATATGCTGTGGGCTCAGGTCCACTTTTCAGGGAGGAAGAGCTACTAGAGCACAGTCAGCAGCTACTGCCCAGCCAAGATCTGGAGGAGACATCCGCCGCTTCCTCCGCTAGGCGGGAAAGTAGTGATGAGGAGAGTGGCGCAGGAGCTTGTGTTGCGAGCGGTCAGGCTCCTGACCCAGAGGCCGTTGAGGAGGACATAAGTGATGTGCAGACACTACTTGATGATGATGAAGCCGATCGCACTTGGGATCTGGGTGTAGAAGGGGCTTCATCATCATCAGGAGAAGAGGGTGGCAGCTCGCCTGTGAGGCAGAGGCTCAGCCAGCAAGGTGGCAGCATGGCTGGGAGTCAGCAGGGTGGCAGCAGTTGCAGGTCAGGAGCCAACTGTGCCCGGGTTAGACCGTCTGCTTCACAGCAGCCTACCTGCCCGGGAAGTAGTGGTGTAGGGGTTCACAGAGGCAGCGGCGGTAGCAGTCAAAAGTGCGGACTGTTGGGGGGGGAAATCACCTACTCGGCCGTGTGGCAGTTTTTTATTAAGCTGCCAGAGGAGGTTAACGTGGCCACATGCATAATATGTGGGCAGAAGGTGAAGCGTGGCCAGGGTGCCAATGTTGGCACTACGGCCCTGCGTCAACATGCAGTGGCCTAGGAGAACCATGGCTCCGATGTGGTGGTTTTACGGCCCACTGGGTGAATGTGGTTCCTGCCCAGCCACACCAGCAACTTGGCCAGGTGACGCCGCTTCCGCCTCCACGTTGTCACGCCGTTGGTCCGCCTCTGCCTCCAAATCTTCCACCATGTCCTCAGCCTCCACTGCAGGGACAATTCACAGTGAACCTCCAGAATACCACATGTGCAGGACACGGCGGTGTGACGCTGTTCTGCACCTGGTTTGCCTTGGCGAACAGAGTCACACAGGGGAGGAACTCTGTGTTATTCATCAAGGAATCGAATCCTGGCTCTCTCCGCGACAACTGAAAATCGGAACCATGGTGATCGACAATGGGAAGAACATAGTGTCAGCGCTGCGTCAAGAAAGGCTGAGCTATGCGCCCTGCATGGCACACATGTTCAATCTGGTTGTCAAGCAGTTCCTGAAGTCTTCCACCCATCTGCAAGACATCCTAAAAATGGACAGGAAACTTTGCATACACTTCAGCCACTCGTACACCGCAAAGCACACCCTCCTTGAGCTGCAGCGGCAGAACGACATCCCCTAACATAGGCGACGTTTCCATATGCGACGTTTCCACCCATTGGAATTCCACCCTCCATATGTTGGACCGACTATACGAACAGAGAAAGGCCATCAACGATTTCTTGATGATGCAAGCGGATAGGAGTACTCCCCTGTGTAACTTTGATATCAGCCAGTGGTAGATCATGCATGACACCTGTCGTTTGCTCAGGCCCTTTGAGGACGCCACGTTATTTGTTAGTCGCCACGACTATGGGCTGAATGACGTCATTCCACTGCTTTATGTCCTTGAACAGATGGTGGTAACAATGGCTAGTCAGGGGACTGGAGACGTGGCGCCTAGATCTCAAGGCAACATGAGCCCTGTAGGGGCTGAACTGCAAGAGGAGGAGAAGGAGGACATTGGAGCACAGGCAATGTGTAGCCAAATCGGTGGTTTTTCTACTCAGGTGACAGGAGAGGAGGAGCAGGAGCAGCTAGAGGATCTCCAGGGCTATGAGGAAGACGAGACAGAGGACCCAGACACACCATAGCAGTATGCAGTAGAGATGGAGGCAGGCAGTCCCTCCGAGTCACTTGTGCAAATAGCCCGATGCATGCTCACTTGCTTGCGTAGTGACAGTCGAATTGTCACCATTCGGCAAAGGGATGACTTCTGGCTCTCCACCTTGTTGGACCCTCGCTACCGGTCCAGAATGGGGGCCTTTTTTACACCCACTGAGAAGGAGGACAAACTGAACTACTACAGAGACATCCTATGTAGTCAGTTGGCCACTGCCTATCTGCGCCATCGTCCATCCTCTCGCAGGTCTGACTGGGGGGCCCTCTGCACTCACTTTCCTCTGCCACGGCTGCTATGGCAGGTTGGGGGGGGGTAGGAGCAGTTCCAGCTCCATCAGCAGCAACTTGAGTCTAGAGTCCTTCACCTAGTGAAGAAACTACTCAGCAGCAACAGCAGCAGCTAGACCTGGAGCAGGACCTGAACCAGCAGGTGGTGGCATACTTGGACAGCACCCTGCCTCCCCACATGGAAGTTCCGCTGAACTACTGGGCAGCTAAACTGGATTTGTGGCCGCAACTAGCAGAGTTTGCCCTGGAAAAGCTTTCCTGCCCGGCCAGTAGTGTGGCATCAGAGCAGGTGTTTAGTGCGGCGGGGGCCATAGTTACCCCAAGGAGAACTGTCCACTCAAAATGTGGAAAGACTGACCTTTGTCAAGATGAATCAGGTGTGGATCAGCCAGGATTTCCAACCACCAATTCCTGATGCATCAGACTAGATCATCCATGGTGCCACACCAACACTTTGATAAAAGAGACCGGTTTCTCCTGACTACCTGCTTCAGCTACTACTCTGATGCTGCCACCCCCTTGATGCCACACATCTGATGCCGAGTGCTCCTTCTTTTAGCCACCTTCAGAAGAGGGTACTGGCACTGCCACCCACTGCCCCACTCTGTCACTGGGTCACTTTGTGGTCTCCTGATGCAGCTGTTGCTGCCATCTCCACACTAAGTCACCTTGCCACTCTGTGGTCTCCTGATGCTGCTGCTATCTTCACACTATGTCACCTTGCCACTCTGTGGTATCCTCCTGCTGCTGCTGCCATCTCCACACTATGTCACCTTGCCACTCTGTGGTCTCCTGATGCTGCTGCCATATCCACACTATGTCACCTTGCCACTCTGTGGTCTCCTCCTGCTGCTGCCATCTCCACACTATGTCACCTTGCCACTCTGTGGTATCCTCCTGCTGCTGCTATCTCCACACTATGTCACCTTGCCACTCTGTGGTCTCCTGATGCTGCTGCCATATCCACACTATGTCACCTTGCCACTCTATGGTATCCTCCTGCTGCCATCTCCACTCTATGTCACCTTGCCACTCTGTGGTATCCTCCTGCTGCTGTTGCCATCTCCACACTATGTCACCTTGCCACTCTGTGGTATCCTCCTGCTGCTGCCATCTCCACACTATGTCACCTTGGCACTCTGCGGTATCCTCCTGCTGCTGCCATATTCACACTATGTCACCTTGCCACTCTGTGGTATCCTCCTGCTGCCATCTCCACACTATGTCACCTTGCCACTCTGTGGTATTCTCCTGCTTCTGTCATATCCACACTATGTCACCTTGCGACTCTCTGGTCTCCTGATGCTGCTGCCATATCCACACTATGTCACCTTGCCACTCTGTGGTATCCTGATGCTGCTTCCACCTCATTAATATGTCATAGGGCCTCTCTGTAGACTTCTCATGCTGTTCCCACCTTCCCCACTTCATGACTGGGCCACTATTTTGCCTTTCGGCCTGGCTGACATCATGATTTATTTGACCTTTCTTCTGATCTGTCAGAAGGAAGAAAAAAGAGACACACAATGGATCCTGTCTGTGTAGCAGCTGTAAGGCCTGTATGGTCCCATAAGAATTGGCTTATGATTTGGTAGCCAAAAGCAGGAGTGGGTACAAAATACAGAAGACATGCAAATATTCCATTCACGTGTTATCTCTATTTTACATCCACTCCAATTTTTTTGGGCATTAGCAATACTGATGGATTATTGAGCAAATGCTGACCTAGTGAAGGCGTAGGCTCCGCAGACAGGATCAGTTTTTTTTGTGGGTTATTGTTCTGACGGATCAGAGGAAGGGCAAATTAATCAGTGACGTCAACTTACTGCTGACACCCTTTCCACTCTGTCCGGGGGGCTCTACTTGTATACACGTTTTATAGAACAGGTTCTGTAGACATCTATGTGGAATCAGCTGGTGACGGTGTAAAAGGAGTGCGCTTCTTCTTGACGCTAACATTGACCTATAAGGCACTTTAGTTCATACTTTAGTTATTTGGTCAGTTTTGGCCCCGTGACTACCCAAATAAGTGAAGTGTGCAGTGATTCTAAGAGCGACGCCTGTCATCTGCATGTCATACGGACTCACAGTATTATTTCACTATCAAAGCAGACTCTCTATACGTGTTACTGCAAGGCATAGTGTTCTACGCCACTATAAAGGTTCTCTGCAGCCAGAAAATAGCCGTTTTTTAACGTAATTTGCCGCAAATATATTCGGATTGAACCGGCGAATCGAATTTTTGAAAAATTCACTCATCTCTATTCTTATCATATTGAGAATAATGTTTATTTGGAAAGCTTTTTGGTTTCTTTATAATCATATATTTGTCTGTGAATAAAGCAGTAATAGGTTTTAGCAAAAACAAAACAAAACACTATTCTCAATATAGTAATGCATATTATTATATGATTATATATTATTTATTATAGTATAGCCTTTTAATATGGTTTTAATAAAAGAGAAAAAAATAATAGAAAAACGTATGTCTCTTCTGGGATTTAAACCAGGGATCTCTATTTACAAGGTAGACCACTATAACACCAAGCTATAGCATTATCATATTGTGAAATATGTCTTTTCTATATTTATAAAATGACACATAGTACTGGTGTCTGTATAATCATATCCTGTGCCTGTGAATAAAGCAGTAATATATAGCTTTCTGGGCAGATCTCAGAGTGGTGAAGCTATAGTACATAGGTAATATGATATTGTTAGCACACAGCTCTTAGACAGGGCTCTGCCCTCAGCATACTGTGTAGCCCTGTCAATCAAGGGGAGGGGGTTGCAGAGCACAGGGGGTGTTACAAAGCAGTGCTCAGACTATTCAACCCCGCCTCTTGGTGCTCGAATTGCTTATTTGTATATGAATAAAAACACAGATACGGTATCTCTGCAGCCAGTGGCGTACATGGAGAAGTAAGGGCCCCATAGTAAAGATCAAACCAGGGTTCCCACACGGGACAGAAGGGTTTCTGCCTAAACTCCTTTCAATGACCTGTGAGCCAATTTTTTTTCCACTGCATCATTTGCTAAAAGTTATTCCTTAAGAGCAGGGTTGGGGAACTTGTGGCCCGTGGGATCATTTCATGCAGCCCCCGACCCCCTGCCAGAACATATTGTGAAAATGCTAATGACACGTACAGCGTCAGGATGTAGTGCACGTAGAAGCACACTATGACCTGACACTTTGCGCTGTCAGGACACAGTACAGCGTGGCTGGCAGAAGATTAAGTCCGGAGCTGGAGAGGTAAGTTTTTTTATTTATTTATTTTAAAATGTCTGATCTGAGGTCTGATTGGGGCTGATCTGAGGCTAATGGAGGGTGGGGAGTGTCGGATGGGGGTCTGATCTGAAGCTGGGGGGGCTGATCTGAGGCTATTGGGTCTTATTTAAAGCTGAGGGGGCCTATTGGGGGTCTGATCTGAGGCTGGGGGGTCTGATCTGAGGCTGAGGGGTGTGATTTGAGGCTGGGGGGGTCGGATGGAGGTGTGACCTGAGGTTGGGAGGTCTGATAGGGGGGTGATCTGAGGCTGGGGGTCTGATCTAAGGCTGGGGAGGGTCTGATCTGAGGCAGATGTAGGTTGGGGGGTCTGATAGGAGGCTGATTTGAGGCTGAAAAAGGGACAAAGGCAGGGACAGGTGCGAAGAAAGAGGCAGGGACAGTGGCAGGGAGAGAGAAAGCTGGGTGAACCAGGTCAATCAGGACTTGGAGGGAGGTGGCAAAGGTGGGAGAACGGAGCCTCTAGGAGCAGGAACAACGCCCCCCCTCCCTCCCCTGCTCCTAGATGCTAATTAGCATATTATAAAAGTTTGATTTCTGGCGTAACAGGGGCATAGATAAAAGTAGGAATGGGCTACTTAGGTTTAGCTAACATTAGCACAACGCTAATGTCAGCTAGCTTAATAGGGTTAAATCTGGTGAAGAAACCCTTTAACTTACCCCTTAGTTAGTTATATGTTTGACTAAATATAGCAATCAAATATTAAGTTGGGAATTTTGTATGGCCCCTGAACCATGTTACAAATATCCAAATGGCACTTGGCAGCAAAATCCCCACCCCTGCTTTAGAGGGTAGAGTCCTGACCAAGTTTTCACCCCCAGTAGAAGAGGGGATGATTTCAACTGGGCCCCCTCTTGCCCTGGGCCCTATAGCAGTCGCATGGTCTGCCACTATGGTAGTTACGCCCCTGTCTGCAGCTGTTTATTATACAGAAAAGAGAAAGGTATCGTTTTAATCAGCATGATGAGCCCTACCAGGCAGTGTGTCTGGTTTAATAGAGTTAATCCTGGTGACAGAGCCTCTTTAAAAAAAAAAAAATACTCACCCGTGTTCTGCTCTCCGCCGCTGTCTGTTTCCCATGTCCTGGCTGTCACAATGATTTCACCATGCCTTCCTGAGCTGGGTGATGATGTCACAAACATTGTGATGTCATACCGTGAAATCCAGCGCAGGAGGTCGAGTTGATGTCATTGCGATCTCCTGCTCTGTTGTATTGCTGCAAAGTTGTGTTCTGGGGTAATAAAGCAGGTCCATCACCCTTGTAACTTCATTGGAGAGCTGCCTCCTTTTTCTAGTTGAATCTTTGGACCATTAGCCAACGGTCCTGGAGGGATAGCACCCATAACCTTCATCTTTTAGTGAAAGTGCTGCTGTTGTTTCTTTTGTAGTAGATATATATTTCATTAGATAGATAAATAGTTGATAGATATTAGATAGATCCTAGATAGATATTAGCTACAGAGACAGAAATATAGATAGATATTTAGATGATAGATAAACAGACAGATAGACATAGATTAGATAGATATTAAAGGGATTCTGTCATCTCTTTTTACCCTATAGAGATGCGGACATGCACGGCTAGATCGCCGCTAGCATGTCCGCAATATACCTGTCCCATAGGGCTGTGTGGTTTTATTGAGTGTAAAAAATGATTTTATATATATGTAAATCAGCCTGGTAAGGAGCCCAGGGGGCTGTACTAACCGTTCTGGAGCCCAGCCATGCCCCCCTGTGAAGGAGCCCAGCACCGCCTATATCCACGAATCTCCTTCTTGCTCACAGTTAGATCGCCGTAATCTCGCGATGCGCGAGTTCGCACATGTGCAGTGCCGGCATAGTGTTCCTTCCCTGTGCTGGCATCAGCCTCAGGGAAGGAACTGCGCATGTGCGAGCTCGCACATCGCAAGATTACGACGATCTAACTTAGCAAGGAGGAGATTCGGAGGACGCAGGCGGTGCTGGGCTCCTTCACAGGATCGCGTGACTGGGCTCCAAGAAGGTTAGTGCAGCCCCTTAGGCTCCTTACTAGGTTCATTTACATATCTATAAAATCATTTTTTTAAACACAATAAAAGCACACAGAGCTATGGGACAGGTATATTGTGGACATAACGGCGATCTAGCCGTGCACGTCCACATCTCTATAGGGTAAAAAGAGGTGACAGAATCCCTTTAAATGGATTGATAGATATGAAATAAATAGATATTAAATAGACAGACATAGATTAGATAGATATTAGATAGCTAGATATTAGACAGGCAGGTGATGGCAGAGCTAGACGTGCAGCCTGGCATCCTCCCGCAGCCATGACTCCTCCAGTCTCTGCAGCACCGGGAGGAGGAGGAGGAGGAGCCCAGCATCCCGTCTCCCTGCCCCCGGCAGCCGCTGCTGATGCTGGGGTTAGTCAGTCGGGCACTCTGGGAGATAAAGTTTGATTTGGGGGCAGTCTCCGCCGATGCCATCCAGGCTGTGCCCAGGACCCGATCAGTGCGGGCACAGGCAGCTGGAATAGCTGAGTCACCCAGACTGGATGGTGGTCGGTGTGCACAGCGCTCTCCACCATGATCGCCGCTGCCTTCCTGGTGCTGCTCAGACCCTACAGCATCCAATGTGCCCTGCTGTTACTGCTCCTCATGCTGGGCACCATCGCCACCATCTCCTTCCTCTTCTGCTGGCACCGCAAGCTCCAGAAGGGCAGGCACCCCATGAAGACGGTGTTCAGCTACCGGCCCCGGAGCAGAGGTAGGACATGTAAGACACCATCTTTACCCTATTCTGTGTGTGCCATGTCATGTGTTACCTGCCACCCAGCATGTGTGCCCTGTGGTGAGGAGGAGGAGGCACCCTGTACATGTGGCAGTCCTGAGTTTTAGAGGATTTCCAGCAGGACTGCGGCAGACTTGTCTCCACCCATCCTATACAAAACTAGATAAGATGTTGGGACAGTGTGCAGGGCAGAGCCCCCCCATGCCACCTGCCTGCCAGCTCTGCCATGCCCTTGACAGCATATAAATTATATAAGAGGATTGCCTGATAATCCCTGTCAAAAGTGAAAGCCTGACACTGATTCTGTTTTCTCTTTCCAGATGCCCTCCTGAGATCCCATCATTTCCGCTCAGAGGTAACTGCATGCCCTCTTCCCTCAATGCCACACTCTGTGCCCACTTCCCCTGCACTTGCAGTCACTGCTTCTTACTATCTGATTAGAAGATTCACATTGCACTTAGTTGTATCATCACTACTTTTTCTTAGGACTTTTTTTCATCATACAAATCACTGGTTAATGTAACTTTTGTATTACTCTGCGGGCATAAAAGCTGCCAAGAAAACCTCATCGCAGCATCTAGAGAAATAATGGCTTTGTAGTTATGTCAGAGCTATGGGGCGTTCCCAAGAACCCAGGGATTATGAGTCCCCCCAAACAAGGGCATTGTATAGAAACGAGCCTTTCTGCTGCCTGAGATGAAAACTGAAACACCCTCCCCAATGCCAATTTATTAACCTAACCCCTTCCCTTCAGCCCATGGCCCTTCCAATGCCCCCCTCTGGCCGTTACCTGGTGCTGCCTGAGGCAATCGCCTCACCTGGCCTCATTGGTGGTGCACCCCTACCAGCAACGTACCCACTGCAAGTAAAAAAAGATTTATAGCAAGCACTGGTGATAAGGCTGGGGCTACACGGGGACTCTGGCTGCATCAAACTTTTTTGGGGATTTTTTTTATGATACTGGGGTCATGGTAGCTTGAGAGTCAGGATGCGACCCCATTGATTTGTGAGGCTGCGCTGCCACACAGGGATCATTGGTCACGTGATGCTTGTCATGGCCAAAGTTGCCATGTAGCCCCTGCCTGAAATGTAGGAACCCAGTGGAACCCCCACCTGTGGCGAGAACGGGGGTCTCCAGTGCTTCCCTTAGCCTCACGACCACTACAAGGAATTTGAATGGAGCATGACTGTTTCTGTCAGACCCATAGACTTGCATGGAGCAGCAGCACACACGCTTGCCTGCCACTTCACTGAAAACCCTCTTCATCACATTGTGTCATACAATGTCATTCGACAGCAGCAAAGACAGAGGACTGGAAAGCTCTGCTATACAATTGTATTCATTTTACACAGCCCACTGCCAAATAAAAAATCTTGGAGAACCCCTTCAGTCTATGTCCACATGTGGTGACTCTGATGCAGATTTTCCAATGAAGAAAATCCAGAGTGAATCGGGATAAGAAAAAACCCACCGCAAATGATGCCTGTAATTGGCTGGCTTTTGCAGCTCCATTGCTGTAGCATAAATAAAGAGGTTATTAAGGCAACATCCCCTATACACAGGATAAGGGATAAGTGTTTGATCGGTGGGGGTCTGACTGCTGGGGTCCCTGCCGATCACAAGTACAAGGGCCCGTGCTCCCTCATTTGAACGGAGACACGCATGCAGCTCTATGGGGCTGCCAGAGATAGCCGAGCGCTTACACTCAGTTATCTCCAGCAGTAACATAGAGTTGAATGGAGTGGCGGTCATGAATACATCTGTCACTCCATTCAAACAGTGAGCATGAGCCCTTGTTCTCATGATGGGCGGAGGCCCCAGTGATCGGATCCCCACAGATCAGACAATTATTCCTTATCGTGTGACTAGAGGATAAGTTGTCTTAAAGGGTTTCTGTCACTAGAATTTTCACTATTAAACTGGCTGACATTTGCGATGTGCTAATGTCAGCTGCACCTAAGGGAGCATTCACACGACCGTGTGAAGCCCGTGCCCGTATTGCGGACCGCATTTGCGGATTCGCAATACACGGGCACCGTTCCGTGTGCATTCCGCATCACGGATTTCGGACCCATTCATTTCAATGGGTCCGCAAATCCGGAGATGCGAAACGGAAGCACGGAACGGAACCTTACCGAAGCACTACGGAGTGCTTTCTGAGGTTCTGTTCCGTGCTTCCGCACCGCAAAAAGATAGAGCTTGCTCTATCTTTTTGCGGAACGGAGGGATCGCGGACCCATTCAAGTGAATGGGGCCGTGATCCCTATACGGCTGCCACATGGCAGGTGCCCATGCTTAGCAGACCGCAATTTGCGGTCCACAGCATGGGCACGGGCTTCACACGGCCGTGTGAATGCTCCCTAACTCTGCTATTCTTGTGATTATTCATGCGCCCGTTACTGCAGAATTCTTACTTTTATAACATGCGAATTAGCCTCTAGAAGCAGGGAGGGGGGGGGGGGGGGCGTTGCTCCTGCACCTAGAGGCTCCGTTCTCCTACCTCATTACACACCCTCCAAGTCTTGATTGCATCCTCCTGCCGGCACTGTGCGCTGGGGAAATCTCGCTCCGCCATCTCACTGCCTAAAGCCTTTATTGAGAAAAACAAACTTTTATAATATGCTAATTAGCCTCTAGTTGCAGGAGGGGCAGGTTACCCACCTCTTTTCACGCTCTTCTTCTCTTGATTGACATGGCAAGGCATCGTTCGCATCCTCCTGCCGGCACTGTGCGCTGGGGAAATCTCGCACCGTTCAGTATTCTGCGCAGACGCGGTGAGAAAGCTGGCAGCCGGCGAGTGTCCTTTCCTCACCGCGACTGCGCCAAATACTGAACGGCGCGAGATTTCCCCAGCGCACAGGGGCGACAGGAGGATGCGAACGCTGCTTGGCCCCGTCAATCAAGACTGTCAATCAACGCCCCCCCCTGCTTCTAGAGGCTCATTTGCATATTATAAAAGTAAGAATTCTGCAGTAGCGGGGGCATGAATAGGCACAAGAATAGCAGAGTTAGGTGCAGCTGACATTAGCACATCGCAAATGTCAGACAGTTTAATAATGACAATTGTAGTGACAGAAACCCTTTAATGGAACAACCCCTTTAACATTATTTGTGGGTTAAAAACCCGCAGCGCAAGTCAGTTTATGCTGCTGGATTTCTTAAAATCTCACCCACTTTGCAGTGTTTATTCCACATGTGAACAGACCCCTAAGGTTTAGTCCCATAAGAACGCATTTGGAATTGAAACAAAAAAACGATAATGAATACAAAACATTCTTGTCTATATTTAGAGGCTAAAAGTCTGATAGACCTAATCCTGTGGAGGGGTGAATTATCCGCACTCTGGCTGTAGAGTGTATTCGAATCAACTTTCAGGAAAGACATTATTTTCTACATAATCTCCCGGCTTTTCAAGCCTGAACTTCAGGTAGATTTATTGCCCCTGCACTCGTAGCAAAAAAAGATATAAAGATAGGAGATGTGGGTTGCCATGTGCAGCGTAGATCACAAGAGAAAAAAGGACTTCATTTGCAAAGTGGAACAGATGCCTTCTGACAGGTGTGAACAGACGCTAATCACTACAGGAGATGTGTACAGTATGATAAATATGGCATCTTTGTACAGCGTAATAAGTATAGGAGACATGTACTGTATACTTATTAATGGAGACGTGTACAGCGTACTGAATACATGAGACGTGTACGGTATGATAAATATAGCATCTGTGTACTGTATACTAAGTATAGGAGACATATACTTGTTAATGGAGATGTGTACCATATGCTGAGTACAGGAGACGTGTACAGTATGATAAATATGGCATCGAGTACAGTATAATCAGTACAAGAGATGTGCCCATTATAACCAGTACAGGAGACGAATACAGTACAGCCAGTACAGGAGATGTGTACAGTATGATAAATATGGCATCTGTGTACAGTAAAATCAGTACAGGAGATGTGTACAGTATACTGAGTACAGGAGATATATGATGTACAATCAGTACCGGAGATGTGTACAGTATAATCAGTACAGGAGAGTGTACAGTATACTGAGTACAGGAGATATATGATGTACAATCAGTACCGGAGATGTGTACAGTATAATCAGTACAGGAGAGTGTACAGTATACTGAGTACAGGAGATGTGTACAGTATGATAAATATGGCATCTGTGTACAGTATAATCAGTACAGGAGAGTGTACAGTATACTGAGTACAGGAGATATATGCTGTACAATCAGTACCGGAGATGTGTACAGTATAATCAGTACAGGAGAGTGTACAGTAAACTAGGTACAGGAGATGTGTACAGTATACTGAGTACAGGAGATGTGTACAGTATGATAAATATGGCATCTGTGTACAGTATAATCAGTACAGGAGAGTGTACAGTATACTGAGTACAGGAGACATATGCTGTACAATCAATACCGGAGATATGTACAGTATAATCAGTACAGGAGAGTGTGCAGTAAACTGAGTACAGGAGATGTGTACAGTATAATCAGTACAGGAGAGTGTACAGTATACTGAGTACAGGAGATGTGTACAGTATGATAAATATGGCATCTGTGTACAGTATAATCAGTACAGGAGATGTGTACAGTATGATAAATATGGCATCTGTGTACAGTATAATCAGTACAGGAGAGTGTACAGTATAATGAGTACAGGAGACATATGCTGTACAATCAGTACCGGAGATGTGTACAGTATAATCAGTACAGGAGAGTGTACAGTATACTGAGTACAGGAGATGTGTACAGTATGATAAATATGGCATCTGTGTACAGTATAATCAGTACAGGAGATGTGCCCACTATAACCAGTACATGAGACGAATACAGTACAACCAGTACAGGAGACATGTACAGTATACTGAGTACAGGAGAGTGTACAGTTTACTGAGTACAGCAGAGTGTACAGTATACTGAGTACAGGAGAAATGTACAGTATACTGAGTACAGGAGACGTGTACAGTATACTGAGTACAGGAGACATGTACAGTATACTGAGTACAGGAGAGTGTACAGTATACTGAGTACAGGAGATGTGTACAGTATGATAAATATGGCATCTGTGTACAGTATAATCAGTACAGGCGATGTGTACAGTATACTGAGTACAGGAGAGTGTACAGTATACTGAGTACAGGAGAGTGTACAGTATACTGAGTACAGGAGAGTGTACAGTATACTGAGTACAGGAGAGTGTACAGTATACTGAGTACAGGAGAGTGTACAGTATACTGAGTACAGGAGACATATGCTGTACAATCAGTACCGAAGATGTGTACAGTATAATCAGTACAGGAGAGTGTACAGTATACTGAGTACAGGAGATGTGTACAGTATGATAAATATGGCATCTGTGTACAGTATAATCAGTACAGGAGAGTGTACAGTATACTGAGTACAGGAGACATATGCTGTACAATCAATACCGGAGATGTGTACAGTATAATCAGTACAGGAGAGTGTGCAGTAAACTGAGTACAGGAGATGTGTACAGTATAATCAGTACAGGAGAGTGTACAGTATACTGAGTACAGGAGATGTGTACAGTATACTGAGTACAGGAGACATGTACAGTATACTGAGTACAGGAGAGTGTACAGTATACTGAGTACAGGAGATGTGTACAGTATGATAAATATGGCATCTGTGTACAGTATAATCAGTACAGGCGATGTGTACAGTATACTGAGTAAGGGAGAGTGTACAGTATACTGAGTACAGGAGACGTGTTCAGTATACTGAGTACAGGAGACGTGTACAGTATACTGAGTACAGGAGAGTGTACAGTATACTGAGTACAGGAGACGTGTACAGTATACTGAGTACAGGAGATGTGTACAGTATGATAAATATGGCATCTGTGTACAGTATAATCAGTACAGGAGATGTGTACAGTATACTGAGTACAGGAGAGTGTACAGTATACTGAGTACAGGAGAGTGTACAGTATACTGAGTACAGGAGAGTGTACAGTATACTGAGTACAAGAGACGTGTACAGTATACTGAGTACAGGAGACGTGTACAGTATACTGAGTACAGGAGAGTGTACAGTATATTAAGTATAGGAGACATATGCTGTACAATCAGTACAGGAGATTTTGTACTGTATACTTATTAATGGAGACGTGTACAGCGTACTGAATACATGAGACGTGTACGGTATGATAAATATAGCATCTGTGTACTGTATGCTAAGTATAGGAAACATATACTTGTTAATGGAGATGTGTACCATATGCTGAGTACAGGAGACGTGTACAGTATGATAAATATGGCATCTGAGTACAGTATAATCAGTACAAGAGATGTGCCCACTATAACCAGTACAGGAGACGAATACAGTACAACCAGTACAGGAGATGTGTACAGTATGATAAATATGGCATCTGTGTACAGTAAAATGAGTACAGGAGAGTGTACAGTATACTGAGTACAGGAGATATATGCTGTACAATCAGTACCGGAGATGTGTACAGTATAATCAGTACAGGAGAGTGTACAGTAAACTAGGTACAGGAGATGTGTACAGTATACTGAGTACAGGAGATGTGTACAGTATGATAAATATGGCATCTGTGTACAGTATAATCAGTACAGGAGAGTGTACAGTATACTGAGTACAGGAGACATATGCTGTACAATCAGTACCGGAGATGTGTACAGTATAATCAGTACAGGAGAGTGTACAGTATACTGAGTACAGGAGATGTGTACAGTATGATAAATATGGCATCTGTGTACAGTATAATCAGTACAGGAGAGTGTACAGTATACTGAGTACAGGAGACATATGCTGTACAATCAATACTGGAGATGTGTACAGTATAATCAGTACAGGAGAGTGTGCAGTAAACTGAGTACAGGAGATGTGTACAGTATGATAAATATGGCATCTGTGTACAGTATAATCAGTACAGGAGAGTGTACAGTATACTGAGTACAGGAGACATATGCTGTACAATCAGTACCGGAGATGTGTACAGTATAATCAGTACAGGAGAGTGTACAGTATACTGAGTACAGGAGATGTGTACAGTATGATAAATATGGCATCTGTGTACAGTATAATCAGTACAGGAGATGTGTACAGTATGATAAATATGGCATCTGTGTACAGTATAATCAGTACAGGAGAGTGTACAGTATAATGAGTACAGGAGACATATGCTGTACAATCAGTACCGGAGATGTGTACAGTATAATCAGTACAGGAGAGTGTACAGTATAATGAGTACAGGATACATATGCTGTACAATCAGTACCGGAGATGTGTACCGTATAATCAGTACAGGAGAGTGTACAGTATACTGAGTACAGGAGATGTGTACAGTATGATAAATATGGCATCTGTGTACAGTATAATCAGTACAGGGGAGTGTACAGTATACTGAGTACAGGAGACATATGCTGTACAATCAGTACCGGAGATGTGTACAGTATAATCAGTACAGGAGAGTGTACAGTATACTAAGTACAGGAGATGTGTACAGTATGATAAATATGGCATCTGTGTACAGTATAATCAGTACAGGAGAGTGTACAGTATACTGAGTACAGGAGACATATGCTGTACAATCAATACCGGAGATATGTACAGTATAATCAGTACAGGAGAGTGTGCAGTAAACTGAGTACAGGAGATGTGTACAGTATAATCAGTACAGGAGAGTGTACAGTATAATGAGTACAGGAGACATATGCTGTACAATCAGTACCGGAGATGTGTACAGTATAATCAGTACAGGAGAGTGTACAGTATACTGAGTACAGGAGATGTGTACAGTATGATAAATATGGCATCTGTGTACAGTATAATCAGTACAGGAGATGTGCCCACTATAACCAGTACATGAGACGAATACAGTACAACCAGTACAGGAGACATGTACAGTATACTGAGTACAGGAGAGTGTACAGTTTACTGAGTACAGCAGAGTGTACAGTATACTGAGTACAGGAGAAATGTACAGTATACTGAGTACAGGAGACGTGTACAGTATACTGAGTACAGGAGACATGTACAGTATACTGAGTACAGGAGAGTGTACAGTATACTGAGTACAGGAGATGTGTACAGTATGATAAATATGGCATCTGTGTACAGTATAATCAGTACAGGCGATGTGTACAGTATACTGAGTACAGGAGAGTGTACAGTATACTGAGTACAGGAGAGTGTACAGTATACTCAGTACAGGAGACGTGTACAGTATACTGAGTACAGGAGACATGTACAGTATACTGAGTACAGGAGAGTGTACAGTATACTGAGTACAGGAGATGTATACAGTATGATAAATATGGCATCTGTGTACAGTATAATCAGTACAGGCGATGTGTACAGTATACTGAGTACAGGAGAGTGTACAGTATACTGAGTACAGGAGACATGTACAGTATACTGAGTACAGGAGAGTGTACAGTATACTGAGTACAGGAGAGTGTACAGTATACTGAGTACAGGAGAGTGTACAGTATACTGAGTACAGGAGAGTGTACAGTATACTGAGTACAGGAGACATATGCTGTACAATCAGTACCGGAGATGTGTACAGTATAATCAGTACAGGAGAGTGTACAGTATACTGAGTACAGGAGATGTGTACAGTATGATAAATATGGCATCTGTGTACAGTATAATCAGTACAGGAGAGTGTACAGTATACTGAGTACAGGAGACATATGCTGTACAATCAATACCGGAGATGTGTACAGTATAATCAGTACAGGAGAGTGTGCAGTAAACTGAGTACAGGAGATGTGTACAGTATAATCAGTACAGGAGAGTGTACAGTATACTGAGTACAGGAGATGTGTACAGTATGATAAATATAGTATCTGTGTACAGTATAATCAGTACAGGAGATGTGTACAGTATGATAAATATGGCATTTGTGTACAGTATAATCAGTACAGGAGAGTGTACAGTATAATGAGTACAGGAGACATATGCTGTACAATCAGTACCGGAGATGTGTACAGTATAATCAGTACAGGAGAGTGTACAGTATACTGAGTACAGGAGATGTGTACAGTATGATAAATATGGCATCTGTGTACAGTATAATCAGTACAGGCGATGTGTACAGTATACTGAGTACAGGAGAGTGTACAGTATACTGAGTACAGGAGACGTGTACAGTATACTGAGTACAGGAGAGTGTACAGTATACTGAGTACAGGAGATGTGTACAGTATGATAAATATGGCATCTGTGTACAGTATAATCAGTACAGGCGATGTGTACAGTATATTGAGTACAGGAGAGTGTACAGTATACTGAGTACAGGAGACGTGTACAGTATACTGAGTACAGGAGACGTGTACAGTATACTGAGTACAGGAGAGTGTACAGTATACTGAGTACAGGAGACGTGTACAGTATACTGAGTACAGGAGATGTGTACAGTATGATAAATATGGCATCTGTGTACAGTATAATCAGTACAGGAGATGTGTACAGTATACTGAGTACAGGAGAGTGTACAGTATACTGAGTACAGGAGAGTGTACAGTATACTGAGTACAGGAGAGTGTACAGTATACTGAGTACAAGAGACGTGTACAGTATACTGAGTACAGGAGACGTGTACAGTATACTGAGTACAGGAGAGTGTACAGTATATTAAGTATAGGAGACATATGCTGTACAATCAGTACAGGAGATTTTGTACTGTATACTTATTAATGGAGACGTGTACAGCGTACTGAATACATGAGACGTGTACGGTATGATAAATATAGCATCTGTGTACTGTATCCTAAGTATAGGAAACATATACTTGTTAATGGAGATGTGTACCATATGCTGAGTACAGGAGACGTGTACAGTATGATAAATATGGCATCTGAGTACAGTATAATCAGTACAAGAGATGTGCCCACTATAACCAGTACAGGAGACGAATACAGTACAACCAGTACAGGAGATGTGTACAGTATGATAAATATGGCATCTGTGTACAGTAAAATGAGTACAGGAGAGTGTACAGTATACTGAGTACAGGAGATATATGCTGTACAATCAGTACCGGAGATGTGTACAGTATAATCAGTACAGGAGAGTGTACAGTAAACTAGGTACAGGAGATGTGTACAGTATACTGAGTACAGGAGATGTGTACAGTATGATAAATATGGCATCTGTGTACAGTATAATCAGTACAGGAGAGTGTACAGTATACTGAGTACAGGAGACATATGCTGTACAATCAGTACCGGAGATGTGTACAGTATAATCAGTACAGGAGAGTGTACAGTATACTGAGTACAGGAGATGTGTACAGTATGATAAATATGGCATCTGTGTACAGTATAATCAGTACAGGAGAGTGTACAGTATACTGAGTACAGGAGACATATGCTGTACAATCAATACTGGAGATGTGTACAGTATAATCAGTACAGGAGAGTGTGCAGTAAACTGAGTACAGGAGACGTGTACAGTATGATAAATATGGCATCTGTGTACAGTATAATCAGTACAGGAGAGTGTACAGTATACTGAGTACAGGAGACATATGCTGTACAATCAGTACCGGAGATGTGTACAGTATAATCAGTACAGGAGAGTGTACAGTATACTGAGTACAGGAGATGTGTACAGTATGATAAATATGGCATCTGTGTACAGTATAATCAGTACAGGAGATGTGTACAGTATGATAAATATGGCATCTGTGTACAGTATAATCAGTACAGGAGAGTGTACAGTATAATGAGTACAGGAGACATATGCTGTACAATCAGTACCGGAGATGTGTACAGTATAATCAGTACAGGAGAGTGTACAGTATAATGAGTACAGGATACATATGCTGTACAATCAGTACCGGAGATGTGTACCGTATAATCAGTACAGGAGAGTGTACAGTATACTGAGTACAGGAGATGTGTCCAGTATGATAAATATGGCATCTGTGTACAGTATAATCAGTACAGGGGAGTGTACAGTATACTGAGTACAGGAGACATATGCTGTACAATCAGTACCGGAGATGTGTACAGTATAATCAGTACAGGAGAGTGTACAGTATACTGAGTACAGGAGATGTGTACAGTATGATAAATATGGCATCTGTGTACAGTATAATCAGTACAGGAGAGTGTACAGTATACTGAGTACTGGAGACATATGCTGTACAATCAATACCGGAGATATGTACAGTATAATCAGTACAGGAGAGTGTGCAGTAAACTGAGTACAGGAGATGTGTACAGTATAATCAGTACAGGAGAGTGTACAGTATACTGAGTACAGGAGATGTGTACAGTATGATAAATATGGCATCTGTGTACAGTATAATCAGTACAGGAGATGTGTACAGTATGATAAATATGGCATCTGTGTACAGTATAATCAGTACAGGAGAGTGTACAGTATAATGAGTACAGGAGACATATGCTGTACAATCAGTACCGGAGATGTGTACAGTATAATCAGTACAGGAGAGTGTACAGTATACTGAGTACAGGAGATGTGTACAGTATGATAAATATGGCATCTGTGCACAGTATAATCAGTACAGGAGATGTGCCCACTATAACCAGTACATGAGACGAATACAGTACAACCAGTACAGGAGACATGTACAGTATACTGAGTACAGGAGAGTGTACAGTTTACTGAGTACAGCAGAGTGTACAGTATACTGAGTACAGGAGAAATGTACAGTATACTGAGTACAGGAGACGTGTACAGTATACTGAGTACAGGAGACATGTACAGTATACTGAGTACAGGAGAGTGTACAGTATACTGAGTACAGGAGATGTGTACAGTATGATAAATATGGCATCTGTGTACAGTATAATCAGTACAGGCGATGTGTACAGTATACTGAGTACAGGAGAGTGTACAGTATACTGAGTACAGGAGAGTGTACAGTATACTGAGTACAGGAGACGTGTACAGTATACTGAGTACAGGAGAGTGTACAGTATACTGAGTACAGGAGTGTGTACAGTATACTGAGTACAGGAGAGTGTACAGTATACTGAGTACAGGAGAGTGTACAGTATACTGAGTACAGGAGACGTGTACAGTATACTGAGTACAGGAGATGTGTACAGTATGATAAATATGGCATCTGTGTACAGTATAATCAGTACAGGAGATGTGTACAGTATACTGAGTACAGGAGAGTGTACAGTATACTGAGTACAGGAGAGTGTACAGTATACTGAGTACAGGAGAAATGTACAGTATACAGAGTACAGGAGAGTGTACAGTATACTGAGTACAGGAGAGTGTACAGTATACTGAGTACAGGAGACGTGTACAGTATACTGAGTACAGGAGACGTGTACAGTATACTGAGTACAGGAAAGTGCACAGGATATTAAATATAGGAGACATATGCTGTACAATCAGTACAGGAGATATGTACTGAATACTTATTAATAGAGACGTGTACTGTATGATAAATATGGCATCTAAATACAGTATAATCAATACAGGAGATCGGTATAGGAGCTGTGTTTGGTATAATTGGTACAGGAGCTGTGTTTGGTATAATCGGTACTGGGGCCTTGTACAGTATAATCCGCACAAGAGATATGCATGGTATAATTACTAAAGGTGCTGTGTAATCGGTGCAGGAGATATGTGCAGAATATTCGCTACAGGAGCTGTGTACGGTATAATCGGTACAGGAGATATGTGCATATATTCGCTACAGGAGATTGTACGGTATAATTGGTACCAGAGATATGTGCAGTATAATCGCTAAAGGAGATGTGTACAGTATAATTAGTACAGGAGATATGTACGGTATAATCACTACAGGAGCTGTATTCAGTATAATCGGTACAGGAGATATGTACGGTATAATCACTACAGGAGATATGTGCGGTATAATCTGTACAGGAGATATGTGCAGTATAATCACTACAGGAGCTTTGTTCAGTATAATCGGTACAGGAGATATGTGCGGTATAACTGGTAGAGGAGCTGTATACAGTATAATCGGTACAGGAGATATGTGCGGTATAATCACTACAGGAGCTTTGTTCAGTATAATCTGTACAGGAGATATGTGCGGTATAATCACTACAGGAGCTGTGTACAGTATAATCGGTACAGGAAATATGTGCGGTATAATCACTACAGGAGATGTGTACAGTATAATCTGTACAGGAGATATGTGCGGTATAATCACTACAGGAGCTTTGTTCAGTATAATCTGTACAGGAGATATGTGCGGTATAACTGGTAGAGTAGCTGTGCACAGTGTAGTCAGTACAGGAGATATGTGCGGTATATCTGGTAGAGGAGCTGTGCACAGTGTAGTCAGTACAGGAGATATGTGCGGTATAACTGGTAGAGGAGCTGTGCACAGTGTAGTCAGTACAGGAGATATGTGCGGTATAACTGGTAGAGTAGCTGTGCACAGTGTAGTCAGTACAGGAGATATGTGCGGTATAACTGGTAGAGGAGCTGTGCACAGTATAGTCAGTACAGGGGCGCTTGGTGTTGTCGGTACAACGGCCATGTGCACTGGGTCAAGTGTGATGTAGTTGATACAGGGGCTCTGTGTGATGTAATCAGAAAATATAATCTGAAAGGCTTATTACTGTCTTATTAAATGTCTTAAATCCTGAATTCCATATCCAGAAGACAGTAAAAAAAACAAATGTGGTCTTTATGGGAAGGAACGATGCAAAGCAGCAAACTAAATGCTTTAGTGTGTTGCAGGAATAATTGAAATGTTGTAACTGAGAACGTCTGAATGAATGCCGCAAGCAAAGCAATGCATAATGAATAAAAGGATGAATCGTAGCCAAATCTGAAATTCATGATATATCATCTGAACCCTAAGCTGCGTCACATGCTGCAGTATAAGGCCAGGGAAACAAGTGCTCCTTTGAACACTGAATCTATCTGACATTTATTGCATATGTTGTAGATCAGTGGCGTACTTTCAATGGAGGCAGATCATGCAACAGTTATGGGGCCTGGGGGGAGAAGGGGCCTGCCGCTGAACACCTTTTCTTAACATGAAAGAAATGCATTTTCATGCAGATGCCACTAGGGCAGGGCAGTGCTATAGACCGCCCATTTGTGCCGTCGATGTCATCGGGATCACTGCTAGGCGGAAGTAAAGAAAACCGACCTTGCCATGCGCGATGCAGCACAGGGCAAGGTGGTGTATCAGAGCAAGAAATGCTCCACTCAGACATGCTAAATGAGTTAAGAAGAGGTTATGTCCGGGTTCAGCTCTGAACCCGGACTTCCCCTTTAAGTCGTCTTTGACGCCAAGAGATGTCACTCTACGGGTGGATTTGAAGATCCACTGGTCTTCTAGACATTCCTTTCCTCCTGAGGATCGGCACTCTATGCAGTGAGCACTGACTGCCACTGTTAATAAGCTTTCCATTAGAGTTGTGCCTAATGTAGCACAACACAAGAAGGTGAGGATTACCATTTCACTTTGAGATATACATTCTTAGGGTCCATTAACACGTCCGTGGTGTGTTGCGGATCTGCAAAACACTGGTCCGGCACCCCAATAGAAATGCCTATTCTTGTCCGCAGCTGCAGACAAGAATAGGAGATGTTCTATTTTTTTGCGGAGCCGCGGACCGGAAATGCGGATGCGGACAGCACACTATGTGCTGTGCATCTTTTCCGTCCCCATTAAAAATGAATGGGCTCACACCCGTTCTACATAATTGCGGAACGGATCCAGACCCAAATGGCGGACGTGTGAATGGACCCTTACCCTATGAGCATCTTTTTCATTTGGCCCTTTTGAGCCATTCACTTGAATAGGACAAAGTTGCTATACCCTGATCTGCCACTATGAAATGTGCAGCTTACAGGTAGATGGACCGATATAAACAAGAAGATGCGAGTGCTGTGGTTGCTTCAGACAGCCGATTGGCAGAGGTGACAAAAGTCTGACCCCCACTGATCTGATATTGATGGCCATCGGCACTGCTTTGTGCACTAGGCTTGTGTCACCACTGTGTAAAGAGTGCATGCTGCGTGGAGAGTAGTCACAGCCTGTAACGACCAACATTGCTATCTTCATTACTGCTCAATGAGCAACGTTGTCAATGCCCATTGAGTTGGGTATCCCCCCCTGAGTTATGTTTCATAGAAATCGATGATGTGACAGATATGAGGCAGCACAGAAGAAATGCAGACAGTGAAGTCATATTCTGCGGCCAGGTCAGCTTCAATGACTCTTCTTCAGTATTCAGCACCAGCATGATTGAGCTGAGTCATGCTGGAAAATATAATTATGGCTTTTTTTTATTTGAAGTCCTGTTTGCAGACAACTTGAAGATAAAATTTGCTAGATTATCTATTACGTTTTATATATTATTTACAATGAGTCACACCTTCTTGTAACTCCTGCATCCTTGTGATGTCCTTCATCAGCTGAGATCAGGTATCCAAGAGCTGAGGAAAGCAAAAGGCATTTCAAGGTGGAGACGGATTTTAACCAACATCATCCTTTCACGGTCGGAAATATTGTAATGTCTGAAACTGTAGTCTTGTGAATTAATGATTAGCTGAGTGGATGTATGCAGAGCTTCCTAGTATTCTGGTCTAACTGCAGATTTACTAATACTGTCTAATTTTTAGACAGTTTTTTAGTACCTTTAAGACCCCCATAAACATTACTGGGTTCATCCTACAGTGTAATGTATGTGAGTTTTTGTCACACATTGGGGGAAATTGTTAAAGCCTGGCATTACCTATGTGCTTTAGTGAGATGTGCCTCATTTATTAAGAGGAAGATGCCCCGCGACCTGTCGGAGGCTCTGTTTCTACCATTAATCCCTGCCCCTTTTCTCTCCACTTTAGAAGATCACAAAAATTGTAGAACAATTAATCTGAGTCTTTTTAATGCCATAGTCGCCTCGCAATTCACATTCCTTGTCAGTAGACCATGTTCACTTTCTGCAAAGCCATGTCCGCTTGTCAGGTGAACCTAAAAAAGTCTAACCCGCTTAATAAATGTGGTGCAAGGTATTAGCAAAGGATTATTTTGCACAAATTACAATTGAATTTTGGTTAGTAAATCTCCCCCAATGTTAGGATCAAGATATAAGGGCATTTATAGAGTAGAAAATAGCCCACAGCAAGAACCAAAGAGAATCCTTGCATTAGTCCAACCCCCAACGGGTTCATCCCCCCAAAGGCTGTGGTACGTAAAGTGCAGAAATTATTTGAAAGTTTTAGATGCAGTCTGTTATGACAAAGTTTTAATCTGGAGTAACCTTCACCTGGGCTCTTATACAGTATTTACAAGATATGTGAAGTATGTTTATAGAACTGACATGTAAAGAACTCATAAATCTCACACGTCAAGGTCAGTAAATTAAAGGGGTTTCCCAGGAGAAGAATATTGATGATCTGTCCTCAGGATAGGTCATCAATATCTGATCGGTGGGGGTCTGACACCCGGCACCCCCGCCGATCAGCTGTTTGAAGAGGTTGCGGCCTCTTAGGCTACTTTCACACTAGCGTTAATATTTTCCGGTATTGAGATCCATCATAGGGTCTTAATACCGGAAAAAAACTTTTCCATTTTGTCCCCAATCATTGTCAACGGAACAGAACAGAATGCTCCAAAATGTATTCCGTTCCGTTCTCATACCGGAGAGCAAACCACAGCATGCTGCGGTTTGCCTTCTGTCCTGGGATGCGGAGCAAGAATGATCCGTCATGACCCACAATGCAAGTCAATGGGGACGGATCAGTTTTCTCTGACACAATAGAAAACGGATCCGTCCTCCATTGACTTTCAAAGGAGTTTATGACAGATCCGTCTTGGCTATGTTAAAGATAATACAACCGGATTCGTTCATAACGGATGCAGACGGTTGTATTATCAGTAACGGAAGTGTTTTTGCTGAACCCTGCCGGATCCAGCAAAAACACTAGTGTGAAAGTAGCCTTACTAGGCCAGTGGCAGCACAGTCATCAGTCACATGGCCTAGTTGCAGCTCAGTCCCATGCAAATCAATAGCAATACCAAGCTTAGCCACTATATTATGTACAGCGCTGTGCTTGGTAAGCTGCAGATCTCCACTATTAGAAATTGATTGCCCATCCTCAAGATAGGCCACCAATATTGAACTGATGAAAACCCCCTTTAAGTAAATTGTGCTAATGCAGAAAATCACATACAAAATCAATGTAAAAAAAAATCATTGTGATTGACAATTATAATAAATATAACAGCATTGTCTGCCACATTTTTTGTGATCAGGATATTTTTGCGATTGCATAAAATCACATATACACATGCGATTTCAGGTTGCTATATAGGATAATACATTTATGCAATAATCGGTCTATTTCCTTTGGACTTAGACAAAATTTCAGAAGTTTTTTAGCATATGGAGCAGGTTGCCTGCAGCTCTTTTAGGGACATTCTGACTTCAGTTATGCAGCACTAACAAGTTGATTTAACTGCCCAGTTTGCCACATCTATTCATTGAGGCGTACAGTAATTTGCTAATATACAGTAGACTATTACTAGTATATAGTAGGAACTCATGTAACTGTGATATAAAAAGGGTCACACTAAGGGGAGCATGTGTTCACTGCTGTTTTCCTGCAGAAGGCTTCAACAGAATGTTGATAATATTTACAAAAGCCTGTATTCTGTGAAATGTCTTCTCACAGAGGCCGTTGTGATGCACATAGTGCTTCACTTTAACATGGGCTCTACCATTTTAAATAATACTTAAGCTTGCATTTTCCCAGCACTTCTCTGCTTAATATTGGTAACACATTGAAACTAGATTTCAGGCTAAGCTTTTTTGCTGCATTATAGGTGTTGGTAGTGTGTTGACTTTTTGTTGCAGATAAAACCTTGTAATTATTATGTTGAAGACATTTTTATATCATATGTGCGATATGCTATCATGGATCAGCAGTCTGACAGGAACAGGGGGAACTATGCGTCTTGCTCCCCATTCCTGCCAGGTTGCCCAGCCACGACAGCACATTGCACGCAGGATTGCATGGTTGGTGTAATGTATGGTAGGGAACATGGTAGGAAAGTGGAGCCTGTACTCTACCCGCACCATTGTTCCTACCTACTTGCATGACCTGTCCTAAATAGCGGCCCACCATTTGGTGACATCCCTGACTTGACTAAGTGCAGGGGCCTAAACCTAATGGGGTAGTGTAGTTTGACAGAAAGAGGTCAAAGCCAGACAGGCAAAACCAGGACCGAAACATAACCAACAAGCTAAGTAAAATACACAGCAGAGTAAAACCAGGAGACGATGTCAGAGACAAAGTCAGCAGGCAAAGGCCAGGTCACAAAGTCAATTATTAGTAGGTCACAGCAGAGACAAAATAGAAACATAGAAACATAGAATGTGTCGGCAGATAAGAACCATTTGGCCCATCTAGTCTGCCCAATATACTGAGTACTATGGATAGCCCCTGGCCCTATCTTATATGAAGGATGGCCTTATGCCTATCCCATGCATGCTTAAACTCCTTCACTGTATTTGCAGCTACCACTTCTGCAGGAAGGCTATTCCATGCATCCACTACTCTCTCAGTAAAGTAATACTTCCTGATATTACTTTTAAACCTTTGCCCCTCTAATTTAAAACTATGTCCTCTTGTAGCAGTTTTTCTTCTTTTAAATATTCTCTCCTCTTTTACCTTGTTGATTCCCTTTATGTATTTAAAAGTTTATATCATATCCCCTCTGTCTCGTCTTTCTTCCAAGCTATACATGTTAAGGTCCTTTAATCTTTCCTGGTAAGTTTTATCCTGCAATCCATGTACCAGTTTAGTAGCTCTTCTCTGAACTCTCTTCAAAGTATCAATATCCTTATGGAGATATGGTCTCCAGTACTGAGCACAATACTCCAAATGAGGTCTCACTAGTGCTCTGTAGAGCGGCATGAGCACCTCCCTCTTTCTACTGGTAATTCCTCTCCCTATACACCCAAGCATTCTGCTAGCATTTCCTGCTGCTCTATGACATTGTCTGCCTACCTTTAAGTCTTCTGAAATAATGACCCCTAAATCCCTTTCCTCAGATACTGAGGTTAGGACTGTATCACTGATTTTATATTCTGCTCTTGGGTTTTTACGCGCCAGGTGCATTATTTTGCACTTATCCACATTAAATTTTAGTTGACAGATTTTTGACCATTCCTCTAGTTTTCCTAAATCCTTTTCCATTTGTTGTATCCCTCCAGGAACATCAACCCTGTTACAAATCTTTGTGTCATCAGCAAAAAGACACACCTTACCATCGAGGCCTTCTGCAATTTCGCTGATAAAGATATTAAACAATATGGGTCCCAGAACAGATCCCTGAGGTACCCCACTGGTAACAAGACCTTGGTCTGAATATACTCCATTGACTACAACCCTCTGTTGCCTGTCCCTCAGCCACTGCCTAATCCATTCAACAATATGGGAGTCCAAGCCCAAAGACTGCAATTTATTGATAAGCCTTCTGTGTGGGACAGTATCGAAAGCCTTACTGAAATCAGTATACTGAGGCAAAAAATAAACAGTGAAAAAGGCAAAAGGTCAGTGATCGAGAGTAACAAACACAAAACTAGCTAGTAAGGCAGGAATACAAATCACAGGCAACTGTGGCCATCATCTGCCTGTTTAAATAGCCTACCCTCAGGAAGCACTGGTGCTGAGCCTGTGTCACGGATGAATTTGCAGATAGCTGGAACTTATAAATAAACGACCGACTGGCTTGATCCCAAACTAAGGAGCATATATGCGAGCCCTATAAAACCCTAAGAGCTCTCCCTGACTGCTAAGCACATGCAAGGGTCTCAATGGTAGACGATTGCATGCCCACGTACCTAAGACTGTGTGACACCTGAAAACCCTATAATAGTGAGGGGACACGACCACCGGCTCCCTGCACTTAATACGGACGGAGTCAGGGTCACCTAGAATCAAGCCAGCAAGGAAACACAATAAAGTACGACTTATCTGAGCAAACAGCAGCAGCAGCCTCCAGCAGTGAACACTTCATCCAGGAAGTAGTATAAACCGCAAAGTGAGGCAGTATGGGAGGGAATATAAAGGAAGACGATTAATCTGGCGGTGACAGTACCCCTCCCTCTACGGGTGGACTCCGGACACTCAGAGCCCACCTTCTCAGGATGAGACCTATGGAAAGCCCTGATGAGACGAGTGGCCTCAATGTCCGCCACTGGGACCCACATCCTCTCCTCAGGACCATAACCCTCCCAATGAACGAGGTACTAAAGAGAACCGCGGATAATGCGAGAATCCACAATCCTAGAGACCTGAAATTCAAGATTACCATCAACAAAAATCGGAGGAGGAGGCAAAGAGGAGGGTACAGTGGGTTGGACATAAGGTTTTAATAGGGACTTGTGAAAAACATTATGGATCTTCCAAGTCTGAGGAAGATCAAGACGGAAGGCAACAGGATTGATGACGGACAAGATCTTGTAAAGCCCAATAAACTTAGGACCCAACTTCCAGGAGGGAACCTTCAGTTTGATATTCTTTGTAGACAACCACACCAGATCACCCACATTCAGGTCCGGACCAGGCACACGTCTCTTATCCGCCACATGCTTTTATCTCTCACTCATCCTCTTCAGATTACCCTGAATCTTTTGCCAAATAAATGACAAAGACGAGGAAAATCTCTCCTCATCAGGTAAACCAGAAGACCCCTCTCCAGAGAATGTCCCAAACTGCGGATGAAACCCATATGCACCAAAAAAACCGCAATTAGACTTACCGGTAATTCCGTTTCCTTGAATCCACCATGACGGCCCACATTGAGATTGACCCTTGACCTCTGTAGGGGCAGGAACACATAGAGAGTTTAAGAACCCCCCACCCCTCCACCTCCTCAGTGCTTTACAATTACCCGAAAGGTGGAACAAAAGTAAAAGGATATTGATTCATACCCTTAAACTCCTAAATAATCATCTGCATGTATATGCAACTTATAAACAAAAAACTTTTTTTTTTTTTTTTTTTGGGAAGGGGAATAGTATGGGCCGTCATGGTGGATTCAAGGAAACGGAATTACCGGTAAGTCTAATTGCGGTTTTTCCATTTCATCCACCATGACGGCCCACATTGAGACATATCAGATAACTAAATGGGTGGGGATATCGCCTGTAAAACCTTCCGGCCGAAAAGAGCTTCATTCGCGTCCGGAAGATTAAGACGATAGTGTCTTACAAAAGTATTAGTGCTAGACCAGGTTGCGGCTTTACAGATCTGGTCCAGCGAGACCCCTCCTTTCTTGGCCCAAGAAGAGGCAGTGGCCCTAGTAGAATGGGCTTTAATATTACCAGGACTGGGTTTGTTCTGGATCTTGTAGCAGCATTCAATAGTGGATTTGATCCATCTGGCTATGGAAGACCTGGCTAACTTCTTTCCTTTATTTTTTCCTGAAAACTGAATAAGAAGGTTGTTATCCACCCTGAAATCTCTGGTAGAATCCAGGTAATGGATAACTATGTCCCTAACATCCAGGAGATGTAACCTATCTCTAGACCCTGTATGTTCGGACCTAGGGATAGAGGGTAGGAAGATCTCCTGCTCTAGATGATAAGGTGAGACTACCTTAGGGAGAAAACCTGGGTCGAGAGTTAGACGGATATAATCTTTGCTAATCTGGAGGTAGGGCTCTTTACAAGAAAAGGCCTGGATCTCTCTAATGCGTCTGGCTGAGGTGATAGCGATCAGAAAGGCAGTTTTTAGAGAAAGGTGTTTTAAAGAGATCTCAGATAATGGTACAAATGGAGGTTTTGTTAGGCCCTCCAGGACGATGTTAAGATCCCAAGTCGGAGCTCTGGATCTCAGAGAGGGTCTCAATCTAGAAACTGCTCTGAAGAACCTCCTGATCCATCTATGGTTGGCCAGGCTGCAGTCATAGAAGGAGCTGAGGGCAGAAATTTGGACCTTCAGAGTACTAGGTCTCAGGCCTAACTCAAGGCCGCACTGTAGAAAGTCCAAAATTCTGTTGATGGGAGGAGAGGTGGTGTCTGGGTGCTCAACTCCTAACCAGGAACAGTATTTCTTCCAGATCTTAAGGTAGATGGAGGAGGTCACCTTTTTTCTACTCGCCCTCAGAGTAAGTATCACCTTTTCCGAAAGTCCTCTGCTTCTTAATGTCTCGCTCTCAGGATCCAGGCTGACAGTCTGAATATACCTGGGTCTGGATGAAGAAGAGGGCCCTGGACTAGAATATCCCTCTGGAAGGGAATCTCCCACGGATCTTCCAGCGATAGCTGTTTTAGAGTGGAGTACCAACTTCTCTTTGGCCACAGAGGGGCTATCAGGATGAGAGTAGTTGGTTCCTCCAGGAGCTTCTGGACAACCCGCGGTATTAGTGGTATTGGGGGAAAGGCGTAGGCTAGTTTCCATTTCCATTGTATTGACAGGGCATCGATTGCCCATGGACTGTCTCCTGGGTTTAGGGAGCAGAAACATTTTACCTGCGCATTTCTTCTGGAGGCGAATAAGTCTACCTCTGGACAGCCCCATCTTTCTGAGATCTTCTGGAAGATATTCCTGTTCAGAGACCTTTCTCCTGGATCTACTGTCTCTCTGCTCAGAAAATCTGCTACTGCGTTTTCGCAGCCCCTTAGGTGGATGGCGGACAGAGATAAAGCGTTCTCTTCTGCCCAGGAGAAAATTCTTTTTGCTATCTCTCCAAGAGGCCGTGACCTTGTCCCTCCTTGGTGACGCAGATAAGCCACCGTTGTGGTATTGTCTGACATTATTCTTAGGTGTCGCCCTTTTAGAAGACACTCTCCCTTTAATAATGCCTCCAGGACTGCGTATAGCTCTCGGTAGTTGGAGGATCTGTGTTTTATCTCGGCAGGCCAGGTACCCTGTAGAAGATGATCTCCTATCTTTGCTCCCCAGCCTCCGAGGCTTGCGCCCGTGATTACTTGCACGGCGGGATGGTTCCGCCACTGAAGGCCTCCTAGCAGTCGTCTTTTTACTTTCCACCAATCCAAGTCTGTTTTTACGGCCTGAGGGATCCGAAAAATCCTGTCTAGACTTACTTGTCTTCCGTCCCAGATAGTTAAGATCCAATTTTGGATTACTCTTGTGTGGCTTTGGCACCATGCCACTGAGGGAATGCAGGCGGTTAGGCTTCCCAGGAGACTCATGGCCTTTCTGATGGAGCAATTGCGAGCCCTCAGGAATGTTCTGATCTTCACTGTCAGTGCAGTAGCCTTGTCCTGAGGGAGGAAGGTCATCAACAGGGACGAATCTAGTTCCACACCCAGGAACTTTATTCTCATGGACGGGGTTAGGGTGGATTTTTTTGTATTTATAATCCAGCCAAGGTTTTTTAAGAATTCCGAGAATCTTTGGGTTGCCAAACGGTTCTCGGATTCTGTCTTGCCCAGAATTAAAAAGTCGTCGAGATATGGAATGATTGTGATTCCTTCCTGACGAAGGTAGGCCACCATCTCTACCACGACTTTTGTGAAGACCCTGGGGGCCGAGGAAATACCGAAAGGGAGGGCGACATATTGGAAGTGATGGATAGACCTGTCTGGTCCTCTTAGAGCGAATCTTAGATATTTTTGCGAAAGATGATGGATGGGGACATGGTAGTAAGCGTCCTTTAGATCGATTGACGACATGAACGCCCCTTCTGGAATCAGAGGGATTGTGGATGGGATGGTCTCCATCCTGAACCTCCTGTATAGAATAGACCTGTTTAGGGGTTTTAGGTTTATTATCGTGCGAAAGGATTGGTCTGGTTTTTTTACTAAAAAAAGACTGGAATAAAATCCTCTCCTTTCCTCCGAGATAGGAACCTTTTGAATTACCCCTAGCTCTAAGAGGTCCTGGACGCCCTGCCAGATTTTTGGAAGATCTGATCTGCTCTGAGGTGTGATGCAGAATCTTCTCGGGGGGACTGATGTGAACTCTATCCTGTAACCGTGAGAGATTACATTTAGCACCCAGGGATTTGAAGTTACCTGACTCCAGGAGGATAGAAAACCCATCAGTCGCCCCCCGACCCTGGCGTCATTGCTGTTTATTTTGCCTATTCTGGGGATTGAGGATGAAGCCTCTTCCTCTCCCTCCTTTGGGATAGCTCCATCGGCCAGACTTCCCTTTCCCCCTGTAGGATCTCTGCTGGGGTTGGTACTGACGAAAGGGCTTCTTTTTTGGTTCTTTGTCCTCTGGAAAACCCTTCTTCTTGTCTGCTGCTCCCTCTAGGATTTTATCCAGAGTGGGGCCGAAGACAAATTCCCCTGAAAAGGGGATAGAACAAAGCTTGGCCTTGGATGCCTTGTCTCCTGACCAGGCCTTCATCCATAAAGCCCGTCGGGCTGCATTAGAGAGAGCAGCATCCTTGGCGGAAAACCGGATGGACTCTGCAGACGCATCGGCCAAAAAAGCTGTGGCGGAGCGGAGAAGGGGGAGAGAGTCCCTGATCTCTTCTCTTGGAGTCTTATTTTTTAGATGTTCGTCCAACTCTCCTAGCCATATATACATCGCTCTGGCGACGGAGGTAGCAGCAATATTAGTTTTTACCCCAAACATAGCTGACTCCCAGGATTTTTTTAGGAGGCCATCTGCCTTTCTATCCATAGGATCGCCTAGCTGAGAGGAATCCTCAAAGGGTAGGGCGGTCTTTTTTACTACTTTGGCCACCTGTAGATCGACCTTAGGCGTCTGGTTGTATATCTTGCTTTCAGCCGGGTCAAAGCAGAGCCTATTCCTGAATTCTTTGGGATTGCCAAGCCTTTTTTCTGGATCTGACCACTCCTCCAATATCATTTCTTTTATATTTTCATTAATGGGGAAAACAATAGAGGACTTAGATCTGAGACAACCAAACATCTCATCCTGCACCGTACGGGGCCTAGGAGTATCTTCAATGCCCATAGTGGACCTGACCGCACGTAGCAACTCCTCCATCTCATCAGCCGAAAAAAAGTATTTTTTATCTTCTTCTAGAATTTCCCCGTCCGACAAGGGTTCCTCATTAGGAAATTGTCTGGATGAGGCGGAGGTCACTTCAACCTCTTCGCCCTCAGAAGAGGAAATAACGGACAGTTTGCGTTTCTTAGAAGGGATGGGGTTGCTGGAGGGGTTAGACAAGGTGGCTAAAGAGGACTTAATCTCGTCTGAAATAAAAGACTTCATTTCCGAGAGTATATCTGGTTGCTCTTCCTTCCAAATTTCCGTAGTGCAAAGTTTGCATAGCCTCTTTTTATAATTTTCAGGGAGACGCTTGGAACAAGCACAGCATTTTAAGGGTTTTGTTTTTGTTTTTAACTCCTTGCTGCCCTGCAGAAGGAAGCAACCAGATATCCCAGCATTAGTAATTTAGATTAAAGAACTGAAATATATACCCCCCAGAAGGGGACTCACGGTACTGGTGGCAGAAGGATCAGGACCCTCCTGGCGGGGAGCAGGTGTCTCAGACATCGCGGTGTAGCAGGCGAGGGGCCGAAAGGAACCGCGGTCTTCTCTTTTTAAAATTCCCGGCGTCTGACGTCATCTAGCTGCGCCCTGTTTGATGGCATAGGCCTGCGCCGCACCAGCCTACTAAGGGGTACGTGCGTCGCCCGGCCCGCCCATAGAGACGCTCCATGCGCCGTACCTGCTCCCCCTGCCGGACGCTAGAACTCGGCCCTCCTCCAGAAGGACGCCGAGCACAGCGCGCGATGATCCGAGAAGCCGGCACCTCCAACTGCTTCCTCAAGGAGGGAAGGGAGTCTGAAGGTATGGGGAGGACCGCAGGCCTCAGCATAAGCCGAGACGAGGGTCCTCGATGCTCCTAGCTGGCCAGCCTTAGCTCCTGCCGCGGGAGGCCAGCTGGAGAACCTGTAAAGAAAATAAGGTTGTTTTATCCTCCATGAAGGAGGAACTCTCCACATGTTGGCCCCTGTAGGGGCAGGAAAGCACTGAGGAGGTGGAGGGGTGGGGGGTTCTTAAACTCTCTATGTGTTCCTGCCCCTACAGAGGTCAAGGGTCAATCTCAATGTGGGCCGTCATGGTGGATGAAATGGAAAATGGTGACTTATCAGAGGACTCCTGGCGACGGTTATTTAAAGCAAACTCAGGAAGGGACAAAAAAGAATACCAATCCTCCTGATTCTCCGCCACAAAACAGCGCAGATATGTCTCCAGATTCTGATTGACGCGTTCGGTCTGACCATTCGACTGCGGGTGAAAAGCAGAAGAGAACGACAACTGAACCCCCAAGCGAGAACAGAAGGCCTTCCAGAATCTGGAAACAAATTGCGTGCCCCTATCAGAAACGATGTCTGAAGGAATGCCATGCAATTTAACAATGTGATCAACAAACGCTTGCGCCAGCGTCTTAGCATTGGGTAACCCAGGAAAGGGAATGAAATGTGCCATTTTGCTAAAACGGTCCACAACCACCAGAATCACAGTCTTCCCCGAGGAACGAGGCAGGTCTGTAATGAAGTCCATTGACAGATGCGTCCAAGGAAGGGAAGGAATGGGTAACGGGAGGAGAGAACCCGATGGCCGTGAATGAGGGACCTTGAGATAAGACCGCACCCACACCCACCTCAGAAGACCGCAGAAACATCCACCTCAACAATAAAAGGTAGAGAGACATCAGGTTGTACCAAAATGGGAGCGGAAGCAAAACTCTCTTTAATGCTAGAAAAGGCTTTAGAGGCATCTACCGACCACGAGGAAAAATCCACCCCCTTTTTAGTCATATCAGTGAGTGGCTTAACAGCAGAGGAATAATTCAAAATGAACTTTCTGTAATAATTGGCAAAACCCAAAAACCGCATCAGCGCCTTCTGATTCTCAAGAAGCTCCCAATCAAGCACAGCGTGGACCTTCTCAGGGTCCATCCAAAAACCAGAAGCGGAGAGAAGAAAACTAAGAAATTTAATCTCCGGAACCGCAAACACACATTTTTCCAGTTTAGCGTACAATTTATTCTCACGCAGAATCAGCAAGACCTGACATAGGTGGTCCCGATGAGTCTTGAAATCAGGAGAAAAAATCTAAATGTCATCTAGATACACCAGTACAAATTTCCTCATTAAATGATAAAAAATGCTGTTCACAAAATGTTGGAAGACGGCCAGAGCATTCATCAAACCAAAGGGCATAACCAAATTCTCGAAATGACCCTCAGGGGTATTGAAGGCCGTCTTCCATTCGTCCCCTTCCCTGACCCTGACTAGGTTGTATGCCCCTCTTAAATCCAACTTAGAAAAAACTTTAGCCCCAACAATCTGGTTAAACAGGTCCGGGATCAGAGGAAGCGGATATGGGTCACGAATCGTGATACGGTTCAGCTCCCTGAAATCCAGACAAGGTCTTAAAGAAGCATCTTTTTTTTCTTTAAAAAAAAAAACAGCGGCAACAGGTGACTTCGAGGGTCGGATGTGTCCCTTTCTCAGGCTTTTAGAGATATAAGTACGCATAGCGACTCTTTCAGATTGGGAGAGATTGTATAGTCGTGATTTTGGCAGCTTGGCGCCTGGGATGAGGTTAATAGGGCAGTCGTACTCCGGTGAGGGGGCAACTCCTGGACACCACTCTCGGAAAACACATCCGAAAATTCTGAGAGAAAAGATGGCACAGTCTTGGTAGAAACCTCTGAAAGAGACGCCGTGAGGCAATTCTCTCTGCAAAACTCACTCCAACCATTTATTTGCCTTGCTTGCCAATCAATGGTGGGGTTATGTTTAGTGAGCCAGGGTAGCCCAACACTAGAGGAGGTTGGTTCAGCATCCTTGCACCCTGATAGGGAAACCAGCCCTGACAGAGCTACGTTGACAGCAACGCCATAGTGCGGTAGACTTGCCGTGTGAGAACAGACGGGTAAATATGTGGCAGGTACTATATGTTGTAGAACAGACTTCCTTCTCTACAATAGATGGTAATGAAGTGATTGTGTATGAGAAATGCCATCAGGTTGAGCAGCCTGACAGAAAATCTCAGCAATCTAAATGAAGGCAGGTGCACCAACCTAAGCAGATCTAAAAATAAAAGTAACTTGTCCTAGTCACATTCTAAGACTGGTTGCTAGACACCATTTGTATATCATTCCTGGAGAAGCCTTTTAAGGATGCATGTACAAAAAACATATAACATCGACTGGAATCATATATGCATCAGCCTTTGTTGTAGTGTCATCTTGGACATTATTATATCGCATGAGCATGCGCATGTCACGGTGGGGAGTGGGGAAACCCCCCCCCCCCCCACCGTACAATGTAAAGGGATAAAGGGGAAGCAGCTAGGCCAGGACGCCGGAATCAGGGAGCAGGTCACCTCCTATTGCATCCATAATCCTCACCGTATGAGCGGATCTGGATGGTAGGACGGTTCATACCAGGATACCTATGGCCCTGAGTCGCCCTCATAATCCCTCACATAGGAGCAGGGGAGAGACGACCTGTTCTTCCCAGATGTGGACAAACAGGAGTCTCAAATGGCCTAGCAGCAGGGAAAAGGGAAGCCCATACACAGCTAGAGGATCGGCAGGTAAGAACAAGACTACTCACTTACCTGCCGAAGCCTCCACAACTGGAACCCGTGCATTATTACAATTAATTTGGTGCTTGGTCTCATGAGATTTATTACCTTATCAGGGATAGATTGTGTGGAAGGAGGAAGTTGATAAAAAAAATTTTTTACCATACACATCCCCGTAACACTGTTTTTAATGAGTTTTAAACTGTTTTGTGATCATGTTTTGGACATTAATACATTTTGAGATTTGATCATGTGACTTTATGGTTTGCGCATTTTCTTGTGTTCTTTGTTGGAACTGAGCAAAAAACATATAAATTGAAAAATGTGCTTATACAGTGAGATGTGTATTCGCTTAAATAAATTGGACATTAGCAGGATTTGTCGTCTCCTTCTACATATAGTTCCTTTGGCAAGTCAGGTGTTGAAGCCTGGTTACAAATGGTAACTCTGCAATTCCAATAGATGAACCTGGGTTTTTTACCTAAGCACTTTATTCCGTAGAGTCTCTCCACTACATGTAAGTATCTGTAAACAAGAAAGGTGCTATTTTTATATAAAACCACCACTGGCGTTTCTTAGGTTGCTCACCCAAATTTTTAAAGGTTCTGGTCCGATTTGCATGAATTGGTTGTCAAAATCAATTTTAGTCTGAATAAATTTGGTTTGTGCCCCAACTGCCCTGAAAAATATCCCCTTTTTCTCTCTTTTACACCAAGACAGCATTAGTAATGTCAAAGTGATATGTATGGCTATGGGTAAATGTGTCATGGCTGGTGGTAACAAACAGCCTGTTTAAAAACACACTGCACTGTCAGATTTTTTTAACATGAAAAACATTTTAAAAATTATCCCTTTTTGGTGACAGATGTCTTCTTCTCTGTCTTCCCACTGTAGAATGGTAGTTGCCATTTAGAGAAATAGATTAATTTAGAATTGATTTGTTAATGTCCAGCTGAGATCTTTTACAGTTATAGCAGTCATCATTCTGTAAAAAATAAACGTCATGATGCCAAAAGGTAATTTATTATTTAAATTGCATTGCAAGCATGTATATGATTTTATAGTAGTTTTCTGGGATTCATGTTGTATTATGTACTAATGAAGTATTAGTTATGTAATAAAGCTCATACGTTATGTGAAATTACACAGAGATTATTAATTAGCTTTTTTAGTCCCCAGTAAATATTAACTCTATTTTATACCATATAGTATGCATTTCACAGTTATCTGTGTAGATAACTGTGTGCTATATGATGATAAAGTATAGTGTCAGTGTAAATGTATATACTAGATTTACTGCATTTACTGTACTTCACTTCCTCATTCTTTACCCTCCTGTGTCATAAGAGTGTAGGTCACTAGCACGTATTTCAGCCCAGGCTTCATATCGCCATGGGAAATTCTCTGTACTTTTTAAATTAAAATATATTCAGTATAATACATGACTATTAGGAAATCTGCACTGAGCATTTGTCTATATATATATAAATGCAATGAATGGCAGCACCAACCTTTTGATTTGAAAAATGGGTGCAAGCTCCAATAGGAAAAGCGACCCAGGATAATAAAATAAATAAATAAATAGAGCAGCACTCCGGTATGGTGAAAAAAGAAAACTGTTTATTCATCCAGTAGTGACGCGACGTTTCGGCTCCAACATGAAGCCTTTCTCAAGGCTTGAGAAAGGCTTCATGTTGGAGCCGAAACGTCGCGTCACTACTGGATGAATAAACAGTTTTCTTTTTTCATCATACCGGAGTGCTGCTCTATTTCTTTTTATATATATATATATATATATATATACACACACACTCTCCTTATGTACCGAAGGAGAGAGGACCCTGCCCGCAAGAGTTTACAATCTATAAGGATACAGTAAGTGAGAGTAAAGCTTGTCATGGCGGTAGAGTGGCAGCATGGTTGTAGGTTTGTCTGAAGAGTTGGGTTTTTAGTTTTTTTTTAAAGTTTCCACGGTAGGTGAGTGACTGATATATTGCAGCAGAGAGTTCCAGAGTATGGAGGCTGCACGGGAGAAATCTTGGAGGTAATTGTGGGAAGAGGAGATAAAAAGGAAAGGAGGTCTTGTGAGGATTGGAGATTGCGTGTAGGAAGGTATCTAGGGATC
The DNA here is from genome assembly GCF_905171765.1 of Bufo bufo. Taxonomy (NCBI): domain Eukaryota; kingdom Metazoa; phylum Chordata; class Amphibia; order Anura; family Bufonidae; genus Bufo; species Bufo bufo. The sequence continues at coordinate 270,470,643 of NC_053392.1, read as the reverse complement.
AGGTCACAGATGTATGAAGGGGACAGGTTGTGGACGGCCTTGTAAGTAATAGTAAGTGTTTTGTACTGGATTCCCTGGGCAGTGGGGCAACACTCTGTATTGAGGAATGTGTGGATCCGAGAGATATTTTTGAGTTGGAGGTGGAAAGAGGTAGAAAGTGCTTGGATGTGCGGTTTGAAGGACAAAGCAGAATTGAAGGTTACCCCAAGGCAGCAGATCACTTGACTGTGATAGAAAGGTCTGATGAGTAAGATGGGGGGAAAAATTATAAATTCAGTTTTATCCTTGTTAAGTTTTAGAAAGTGAGATGAAAAAAGGAGGCTATAGAGGATAGGCATTGTGGGATTCTGGATAGTAGGGCGGTGATATCTGAAATAGAGAGGTAAACTTGCTTGTCATCAGCATAAAAGTGATACTGAAAGCCATGGGACTCTATGAGCTGTCTCAGGTCGAAGGTGCAGATTGAGAAGAGCAGGGGTCCTAGGGCAGAGCCTTGAGGGACACCAACAGAGATGGGACAAGGCGAGGAAGTGTGTGAGTGGGAGACACTAAATGTCCGGTATGATGTGATCCAGGAGAGGGCCAAGTCCGTAACGCCAAGAGATGCGAGAATTTGTAGCAGAAGGAAGAGGTCAACTGTGTCAAAGGCAGAGGATAGGTCAAGGTGGAGGAGGACAGAGTAATGGCATTTGGCTTTAGCAGTTAGCAGGTCATTGGTAACTTTGGTAAGAGCAGATTCAGTTGAGTGGTGGGGTGGAATACCAGATTGGGGGTGATTGCTAGACAAAGACAATGGATCAAGGGAAGGCTTTTTGAGGATGGGTGTGATGGTAGCATGTTTAAAACAGGAGGGTTAGTGCAGATATGGGTTAGGGCAGGGTTAAACTATGTAGTGAGTTTGTGGATGAGGTGGGAAGGGATCAGGTCAAGTGCACACATGATGGTATGGGATCAGGTCAAGCGCACACATAATGGGATGGGTTTGGGTCAAGCACACAGGGGGATGTGAGATGTGTTCTAGAGAGTAATTACATAGGCCTCACGCCGTATAGAAAGGGAGAATATTCCTCCAATGACATGAGGCCATAGACACAAAGGCATGATCACACAAGCCTTTCATTATCACAATGCTCATTTTAGGGAGAAGATTTTTTTTCTCAAAATCTTTCCAATGAAATTCCATCCGAAAGCTACTTAACATAGTGTTTCACTGTATGTATCGTTCCTTATATAAACTAGCATAAAAATAAATAATACAGCAGGACAGCGCTGATGTCATCAGGATCTCTGCTGACACAATACGGGCTGCCTTGTGCTGATGTCTACTCTATTCTGCTGATGGTGGCACTTCAATTTATGATTGTAAGGATAACACACGTATGTTTGCTTCCTTAGGGATAGACCACTGGCAGACTCCTCTGGTAGTACTTAAATCTCCCATAGGAACCAAAGTTTGAGCATTTTGAAATCCAATCTGCCAAGGGTGGGGGGAAAGGGGAATCTGGGCCAGACATATGTTGTTGATTGCAATCTGTTTGCATGGTCGTAAGCACATAGCACACATATTGAAATGTAACATGTCAGCAGTCATTTTTCTGTAAACAAAAATGTTCCTTTTTATTTGAATGTATAGCCAAAAATAAAGCAGGTACATGTCAAACTGGATTTAGACATAAGTTATTCATTGTCCAACAGCTACTAGTTTTCTCTCTCAGCCATAAACCAGTCCATATGGATTTGCCAGGGACCATATGGTAAAAAGCTGTTCCATGTAAAATCCTTCAATTGAGGAGGGGACACTGCCTCCGTCTGGAGAAGACAAAGTTCAGAGGTGTCTTCAGAGGAGTTCCATAGGAACTGTGAATCTGTGGAACAGTCTACCTCAGGAAGTGGTAATGGCAGGAACATTGGATGGTTTAAAAAAAGACTTGGATGAATTCTTATAATTATAGAGTTTTTCTGAGATTTTTATAGCATCTCATCGGTGGGGGTCCTATACCGAGGACTCCTGAACTGTTTCAGAAGGCACTGGTGTTGGCAGTTTTAAATTAATGACTATGAAAATGGGTAGAATTCTGGTTCTCATTTGCCTTTCCTAAAATTCATATCCTTACCCATTGCTTGGTGTCTTTTTTTCAGCCATTCTAACTACGTAATTATATTATTTCTTTGATGATAGTGGGGTAATATTGTCTACTTAAATGGGCTTTCCTGTTAACAACATTTATCACCTATCTACAGGATAGGTGATAAGTGTATGGTCCCTGGGGAGGTCTGAACGCAGGGACTTCCCCGCCCCACCAATCACAACAAAGGAGGTTCTCAGTGTCCACTATGTAAATAGTGTGATAGTGCACATGTGTGACCACCGCTCCATTCTCTATAGCAGCTGTCCCCAACCTGCCTGGCTGCGGCCCAGGATCAGGCCCTGGAAGATTGTATGCTGGGCAGCGGTAATACAGAGGAGCGGAGACAAGCTCATCACACACAGCGCGCGGCCGTACAGCGGGAAGGAAGGATAGCAGACCTTCCTTCCAACTGTGATGCCGGCCAGCCACTGCCACCAATGAAAATGCTTGAAAAGGGCTAGTGAGCCAGGGATTGGTTAGGTCTCATTGCCCCACCAATGAAAATGCTGAAAAGGGCTTGTGAGGGAGGAATTGGTTAGGTCTCACTGCCCCACCAATGGAAATAAACATGATGGCCCGAGTGGGGAGGGGAGTTGTTGGTATCCAGTTTCAGCTAGTATCTGAGGGAGTGAGCGGGATAATGACCTGCAGTTCCTCTACCAGGTCACTGTCACGGGGCGCCGACGGCAGTTTCCCCCTCTTCACCGCCGTCAGCGCTCTGCGGTTCATACGGAGCAAGGACGTGCGCTACGCCCTCGTCTCCACAGCAACGAGGGACGGGGAGGATCTGGCCGCGCGTATTCCCTTGGAGAAGTCAGCGTCCTTCGCGTCCATGGCAACTGCGGTTGGACTTGACTTCTCTTTGATTATCGTTTTGTACTTTAGCGACATCCTGGTTCTGACTCGGCTTGCTGATATATCTGTTGTTTGTCTTGTATGTCCCTCCGCACTTACCCAGGCTAGGGAACGTCGTCCAGTTGTACCTCGTTGCCTAGGACGAGTGGTGCAGGTAGGCAGGGACAGGGGTGTGGGTGGAGCCAGTGGTCACTACCCTCTACCCCTCTTTATGACAGTCACCTTGAAGATATCAGCAGTGCAGCAGAGCCCTGTGCAGCAGAGCCCAGTGCAGCAGAGCCCAGTGACCACCAGACCCTAGTCAGTTTTGTGTAGCCAATTCAGGTATAGTTACCATGTCAGCCTGAAATAAAGGCAGGAAGATATCAATGTAATAGTAAGGCCTTTTTTTTACACTGATTATGCATTATGGTGAGTTGATAAAAAATAAATGTAATCGTTATATAGTGTTATATATTTTAATATGCACCTTGTGTTTTGTTATGCACGTGAATCAGTCAGCGCCGACCAGCACCCCCTAAGCCCCGCCCATCCCCTAAGCCCCGCCCCAGAACCCCCCACCACACCCGGTCCCTGGGGAAATTGTCCTGCATGAAACTGGTCCTTGGTGCAAAAAAGATTAGGGACCACTGCTCTATAGGACCAACAGACATAGGTGAGTGATATACTCAGCAGTCTCAAAGAAGCAAATGGAATAGTGTCACACATGCACCCCACTGTTCTATTTACAGAGGGGACTAGGGGACCACTTACTTGTGATGAGTGGGAGTCCCAGCAATCCTAACCCCCTAGTGATCATGCTTTTATCACCTATCCTGTGGGAAAGATCCTTTATCTCAGAAATCGGATCAAATTTGTTGAATCAGCAAGCAAGTCGTTCCTGTAGCCTGTCAGCATTCTACTAATGGACTGACAAGGCAGCAGGGAGCTACCGCTATATTGCTGTGTAATTGGAGAGCTCCCACTGCTCTCACTGGGTTATTCCGATAATTAAAAGTATATTTGGGAATTTCTGTATGTACAATTTAAATGCATTGGGCCATATTTTAGGGATATTAAGTGACCATTAATCAGGCTAGTAATCTCAGAGCATTTTTTTGAGATCAGTCTCTGAGATTAAAAATTGCTTCTGCAGTTTAGGTTAGGTACTGATAAATCACAGAATAAGTGAGGACTTTGTAGTTAACCCCTTAAGGACCTAGGACGTACCGGTACGCCCTATTTCCCGAGTCCTTAAGGACCCAGGACGTACCGGTACGTCCTGACTTAAAATCTGTATTCCGGCGCCCCAGGGGTTAATTGGAACGGGATTTCGGCTGAAATCATTCAGCCGGCATCCCGTAACAATGCAGGGGGGGGTCATTTGACCCCCCCGTATCGGCGATCGCAGCAAACCGCAGGTCAATTCAGACCTGCGGTTTGCTGCGCTTTTTGCAGTTTCTGATCGCCGCGGTCCCTGACCGCGGGGATCAGAAACTTTAGAGTGGCTAAAATAAATATTTTTCACCCCCCCCTGCACCCCTGCACGATTTTATGACGGAGGGTGGTGCGGGGGGGGGTGTCGCAGGCGGTGGGGGCGTTGCGGGAGGCGGGCGGTGCGGCAGGCGGGATCGCGATCCCCCGCCCGCCTCCCCATGAACGATCGTTGGCTTCTAGTGGTTGTACCAGGGTGCCAGCACATTGCTGGCACCCTGGTATAAACGGCTGACATCTGTGAAGATGTCAGCCGTTTAACCCTTTCCATACCGCGGTCCGTACGGACCGCTGTATGGAAAAAGTTAACTGTCATCGGTCAGGGAGCTCCCTCCCTCTCCATCGGGGGGCTGCTGTGCCTTTGCAGCCCCCCGATGGAGAGAGCCCCCAGAGAGCCCCCCTCAGCCCGTGCTTACCCTTCCCCGTCTGCGAAGTTCTGAGCAGACGGGGAGGGTTCCCATGGCAACAGGACGCCTGCTCAGGCGTCCTGCTGTCCATGGTGCTGAACAGATCTATGCTGAAAGCACAGATCTGTTCAGTGTAAGTAAAATACAGTACAGAACAATATATATTGTTCTGTACTGTATTATACAGACATCAGACCCACTGGATCTTCAAGAACCAAGTGGGTCTGGGTCACAAAAATGTAAAAAAAAGTGAAAAAAGTTAAGATTAAAAAAAAAACATTTATCACTGAATAAAAATTAAAAAAATAAAATAAACTACACATATTAGGTATCGCCGCGTCCGTAACGACCTGATCTATAAAATGGTCATGTTACTTTCCCCGCACGGTGAACGCCATAAAAATGAAAAAATAAAAACTATGAGAAAATTGAAATTTTGCCCACTTTACTTCCCAAAAAAGGTAATAAAAGTGATCAAAAAAGTCGCATGTACGCCAAAATAGTACCAATCAAACCGTCATCTCATCCCGCAAAAAATGAGACCCTACTCAAGATAATCGCCCAAAAGCTGAAAAAACTATGGCTCTTAGACTATGGAGACACTAAAACATGATTTTTTTTTTTTCAAAAATGAACTCATTCTGTAAAACTTACATAAATAAAAAAAAAGTATACATATTAGGTATCGCCGCGTCCGTATCGACCGGCTCTATAAAAATATCACATGACCTAACCCCTCAGATGACCACCGTAAAAAAATAAAAATAAAAACAGTGTAAAAAAAGCCATTTTTTGCCATCTTACGTCAGAAAAAGTGTAATAGCAAGCGATCAAAAAGTCATATGCACCCCAAAATAGTGCCAATCAAACCGTCATCTCATCCCGCAAAAAATGAGACCCTACTCAAGATAATCGCCCAAAAACTGAAAAAACTATGGCTCTTAGAATATGGAGACACTAAAACATTTTTTTGGTTTTAAAAATGAAGTTATTGTATAAAACTTACATAAATAAAAAAAAATGTATACATATTAGGTATCGCCGCGTCCGCGACAACCTGCTCTATAAAAATACCACATGATCTAACCTGTCAGATGAATGTTGTAAATAACAAAAAAAAAAAAGTGCCAAAAAAGCTATTTCTTGTTACCTTGCTGCACAAAAAGTGTAATATAGAGCAACCAAAAATCATATGTACCCTAAACTAGTACCAACAAAACTGCCACCCTATCCCGTAGTTTCTAAAATGGAGTCACTTTTTTGGAGTTTTTACTCTAGGGGTGCATCAGGGGGGCTTCAAATGGGACATGGTGTAAAAAAAAACAGTCCAGCAAAACCTGCCTTCCAAAAACCGTATGGAATTCCTTTCCTTCTGCGCCCTGCCGTGTGCCCGTGCAGCGGTTTACGACCACATATGGGGTGTTTCTGTAAACTACAGAATAAGGGCCATAAATATTGAGTTTTGTTTGGCTGTTAACCCTTGCTTTGTAACTGGAAAAAAAATATTGAAATGGAAAATCTGCCAAAAATGTGAAATTTTGAAATTGTGTCTCTATTTTCCATTAAATCTTGTGCAATACCTAAAGGGTTAACAAAGTTTGTAAAATCAGTTTTGAATAGCTTGAGGGGTGTAGTTTCTTAGATGGGGTCACTTTTATGGAATTTCTAATCTAGGGGTGCATCAGGGGGGCTTCAAATGGGACATGGTGTCAAAAAACCAGTCCAGCAAAATCTGGCTTCCAAAAACCAAACCGCGCACCTTTCACTCTACGCCCTACTGTGTGCCCGTACAGTAGTTTACGACCACATATGGGGTGTTTCTGTAAACGGCAGAGTCAGGGCAATAAAGATACAATCTTGTTTGGCTGTTAACCCTTGCTTTGTTAGTGGAAAAAATGGGTTAAAATTGAAAATTAGGCAAAAAAATGAAATTCTCAAATTTCATCCCCATTTGCCAATAACTCTTGTGCAACACCTAAAGGGTTAACGACGTATGTAAAATCAGTTTTGAATACCTTGAGGGGTGTAGTTTCTTAGATGGGGTCACTTTTAGGGAGTTTCTCCTCTAGGGGTGCATCAGGGGGCTTCAAATGGGACATGGTGTCAAAAAAGCAGTCCATAAAAATCAGCCTTCCAAAAACCAAACGGCGCACCTTTCCCTCTACGCCCCGCTGTGTGGCCGTACAGTAGTTTACGGCCACATATTGGGTGTTTCTGTAAACGGCAGAGTCAGGGCAATAAAGATACAATCTTGTTTGGCTGTTAACCCTTGCTTTGTTAGTGGAAAAAATGGGTTAAAATGAAAAATTTGACAAAAATATGAAATTCTCAAATTTCCTCCCCATTTGCCAATAACTCTTGTGCAACACCTAAAGGGTTAACAATGTATGCAAAATCAGTTTTGAATACCTTGAGGGGTGTAGTTTCTTAGATGGGGTCATTTTTGGGTGGTTTCTATTATGTAAGCCTCGCAAAGTGACTTCAGACCTGAACTGGTCGCTAAAAATTGAGTTTTTGTAAATTTCTGAAAAATTTCAAGATTTGCTTCTAAACTTCTAAGCCTTATAACATCCCCAAAAAATAAAATATCATTCCCAAAACAATTCAAGCATGAAGTAGACATATGGGGAATGTAAAGTCATCACAATTTTTTGGGGTATTACTATTTATTACAGAAGTAGAGAAACTGAAACTTTGAAATTTGCTAATTGTTTTCAAATTTTTGGTAAATTAGGTATTTTTTTGTGCAAAAAAAATAATTTTTTTGACTTCATTTTACCAGTGTCATGAAGTACAATATGTGACGAAAAAACAATCTCAGAATGGCCTGGATAAGTCAAAGCGTTTTAAAGTTATGAGCACTTAAAGTGACACTGGTCAGATTTGCAAAAAATGGCCTGGTCCTTAAGGTGAAAATGAGCCCGGTCCTTAAGGGGTTAAAGGGACACAACAGTTCATTTAAAAAGATAAGCTATGAAACTCCACTGTAGGACACTGGTGTTTGTATACCTTTAACCTGGGTGTGCATTTACTCATTTACTGTGGGTTTCTAGTAACCTATGAATAGACTGTATGCTCAATCGCTTTGTTAGACATATAAATAGAACTTCTCATTTTCTGCTAGGGATTCAGGCCAAGCCCTCGTCACTTGCGGAGGTACGCCCGAACCCGTGTCGAAGAGACAAAGCCCTTGGATGAAGTCCACCAGAGTGACCATGATACATCTTCACCTCTAAGAAAGCGAAAGATCAAGAGAAGCAGCCGGGTTCAGCCAGAATTTTATCAATCCGTGCAAGTAACCCCCACTCGAAAACCGGTATGTATTCTGTATCTACAGGGCAACATCTGATACCTGAGCACAAGGTTGTGTCACATGGAACCCCCTGGCCTATTTACTCAGCATGGTCCCAGATCTTATAGGCTACCGTATGTACAGTTGCAGACAGTGTAAACAATTCATCACCGTCATGCTGCATACAGCTTTCCTGGAATTTATTCCTCAAATGTGGTATGAAATACTAAAATAGTAAGGTCAGCACTCCAGGGTAGTTAGAATGATGCTGGGTGGAGTGACTTACAGTTTATTAAAGGGGTTGTGTCACTTATTTATTATGTAGATAAAGTTAATACAAGGCACTTACTAATGTATTGTTACCATCCACATTGCTTCCTTCGCTGGCTGCATTCATTTTTACATCACATTATACACTGCTTGTTTTCATGGTTACGACCACCCTGTAATGGTGATGGCTGCGCTTGCACACTATAGGAAAAAGCGACAGACTGCGGGAGCACGCATATGCAGGTGTTTTGTCCTATACTGTGCATGCACAGCCACTGCTGCTGGATTGCAGGGTGGTAATAACCATGGAAACGAGCAGTGTATAATGTGATGGAAAAATGAATCCAGGCAGCAAAGGAAGCAACATGGACAATAACAATACATTAGTAAGTGGTTTGTATTAACTTTCTCTACATGATAAATGCTATTTGCTGAAGTGAAAAACCCCTTTAGTGCATAGAAAATCCACTGCGTGTAACAACAGGACCCAGTGATATTTAATAATTAGAAAATCAGCACAAATAATAATAGTACACTTATGGGGACACTTGGGTTCTCCCAGACCTTTGGCAACTCCATCAGTGATATAACATGCCTCTGCTCTGACTACACAGCTGCTGCCATTGCTTCCCTTCCTACTGTCATAAAATGATGTTTATCTACAGTTATATATTCAATGGGAGCATTTATACATGTGCAGTAATCTCCACCTGATGGTAAATACGAGAGGAGGAACTTTTATCATATAAAGTGTGTCAGTTAGCATACTTTGTTTATGCAAGGACAGCATAGTAGGGGAACAGCACCATTTTACTATTAGCCCAAGCAGCACAAACATATAGTGCCATGTGGATAATGGGATCTACAGTATCAGAGGATACAGTGAACTCATAGTTATGAGTCCACTGCATTCATGCAGGACACTTATAGCCATCAATCACTATCATAATGTTTTTCCATTGTTTCAATTAACCCCTTCCCCATACTATGCTTCTCTTAAAAAGTGCATAACACCATGTTGACAGATCATATAAAAACGTTATCACTATATTAAATAGAAATGGGGCAATTGGAGAGCTGCCACCCCTAAAAAGTTATTATTATTTATTATTAGAGCGCCATTTATTCCATGGCTCTGTACATATGAAAAGGGGTATATATACATAATAAAAAACAATTGCACTAAGCATGAACAAGACGTGATACAAACTGGTACAGAAGGAGAGAGGGTCCTGTCCGCGAGGGCTTACAAGGAATGGGAGAAGGACACAGTAGGTGAGGGTAAAGCTGGTCATGGCGGTCTATCAGCAACAGGGTCACTGGTTCTAGGCTTGTCTGAAGAGGTGGGTTTTCAGGTTTTGAAGGTTTCCACTGTAGGTGAGAGTCTGATATGTTGGGGTGGAGAGTTCCAGAGTATAGGGGATGCACGGGAGAAATCTTGGAGGCCATTGTGAAAAGAGGTGATAAGAAGAGAATAGAGAAGGAGGTCTTCTGAGGATCGGAGATTACGTGTGGGGATATATCGAGAAAGCAGGTCAGAGATGTAAGGAGGGGACAGGTTGTGAACGGCCTTATATGTATTTATTAGTATTTTAAACTGAATTCACTGGTCAATGGGGAGCCAGTAAAGGGATTGGCAGAGTGGAGAGGCAGAGGAGTAATAAGGGGAGAGGTGGATTAGTCGGGCAGTAGAGCTGAGGATAGATTGGAGGAGTGAGAGAGTGCTAGATGGAAGGCCACAGAGGAGGATGTTACAGTAGTCTAAGCGGGAGATGATGAGGGCATGTACAAGCATTTTTGCAGACTCCTGGCTGAAGAATGCACAGACTTGAGAGATATTTTTTGAGTTGGAGGCGGTAGGTGGTGGAAAGGGCTTGGATGTGCAGTTTGAAGGACAGGGCAAAACCAGAGGTTACTCCAAGGCAGTGGACTTAGTTGACCAGGGACAGTGGGCAACCATTGTCTGTGATAGAAAGGTCCAATGAGGGGGCTGAGTGAGATGAGGGAAAGAAGATACATTCTGTTTTATCCAATATTCCAACATTAATTAGCACAGACTTATGAAACTTGAAATGATCTTCAAAGTGGACAGTCACTAATATTACTACTGTGATGCACAGTAAAATTTCAATAGTCTGGGATCTTAAAGGGGATTTTCCAGTAATAATTTGGTATTTAACTTATATGTTCATGTAGTTGCTTATCTCATGTACATCTTCCTCATGCTTTTCAATTTCGAATCTCCTGATCCATTTTCACAATGTAAACCAATTAATCTGGTTTGTTTACATCTTATATGTAGCACTTTCTGTTGTACCAAACCCATGATGCACTTCTTCTTTCTCTGCCACAGCTCTAGCGCTGCCCCTAACAATGCCCATCTAGTTTATAGCTCCTCCCACCCAGCTAGTTACATAGACACTCTCCTATCACTGCCCCTAACAATGCCCATCTAGTTTATAACTCCTCCCACACAGATGGTTACATAGACACTCCCCTATCACTGCCCATCTAGTTTATAACTCCTCCCACACAGATGGTTACATAGACACTCCCCTATCACTAAGTTCAAAATATGAGGCACATTATTAAAAGAGAAATGTGACATGCACAAAATGAATAGATGATGGTTTAGACAACCAAATGTTGGCTATATCACATGTACATAAACCATAAAACATGAAACATGAAACATAGAACACAAGCTAAAAAGGGGTAATAAAATATATTAAATGTATAAGCATAAAATGTAATTCAGATGCGCAGTTATGGATGCAGTGGTACCCAAACTTAAAGGGTAAAGGCGGCGGAGGACCTATCCGGCCTGGAATAGTAGTTCTTTAAAACTCAGGTAAAAAGGGAAGAGGTTCCGTTCAGCCGTTGGTACTGACTTTTTAGTAATCCAACAGATCTATAGTCCACCAATGTACGTATGTTAGTAAGTCATACACTGAGTTAGATAACAGTGTGTTAGTAACGAACAGTTATTTACAGTATGGGAGGAGTCAGAAAAAAGAAGGTAATATTAGCCGTCAGGATAGTCATTAATTTGACTCCGTAAACTGTTGCTTATGCCCCCAGTAATTTTTTATGCACCATGTCGCTGAACCAAATTGCCATAAAATCAGAAATTTAGTACTTTACCAATCCTGAAGATTTCCTCCGGCGCTCGGTAACTGGATTCAGGGATCGTATGTCCCACGTGGTGTCCCCCGTGTCCCTGGCGTCATATGTGGCGTCCCACGTGGTGTAGATGGTAAAGGATTACTGGTTCCTTACGAGCGGACTCGTTTGAATCGTAGAAGTCGGCCTTTTTTTTTTAGCTCATCAAGCCTGACAGGAGTAGTAAAAACGATAATTTTCAAAAGGACAGATGTGGAGATGGTGCTTTGGGGACACGACCGCACGACAACAAAAAAGGATACGCAGGGGAAGACACTCAAACAAGAAGATATCCTCACAGACAGCCCAAGACACGTCAATAATAGTGAATCTAAGCCAAACTCAATTAACTGATCATTTACAGACATCATTACTCAATGTTGACCCCAACAGTGACACACACGAAAGCCCCCAAAGTACCATCTCCACATCTGTCCTTTTGAAAATTATTGTTTTTACTACTCCTGTCAGGCTCGATCAGCTAAAAAAAGCAGACTTCTATGATTCAAACGAGCCCGCTCGTAAGAAACCAGTAATCCTTTACCATCTACACCACGTATGACGTCAGGGACACGTGGGACGCCACGTGGGACATACGATCCCTGAATCCGGTTACCGAGTGCCAGAGGAAATCTTCAGTAGTGGTAAAGTATAACATTTCAGATTTTATGGCGCATAAGTAATTACTAAAAAGTTAAAACTAAAAAAAATATATAAAAAATATAAAAATTTAAATCACCCCCCTTTCCCTAGAATAAAAAAATAAATATATAAACAATAAGAAAAATAAAAAACATGGGCATCGTCGCATCTGCAAATGCCCATTAATATTGTTAATATATAAAAATATTTCTCTCATATGGCGAATGGTGTAATGAAAAAAATGTCAAAATGGCCAATTCGCCATTTTTTCATAACATCACTTACCTAAAAAATCTAATAAAATGTGATCAAAAAGATACACACACTCCAAAATGGTACTAATAAAAACTACAGATTGTTCTGCAACTAAATGAGTCCTGACACAGCTCGGTAGATATAACTATAAAAAAGTTATGGGGGTCAGACAATGGCGATGTAAAAAAAATAATCTATTTTTCAAAGTTTTTTTTTTCAGTATCAAAACACAAAAAACCCTATACATATGTGGTATTATTTTAATTGTACTGACCCAGAGAATAAAGGGCACATGTCAGTTTTGCAGCAAGTCAGTGCCTGGAATAAAAGAATAAAACATGATATAAGGGTATTCTGCTGGTGGAGAATTGTTAGAATTAGGCGTGCTGTGTAATTTCAGTTTTTAATGCAGTGGTAATGTGTGTTCATTACAGATTGTTGGGTTTTCTGTTTGCTGCATTTTTGCCTGTTTGATTTGTGAACTATGCAAATTTCTGCTATTTGCCACTACTCATTTAGCATTCCAATGAGCTAAAGGGATCTCTATGGGGAAAAAAAATGCAAACAGTCCTTTCACTGTTAACATTCACTATAGATTAGAGGACGCTGTAGCCAGAGTGCTTTTTGAAGGTTACTATAGTGTTACTGTGTGTTCAGTTCTATACGTAATGTCATATTAATTATAACAGAAAGCTAGGAATCTATTTCCAGTAATGTTTGTGGACTAGATTGTAGGTCTAGGCACGTGTTCAGCATTCACACCACATAAGTATCAGAAATAAGGAGCAGCTGATATGTGATGATATACAAAAAATTATAAAACCCATACATACTATTAAAATCCCTTGATGCTACAGCATCAGTGGTTGTGTGGTTCCCCTGCTGGCCTGTGTTTACCTTGGTAAACCAATGCCTTACTGGCACGTGACCACTCAAGTCGATCGCTGACTGCATTGGTCACATGTCATAGACACTGGCACACATGATGCCAGGACTTGCAGCTGTCCTTTAATACTGAGTAGTGTGCTGCAGTTTAGGCTACATTCACACAATCAAATTCACACCATCCAATAGAAGCAGATTTTTAATGCAATCTTCAGACACCAATAAGGATTATAGAGGCAGGTTGGATGGCTGTAGTTTAGCACTTAGGTGGTACTGGCCTAGTAATGTTGTGGGTAATGGGTGTCTTAGCCGTAGTCCCTCATCTCACAGCCGTGTCTTCAAATGCTGGATATAGTTGTTTACTCTGCTGTCTGTTTTCTCAAGGATTCACTTAAGGCTTAGAATAAAGTAGATTTATCTAGAGAATCTGGAGCAGGAGCTCTGAGGTGTGCTTCCTCTTCACACTGTGACTGTTCTGGAACTCCCCCTCCTGGCACAAAGCAGGACCAGCTCACTTCTACCAAGAGGCGATGAACAGGGTAGTTAGCCATGTTCTTGTCACCCTTTGCCAGTGATTCCCTACTGGTAATAACTGCCAGATGTACAAAATACATAACAACATAACAATATAAAATACAAAACCTAAGTATTTACAATTGTAGTACCCCCAGGTCTCCATAAGTGAGAGCAAGAGACCGCCAGATACAGTTCAACTCACCTCCTGCAATCCACCGAGTGAATGTAACACCTACCATTCAGCCTTACAACTCCTGCATGGCACATACAAATGGCAGCTATCGGTTTCTAGGGCATGGGTCCTGGTGGAGGCATTGGTGCCTCATGTGTGAAATCATGATCTTGTGATGTACCATTCAGGGGCGTAGCTAAAGGCTCATGGGCCCTGGTGCAAGAGTTCAGCTTGGACCCCACCTTCCCTCAGTGCTTTGTGGCAAGGGGCAGGAAAACACATAGGTTTCATGCTGCCTGAAGCAAAAATTGTAACAGCACCCCCCTTCATGCCAAATTCTTGACCTAACCCCTTCCCTCCAGCCACAGGTGTGTAAGGCCCCTTTCACACGGGTGAGTATTCCGCTCGGATGCGATGCGTGAGTTGAACGCATTGCACCCGCACTGAATACCGACCCATTCATTTCTATGGGGCTGTTCACATGAGCGGTGAAAATCGCAGCATGCTCTATATTCTGCGTTTTTCACGCAACGCAGGCCCCATAGAAGTGAATGGGGTTGCGTGAAAATCGCAAGCATCCGCAAGCAAGTGCGGATGCGGTGCGATTTTCACGCACGGTTGCTAGGAGACGATCGGGATGGAGACCCGATCATTATTATTTTCCCTTATAACATGGTTATATGGGAAAATAATAGCATTCTGAATACAGAATGCATAGTAAAACATCGATGGAGGGGTTAAAAATAGGGTTGTCCCGATACCACTTTTTTAGGACCGAGTACAAGTACCGATACTTTTTTTCAAGTAGTCACCGATACCGAATACCGATACTTTTTTTAAATGTCATGTGACCGTTTTGGGGGATCTGTGGATGACGCACTGTCATGTGGGGGATCTGTGGATGGCACTGTTATAGGGGACCTGTGGATGGCACTGTTATGGGGGATCTGTGGATGGCACTGTTATGGGGGATCTGTGGATGGCACTGTTATGGGGGATCTGTGGATGGCGCTGTTATGGGGGATCTGTGGATGGCGCTGTTATGGGGGATCTGTGGATGGCGCTGTTATGGGGGATCTGTGGATGGCACTGTTATGGGGGATCTGTGGATGGCACTGTTATGGGGGATCTGTGGATGGCACTGTTATGGGGGATCTGTGGATGGCACTGTTATGGGGGATCTGTGGATGGCACTGTTATGGGGGATCTGTGGATGGCACTGTTATGGGGGATCTGTGGATGGCACTGTTATGGGGGATCTGTGGATGGCACTGTTATGGGGGATCTGTGGATGGCGCTGTTATGGGGGATCTGTGGATGGCGCTGTTATGGGGGATCTGTGGATGGCACTGTTATGGGGATCTGTGGATGGCACTGTTATGGGGGATCTGTGGATGGCACTGTTATGGGGGATCTGTGGATGGCACTGTTATGGGGGATCTGTGGATGGCACTGTTATGGGGGATCTGTGGATGGCACTGTTATGGGGGATCTGTGGATGGCACTGTTATGGGGATTTGTGGATGGCACTGTTATGGGGATCTGTGGATGGTACTGCTATGGGGTGGGGGGATCTGAGGATGGCATTGTTATTTGGTGGGGGATCTGTGGATGGTGCTGTTATAGGGGATCTGTGGATGGAACTGTTATGGGGAGGATCTGTGGATGACACTGCTATATGTCATCCACAGATCCCCCTCATAACAGTGTCCCCCAATACACCGGGCCCCGCCGCTCACCGAAGTATTTATAAACGTGAATCCTTATCCTGTTATTAAGTTGAACTAACGCTGCCCTCTCCCATGTTCCCCTGTATCCCCCTGTATCCCCACAGCACTTACTTAAGCTTCCATAACAGTCAGAGCGGACGGCACCAGTAACGTCACTCACTGACGTCGCGCGTCTGCTCCGCCTGCTTCATTCATAAAGTGGGCGGAGCAGGCGCTCTACGTCAGTGAGTGACGTTACTGGTGCCGTCCGCTCTGCCTGCTATGGAAGCTTAAGTAAGTGCTGTGGGGATACAGGGGGATACAGGGGAACATGGGAGAGGGCAGCGTTAGTTCAACTTAATAACAGGATAAGGATTCACGTTTATAAATACTTTGGTGAGCGGCGGGGCCCGGTGTAAGAGTACAGTGACTGCACCGGGCCCCGCCCCTAGTTACGGACTCCAGCCCCTCCTCTCTCCCGATGCTGCATCTTTGCCGGGCCGCAAAAATATTCATTGCGGGCCGCATGACACCCATGCAGTAAGTAATACCCAGTCACATACCAGCAATAATTATCGTTGCCGGCTCTCTCCACCCCTTCTCAGCTGCCGTTCACTGCCCCCTCTATGCACCGCTCACCAGCCCGCTTGATGTAAAAAAAAAAAAAAAGTATTCTATTTATGTATCGGGGCGGGGTATCGGTGGCTGAGTACCGCCGAGAAAACTCGGAATCGGTCCCGATACCGATACTAGTATCGGTATCGGGACAACCCTAGTTAAAAAAATAAATAAAAATCTTTAACTCACCTTAGTCCACTTGATCGCGTAGCCCGGCATCTCCTTCTGTCTTCATCTGATCTCTGTGCAGCAATAGGACCTGTGGTGACGTCACTTCGGTCATCACATTATCCATCACATGATCTTTTACCATGGTGATGGATCATGTGATGACCGGAATGACGTCACCACAGGTCCTGTTGCTGCACAGAGATCAGATGAAGACAGAAGGAGATGCCGCTACGCGATCAAGTGGACTAAGGTGAGTTAAATTTTTTATTTATTTTTTTAACCCCTCCAGCGATGTTTTACTATGCATTCTGTCTTCAGAATGCTATTATTTTCCCTTAAAACCATGTTATAAGGGAAAATAATTAAATCTACAGAACACCGATCCCAAGCCAGAACTTCTTGTCACGGATGGTGTACAGGAAACAAGACAATAATATAAACAATGACTCACTGGATCCACAACTAAGGAACAAAAGGGGAGACCCCTGCAAGAGACCTGCCGCTCTCCCTTATTGCTCAGCCTATGCGACCACCCCAAAGGTGGATGGGCGCATATCCACGTACCTCGACTATCTTACACCTGAAGACCCTACAATAGTGAGGGGACACGACCACCGGCTCCCTACACAGACACGGAGGGAGTCAGGGTCACCTGGATCCAGAAAAGAGAAAATCATAAATACATAAACAGAACTTATCTTGCAGACGACTGTGGACTGGGAACAAGGAACAGCATGCACACACACTCCAGGAAGTTGTATAAGCCGCACACTACTGCATTCTGGGGAGGAACTTAAAGGGCAGCAATCAGTCCAACAGCATGACAGCTGAGATAGACTAACGAGATGAGAAACTAAACCAAAACAAAGAAATTCAAGGAGGAGGATCTGAAAGGCTCCTGTCAGAGCTTCTCAACTGTCTGGCTGTGACAGTACCCCTCCCTCTACGAGTGGACTCCGGACACTCAGAGCCCACCTTCTCAGGATGGGACCTATGGAAAGCCCTGATGAGACGAGAGGCCTTAATGTCCGTCACTGGGACCCACATCCTCTCCTCAGGACCATAACCCTCCCAATGAACGAGGTACTGGAGGGAACCGCGGACAAGACGAGAATCCACAATCCTAGAGACCTGAAATTCAAGATTTCCATCAAACACAATCGGAGGAGGAGGCAAAGGCGAGGGCACAATAGGTTGAACATAAGGTTTCAATAAGGACTTATGAAAAACATTATGGATCTTCCAAGTCTGAGGAAGATCAAGACGGTAGGCAACAGGATTGATGACAGACAGGATCTTGTAAGGCCCAATAAACCTAGGACCCAACTTCCAGGAGGAAACCTTCAATCTGATATTCTTGGTAGACAACCACACCAGATCACCAACATTCAGGTCCGGACCAGGCACACGTCTCTTATCTGCCACACGCTTATATCTCTCACTCATGCTCTTTAGATTATCCTGAATCTTTTGCCAAATAGATAACAAAGACGAGGAGAATCTGTCCTCATCAGGTAAACCAGAAGACCCCTCTCCCGAGAAAGTCCCAAACTGCGGATGAAACCCATATGCACCAAAAAATGGTGACTTATCAGAGGACTCCTGACGACGGTTATTTAAAGCAAACTCAGCAAGGGACAAAAAAGAACACCAATCCTCCTGATTCTCCGCCACAAAACAGCGCAGATATGTCTCCAGATTCTGATTGACGCGCTCTGTCTGGCCATTCGACTGCGGGTGGAAAGCAGAAGAGAATGACAACCGAACCCCCAAGCGAGAACAGAAAGCCTTCCCGAATCTGGAAACAAACTGCGTGCCCCTATCAGAGACTATGTCTGAAGGAATACCATGCAATTTGACAATGTGGTCAATAAATGCCTGCGCCAGCGTCTTAGCATTGGGCAAACCAGGAAAAGGGATGAAATGCACCATTTTGCTAAAACGTTCCACCACCACCAGAATCACAGTCTTCCCCGAGGAACGAGGCAAGTCCGTTATGAAGTCCATGGACAGATGTGTCCAAGGACGGGAAGGAATGGGTAAGGGAAGGAGAGGACCTGATGGCCGTGAATGAGGGACTTTGGCACGAGCGCAAGTCTCGCAAGCTGCCACAAAACCCTCAACCGACTTACGAAGCGCAGGCCACCAGAATCTCCGAGCGATGAGATCCAGTGTGGCTCTTGCCCCTGGGTGCCCAGCAAGGACCGTATCGTGGTGTTCCTTAAAAATCTTGTGTCTCAAAGCGAGAGGCACAAACAACCTCCCAGGAGGACAAAGATCAGGAGCCTCTGACTGGGCTGCCTGCACCTCTGCCTCCAATTCAGGAAAAAGAGCAGAGACCACCACACCTTCAGCCAAAATGGGACCCGGGTCTTCAAAATTCCCACCTCCCGGAAAACAACGTGACAGGGCATATGCCTTCACATTCTTAACCCCAGGGCGGAACGTGACAACAAAATTAAACCTTGAAAAGAACAAAGACCATCTGGCCTGTCTCGGGTTCAGACGCTTGGCTGACTCCAAGTAGGCCAGATTTTTATGGTCAGTAAACACAGTAATAGGGTGTCTGGCTCCCTCTAGCCAATGGCGCCATTCTTCAAAAGCCAACTTGATGGCCAACAATTCCCTATCTCCCACATCATAATTTCTCTCTGCGGAGGAGAGTTTCTTTGAGAAAAAGGCACACGGTTGCCATTTGGCAGGAGAGGAACCCTGAGACAAGACCGCACCCACCCCTACCTCAGAAGCATCAACCTCAACTATGAAGGGTAACGAAATATCAGGTTGTACCAGGATGGGAGCGGAAGCAAAACTCTCCTTGATATTAGAAAAGGCCTTACGCGCCTCCACCGACCAGGAAGAAAAATCTACCCCCTTTCTGGTCATATCAGTGAGTGGTTTAACAACAGAGGAATAATTCAAAATAAATTTCCTGTAATAATTGGCAAAACCCAAAAAACGCATCAGTGCATTCTGATTCTCAGGAAGTTCCCACTCAAGCACAGCGCGGACCTTCTCGGGGTCCATGCGAAAACCAGAAGCGGAGAGAAGAAACCCCAGAAATTGAATTTCTGGAACCGCAAACACACATTTTTCCAGTTTCGCGTATAATTTATTCTCCCGCAGGATGAGCAAGACCTGACGTAAATGTTCCTTATGAGTCTTGAAATCAGGAGAAAAAATCAAAATGTCATCCAAATACACTAATACAAATTTTCCCATTAAATGATAAAAAATGCTGTTCACGAAATGCTGAAAAACGGCTGGGGCATTCATCAAACCAAAAGGCATAACCAAATTCTCAAAATGGCCCTCAGGGGTATTGAAAGCCGTCTTCCATTCGTCTCCTTCTCTGACCCTGACCAGGTTGTATGCCCCTCTTAGGTCTAATTTGGAAAAGACTTTAGCCCCAACAACCTGGTTAAACAGGTCCGGGATCAGAGGAAGCGGATAAGGGTCACGAATAGTGATACTGTTCAGCTCCCTGAAATCGAGACAAGGTCTTAAAGAACCATCTTTTTTCTTAACAAAGAAAAAACCAGTGGCAACAGGTGACTTCGAGGGTCGTATGTGTCCTTTTCTCAGACTCTCAGAGATATAAGCATGCATAGCGACCCTCTCAGGTTGGGAAAGATTGTATAAACGAGATTTAGGCAGCTTGGCGCCTGGGATGAGATTAATAGGGCAATCGTACTCCCTGTGTGGGGGCAAATCCTGAACTCCACTCTCAGAGAAGACATCCGAAAATTCAGAGAGGAAAGGTGGTACAGTCTTAGTAGAAACCTCAGAAACAGATGTCATGAGGCAATTCTCTCTGCAAAAGTCACTCCAACCATTTATTTGCCTCGCTTGCCAATCAATGGTGGGGTTATGTTTAGTGAGCCAGGGTAGCCCCAACACTAGAGGAGTAGGCAAACCGCTAAGGACGAAACATGACACATCCTCAACATGAGCATCACTGACAATTAAACGGATATTGTGAACTATGCCCTTTAATGATTTCTGAGAAAGTGGAGCGGAATCAATAGCAAAAACAGGAATATCCTTTCCCAAAGTGCATACCTGGAAACCATGAGTTATTGCAAATTGATTATCAATGAGATTGACAGCTGCTCCACTATCCACAAAAATCTCACAAAAAATGCTTTTGCTCTCTAGCGCCACCCTAGCAGGCAGGACAAAACGGGAACTACAAGCAAACGGAAAACCTTCAATTTCCGCCTCAACCCTGCCAATAGTAACAGACGGAACATTTTTAAAAGATTTTTTCCTTTTAGTTTCTTTATTACTCCCAGAAAACTGCCTGAATCTCCTAGAGGGACAAACATTTGCCAAATGATTTATACCTCCACAACAAAAACAAACCCTCCCATGCGGGCTGAATCTTCTATCGTCAGAGGCAATCAACCCCAGCTGCATGGGCTCCTGCTCAGAAGGGGCTGACAGCGACTGAGACCCCTGCGCACAGAAAGAGACCGCTGCACTGTCCCGGGACTGAGTATGACAGGAAGGAGAGATCTCTCCTCTCTCTCTAAGACGCCTGTCAATACGAACGGCCTGAGACATAGAAGAATCCAAGGAGGTAGGTCTCTCATGAAAGGCAAATGCATCTTTCAATCTCTCTGAAAGACCATGGCAAAATTGACTTCAGAGTGCAGCATCATTCCAACCAGTATCAGCTGCCCATCTCCGAAATTCTGAGCAGTATATCTCTGCGGATTGTTTACCCTGGCATAACAGACGTAGTCTAGACTCAGCCAGAGCAATACGATCCGGATCATCATATATCTGACCCAGGGCTAAAAAGAATTCATCCACTGAACGGAGGGGCCGTGCCCCCTCCGGCAGCGAAAAGGCCCAGGATTGAGTGTTACCCCTGAGCAGCGATATAATGATCCCCACCCTCCGTTTTTCATCACCAGAGGAATGGGGAAGAAGGCGAAAATGGAGTTTGCAAGCCTCTCTAAAACGCACAAAATACTCACTACCCCCGGAGAACGTATCCGGGAGCGAGATCTTAGGCTCAGAACAAACTCCATGAACGCAAGCTGAACCGGTCACTTGAAACTGAGAAAAAGTCTTACGGAGATCAGCTACCTCCAATGAAAGACCCTGGAAGCGCTCAGCCAAAAGTGAAACCGGATCCATGCTTGAGACGGTTTTGGTGGCTTATAATGTCACGGATGGTGTACAGGAAACAAGACAATAATATAAACAATGACTCACTGGATCCACAACTAAGGAACAAAAGGGGAGACCCCTGCAAGAGACCTGCCGCTCTCCCTTATTGCTCAGCCTATGCGACCACCCCAAAGGTGGATGGGCGCATATCCACGTACCTCGA
The DNA here is from genome assembly GCF_905171765.1 of Bufo bufo. Lineage (NCBI taxonomy): Eukaryota > Metazoa > Chordata > Amphibia > Anura > Bufonidae > Bufo > Bufo bufo. Next base: position 270,448,743 of record NC_053392.1, on the reverse strand, counting down.
CTATCTTACACCTGAAGACCCTACAATAGAGAGGGGACACGACCACCGGCTCCCTACACAGACACGGAGGGAGTCAGGGTCACCTGGATCCAGAAAAGAGAAAATCATAAATACATAAACAGAACTTATCTTGCAGACGACTGTGGACTGGGAACAAGGAACAGCATGCACACACACTCCAGGAAGTTGTATAAGCCGCACACTACTGCATTCTGGGGAGGAACTTAAAGGGCAGCAATCAGTCCAACAGCATGACAGCTGAGATAGACTAACGAGATGAGAAACTAAACCAAAACAAAGAAATTCAAGAAGGAGGATCTAAAAGGCTCCTGTCAGAGCTTCTCAACTGTCTGGCTGTGACACTTCTGTGAAGAAGTTCGGGTTTGGGTACCAAACATGCACGATTTTTCTCACGCGAGTGCAAAACGCATTACAATGTTTTGCACTCGCGCGGAAAAATCGTGGGTGTTCCCGTAACGCACCCGCACATTTTCCCCCAACGCCCGTGTGAAAGAGGCCTAACTTGAAGACTCTGGGCCCCAGTAGTATGCGACACCAGTGCAAAATCTATAACAGAGCCCTCCCATCGAGCGCTTTCTATGATACCGGTGTCTTATTATAAGGTACAAGGATCTTTGACCCCATCAAGTCCAGAAGCGACTGCTACCTCTGCACCCCCTATAGCTACGCCCCTGGTACCATGGTTGGAGGCAAAAGCATATGCTACTGTATTCTTGTATGCCGCATGTGTGGTCAGTTTATGATAGCTATAAAACAATTTCGTAACAATATAGAGCTTTTGACCACCCTACCAAGAAGAAGGGGACAGATGAGTATGTCTCAAAAGAGTATAACTGCTGAACCATGCTATAAAGGGTTTGTTTGTAGTCTGTAACCGTAGCGACATATAGGTCTGCATAGGAGGCATAGACACAAAACAGTAGATTTTTAATTGCGACTGGAGTTGCTTTATATTAAATGCAATAGATCATTTAAAAAATTATTTTAAAACTGAACATCTTTTAACATCATAGCAAAAGTCAGAACAATTGAACACTTGCATTTCAGTTCTTCATGGAGCAGAGGCAACTTTTAAAGGGTTATTCCCACCTCGGTCTTTCCTGAGTTAACAGTGCAAGTTGATGTGCTATGCTGTCTGCAGTTCCTATTCCCTGCTTTAGGATATATGGACACATAGTAGGGCAGCCGGCTTGGAAGTTTCCAAAACACCACTTACCCGTGGCCTTAGCTTACTCAGGTTATTCCCATCTTGGTCATGAAAAGCCAAGATGGGAATGCATCTTTAAGCTTGTCTGCAACAAGTTACTATAGGTTCCATGATTAGCAGTATGACCATTGGATTAGTCCAAATGATCTCTCCTGCAGATTCTGAGTCCTGACATGCTGTTTGTGTGCTATTGATTCTTATTTGCTCATCTGCTTGTCTTACTTTTAGTGGCAGTGCTATTCTGCGTCTTGTGATTTCAGTGTAAATCTAGTTGCTTTTCAGCCCAGCATGCAGTGAGCTACCTTTTAGGCTAGAGCTAGACAGTGATATGTGTCGTGCGACATTCATGTCACACCATTTATTGCAATGATAATCTATGGTGTCGCACTGCGACATACAGCAACAGGACAGCTGCAAAAAAAACCATCCAAGATGAATGAATGAATGTCGCGCGACATATGTCGCAATGTAGTTGTAGCCGTTTGTACACATGCAACGACTGGACACCCTAGGAATGATGTGCGTAAGCGTACTAGTGATAAGGTGCCGAGGATAGTAGTACTCACGGTTAAGTTGTCCCTTGGGGCGGCGTGCAGTGGATGGGAAGACAGCACAAAATCCTCCGGGGAACTCTCTGTTGCAGGGAATACCAGCCAGATGTCGGTTGAGGTGCCCTTGATGGTAATTGGTGTTTAAGGTGCTTTGGTGGCTGGGCCCCTGGTTCGTGACGCAAGCACTTTAAATGTGGAGTTTAGTAGTGGAAATGATGAGGAGTCAGTTGTTATCAAACAGTTGGACATTTACCAAATCAATTGTCTTCAGGCTTCTAGTGAATAAGCACAATTCTGAAGATCAATTATCCATTCGTGTCCCGACACTTGGAAAGTTGCTCTCAGGCACTTGTGCTGATGAGGTCCATAAGCTAGATTCAGCTGTAACCCTCACTAGGCTTGCTTCATATTTAGACATAGACTTACTGTCTTGTGGTTGGCTGCTGTAGATAAATGTTAGGTGTACTCACTTAGCCTGGCTATGACCAAGGGGTAGAAATAGCAGACTACATGGTGGATGATGCCTGTTTCTCTCCTCCATACACACTACTAACTCACTTCACTTCCTCTCTACTCTTCCCTCTACTACAGCGGTCCCCAACCTGGACCGGGCCCTGGAAGATTGTTTCCCGGGCCGCGACAATAAGGAGGAGCGGAGACGCCAGGCGCATGCAAGCCCGACATGCACATCACACAGCAGGAAGGAAGGAAAGCTTTCCTTCCTTCCAACTGTGATGCCGGTCAGCCACTGCCACCAATGAGGAGCGAGTGGGTGGAGGAGGGGAGGGACTGTGGCCACTGTGCCACCAATAATAATTAAAAAGAGGACCTTTCATGGGTCCGGACTTTATTAACTAAGTAGCAGGACATGTAGAGCGGTGCCCAGGGATCTCCCTGCACTTACTATTATTCCTGGGCGCCGCTCCGTTTGCCCCGCTGTGGCCCCCGTTACATTCCCCCGCGCTCTATGCTAATAACTACTATCAAAACACTAGGGAGGAGACATCAGCTTCTCTCCCTAGGCGTTCCTTCTCCCTGGCTGTAGCGCTGTCCAATCACTGCGCAGAGCGTCACAGCCAGGGAGAAAAAAAAACCTCACCTTCTCCCTGGCTGTGACGCTCTGCGCTGCGATTGGACAGCGCTACAGTCAGGGAGAAGGAACGCCCAAGGATAGAAGCTGATGTCTCCTCCCTGGTGTTCCGATAGTAATTAGAATGCAGCGTGGGAGACGGTAATGGGGGCCACGGCGGGCGAACGGAGCGGCGCTCAGATATAATAGTAAGTGCAGGGGGATCCCTGGGCGCCGCTCTACATGCCCTGCTACTTAGTTAATAAAGTATTAACCCATAAAAGGTCTTCTTACAGATACAGGAGGCGGGTGCGGCACCTGAGGGGTTAACTGCCGCTGATCGCAGCTCCCTGTCAGAGGTCGGGTGCCGGCTATGTGATTCTGCCGCACCCGCCTACTGTATCTGTATTAAAGGTTAATTATCATTGGTGGCGCAGTTCAAATTCCCCTTCCCAGTATTAAAATCATTGGTGGCAGTGGCCACAGGGTCCCCTCTACCCTCGTCCTCATTGGTGGCAGTGGCAGCTTCTGATCGGAGCCCCAGCAGTGTAATCCTGGGGCTCCGATCCGTTACCATTGCAGCCAGGATACTACTGAAGCCCTGGCTGCCATGGTAATTTCCCTGCTGCTGTGTATACTATGCACAGACAGCAGAGAGAGTGTAAAGTCCTATTCACCCTAATAGAACTCTATTTTGGTGAATAGGACAAGGGATGAAAAGATCCCAGTTTCTAGCCCCTAAAGGGTGAAAAAAGTCCAAAACACCAAAATATTAAGTATAAATCACCCCCTTTCCCAATTTTACATATAAAATATATAAACAATAAATAAACATATTACATATCGCCACGTCTGAAAAGTCCAAAGTATTAAAATATCCTAAAAATTTCCTATGTGGTGAGCGCCGTAACAGAAAAATAAAATAAAAACCACAATTTCTGATCAGTGTCGGTCCGACACACAAGTCCCCTGCTTCCTCACACCTGAGGGGTTAAACAGCAGACACCCAGCAGCCACAATGCCCGCTCAGCTTGTGAATGAGCTCCATCTTTAACCCCTTTGCTACCAGGGCCGTACATGTAGGGCGCTGGTGGGGTCTTTAAACATGGAGCCCGCTTACGCGTGCAGCGGGCGCCATAGCTCTGCTGTTTCAAATAGCAGAGGCCCGCGGCTAATGTCCGCGACTGGCAATACTGCTGATCACAGACATTACAGCCTTTAGATGTTGTGTTCAAGTGTGATCACGGCATCTAATGGGTGAAAAACCCAGAAGCGTGCGCTTCGGGGTTAAGACCGGCATCCTTGTGTGGCGATCGCGGATGCCAGTCATTATTTCTAATAGGCTGGGTCTCTCTGAAGAGACCCAGCGTACCACAGCTGCAGTGGCAGGCCAACATAAGAGATCAGCAATTAGAGAATTACTATACTCCTTATGGGAGTGTAGTAATATTCTCTAAAAAACTAAATAGTGGACATTGTAGCCTCCTAGAAGGGCTACAAAAAGATTTTAAAAAATAAAACAAAAATTAAAATCACCCCCTTTCCTTCGAATTTAAAAATAAATATATAAATAATAAAAAATATAAACATTATAGGTATCACCGCATCTGAAAACGGCCGTACGATTAAAATATAAAAATATTTTTCCAATACCGTGAATAGCGTAATGGAAAAAAGTATCAAAATGGCCTATTCGCCATTTTTCTTCACTTTCATACCCTTTTATTTCAAATGTAATAAAATGTAATTAAAAAGACACACACACACACACACACACACACACACACTCCATGGTATCAATAAAAACTACAGATTATCCTGCAAAAAATGTGCCCCCACACAGCTCAGTAGACATAATTATAAAAAAAAGTTATAGAGGTCAGAATATGGTGATGTAAAATAAAAGTTTTCATTTATTTTTTCAGTATTTAAACATATAAAAACCTGTACATATGTGGTATCATTGTAATCATACTGATCCTGGGAATGTAGGGAACAGGTCAGTTTTGCCACATACCGTAGGGACAAAATCCGTAAAACTATGGAGGAATTGTGTTTTTTTTTTCCAATTCCACCCCATTTGGATTTTTTTCCCCGCCTCCTAATACATTGTATGCCATAATAAATGGTGGCATTAGAAAGTACAACTTGTCCTGCTAAAAAACTAGCCCTCATATGGATATGTACGGAAAAATAAAACAGGGAAGAAAAATGAAAACTAAAAAACCTCCGGTATCCTAAGGGTTAAGACCCAACATCTGCTGTACATGTAGGGAAGGGGTTAAAGTAAAATAAGTAAAGTCAGAAAAAGCATCTGGATTCTGGTGAATCACTTTATATGATGTGGACACAAGCTTTTTTAGGGAACTGTGGAGAACACAGAGAGTACAAGCAAAATAACATGGAGCCGCCCTTACCTGGTGTCCAAAGGAGCAGCTCATCCTGGCACAAGTAAAGAGCAGAACCCCACTGTACTGGAGAGATGTACTGAATATGCTGGTGCAGTGGATCAGTGGTTAGCACTGGTGCCTTGCAGCGCTGGGGTACTAGGTTTGAATATGACCAAGGATAACATCTGCCTGGAGTTTGTATGTTCTCCCCATGTTTGCGTGGCTTTCCTCCTACACTCCAAAGACATACTGATAGGGAACTAAGTTTGTAAGCCCCGCTGGGGACAGTTGGATGCTAATGTCTGTAAAGCGCTGCGGAATATAGTAGCGCTATATAAGTGCATAAAATAAATAAATTAGTTTTTTTCATTATAAATTATGTTTGGAAAATAGCCACAAGAGGGCAGACAAGGCAGATTAAGTCTACAGTGGTTTTCAATCATATCCAGGTGTTAAATATTTAGGTTAGGGTACTTTCACACTAGCGTTTTTCTTTTCCGGCGCTGAGTTCCGTCCTAGGGGCTCAAATCCGGAAAAGAACTGATCAGTTTTATCCCCATGCATTCAGGATGCATCAGGATGTCTTCAGTTCAGTCTTTTTGACTGATCAGGCTTTTCAGAAAAACGTAGCATGCTGTATTTTTACCTCCGGCCAAAAATCCTGAACACTTTGACTGAACGCCGGATCAGGCCTTTTTCCCATTGACTTGCATTAACGCCGGATCCGGCGCTGTGTGTTCAGTCAAAACGGATCCGGCTTTTGCATGTTAAACCCGAAAAATGTGAAAAAAAAGTTAAAGTCCATAAATGGCGGATCCGTTTTTTCCAATGCATTTTTTCATTGTGATCAAAATCCTGATCAGGATTCAAATGTAATCCGTTTTCACACGTTTTTCCGGATCCGGCGGGCAGTTCCGGTGTCGGAATTGAACGCCGGATTAAAACAACGCTGGTGGGAAAGTAGCCTTAGATAGGCTATGGACTATTATTGGATTATTATTTTTATTTCATTGGCATGTATTGTGGTCTAAAAAGCATTGGTGACTTAGACTAGTTTCACACTAGCGGCACGGACCTCCGGTAGGCTGTTCCGGCGGGTAAACAGCCTGTCGGATCCATCCTGCTGCTAGTGAACGCGTGACCCCGGACTACCGCTCCAGCCCCACTGTCTATAATGGGGGCGGGGTGGAGTTCCGGCGGTAGCACCGCAGCGCATGCCGAGAGGCCGCCGATATAAAAGTACAACATGTCATACTTTTACTCCGGCGGCCTCTCGGCATGAGCTGCCGTGCTGCCGCCGGAACTCCGCCCCTCCCCCATTGTAGACAGTGGGGCTGGAGTGGTAGTCCGGAATAACGCGTTCACTAGCGGCAGGACGGATCCGACAGGCTGTTTACCCGCCAGAACAGCCTACCGGAAGTCCGTGCCGCTAGTCTTAAAGTACCCTTAGAGCGCAATCTGTATACATCTAGCAGGTAGATAAATGCTCTAGACTACTCGACGTAGGCTGTTTTCAATTTTTTTTAATAAGGTATATTTAGAAAGGTCCATATTTTAGTGGAGGCTAAACACAAGGGGCCATCCTGTTATTAAAGGTGGGCTTTGTGGCAAGTGTCTGTTGCAGCCTGAATTCACATTGAAATTGGCCCATAAAGTGTTGTTAGGTTCTTATATATACAGTTGCAAGAAAAAGTATGTGAACCCTTTGGAATGATATGGATTTCTGCACAAATTGGTCATAAATTGTGATCTGATCTTCATCTAAGTCACAACAATAGACAATCACAGTCTGCTTAAACTAATAACACACAAAGAATTAAATGTTACCATGTTTTTATTAAAGTAGATAAAGTAAAAAGATCCGAAGCACTCTTCCAGTGGTGAAAAAATCCGGTCTTTAATTAACCAGCAGCAAAGTAATGCGACGTTTCGACCGTCTCCGGTATTTGTCAAGCAATGAACTCACAGTACATAGTGTACCTTTTAAGTAGTGAAAAAAGGGGTGTGTCCCACACCTTCCCCCTAATGGGGGTGTGAACCCGGTGGAAACAATAATAATAAACTTCCTAGTAAAAATTTCCTTTTTCACTTTGTTCGTATATTGACATTATTATATTCCCAGCATTTGTGGTCTATAGTCAATAACATTATACATTTAACGTGAATAAATCACTGCGCAATAAGTACAGACAAGTTTAAAACTTTACGCTGTCCGTAGGTGCGCTTGAAGAAATTGAGCCGAGACCCCTCTTTTCTTATGGACTGGGGGTCGGCTGTTTGCAGATCCTGTCCATTTAGAGGTCATGGCTATTTTAGGGGACCCATGGAATGACGATACTAGTCAGATTGAAATCCCCTTTTATGATATATCTCAGCAACCAACTTTGTGTTTTACCCCCCCGTAGCTTGACAACAGCTATCTATATTATTTTTATTACCCTACATCTTTGCGGTGTCAACCAGCAGGACGATGGAGGTTTCTTTTGCCGTATATGTACATAGCTATGGTGGCTTCTGGCTGTGATCGGGGAGCGTTTCAGTTTACCTTGGGTCGCTCCCTTATCTTAGCAACAGCAGATGTCACTATTTACTTCTTTTTTCATTGGTCATGTGCGCTCCAGTCACGCGCTGAGCTCGGCGCATGCGCAGTCGGATTTGAGTACGCCGGATAGTGGCGTGTGTTCCTTAATGCAGCCCTGGACTACACCTGGATTACACATGGGAAGACCACCACACGTGAATGATTTATTCACGTTAAATGTATAATGTTATTAACTATAGGCCACAAATGCTGGTAATATAATAATGTCAATATACAAACAAAGTGAAAAAGGAAATTTTTACTAGGAAGTTTATTATTATTGTTTCCACTGGGTTCACACCCCCATTAGGGGGAAGGTGTGGGACACACCTCTTTTTGCACTAATTAAAAGGTACACTATGTACTGTGATTTCATTGCTTGACAAATACCGGAGACGGTCGAAATGTCGCATTACTTTGCTGCTGGTTAATTAAAGACTGGATTTTTTCACCACTGGAAGAGTGCTTCGGATCTATTTACTTTATCTACTTCATGCTGGGACCCATGGCCAGGATCCCTATCTGCGAGCACCATTACCCTTCTTAATGGCTTTTTTCCCATGTGGGGAGTTGTAGTGCTGATTATCATTCTATTTTTCATGTTTTTATTGAGCACACCATGTAAACATTCACAGTGCAGGTGGAAAAAGTATGTGAACCCTTGGATTTAATAACTGGTTGAACCTCCTTTGGCAGCAATAACTTCAACCAAACATTTCCTGTAGTTGCAGATCAGATTTGCACAACGGTCAGGAGTAATTCCTGACCATTCCTGTTTCAGTTCAGCAATATTCTTGGGATGTCTGGTGTGAATCGCTTTCTTGAGGTCATGCCACAGCATCTCAAACGGGTTGAGGTCAGGACTCTGACTGGGCCACTCCAGAAGGCATATTTTCTTCTGTTTAAGCCATTCTGTTGTTGATTTACCTCTATGCTTTGGGTCGTTGTCCTGTTGCAACACCCATCTTCTGTTGAGCTTCAGCTGGTGGACAGATGGCCTTAAGTTCTCTTGCAAAATGTCTTGATAAATTTGGGAATTCATTTTTCCTTCGATGATAGCAATCCGTCCAGGCACTGACGGATGCAAAGCAACCCCAATCCATGATGCCCCCACCACCATACTTCACAGTTGGGATGAGGTTTTGATGTTGGTGTGCTGTGCCTCATTTTCTCCACACATAGTGTTGTGTGTTTCTTCCAAACAACTCAACTTTGATTTCATCTGTCCACAGAATATTTTGCAAGTACTGCTGTGGAACATCCAGGTGCCCTTGTGCAAACTGTAAACGTGCAGCAATGTTTTTTTGGACAGCAGTGGCTTCCTCTGTGGTATCGGTGAAATCCATTCTTGTTTAGTGTTTTACGTATCGTAGATTCGCTAACAGGGATGTTAGCATATGCCAGAGACTTTTGTAAGTCTTTAGCTGACACTCTAGGATTCTTCTTCACCTCATTGAGCAGTCTGCGCTGTGCTCTTGCAGTCATCTTTACAGGAATGCCACTCCTAGGGAGAGTAGCAGCAGTGCTGAACTTTCTCCATTTATAGACAATTTGTCTTACCGTGGACTGATGAACAGCAAGGGTTTTGGAGATACTTTTATAACCCTTTCCAGCTTTATGCAAGTCAACAATTCTTAATCGTAGGTCTTCTGAGAGCTCTTTTGTGCGAGGCAACATTCACATCAGGCAATGCTTCTTGTGAAAAGCAAACCCAGAACTGGTGTGTGTTTTTTATAGGGCAGCTGTAACCAACACCTCCAATCTCATCTCATTGATTGGACTCCAGTTGGCTGACACCTCACTCGAATTAGCTCTTGGAGATGTCATTAGTCTAGGGGTTCACATACTTTTTCCACCTGCACTGTGAATGTTTACATGGTGTGTTCAATAAAAACATGGTAACATTTAATTCTGTGTGTGATATTAGTTTAAGCAGACTGTGATTGTCTATTGTGACTTAGATGAAGATCAGATCACATTTTATGACCAATTTGTGCATAAATCCATATCATTCCAAAGGGTTCACATACTTTTTCTTGCAACTGTATATATTATATAATGATAACCAGTTGTTAGGTAAATCCTAGTTGTATCCACTTAGCGCTATCAGTGACATGAGGGGCGGACATCAAAAACACAGGGCTGCTGTGCAAGAACAGTATATAAGCCCCTTGGTTTTCAGCTGACAATCTAATGACAGAGGGGTACTAGCCATGGACCACTTCACTAATAGCTTTTCCTCACTTGTATGCCTGTTGTCACGGTAGATGGGGATAAGAGGAACACCAAGTAAACAAACAGCAACAGGAAAACAGACTAGGCCCCAAAGCTAGGGAGGAGGGAATGGTAAGCTCCTAACAATCCCTGAGCCTCTCCCTGACTGCCGACAGTATGAGCAAGTCCTGATGGTGAACAAACTCATACGCTGGAACCTAAGCCCTGCTGACACTGTCACAAACCCTAACTTAGGGAGCGGGGAATGAGACAGCCGATACCTTCCACCGTGAAGGGACCAGCGTCTCCCTGAGACCTAGAAGCAACACAAGCACAAAGGAAAAAACAGGACTTAGTGTGAGACGAGCGGAAGTAGAGGATCCACAAACAACCAGAATAGAACTCCAGAAGGAAAATATAATCCGCAAAGTCAGCAGTAAGAGGCGGACTTAAATAGAGCCTCTTAACCAGCTAACGAGCAGAACCTGTGGAGAGGTGGAATCCTGCCCACAACAACAAACAGAAAGGAAACACAGAAAGACTTGTCAGATAGACGCAGGTGCTGCAAGTCTATCCGAATGTTGAACATATGGTTTTTCCACCCTGAATTACAGCAATAAAGAGAGTTTGAGATGTGATATGTACCGTATGTCCCATGTTGCTGTGAGTGGTCAGCAACATCCAAGGGGAGGTAAGTCTAAGTGGGAAGTGTTGCAAACTGGCTGTGTTTTCATAGGAGGAGTGCAAAAATTGCGGTAAAGTTGGAGAAATACTGAAAGAACTGTTGTAGTGTCCTGTCACCTCCATGTTTTGTTGAGATTGACGATAAAGCACCATGTTTAGTCTTAGATTCACCTCCATGACATTTACTAGATTGTATCACCGAAAAAGAAGAAGAAGTAAGAAAGAAACCCTGATGAACAAACTTTAGTTGCTGTCACCACATAAACAGCTATTTGCTTGTCTGTGTCCTCTAAATATGTCTCCACAGAATGTTCCTCAAAAAATAAACAGGGAAATGCTTCAACTGCTGTAAGCTCTTCCCTCATCGCCATTATGCCTTCTGGTTTAATTGTACGATAGCCCAAACTGATACATGTCCAGTCCCTGTTTGTTCTCTTGTACCAAAGGACTGATTACATTTTATAGGCCAGGTTCCTGTTTTCCTGTGAGTTATTTCCTGTACATTGTGAGCTGCTCCTGTGTAAATCCATCTGCACACTGTTATACAAAAGCCCGTATTTATAAGCAGTGTAAAATTAAGCTTACGTAGTCACATCATAAGAAAGTTTTGGAAAGTTTGGCTGGTGTCCAGTGCTCAGGAGACTTGTAGATAATGTTAGAGACTTGTAGGTAAAAATGTTAGAAAATACTAATAAAGAGTACTCATAACTTAACAGTTATTGAAAGATTGGGACTCTTCAGGGAAAAAGCAGACATGTTAAAGAGAGCCTATTGATTATTGTAATCAGCGGGGATCCCAACAGACCCTCTATAATCAAAAAGTTGTTATTGCTGGAAACCCCTCTATAACACACTATATATGTAGGGCAAGATGATATGGTGTACATCAGACAAACGTTCATCTAAAAACTTGACTTGGCTACGTACTTATTTCTATTTGTTTGACAGACGCATTGCATGTAACTTATTATAGGAGTTGGCTGCTGTAAAACAGCAATGCTACAGATGAAATGGTATCAAAGGAAATCATTTTGATAGATGAGAACGCGAGGAGGCCTGGCATTAGTCAGTTGCTAGGAAAGTATTTATCTTTGCTTCCTAGCTGGTACTGTCAGTTCACCTGCTTCTTTACATCATCAGTGTATTGTTCCTATAAAATATAGAAGGTTCTCAGAAATGATAGACCATGAAGGAAGAGATGCCAGCATGAAGAGAAAGAGTGCCATTCCTATGCTGTATGCGTTATCATTGAATGGGGGTCAGTTATCACTGCAGTTACATCAGTTGTCTGACATAATTGCATTGAAAAAAGGATGTTCACCATGAACTTTTTGATGATTACTAAATACTCTCCAACAATACCAGATGAGGCCTGACGATCAGTACTGCAGGCTAAACTGCTCAACAGGCGAGCAAAGTGTTGGTGAACACACTGCACCCCTGACTAGTGTACCAGTTACTGGGTAGGTCAGTCTTTATGTGATACTGTATAATAATATGGAAATTGTGGAGCTGATGCGTGCAAGTGTAAGTTATTGTCACGAGGGTATCAAGAGCCACGTCTGACTCCGTTATACCCGGGGTCAGGAAGTCGCAGCGGGTGGCTGCGCGCTCTATATCTAAAGATCATGGTGTTTCTTAGTTATTGTTTTCTGTGTTTGCCTTGCTATCCTTTTTGTCTCTCTCAGGGATCCGTAGCTTCTCCTCCTCAGCTGTTTCGTGTCTGCCACTCCCTACCTCCTTATATTCTCCCCTCACACTTCTCTAGTGGCCAGTTATAATATCACGGTCGGCGTGGCTATCACATACGTGACACAGAGGGAGGGAACGAGGAAGGCCCTGCCCAAGTGAGAGGGAAGATGGTGACCCCTGACTCACCTGGCGGCTGGCACCTGGCTGCCCTTACTTTTTGAGGGAAAAAAAAATAAAAAATAAATAATTTTTTTTTTTTTTTTTTTTTTTTTTTTTTTCTCTCTCTACTTAGAATCCAATATGGATCCTATTGATGCCTTGGCAGAACAGCTTCAAAGCCTGTCTTTGGAGGTGGCAGGATTGAAGGCGTCTGTTCTCCAACAACAGCAGCAAATGCAGCAGACCGCACCCCCAGCGGTTGCTATGGGTAACCAGGTTGTCACTGAACCCAAGGTTGCTCTTCCCGACAGATTTTCTGGGGGAAGGGACAAATTTGCAACGTTCCGTGAGGCCTGCAAATTATATTTTAAGTTGCGCCCTTACTCCTCAGGTCATGAAGAACAGCGGGTTGGGATTGTCATTTCCCTGCTTCAGGGGGATCCGCAATCCTGGGCGTTCTCGTTACCCCCTGGTTCTCAGGCTCTCCGGTCAGTGGAGGGATTTTTTGGGGCTTTGGGTCTCATATATGATGACCCTGACCGAGTCGCCCTGGCTGAGTCGAAGTTACAGAGACTCCTACAGGGAGATCGGTCAGCAGAGGAATATTGCTCAGAGTTCCGTAGGTGGGCTACGGATACTCAGTGGAACGACCCGGCTCTCAGGAGTCAGTTCTGCTCTGGGTTATCTGAAAGGGTTAAGGATGCACTGGCGCTGTATGAGACCCCCCTTTCCCTTGATGCTGTTATGTCCCTCTCTATCAGAATAGATAGACGTCTTAGGGAGAGATTGAAAATTCCGGAGCAATTGGTTACCTCTCCCAAGCAACAGTCAGCCTGTACTGACTTAGATGAGCCTATGCAGCTAGGCGGAACTTCTCGTCAGGTCCGTCCTCCCGAGATTCGCCGTAGGGGGGGGCTTGTTTTTTCTGTGGGGGGAGGGGTCATTTCATTAATGTCTGTCCCTCCTTTCTCAAAAACAAAAGACCGTCGGAAAACTACTAACCCCGGGCTGTGCGGAGGATGTCAGCCGGGGGGTATACGTTTCCTCCATACGAACATCTCAATTTGTGTTACCAGCGGTCATTGTTTTTGGTGTTAAGACGGAGTCTATTTCTGTTTTTCTAGACAGTGGAGCAGGGGTAAACTTGATTGATGCCCATTTTGCCCGCACTATGGGTTTGTCTCTCTGTACGCTGCAGAGACCTATTCCCGTATTCGCTATAGATTCTGCTCCTCTGTCTCAGAGAAACCTCACCCACATTGTTCGTAATTTACATCTTCGGGTAGGGGACCACCATAATGAGTGTCTTTCATGTTACGTTCTGGAGGGCCTTCCCTCTCCGGTGGTATTGGGTCTTCCCTGGTTGGTAGCGCACAATCCAGTGGTGGATTGGCAGGCCAGGGAGATATTGGAGTGGAGTGAGCATTGCAGAGAGAATTGCTTAAATAACAATTGCTTAATCGCCTCCATAGCTTCCCTACCTACATTTATTTCAGACTTTGAGGACGTTTTTTCTGAAAAGGGTTGTCAGAAACTACCACCTCATCGTCCTTATGATTGCCCGGTTAACCTGATTCCCGGGGCAAAATTACCCAAGTCCAGGTTGTATAATCTTTCGGGTCCCGAGAGACAAGCCATGAAAGATTATATCTCCGAGAGTCTGGCTAAGGGACACATCAGACCCTCTTCTTCACCCGTGGCTGCAGGGTTTTTCTTTGTTAAAAAGAAAGATGGGGGCCTGCGTCCTTGCTTAGATTTCCGTGAGTTAAACCAGATAACCATCCGTGACCCATACCCTCTTCCTCTCATTCCTGACCTTTTTAATCAGATTGCGGGTGCTAAGTGGTTCTCCAAACTTGATCTTAGGGGGGCCTACAATCTGATTCGTATCAGGGAAGGGGATGAGTGGAAGACAGCTTTTAACACCCCTGAGGGGCATTATGAAAATCTTGTTATGCCTTTCGGTCTGACCAATGCCCCTGCTGTCTTCCAACATTTCGTTAATGATATTTTTAGTCATCTCATCGGCAGGTTTGTAGTCATATACCTAGATGATATCTTAATTTATTCGGCTGATCTGAAAACACATGAGGTGCATGTCAGGCAAGTACTGCAGGTCCTACGGACGAATAAATTATATGCGAAAATTGAAAAATGGGTCTTCGCTGTTCAGGAATTACAGTTCCTGGGATATCTATTATCTGCTTCAGGTTTCCGCATGGATCCTGGGAAGGTCCAGGAAATTTTAGATTGGGATCTTCCTGAGAACCTTAAAGCCCTACAACGGTTTTTGGGTTTCGCTAATTTCTATAGAAAGTTCATTAAAAATTATTCAGTGATCGTTAAACCCCTTACCGACATGACTAGGAAGGGGACGGATTTTTCCAAATGGTCTGACGCCGCTAAAGATGCATTTTCCTCTCTAAAGGAGAGGTTTACCTCGGCACCTGTTCTAATTCAACCTGATGTCTCCCAGCCTTTTATTGTCGAGGTAGATGCGTCAGAGGTGGGAGTGGGAGCTGTATTGTCTCAGGGTCCGTCTCCTGGCAAATGGCGTCCTTGCGCTTTCTTTTCCAAAAAATTATCTTCTGCAGAGAAGAATTATGATATTGGAAATGGGGAACTGTTGGCGATTAAACTGGCGCTTGAAGAGTGGCGTCACTTCTTAGAGGGAGCAATCCACCCCGTCACGGTGATTACGGATCACAAGAACCTTCTGTACCTAGAATCGGCTAAACGTCTCACCCCTAGACAAGCTAGGTGGTCGCTATTCTTTACCAGATTTAACTTTGTAATCACCTATCGTCCTGGGGCAAAAAATACCAAGGCAGACGCATTATCTCGTAGTTTCCCTGGAGGGGGTAATGTTTGTGATCCGGTACCTATTTTACAAAGAGGAGTGGTTGTCTCTGCTGTACACTCTGTTCTAGAGGGAAAGGTGTTAGAGGCTCAGGGGGACGCCCCGGCCTCTTGCCCCTAAGAGAAATTGTTTGTACCGTTAAACCTGCGTCTTGAATTATTAAAAGAACATCATAATTCGGCACTTGCTGGACACCCGGGTAGTAAAGCAACCTTGGAGCTTTTATCTCGTCGTTTTTGGTGGCCAAGGTTGCGTCAGGATGTAATGGATTTCGTGTCTACTTGTTCTACTTGTGCACGCGCGAAAGTCTCTCATACACGTCCAGCAGGGTCTTTATTGCCACTTTTCATTCCCATTAGGCCATGGACACATCTGTCTATGGATTTCATCACTGACTTACCGTTGTCGGCGGGTAAAACAGTTATCTTGGTAGTAGTAGACAGGTTTAGCAAAATGGTACACTTTATTGCGCTACCCGCACTTCCTAATGCTAAAACTCTCGCTCAGGTGTTTATCAGTGAAATCGTGAAGCTTCACGGGGTCCCTTCCGATGTGGTTTCGGATCGGGGAACCCAGTTTATTTCTAAGTTTTGGAAAGCTTTTTGTTCCCGTTTGGGGGTTCACTTGTCCTTTTCCTCAGCTTTCCATCCTCAGTCGAATGGACAGACTGAGCGTACCAACCAAAACCTAGAAACATATTTAAGGTGTTTTGTGTCTGAAAACCAAGAGTTGTGGTCATCATACTTACCGTTAGCTGAGTTTGCCATAAATAATCATTATCAGGAGTCCACTGGCAAGTCACCATTCCTTGGTGCATACGGTTTTCATCCCCAATTTTGTACTTTCAAAGAGGGGGGGTCTTCTGGGGTTTCCGAAGAGGAAAGGTTTTCTTCATCTCTTTCATCGGTATGGCAGAAGGTGCAAGTTAACTTGAAAAAGATGAGTGGTAAATATAAATGCATGGCCGATAAGAAACGGTCGCCAGGTCCGGACCTAGGAGTGAATGACTATGTGTGGTTGTCTACTAGGAATATTAAGTTGAAGGTTCCTTCTTGGAAACTGGGTCCTAGGTTCATTGGTCCCTATAAAATAGTAGCCGTCATTAACCCTGTGGCTTTTCGCCTGGAGCTACCTCAGACTTTTAAGATCCATAACGTCTTCCATAAATCGTTACTCAAGAAGTATGTTCCACCTCTAGAACCATCGCCGCTGCCACCTCCTCCTGTTATTGTGGATGGTAATCTGGAGTTTCAAATAGCCAGAATTGTTGATTCTCGTCGGGTCCGCCGCTCTCTTCAGTATCTTGTGCATTGGAGGGGTTACGGTCCCGAGGAAAGAATGTGGGTTCCAGCGTCAGAGGTAAACGCCAACAGGTTAATTCAGACTTTCCATGCCTCTCATCCGGAGAGACCTGGTCCTGAGTGTCCGGAGGCCCCTCGTGAAAGGGGGGGTACTGTCACGAGGGTATCAAGAGCCACGTCTGACTCCGTTATACCCGGGGTCAGGAAGTCGCAGCGGGTGGCTGCGCACTCTATATCTAAAGATCATGGTGTTTCTTAGTTATTGTTTTCTGTGTTTGCCTTGCTATCCTTTTTGTCTCTCTCAGGGATCCGTAGCTTCTCCTCCTCAGCTGTTTCGTGTCTGCCACTCCCTACCTCCTTATATTCTCCCCTCACACTTCTCTAGTTGCCAGTTATAGAGCTTCCTGCCTGGACATCTATACTGACCCACTGGAGTGGTTAATCCTGGTTGTTGTTCCTGTGTGCTACCCTCCGGATCCCTGTTTGGCTTATTGTTGTCTCCTGTTGTCGCCCACCTGGGAATATATGTTGAGTCTGTGTTGTCTGTCCTCCCCTTGGTGTTTTCCCTTAGAGTTAGTGGTGCGGACTAGTGTTCCCATCGCCCTGTTCACTACCTAGGGCTCAGCTCAGGGAAAGCCAGGGCTTTAGGCACGTGATCGGCGTACGGGTGAGGAACCCGTCTAGGGACGTCAGGGCAGCCAGGTGCCAGCCGCCAGGTGAGTCAGGGGTCACCATCTTCCCTCTCACTTGGGCAGGGCCTTCCTCGTTCCCTCCCTCTGTGTCACGTATGTGATAGCCACGCCGACCGTGATAGTTTTGAGTAGGTGATCAAATAAAACTAGTACGCCATTCTTAGAATATTTATGTTACCCATAATGTTGACCATATACATAAGATAGCTGTTGTCTGAATGCTTGTTTGGCCAACAACTGTCACTCCTGATCCCCTTGTATACATTCCTGCTCATCCAGGCTTGTGTTAAAGGGGATATTAATTATTGATATTTATGCAAATCTCAATAATTAATATTCATAAATAGGCGTGTGTCGTCTAGTGATGACTCCGCCTATTTATGCCTAAATCATAATACATCTAACTAACCTATTTAGCTATGTTAACTAGCTAACTACCTCTGTTACCTATACACTCCACTGAACTACTTGCGGCTATTGCTGCGGCGCCTTACTGCTACAAAAGACTACACACTGTGCTTAAATAAAAGGTATTTATTAACACACTATACGTAACAGTCTAATATTTGCTTATAATTATATATATCTATATCAATGGAATAGACATATACAGGGAGTGCAGAATTATTAGGCAAGTTGTATTTTTGAGGATTAATTTTATTATTGAACAACAACCATGTTCTCAATGAACCCAAAAAACTCATTAATATCAAAGCTGAATATTTTTGGAAGTAGTTTTTAGTTTGTTTTTAGTTTTAGCTATTTTAGGGGGATATCTGTGTGTGCAGGTGACTATTACTGTGCATAATTATTAGGCAACTTAACAAAAAACAAATATATACCCATTTCAATTATTTATTTTTACCAGTGAAACCAATATAACATCTCAACATTCACAAATATACATTTCTGACATTCAAAAACAAAACAAAAACAAATCAGTGACCAATATAGCCACCTTTCTTTGCAAGGACACTCAAAAGCCTGCCATCCATGGATTCTGTCAGTGTTTTGATCTGTTCACCATCAACATTGCGTGCAGCAGCAACCACAGCCTCCCAGACACTGTTCAGAGAGGTGTACTGTTTTCCCTCCTTGTAAATCTCACATTTGATGATGGACCACAGGTTCTCAATGGGGTTCAGATCAGGTGAACAAGGAGGCCATGTCATTAGATTTTCTTCTTTTATACCCTTTCTTGCCAGCCACGCTGTGGAGTACTTGGACGCGTGTGATGGAGCATTGTCCTGCATGAAAATCATGTTTTTCTTGAAGGATGCAGACTTCTTCCTGTACCACTGCTTGAAGAAGGTGTCTTCCAGAAACTGGCAGTAGGACTGGGAGTTGAGCTTGACTCCATTCTCAACCCGAAAAGGCCCCACAAGCTCATCTTTGATGATACCAGCCCAAACCAGTACTCCACCTCCACCTTGCTGGCTTCTGAGTCGAACTGGAGCTCTCTGCCCTTTACCAATCCAGCCACGGGCCCATCCATCTGGCCCATCAAGACTCACTCTCATTTCATCAGTCCATAAAACCTTAGAAAAATCAGTCTTGAGATATTTCTTGGCCCAGTCTTGACGTTTCAGCTTGTGTGTCTTGTTCAGTGGTGGTCGTCTTTCAGCCTTTCTTACCTTGGCCATGTCTCTGAGTATTGCACACCTTGTGCTTTTGGGCACTCCAGTGATGTTGCAGCTCTGAAATATGGCCAAACTGGTGGCAAGTGGCATCTTGGCAGCTGCACGCTTGACTTTTCTCAGTTCATGGGCAGTTATTTTGTGCCTTGGTTTTTCCACACGCTTCTTGCGACCCTGTTGACTATTTTGAATGAAACGCTTGATTGTTCGATGATCACGCTTCAGAAGCTTTGCAATTTTAAGAGTGCTGCATCCCTCTGCAAGATATCTCACTATTTTTGACTTTTCTGAGCCTGTCAAGTCCTTCTTTTGACCCATTTTGCCAAAGGAAAGGAAGTTGCCTAATAATTATGCACACCTAATATAGGGTGTTGATGTCATTAGACCACACCCCTTCTCATTACAGAGATGCACATCACCTAATATGCTTAATTGGTAGTAGGCTTTCGAGCCTATACAGCTTGGAGTAAGACAACATGCATAAAGAGGATGATGTGGTCAAAATACTCATTTGCCTAATAATTCTGCACGCAGTGTATATATATTTATAGCAGCACACAGCAATATAAGTAAACACACTATAACAACACACTAATACGGTTCTAACTACACTAACACAGTCCCAAGTCCTCCCCAGGATCTAACTACAATTACAATAATACACTTACATACACACAAATATCAGTAACCCACCCGCCTGGCTACTCACTGTCCCTACGGGGTACAAGGGGTTTAATCACACAATTGTGGCACTGCAGGGGTTAATACATGCAGGCCATGGAACACGGGGTAGTAACTATGCAGGGGTAACCCAAGAAAGGGTTAACAAGGCAGCAGCAGTAAAGGGGCTACACACAGGGTAATGTGGGGGTTAATGCTCTGCAGGGACTTGCAGGGCAGAGCAGGGCTGAGGCAGGGCAGCCTGTAGTGAAGGGGTTAATGGTCAGGGACAATAATACAAGTCTAATTATACGCTATATCTATATATATTTATAGATCAATGGTTATAAATATATATACATATAGATGCAGACACCACAATACAAACCTAACTACACTAGACAATTCACAATTCCCAATTCCACCCCACACTCTAGCTATACAATACACTTACATACATTCCTTAGCAGCCCACCCAACCTGGCTCTAAGCTATCCCTATGGGAGGCTCTAAGCTATCCCTATGGGAGGCAAAGGGTTAACACCCACTCAGCTGCTGCTGCAGTAAGCAGGCAGCAGTGAAGGGGTAGGATTACAGGGCAGCTACAGGGGTAACTGGGGCTGCCTCAGGGATACAGGCTCATCAGGGATTAATGCTGCAGGAGTTCAGCAGCCGGAGTTAGGGGATGGTCGGTGGAATAGGGGTAAATCAGGGCAGGAGTATTAGGGGTCTGGAGGGAAAGGGTTACTCAGCCATCTCCAAGGGCATGTGGCCTCTCTTCCTTCAGGGAGCTGTTCCCATGTGTCTCTGATTGTAGTCCAGGTCCAAGAGGCCGCACCTCTGTCCTGCTTGGGCTAATATAGCTCAAAAGCAGCCCCCTCCTCCTTCTTCAACAAGAGGGTGATGACATCATCGTGGGCGTGTGACGGAATGCTTGAACTGAAACAAAGGACTTCCTGCCCAAGCTGTAACATCACACACTCCCACGTCATAACAGAACCAGGCTGATCAATATATATATATATATATATATATATGTACACATATACACACTACACAACCTGGGGATCATATATATCCACCCAACCTGGGGGCATTTAGGTATATACATCCATATAGATGTTTGGGGCACATCTACATGCATGTACATATGCACAATTTCATAAATGGGTAGTAATAAGCCCACCTGCATATGGATATATTATACATAGAGATGTATGCTGACAAGGGGGCATACGTACATCTCCATGTATACACCCATACCACCTGGACCGGCCCATGCAAAAGGGCCAATATATATGCATATATGTAAGGGCATACATACATATATATTTAAATCCAACACTTCCCTCAACAGCTTGCATGTATTCTAAGTAGGAAGCGGGGATGGAAGCCACTTCCAGAACTAAGGTATCAGACAGTGGAAATCCAACTACCCGATCCTTATCGTCCCTGACAACTACCTTTGGAGAAATGCTGTGAGGTCCCCTATACACCAGTATCAGAAGTTCAGCCAACATACTTGTACTGTGTATGGCCAGCTTAAAGGGGTTTTCCAGGAATTATTAGGGGTAAACTGTAAAAGTTAATTCCCCATTAAAAGTGCCCTGTCTGACCCAGGAAGAAGTACAGCGGCGTCTTAAAAAGATTAAAATAGACAAATCGCCAGGACCAGATGGCATACACCCCCGTATCCTAAGAGAATTAAGTAATGTCATAGCCAGACCCTTATTTCTGATATTTAAGGACTCTATACTGATGGGGAATGTTCCACAGGATTGGCGCATAGCAAATGTAGTGCCAATATTCAAAAAGGATCCAAAAACAGAGCCTGGAAACTATAGGCCGGTAAGTATAACATCTGTCGTGGTTAAACTGTTTGAAGGTTTTCTAAGAGATGCTATCTTGGAGTACCTCAAGGAAAATAAGCAAATAACGCCATATCAGCATGGCTTTATGAGGGATCGGTCATGTCAAACTAATTTAATCAGTTTCTATGAGAAGGTAAGTTCTAGACTTGACAGCAGCGAATCAATGGATGTCGTATATCTGGACTTCTCCAAAGCATTTGACACTGTACCGCATAAAAGGTTAGTATATAAATGAGAATGCTTGGACTGGGAGAAAATGTCTGCATGTTGGTAAGTAACTGGCTCAGTGATAGAAAACAGAGGGTGGTTATTAACGGTACACACTCAGATTGGGTCAGTGTAGTGGAGTACCTCAGGGGTCGGTATTGGGCCCTATTCTCTTAAAAAAAAAAAAAAATATGATTTTGTAGAAGGCTTGCACAGTAAAATATAAATTTTTGCAGATTACACTAAACTGTGTAAAGTAATTGACATGGAAGAGGACAGTATACTGCTACAGATGGATCTGGATAGATTGGAGGCTTGGGCAGATAAGTGACAGATGAGGTTTAACACTGACAAATGTAAGATTATGCACATGGGAAGGAATAATGCAAGTCACCCGTACATACTAAATGGTAAAACACTCGGTAACACTGACATGGAAAAGGACCTAGGAATTTTAGTGAACAGCAAACTAAGCTGAAAAAACCAGTGTCAGGCAGCTGCTGCCAAGGCCAAAAAGATAATCGGTTGCATTAAAAGGGGCATAGATGCCAGTGATGAGAACATAGTCCTACCACTTTACAAATCACTAGTCAGACCACACATGGAGTTCAGTTATGGGCTCCTGTGAACAAGGCAGACATAGCAGAGCTGGAGAGGGTACAGAAGAGGGCAACTAAAGTAATAACTGGAATGGGGGCACTACACTACCCTGGAAGATTATCAACATTAGGGTTATTCACTTTAGAAAAAAGAAAACTGAGGGGAGATCTAATTACTATGTATAAATATATCAGGGGTCCGTACAGAGATCTCTCCCATCATCTATTTATCCCCAGGACTGTAACTGTGACAAGGGGACATCCTCTGCGTCTGGAGGAAAGAAGGTTTGTACACAAACATAGAAGGACTATGGAACTCTCTGCCTGGGGAGGTGGTGATGGTGAGTTCACTAAAAGAGTTCAAGAGGGTCCTGGATGTATTTCTGGAGTGTAATAATACTACATGCGCATTAATTACTGTGATGCCGTACCAGGAATGGACATCGCAGTGCGCATGCGCCGGCCAATGGACTCAGCGCGCAGGCGCGGGATCTCGGCGAGAGAAGAAGTAAGAAGATGGGCGGACAGAGGGAAAAAATGGGCGTGCAGAGGGAAAGACTGGGCGGGGGGAAGCGACGATAAGGCAGAGCTGCCTGGGCACCTACGAGGTTGACACCGCCCCTGGGCACTTGCGAGCCCTCATTTGCATATCCTACTAAGATGATTTTTGCCAGTTTTATAAGTCCACGATTGCTTATAAAGGTAACGTTTTTATCAACTGTAATGCTGCTAGAAAGCTATGGGAAGGGTTAAAAAGGTGAAACTGTGATGACAGACTCCCTTTAAGTGGGGAAAATTGTCGTCTTCCTCACAGTTTTTTTTTTGCCTTCCTCTGGATCAACTTGCAGGATAACAGGTCAAACTGGATGGACAAATGTCTTTTTTCGGCCTTATATACTATGTTACTATGTTACAAATACTTAAATATTATTTTATAATAAATATATTCACAAATACCTTTCATTACTTAGAATGGCTTGTTTTGTCTAGGGAGCAATCATTAGGAGAAATAAAATGGCCGCCATCCTATCAGTACACACAAACCCTATCCTAAGGAGGACAAGTTACTTCACCACAATGAGTCATAGTGCTGCCTCATCCTCCTCTCTGCTCTGCTTGTCAGGGGTTATGATCCTGAATACAGGTCAATCTCTGTGGGAGTGGAGATGATAAGGAGGTGAGGATGTGGTTAATGAGCAGCAGCACTTGTTTACAGTCTCCATTACCACAGCCTGTCCATCCTCTCTGTACTTCATGTCTCCTTATGAACTAAATTTTTATCATCTGTATTCAGGATCATAATTCCCGACAAGTAGAGAGGAGGATGAGGCAGCTCTTTACCTCAGTATTGTACAGTAACTTGTCTGCATTTGTGATCAGGACAGATTTTGTGTGAACTAATAGGGTATCTGCCATTTTGTTTCCCCTGATGATGCTCCCCAGACAAAATGAGCCATTATAAATAATGAAAGGTATTTGAGAATATACTTATAATAAAGTAATATTTAAGTATTTTCATTTTCTTTCCTGCAGAACCCCTTTAACCACCTAACAGATCAGCCCGAGTGCTCGAGCAGCAGGGGAGGGCTGGTTTAGCTGCTCATATCTCTAGATTGGTATCAGCTAGAGATATGGTCTTTGTTGTGTTTAAAAGCTGGCATTCCAAACTTTTAAACAGTAAAAGTCCTACTTCATGGGAAGATATTGCTGTTAGAAATTGGGATGACAGTGAATGCAGCTGAAAGTGAAAGTAAATGCAGATTTTACCACTGTTTTTTCTCGACTCGAATTCTGTCTATGATATCTCCTGCTGATGTTGTGCTAATGCTGTGATTCTGGTCTTGTGTGAAAGATTGGTCTGTCAGCTTTTAAAGTAGACCAGGCCCATATCTCTAGCTGCTACCAATCCAGATATGAGCTTCTAAAACTGACCTCGCCCCTTGCCCTTACTGCCCGAGCTGAGCTGGGGGTATTTTCCAGTAATAATTATATTTTATGTAGTGGCTGCAGCCTCCCTCTTGAAAAAGAAGATTCATATTTACCTGCCCCACACTGCTCTGGTCCTCCACTGTCCATCTTCCGGTCCCCACACTGTTTATGTATGGCTGGCCATGAGCATAGTCACATGCACTGATCCAGCCAATGACTGGCTTCAGTGGTTACTTGCTGCTTGTGGCCACATCACCATTGAAGCCAGTCATTGGCTGGAGCAGTTCATGTGACCATGGCAAGCCTGACGTAAACACTGCGGGGACCGGAAGATGGACACAATGGAGGACCGTGGAACAGGTAAGTATGAATCTTCTTTTTCAGGCTGTGGGCATTAGATAACATATAATTTATATTGGAAAACCCTTTTAAAACTGCAATATTTTGCTTACACATTTCAGCAGTGCACTACAATGATACAAGAGGGTATGTTACTGATTTTGAGTGATTCTTTATTACACATTGAAGGGTCAGTTCACAGTTTTCTAGGATTTTTGTCCATTTTACAATCTATTTTGCATCAGATGAGTTGCAGAATACTGTCCAGTGGCATCATTCCTGACGTCTGTCATAAATTAGCATTGACTCTTATGGGAGAGCAGCCGGCTGGACTAAATTAACTTGTAATTATCATGATTTATTCTATCCATTCTCTCCGTGAATTCAGGAAGGAAAAATGTTTAATGTTCCCACTGAGTTTGATATGTCATAACTGATGATGTCCATACACTTTAGGTTGCTTATTTAGCTCCAACACATTCTTCTATACAGAGACTGTCACCATTCACATCAGTCTGTGTATAATTTCCTTATCTGAAACACTTAGAGGGAATCTGTCAGCAGTTTGTACCATGGTAAACTGCTGACAGCACTGTGTAGGCAGTGCCATCTTAAGAGCATTATAGGCCCCCGGGCAATACAGTGCACTGGGGCCCTGTCTACACAATCACGCACTAGAATAAAAATGCAAATTATCAATAAGGCGATATTTATTGGGCATTTCCTCTTGTGGATTTTCCCCAGCAGTAGGATCAGGTAATGATACCATTGGTATTTCTGCTGGAATTGGAGTGCATGTAGATGTGGATGCTACATCTGGAGGAGCAGAACTACTGGCTGACGTTGCACCTGGATTGAGCCAAGATGTTAGTTTTGGAAGTTTGCACATTTTCTCTTTCTCCTCTGCAGCCTTTTTCCTCTTCTGTGCTCCACTCAAAACATTACGTTTCATTTCTGCACTAAAGGTTATTTTCACCAACACGTAATAAACTTTATTTTTCCTCACCTTTTTTACACTTCCTCGAACGAGTGGCAACTCTAAGATTGCTATATAAGGGGGACACATAAGATATTACAGTCAAAACTTGAGGGGCACTAATAACTTAAAGTGGATGTAAACCCAAACATTTTTTTTTTTTTGTGATGTCACAATGTAGAGTACCCAGGCAGTACACACGCCACTCCAACATTAATACCCACCAGCACCAGCAGTACCCACACCAGCATTACCCACCAGCACCAGAGTGTGTGTACATTTATATATATATCTATATTTATTTCGTTTTTTTAGTTGTATGATTAAAGTGGATGTAAACCCCCAAGTATGCAGTATAGCACCCTATAGTATACAGCACCACACAGTATGCAGTATAGCACCCTATAGTATACAGCACCACACAGTATGCAGTATAGCACCCTATAGTATACAGCACCACACAGTATGCAGTATAGCACCCTATAGTATACAGCACCACACAGTATGCAGTATAGCACCCTATAGTATACAGCACCACACAGTATGCAGTATAGCACCCTATAGTATACAGCACCACACAGTATGCAGTATAGCACCCTATAGTATACAGCACCACACAGTATGCAGTATAGCACCCTATAGTATACAGCACCACACAGTATGCAGTATAGCACCCTATAGTATACAGCACCACACAGTATGCAGTATAGCACCCTATAGTATACAGCACCACACAGTATGCAGTATAGCACCCTATAGTATACAGCACCACACAGTATGCAGTATAGCACCCTATAGTATACAGCACCACACAGTATGCAGTATAGCACCCTATAGTATACAGCACCACACAGTATGCAGTATAGCACCCTATAGTATACAGCACCACACAGTATGCAGTATAGCACCCTATAGTATACAGCACCACACAGTATGCAGTATAGCACCCTATAGTATACAGCACCACACAGTATGCAGTATAGCACCCTATAGTATACAGCACCACACAGTATGCAGTATAGCACCCTATAGTATACAGCACCACACAGTATGCAGTTTAGCACCCCACACTATACAGCACCTCACTGTATACAGCACCCCAAACTATACACGATACAGCCCCCCACACTATACAGTACAGCACTCTACACTATACCGCACCCACAGTATACAGCCCCCCACACTATACAGTACAGCAGTATAGCACTCCCCCCACTATACAGCCCCCCCCACACTATACAGGCCCCCCACACTATACAGGCCCCCCACACTATACAGCCCACCACACAGTATACAGGCCACCCCCCCCCCCCCCCCACACACAGTATACAGCCCACCACACAATATACAGCCCATTACACAATATATAGCCCACCACACAATATACAGCCCACCACACAGTATACAGGCCCCCACACAGTATACAGCCCCCCACACAGTACACAGCACCCCACTATACAGTAGTTTACAGTATATTAAAATAACAACCCCATGTCACCTTTTTCTGATGTAATCTTTACACAGAAAAGCTCCACAGTTAACTTCTGCAACACTCCTGATAGGACCTGTGATGACTTCATAGCCATGTGACCAGTAATTGCTAGGTTACTGGTCACATGGTAATGATGTCATTAAGGTCCTAGATCAAAACTCATTAAGGTCCTAGAATTAAGATCATTAACACAGTACGATCATGATGCCTGTGTAGCCGACAGCCTGACACCCGGGGCAGTAGCTAGCAGGGCTCTAGAGGCAGCTGCCTTGGGCCCCCCCAGGAGCAACTGGGCCCAGGGCAGCTGCCCCTTTTGCCCCTTGGTAAAGACGGCCCTGGCGGCAACGCTGCTAAATGACGGTTGGGAAGTTGGCTGGTGGGTTCACTGGGCAGGCGGGCCCCCAGGCAAGTGGGGCCCCCGGGCAACTGCCCAGCGTGCCCATTCGAAAAGACGGCCCTGTGTGTAGGGGCTGGAGAGAGCAGTACAAACCCTATGTGGAGCTTTTCTCATCAGTGTGGGAGTATTGATTATTTTTAACTCATTGCTACCCGCTTTAAAACATATATCTATCTGGAAACCACCTATAAGATTTCTGCTTTTCTGCTTATACATTGCTAACCTAAGCATTGTTTGAGATTGCTTAGAGACATCCATGACTCTTTGCAAGCAGTATGAGAAACAATCCTTTGTCATGTGTATAAAAACAAACACGTGCATACGGTGCCATGGCGATTTTCTGCTGAAGGAAATAATGTATGCTGAAATCCCTCAATGACAAGCAAAACTGATATAGACGTATGCCACATTATGTATCTTCAACTGAGATAACCCTGAAGGTGCAGATTGTATCACAATGTGACACAAACCATTTCTTTATGTCTTTGGTGCTTCAAGTTACTGCTTCTGTGACTTAAATTGGACATGACATCTGAAAGTCCTATGATCCTCTGTTGTTTTATTGTCTGGAGCCCTCTACCAGCAGTGCCAAGCACTTTATCAGGATGAACCCATGGGAGTGGACCAAATATTTAGCACATAAAGGTCTGTCCACTAACAGAAGATGGTCATTGATCATCCTTTTCATAAAGCAAACCTATCCATGTGCATACACTGACGAGAAAAAGGGTAACAATGTTTTGAACTTTTGAATTTCAGGCTCCATACCTCACCATCCACTACAGCTTTGAACATGAGACTGCCATCATTTTATAGACAATCATCTTGGCTATCTCATACATTAAGTGGACTTGCAACTATTTAGCATATGATTAGTAATGCAGATTCTTGTCATGTAACTGCATTGTTACTGTTTTGCTCCTGGTGGTGGAACAATCTTTTTCTTCTTGTATACTACATATTACAACCTGTTCTCACATTCCCTAATAGCTCAGTGTGTTATTAGGTTGATTCCTAAGCAAAAGGTCACTGGTTTGAATCGAAGATTTCGCAAGAAAAGAGAAACAGCATCACCCAGCTCATCAATAGCGTTATCTCGGCCAAGAAAATTGTCAAACTGCATCATGTGAGCTCCATGACAGTTGGAAGAATAAAAAATGAAGTCTGTCCATCCATTCCAAAGTCAAGAGGTAGATGTTGAAGCAGTGGCGTAGGGATCGCCATAGCAACCATAGCAGTGGCTATGGGGCCCTACGCCACTGGGGGCCCGTCCGGATCGCATTCATTTTTTTAAAAAAAAAATTTTTATTAACACACACAGGCCCAGTGTAGTGGGTGGGGCGTGGGCGGTCCGCGGCTCAGGCCTGGCTGGGGGGAAGCCGCGTCAAGTCAGGACTCAGGACTGGAGCAGGCGGGCCCGGGGCAGAAGATGAGGTAGGTGGTGGAGGGGGCCGGAACAGGGGCGTACCCATAGGCGTGCGCACGAGGTGTGCCTGGGCACAGCCTAATCACACCCCTGTGCTCCGCCTCCTGCACTGCCAGCCATGCACGTGCGGCGTGACGGAGTGAAGTGACGTCACGTTACGCTGCCGCCGGCTGCCTATTTTGAATGTGAAGAGCGGGAGCCTGCCTGCCCGCCCCCCCCCGCGCCCAGTGTGCCTAATTGATCTTCAGGATGTGTCATCAATACAGAAGTGAATGGATTCTGATCTTTTGTGCACTGCCAGCAGTCTGCCACAGTAAAAAGAAAAAGTCTGGCGTGGAGAAGAGTCCTGACTGTCCCCAGTAAGTTAGTGAAGTGTCAAGTGATAGATAAGGATTATTAGATAGTAGTAGTATACATACTAGTACATACTTTGCACAAGTTTATTATTTACAACTTAAAGGGAACCTGTCACCAAAAAATACTATTAACAGCTTAATAAGCGATTTTTTTTGGTGACAGGTTCCCTTTAAGTTGTAAATAATAAACTTGTGCAAAGTATGTACTAGTATGTAGTACCTTATAGTGCTGCATAGTAGTTTCCTAATGCACTTTTTCTTCATTTAGCCGCATCTAGCCTCCTTGAGAAATCAATGTTTTATTCAGTCGCTGCCCCCTGCTTCAAGTCAGGTTTGAAGTCAAGGGGGCAGCGGCCTAGGCGTCTCCAATCCTGCTCTCCCCGCCGCCTTTATTGACACGCCGGATCTCAGTGCCGGGACCGCGCTCCCAGCCCGCATGCGCAGTAAAGGGCTGCTGTAGCCTGTAGCGCGATCCCGGCTCCGGCTCGTACACTCAGCCGGCTTCAGTTTCGCTACTGCGCATGCGCCCGCCAGCCTTACATACTAGCGCAGTTACAGAAGATGCTGGGCGCATGCGCAGTAGCGAAACTGAAGCCGGCTGAGTGTACGAGCCGGAGCCGGGATCGCGCTACAGGATACAGCAGCCCTTTACTGCGCATGCGGGCTGGGAGCGCGGTCCTGGCACTGAGATCCGGCGTGTCAATAAAGGCGGCGGGAGGCGGGGAGAGCAGGATTGGAGACGCCTAGGCCGCTGCCCCCTTGACTTCAAACCTGACTTGAAGCAGGGGGCAGCGACTGAATAAAACATCGATTTCTCAAGGAGGCTAAATGAAGAAAAAGTGCATTAGGAAACTACTATGCAGCACTATAAGGTACTATTAACAGCTTAATAAGTGATTTTTTGGTGACAGGTTCCCTTTAAGCTCACTTACATAAGGAACACGGGGTCCGTCTTACAATAGTTGTCGGCCTCCACCCCCTGTTGGGGGTCAGTCACTGTCAGGGACACTGTTATTGGGGGGGGGGGCCCATAAATTTTTTTTGCTATGGGGCCCATGCATTTCTAGCTACGCCCCTGTGTCCAAGCAAAATATCGGAGTCAACAAGTCGGCTCATCACAAGGTCTATCAGTTCTGGTGCAACAAATACGGCAGTGGATGTGGCTCGTATGCTTCATACTATTGAGATGACAGATGTCTATGCAAGCACTGTGCAACGTGCATTACACAAGTCTGGAATGGTGACCTGAAAAAAAGGTGAAGAAGCGTTGGCTTGAGTTTGCAAAAAAGTACGAACAGTGGACAGTAGAATATTGGAAACAGGTGATTTGGAGCAATGAGACGAAAGTCAATAGACTGGGCTCTGATGGGGCAAATGGGTCTGGAAGAAACAAGGGAAAAGGGTCTAACAGATCAAGCAATTGGAACTGTCAAGTTCGGTGGAGGAAGCCTGATGATATGGGGTTGTTTCACAACCAAAAGCATTGGATACTTGACCAGGATCATAGTATACTACAAGATAAGTTACTTTGTACACTCGAGTACTATGGGTATGAAAAAGGACGACATAGTGTTCAAGCAGGACAACGACCTGAAGCATATGTGAATATTGGTGAAGAAAAGGTTCAATGACAATAAAGTAGAGGTGCTGCATTGGCCCCCACAGTCCCCAGACCTTAACCCAATTGAACAGCTGTGGGTAGAGTTGAAGAAAAAAGCTGTATTCGTACTCAAGTGAGTCACCCAGTATGCACCAACATTAGGAACGTGTAGAAGAGACCTGGGAACAGATTTCGGTTGAGATATGCCTGAATCTGATTAAGAACAATGCAGAATAATTCAGGCAGTGTAGAAAG
Source organism: Bufo bufo (assembly GCF_905171765.1). Classification (NCBI taxonomy): domain Eukaryota; kingdom Metazoa; phylum Chordata; class Amphibia; order Anura; family Bufonidae; genus Bufo; species Bufo bufo. The sequence goes on along the minus strand of NC_053392.1, from coordinate 270,417,578 downwards.
CCAAAGGTGGATTTCCAAAATACTAACAAAAACATAAAAAATAAAATGTTTAATTTTAGGAGCAAAACAGTAACAATGCAGTTACATGACAAACATCTGCATAACTAGTCATATTCTAAATAATTGCAAGTCCAATTTATGTATGAAATAGCCAAGATGATTGTCTATAAAATGATGGTAGTCTCACAATCAAAGCTGTAGTGAATAGTGAGATTTCGGAGCTCGAAAGTCAAAATTTCAAAACATTCTTACCCTTTTGCTCGTCAGTGTACAACTAACATACAGTGGTGCTTGAAAGTTTATGAACCATTCAGTATTTTCCATATTTCTGCATAAATTTGACCTAAAACTGCATCAGATTTTCACACAAGTCCTAAAGGTAGATAAGGATAACCAAATCGAGCAAATGAGTAAATAATATTTGACTTGGTCATTTATTTATTGAGAAAAATCATCCAATATCACATGTCTATGAGTGGTAAAAGTATATGAACCTTTAGGATTAGAAGATTAAAATTAGAGCCAGGTGTTTTTAATCCATTGGTTGACAATGAGGTGTGAGTGGGCGACCTGTTTTTTTTTTTAAAGAACGTGGATCTATCAAAGTCAGATCTTCACAGCACGTTTGTGAAGATGTATCATAACACAACATATAATGCAACAGCTCTCTGCGAACCAAATAAAGTCCAAAAACATATTATAATGCTTATGCTATGCTAATAAAGTAGAGATGCTTGGCAAATACATTTTGTACAAAATTATTTGAGCCCGTCTGCCGCACGTCAAGGCGATCTCTGTAAGGCGGGAACCTAACACTGAGTTCTACCTGTTAAGTGCCATGACAGCGACCATGAAATTCAGGGGGTGTAGGTTCCACATGCATGCTGGGTCGCCTTTGATTTTTATAATTTTTGGCGCCAAAATGGCCTCCATTGAATCCAAGGGATGCAAGTACCAACATGCATGCCGAGTCCACTACCCACTCCATACCTCTCCTGGTGTCAGGGGCTTCCAGTGAGTGGGGAGGAGCAGGCTAAGCTTTATACTCATGCTAATTAAAATCAGCACGACCGACTGGAGTCAGCCACACCTCCAGTGCAAAATACAATGGAAACACAAAAGGGGTTGGTCAGCACATCCCAATGTGCAGGTGCACGCTGCTATGACTGGAAACATAAAACAACACAACATATAATGCAACAGCTCTCTGCGAACCAAATAAAGTACAAAAACATATTATAATGCTTATGCTATGCTAATAAAGTAGAGATGCTTGGCAGATACATTTTATTCAAAATTATTTGAGCCCGTCTGCCGCACGTCAAGGTGATCTCTGTAAGACGGGAACCTAACACTGAGTTCTACCTGTTAAGTGCCATGACAGCGACCATGAAATTCCCTGACCCCAGGAGAGGTATGGAGTGGGTAGTGGACTCGGCATGCATGTTGGTACTTGCATCCCCTGTATTCAATGGAGGCCATTTTGGCGCCAAAAATGATAAAAATCAAAGGGGACCCAGCATGCATGTGTAACCCACACCCCCTGAATTTCATGGTCGCTGTCATGGCACTTAACAGGTAGAACTCAGTGTTAGGTTCCCGTCTTACAGAGATCGCCTTGATGTGCGGCAGACGGGTTCAAATAATTTTGTACAAAATGTATTTGCCAAGCAGCTCTACTTTATTTGCATAGCATAAGCATTATAATATGTTTTTGTACTTTATTTGGTTCGCAGAGAGCTGTTGCATTATATGTTGTGTTGTTTTAGGTTTCCAGTCATAGCAGCATGCACCTGCGCATTGGGATATGCTGACCAACCCCTTTTGTGTTTCCATTGTTGAGATGTATAATGGCACGAACAAAGGAATTTCTGAGGACCTCATAATAAGAGTTGTTGATGCTCATCAGGCTGGAAAAGGCTGCAAACCCATCTCTAAAGAGTTTGGACTCTACCAATCCACATTCAGACAGATTGTGTGCAAATGGAGGAAATTCATGACTGTTATTACTCTCCCAAGGAGTGGTCAACCAACAAAGATCATGCCGGGTTCAAGGCATGTAATAGTCTGCAAAGTCACAAAGGAACCGAAGGTAACATCTAAACAACAAAGGTCTTTCTCGCATAAGCTAATTTTAATGTTCATGAGTCCACCTTCAGGAGGGCGCAGAACAAAAATGGTGTACATGGCAAGATTGCAGGGAGAAAATCAATGCTGTCCAAAAATAACAATGCTGTCCAAAAATAACAATGCTGTCCATCTGAAGTTTGCTAAAGATCAGACAAGCCAGAAGTTTACTGGAAAAATGTTTTATGAACAAATGAGACCAAAATAGAATTTTTTGTTTAAATGCGAAGTGTTATTTTTGGTATGGAAAACACTGCATTCCAGTATAAAAACCTTTCATCTGTGCAACACGGTAACAGTAGTATCATGGTTTAAGGCTGTTTTGCTGCACGTGGGCCAGAATGGTTTGCCATAATTGATGGAAGAATGAATTTTGAATTATATCACCAAATTCTAAAGGAAAATGTCAGGACATCTGTCTGTGAGCTGAATCTCAGGAGAATGCGGGTCATGCAGCAAGACAATGATAAACACATAAGTCCTTCTACCAAAGAATGGTTAAAGAATAACATTAAAGTTTTGGAGTGACCAAATCAAATTCCTGACCTTAATTCAATAGAAATGTTGTAGAAGGACATGAAGAGAGCAGCTCATGAAAGGAAACCCACCAAAATAATAGAGCTAAAGCTGTTTTGTACAGAGGATTGGGCTACAATTCCTCCAGGTCGATGTGTAGGACTAATCAACAATTACCAGAAATGTTTAGTTGTAGTTATTGCTGTACAAAGGGGTCACTTCAGATACTGAAAGCAAAGATTCACATTTTTTGCAACTTACAGATGTGATATTGGATCAATTTCCTCAATAAAAATAAATAAATAAATGACCTAGTCTAATATTCGGACTGTTTTTGTTTGATTTGGTTATTTTTACCTACTTTTAAGACCTATGTGAAAATCTAAATTTAGCTTAACGTCACATTTAGGACCACTCCTTCGGAGAGTAATAACAGTTATACAATCACAGAAAATAATGCACTATAATAATAGATGCAAGCATAACATATGGACTAAGCCCTCACTCTATTGATAAAATCTAAGACACTGTCGCTTAGTAGGTGAGCTTAGATGTGTTTTGATCAAAATGTATTGACCAAGTGTCCCATTTTATCAATAGAGTGAGGGCTTAGTCCATATGTTATGCTTGCATCTATTATTATAGTGCATTATTTTCTGTGATTGTATAAATGTAGCCATGTACATCCGCAACATTCATTATCATATCGTGCAGGATGTTTTATATATTTTTTTTCGTGATGAATTTCCTCCATTTGCACACAATCTGTCTGATTGTGGATTGGTAGAGTCCAAACTCTTTAGAGATGGGTTTGCAACCCTTTCCAGCCTGATGAGCATCAACAACTCTTCTTATGAGGTCCTCAGAAATTTCCTTTGTTTGTGCCATGATACATCTCCACAAACGTGCTGTGAAGAACAGACTTTGATAGATCCATGTTTATAAAAAATAAAATGGTTGCCCACTCACACATTATAGTCATCCAATTGATTAAAAACACCTGACTTAAATTTTACCTTCAAATTATCTTCTAATCCTAAAGGTTCACATACTTTCACCACTCACACATGTGATATTGGATGATTTTATTCAATAAATAAATGACGAAGTCTAATATTATTTACTCATTTGCTTGATTTCGTTATCTTTATCTACATTTAGTACTTGTGTGAAAATCTAATGTAGTTTTAGGTCAAATTTAGGGATCATGGACACGGCCATTGCCCAGCCATGCCCGTATTGCGGGTCCGCAATATATGGGCACTGGCCGTGTGCACACTGTATCACGGAAGTGGACCCATTTACTTGAATGGGCCCGCAACCCGGAGGAGCAGCGCAGAACCGAAGTATGGAACCCCATGGAAGCACTCTGTAGTTTCTCTCCGTGCCTCTGCACCGCAAAAATATAGAACATGTTCTGTTTTGTGGTGCGGACAGATCATGGACCCTTTCAAGTTGAATGGGCCTGCATCTGTCTGCGGCAGCCGCACTGATGCCCATTTGCGGTCCCCAATGCACGGAACAACTGGCTGGTTTGTGTACATGAGCCCTTATGTAGAAATATAGAAAATTCTGATAGATTCACAAACTTTCAAGCACCACTGTACATACCAACAGGGCTCTAGGGCCCTAAGAAGAATCTGTATGTTTCTACCGTGCTGCCATTATATTTTTAAAAGTAACAATATAGAATGTAACATTTATTCTTTTAATTCATTACTGAAAATATTGGCATTAGTTGAGATATCCAGTTTTTGAAAGATTTGATATGATTAGAGGGTTTATTACCTACTCACAGGACCATGGAGCTCCAATGACTACTAGTATGGGGGTCATGATACCCCTGTTTCTCATCACCAGCACATCCACGGTGAACAGGAATTGTATGTGTTGAGCTTGCACACTCCTGCTTCATACAACTCTGTAGGACTTGAGCTACAAGGTGAATTCAGCTGTGCAATGTACTACTTCCCAACATAATGAAGGTTAATGTGGTTGTGTTGTGACCCACAAGCTGCCGTGAGTGCAATGTGCCTCTTGCCTAAAATCCAGAAAATTGTGTTATGACATAGCATCGCGATTACAGATTAGTAATGCTACTTCAATGCTCGCATTAGTCTCTGGGTAGCTTTAGCCTAGTCTGCTAATATTTTGTGCTGATTAATGTTTTAATATATCTTTACAGCTCTGAGAGGTGCGTTCTTCTGATGCAGATCAATATACAAATATTGGGGGAGATTTACTAAACTAAATGCACCAGAATTCTAGCTCAATTTGCAGCACATTTATTATGTGTTTTAAGCACTTTTGGGCCTCACTAGACAGATTAGGCTTAAATTAGGCAAAATTTGGGGGCAAAATATTGATCTAAAGTATGTTAACCATGAGGTAGCATAAAGAAAAGTGTTTAACATGCCTATCAAGATTCACCAAATCTATTAGACAGTGTGAGCCGCTTTGATGCATTTTGTACACCTGCCAAAAGTGAGAAAAAAACGGACAGGCCTAAATTTAAGAATGCGAGTGCACCTAGATTTTGGAGTAAATTGCCTCTGGATAGGTCATCAGTATCTGATTGGTGGGGGTCTGACACCTGGGACCTATGCCAATCAGCTGTTTTGAGAAGTCATTGGTACTCCTGTGAGCTGCAGCTTACCAAGCACAGTGCCGTACATTGTAGACTGGAATGGGGTTGAGCTGCTCCTAGGCCACATGACCAATGAAAGTGACATCACTGGCCTAGGGAAAGCAGAGAGAAGGGCGGCTCTCAAAGAAGCACCACTGCCTTCTCCAACAGCTGATCGGCTGGGGTCCTGTGTGTCAGCCACCCACCGATCAGATACTGATGACCTATCCTGAGGAAAGTTCATCAGTAAAAAAAATCCCGAAAAACCCCTTTTAGTCCTTTTTCACACAGTCAGTGTTTGATCAGTGGTTTTTATCAGATCCAAAACCAGAAGTGGAGCCTATACAGAGATACGGTATAAAGAAAAGATTTGCTCCTGCTCTGTGTTTTTGGTTGAAAATCACTGACCAAAAACTGACCTAAAACTGACAGTGTGAAAGCTGCCTAATGCACACGACCGTATGTATTTTGCGGTCCGCAAAAAATACGGATGACATCCGTTTGCATTCCGTATTTTGCGGAACAAAACAGCTGGCCCTTCATAGAACAGTCCTATCCTTGTCCGTAATGTGGACAATAATAGGACATCTTCTATTTTTTGCGGAACGGAAATACGGACATACGGAAACGGAATGCACGCGGAGTAACTTCCGTTTATTTTGCGGACCCATTGAAGTGAATGGTTCTGCATACGGTCTGCAAAAAAAGCGGAACGGACACGGAAAGAAAATACATTCGTGTGTATGAGCGCTAAAACAGTATATTTATGCATTTTACACATCATTGTATAGTTTAAATGACATCTACTAGGTTTTGGCTCTTATTAGTTGTAGTCTCTGTTAGGGTTGTTTCGGGTATCGAATTTTTGTACTCAATCGATACTTTTACCTGGTATCGTCCTCGATACCAGAATTTGCCTTTTTTCGATACTAGGTTTCGCTATTGCGCAGTCTGGTATCCGAGAACTATCAGCGTGCTCCGTGTTCTCCTCAGCAGCACAAGAGAGAAGGAAGCAGTCTCCCTCCCCATGTTCCGCTGCTGCCGCTGCCACCAATAAGGACAGGGGGGCGGGCGCACTGCGCCACCAATGAAAGTAAATGTTTAATACAAATCCCGGAGGCGGGTGCTGGCGGGGAGCTGCAATTAGCGGCAGTTAACCCCTCAGGTGCAGCACCCGCCTCCTGTATTAAATGTTAATTATATTATCATTGGTGGTGCAGTGCGCCCTCCCCCCCAGTATTAAAATCATTGGTGGCGCGTTGCGCCCCCTCCACTTAACCCCCCCAATATCAAAATCATTGGTGGCAGTGGCCACAGGGTCCCCTCCCTCCTCATTGGTGGCAGTGGCAGATTCTGATCGGAGCCCCAGCAGTGTAATCCTGGGGCTCCGATCGGTTACCATAGCAGCCAGGATGCTACTGAAGCCCTGGCTGCCATGGTAATCTCCCTGCTGCTGTGTGTACTATGCACAGGGCAGCAGGGAGAGTGTGAAGTCCTATTCACCCTGATAGAGCTCTATTAGGGTGAATAGGACAAGAGAATAAAAGATCCCAGGTTCTGGCCCCTAAGGGGGAAAATTGTTATTAAATAAAAAGTAAAAAAAAAAAAAAAGTATTTTTTTTTTTTAATATTAAGTATAAATCACCCCCTTTCCCAATTTTAACCACCTCAGCCCCCAGTGCTTAAACACCCTGAAAGACCAGGCCACTTTTTACACTTCTGACCTACACTACTTTCACCGTTTATTGCTCGGTCATGCAACTTACCACCCAAATGAATTTTACCTCCTTTTCTTCTCACTAATAGAGCTTTCATTTGGTGGTATTTCATTGCTGCTGACATTTTTACTTTTTTTGTTATTAATCGAAATTTAACGATTTTTTTTGCAAAAAAATGACATTTTTCACTTTCAGTAGTAAAATTTTGCAAAAAAAAACGACATCCATATAGAAATTTTGCTCTAAATTTATAGTTCTACATGTCTTTGATAAAAAAAAAATGTTTGGGTAAAAAAAAAATGGTTTGGGTAAAAGTTATAGCGTTTACAAACTATGGTACAAAAATGTGAATTTCCGCTTTTTGAAGCAGCTCTGACTTTCTGAGCACCTGTCATGTTTCCTGAGGTTCTACAATGCCCAGACAGTACAAACACCCCACAAATGACCCCATTTCTGAAAGTACACACCCTAAGGTATTCGCTGATGGGCATAGTGAGTTCATAGAACTTTTTATTTTTTGTCACAAGTTAGCGGAAAATTATGATTTTTTTTTTTTTTCTTACAAAGTCTCATATTCCACTAACTTGTGACAAAAAATAAAAAGTTTTATGAACTCACTATGCCCATCAGCGAATACCTTGGGGTCTCTTCTTTCCAAAATGGGGTCACTTGTGGGGTAGTTATACTGCCCTGGCATTCTAGGGGCCCAAATGTGTGGTAAGGAGTTTGAAATCAAATTCTGTAAAAAATGACCTGTGAAATCCGAAAGGTGCTCTTTGGAATATGGGCCCCTTTGCCCACCTAGGCTGCAAAAAAGTGTCACACATCTGGTATCTCCGTACTCAGGAGAAGGTGGGGAATGTGTTTTGGGGTGTCATTTTATATATACCCATGCTGGGTGAGAGAAATATCTTGGCAAAAGACAACTTTTCCCATTTTTTTATACAAAGTTGTCATTTGACCAAGATATTTATCTCACCCAGCATGGGTATATGTAAAAAGACACCCCAAAACACATTCCTCAACTTCTCCTGAGTACGGGGATACCAGATGTGTGACACTTTTTTGCAGCCTAGGTGGGCAAAGGGGCCCATATTCCAAAGAGCACCTTTCGGATTTCACTCCTCATTTTTTCCTGAATTTGATTTCAAACTCCTTACCACACATTTGGGCCCCTAGAATACCAGGGCAGTATAACTACCCCACAAGTGACCCCATTTTGGAAAGAAGACACCCCAAGGTATTCCGTGAGGGGCATGGCGAGTTCCTAGAATTTTTTATTTTTTGTCACAAGTTAGTGGAAAATGATGATTTGTTTTTTAATTTTTTTTTTCATACAAAGTCTCATATTCCACAAACTTGTGACAAAAAATAAAAACTTCCATGAACTCACTATGCCCATCAGCGAATACCTTGGGGTCTCTTCTTTCCAAAATGGGGTCACTTGTGGGGTAGTTATACTGCCCTGGCATTCTAGGGGCCCAAATGTGTGGTAAGTAGGTAAATGACCTGTGAAATCCGAAAGGTGCTCTTTGGAATGTGGGCCCCTTTGCCCACCTAGGCTGCAAAAAAGTGTCACACATCTGGTATCTCTGTATTCAGGAGAAGTTGAGGAATGTGTTTTGGGGTGTCTTTTTACATATACCCATGCTGGGTGAGATAAATATCTTGGTCAAATGCCAACTTTGTATAAAAAAAATGGGAAAAGTTGTCTTTTGCCAAGATATTTCTCTCACCCAGCATGGGTATATGTAAAATGACACCCCAAAACACATTCCCCAACTTCTCCCGATTACGGAGATACCAGATGTGTGACACTTTTTTGCAGCCTAGGTGGGCAAAGGGGCCCATATTCAAAAGAGCACCTTTCGGATTTCACAGGTCATTTTTTACAGAATTTGATTTCAAACTCCTTACCACACATTTGGGCCCCTAGAATGCCAGGGCAGTATAACTACCCCACAAGTGACCCCATTTTGGAAAGAAGAGACCCCAAGGTATTCGCTGATGGGCATAGTGAGTTCATGGAACTTTTTATTTTTTGTCACAAGTTAGTGGAATATGAGACTTTGTATGAAAAAAAAAATAAAAAAAAAAATAAGCATTTTCCACTAACTTGTGACAAAAAATAAAAAATTCTAGGAACTCGCCATGCCCCTCACGGAATACCTTGGGGTGTCTTCTTTCCAAAATGGGGTCACTTGTGGGGTAGTTATACTGCCCTGGCATTTTCCAGGGGCCCTAATGTGTGGTAAGTAGGTAAATGACCTGTGAAATCCTAAAGGTGCTCTTTGGAATATGGGCCCCTTTGCCCACCTAGGCTGCAAAAAAGTGTCACACATGTGGTATCGCCGTATTCAGGAGAAGTTGGGGAATGTGTTTTGGGGTGTCATTTTACATATACCCATGCTGGGTGAGAGAAATATCTTGGCAAAAGACAACTTTTCCCATTTTTTTATACAAAGTTGGCATTTGACCAAGATATTTCTCTCACCCAGCATGGGTATATGTAAAATGACACCCCAAAACACATTCCCCAACTTCTCCTGAGTACGGCGATACCAGATGTGTGACACTTTTTTGCAGCCTAGATGCGCAAAGGTGCCCAAATTCCTTTTAGGAGGGCATTTTTAGACATTTGGATACCAGACTTCTTCTCACGCTTTGGGGCCCCTAGAATGCCAGAGCAGTATAAATACCCCACATGTGACCCCATTTTGGAAAGAAGACACCCCAAGGTATTCAATGAGGGGCATGGCGAGTTCATAGAAATTTTTTTTTTTTGGCACAAGTTAGCGGAAATTGATATTTTTAATTTTTTTCTCACAAAGTCTCCCGTTCCGCTAACTTGGGACAAAAAATTCAATCTTTCATGGACTCAATATGCCCCTCACGGAATACCTGGGGGTGTCTTCTTTCCGAAATGGGGTCACATGTGGGGTATTTATACTGCCCTGGCATTCTAGGGGCCCTAAAGCGTGAGAAGAAGTCTGAAATATAAATGTCTAAAAAATTTTACGCATTTGGATTCCGTGAGGGGTATGGTGAGTTCATGTGAGATTTTATTTTTTGACACAAGTTAGTGGAATATGAGACTTTGTAAGAAAAAAAAAAAAAAATTCTGCTAACTTGGGCCAAAAAAATATCTGAATGGAGCCTTACAGAGGGGGGGATCAATGACAGGGGGGTGATCAATGACAGGGGGGGTGATCAATGACAGGGGGGTTGATCAATGACAGGGGGGTTGATCAATGACAGGGGGGTGATCAGGGAGTCTATATGGGGTGATCACCACAGTCATTGATCACGCCCCTGTAAGGCTTCATTCAGACGTCCGGATGCGTTTTGCGGATCCGATCCATCTATCAGTGCATCCGTAAAAATCATGCGGACATCTGAATGGAGCTTTACAGGGGGGTAATCAATGACAGGGGGGTGATCAGGGAGTCTATATGGGGTGATCACCACAGTCATTGATCATGCCCCTGTAAGGCTTCATTCAGACGTCCGGATGCGTTTTGCGGATCGGATCCATCTATCAGTGCATCCGTAAAAATCATGCGGACATCTGAATGGAGCTTTACAGGGGGGTGATCAATGACAGGGGGGTGATCAGGGAGTCTATATGGGGTGATCACCACAGTCATTGATCATGCCCCTGTAAGGCTTCATTCAGACGTCCGGATGCGTTTTGCGGATCGGATCCATCTATCAGTGCATCCGTAAAAATCATGCGGACATCTGAATGGAGCTTTACAGGGGGGTGATCAGGGAGTCTATATGGGGTGATCACCACAGTCATTGATCATGCCCCTGTAAGGCTTCATTCAGACGTCCGGATGCGTTTTGAGGATCGGATCCATCTATCAGTGCATCCGTAAAAATCATGCGGACATCTGAATGGAGCTTTACAGGGGGGTGATCAGGGAGTCTATATGGGGTGATCACCACAGTCATTGATCATGCCCCTGTAAGGCTTCATTCAGACGTCCGGATGCGTTTTGAGGATCGGATCCATCTATCAGTGCATCCGTAAAAATCATGCGGACATCTGAATGGAGCTTTACAGGGGGGTGATCAGGGAGTCTATATGGGGTGATCACCACAGTCATTGATCATGCCCCTGTAAGGCTTCATTCAGACGTCCGGATGCGTTTTGCGGATCGGATCCATCTATCAGTGCATCCGTAAAAATCATGCGGACATCTGAATGGAGCTTTACAGGGGGGTGATCAGGGAGTCTATATGGGGTGATCACCACAGTCATTGATCATGCCCCTGTAAGGCTTCATTCAGACGTCCGGATGCGTTTTGAGGATCGGATCCATCTATCAGTGCATCCGTAAAAATCATGCGGACGTCTGAATGGAGCTTTACAGGGGGTTGATCAATGACAGGGGTGTAATCAATGACAGGGGGGGTGATCAGGGAGTCTATATGGGGTGATAACCACAGTCATTGATCACGCCCCTGTAAGGCTTCATTCAGACGTCCGGATGCGTTTTGCGGATCTGATCCATCTATCAGTGGATCCGTAAAAATCATGCGGACATCTGAATGGAGCTTTACAGGGGGGTAATCAATGACAGGGGGGTGATCAATGACAGGGGGGTGATCAGGGAGTCTATATGGGGTGATCAGGGGTGATCAGGGGCTAATAAGGGGTTAATAAGTGACGGGGGGGGGGTGTAGTGTAGTGTAGTGGTGCTTGGTGGGACTTTACTGAGCTACCTGTGTCCTCTGGTGGTCGATCCAAACAAAGGGGACCACCAGAGGACCAGGTAGCAGGTATATTAGACGCTGTTATCAAAACAGCGTCTAATATACCTGTTAGGGGTTAAAAAAAACACATCTCCAGCCTGCCAGCGAACGATCGCCGCTGGCAGGCTGGAGATCAACTCTCTTACCTTCCGTTCCTGTGAGCGCGCGCGCCTGTGTGCGCGCGTTCACAGGAAATCTCGCCCATCGCGAGATGACGCATATATGCGTGACTCTGCGCAGGGCTGCCACCTCCGGAACGCGATCCTGCGTTAGGCGGTCCGGAGGTGGTTAAATATAAAATATATAAACAATAAATAAATAAACATATCACATATCGCCACGTCTGAATAGTCCAAACTATTAAAATATTTTAAAAAAATGTCCTATGCGGTGAGCGCTGTAACAGGAAAAAAAAAAAACTGCGCGATTCGCCATTTTTTTTTGTCACCTTGTCCCCCCAAACAATAGGATCGGACTGTTCTATTATGGGCCGGACGTTCCATAAAATGCGGAATGCACGCAGCTTTTTTTGTTGTTTTATATTTTTTTTGCGTGGTATCGAATGGTATCGAGTATTGCAATACTTTTTTATGGTATCGAAACCGAATCAAAACTTGGTATCGAAGCAACCCTAGTCTCTGTACTGCCTATGAGGGTTTTCTTATGCCAATCCCCGATTTCGTTTTGATGATTGGAATATGATTGGTAAAAGCCTGGTCTTTGATTCTTTGGGGTCATTTGCATAACAATAGCTCCAAAATATCTGCTCATAACATATACAGACAGAGCCGGACTGGGGGCGCAGCCTTGGGGGGAGGCGACCATGACGGGGGGCTGGTTTGAGGGAGCCCCTGGGGAGGGATTGGTCAGTTTAAGTTATGGGGGCGGTGGAACGAGGGGTTAAATAGGTGAGGGCCCGGGATGAAGGAGGCCATTTTGTGGATAGAACGGAGCTGTATACACCTACACTCCGTGCGCACTTACATTTATCATGGACGTGGAATCACTCCTGTCGGATCTCAGGTCGGCAGCAGCTGCTCGGGGACCCGGCTGGCTCCAGGAGCAGGTCCAGCAGCTGCTCAGAGGGGCGGCTGAGGCTCCCGCTTCGCCTCAGCCACGGGCATCCCGGCCGCGGCGGGCCCGGCCGCCGGCGCGCCTCAGCCCAGATATGGCCTCCCCTAGGGCTCAGCGCCGCAGACGGAGCCCTGCTTTTCAGGACCCTTCACGCCTGCAGGCGCCGGGTGCAGCTCCTTCCCGGGCGTCCAGACGTGGAAGGAATCCAGCCAGGAGGCGGAGCCCTCAGGCAGGCCTCAGTAGGCCTCTTCAGCAGCGCAGCAGCGCCACCTTGTGGTCGGGACCAGGAACGGCGGGCTCTCTCCAGGATCCTGATGTGGATGAGGCCCCTCAGCCAGAGCAGTGTTCCAGAGGGCGCGGGGCTGCTGCGGACCTTGGCAGCAGGCCCTCGGCGGCCAGGCAAGTCGAGGAGGAGGTCGTCGCTGGGCAAGTCGTTTCCAGAGAAGATCCGGAAGATCGCGTCCCTGGCCCCAGCCCGGCCAGGGGACATCCGTGGGAGCTCGCTGTGCCAGGACCGTCTCAGAGGACCGAGCGGCGGGAGTCAGGACCTTCGGCTGATGGGGTCACAGCACCCAGGCAGCCAGGTGAGGCACCTTGGGGACCTTTATGTCAGTTAGTGTCTGGGGGGGCTGGGGGGTCTCAGTCGGATTTGAGTAAGGGACTGGGCCAGCTCTTGGGGGGTTTGGTGGGGTTGTTAGCAAATTTGGGGGCGGCAGGGAATCCCGTGTTACCGGTGGGGGGCTTGGGGGGTGGCGTCGGCGGGGCGGTAGCGTCAGGGCCATTGCCGGCGTGGGGTGTGGGGGCGGTCGCTGGGGGGCCGCCAGCTTCGAGTGCACCCACGGTGGTTTCATGTGGGACTTCGGCGTCCGTTCAGACGCAGGTAGGTGGGTCTGATCAGGAGGATGGAATGCGGTTAGACGATAGGGCTAAGGGGGAAGTTTATGTTTGTTTCGAAGGCCCGTTGGGGGCACATTTGAAGCAGGAGGTTAGGGAGCGCATTTGGAAAGGGGAGTATGTGGATATATTTTCCTTACTCCCTTTGGACAGGTTCAATTTGGATAGGGCGCGGAAGGATGAGGGTAAGAGGGAGGACGAGGAGAAGCGTAGGCACCGCCTGATACCGCGGACGTTCCCAAACTGGTTGCAGGCGTTCGCGATATTGGCCAGTGTGATAGGGGAGAAGGCGCCGGAGTGCTGCTCCGCGCTTTTTTGTTACCTCGATGCTATTGGGGAAGCTTACCGGGTGTATGGGGGTATGGCCTGGCTGCGTTACGACGAACAGTTTAGGCAGCGGAAGGCGGTACGCCCTAGCATCAAATGGGACCACAAGGATATCGCTTTGTGGCTCAAAGTGACGGCGCCGGTTCGGTCGGGTCAGCCCTTTCGGAGTGAATCAGGGGCAGGGGGACAATCCGGATTCGCGGCAGCATCTGCGAAGGGGTTGTGTTTTTTATTCAATGAAGGGGGGTGTAAATTTGGAGCCAAGTGCAAATTTAAGCACGAATGCTCCACCTGTGGTGGGTCTCACGGAGCCACGCGCTGTTTTAGAGGGGCAAGACAGAAGGGGGGTGAGAGTTCTGGAAAAGGGGGAGACGCCAGTGCGGCTGGGAGAGATGGACCGGTTTCTCGCTAGATATCCGGATAGGGAGGCTGCGCAATTGTTGCGGGAAGGTTTTTTGGGGGGGTTTAAAATTCCGTTTGTTCCTTCGGGGCCTGTGTTGCTTAAGAAGAATTTGCAGTCGGCTAGGGAGCACCCTGATGTGGTGACAAAAAAGTTAGAGAAGGAAGTTAGACTTGGAAGGATGGCTGGCCCGTTTTTGGAACCACCTTTGCAGAACTTGCGTGTGTCGCCTCTGGGGGTGGTCCCAAAGAAGGAGGCGAATACGTTTCGCCTGATTCAACATCTATCCTTTCCTAAGGGATCGTCGGTCAACGATGGTATTGACCCGACGCTGTGCTCGGTAGTCTATACCTCGTTTGATGCGGCAGTGAAGTGGGTTAGGAAGTTTGGGAGGGGTGCGTTGATGGCGAAAACAGATATTGAGTCAGCTTTTAGGTTGTTGCCGGTGCACCCAGAGAGCCTGCATTTGTTGGGATGTTTTTGGGAGGGTAAGTTTTTTGTTGATCGTTGTTTGCCAATGGGGTGTTCGTTGTCCTGCGCGTATTTTGAGAAGTTCAGTTCTTTTCTAGAATGGGCGGTAGTGGATTCCTCCGGATGTGAATCACTTATTCACTATCTGGATGATTTCTTATGTATTGGCCCCCCGGGATCCAGGGTGTGCTCTTTGCTGTTGCACACGATGGAGGCGTTGTTTGATTCTTTTGGGGTTCCCTTGGCGGCAGGGAAAACGGTGGGGCCGACCACGGAATTGAGCTTCCTAGGCATAGTGATTGACTCAGTGAGGATGGAATGTAGGCTGCCCTTGGACAAGGTTGAGGACTTGAAAATGGAGGTCGACAGGGCGAGGCGACTGCAGAAAATCCAATTGCGGAGCCTACAGTCACTCCTGGGGAAGCTGAATTTCGCCTGTAGGATTATCCCCATGGGTAGGGTATTTAGTAGGCGTTTGGCGGCGGCAACGGCGGGGGTGGCGGCGCCGCACCATTTTATTAGATTGGGGAAGGAGCTTAGGGCGGATTTGCAAGTTTGGGCATCGTTTCTGGAGTGTTATAATGGCAGAGGTCTGTTTATGGGTGAGGCGGTAGACTCATTTGATTTTGACCTTTTCTCTGACGCGGCAGGGGGAGGCGGTTTCGGGGTCTATTGTGGGGGGCAGTGGTGTGCGGGGGGTTGGCCTGATACCTGGGTGGAGAGAGGCTGGGTCAAGAATTTAGCGTTGCTGGAATTGTTCCCCATTGTGGTGGCAGTAATGTTATGGGGGGAGGAGTTTAGGAACAAGAAGGTTCGTTTCCATTGTGACAACTTGGGGGTGGTGCAAGCGATTAACGGGTTGTCAGCTTCTTCACCGTTGGTGGTGCGTCTGTTACAGAGGCTGGTGCTGGAGTGCTTGTCACTCAATGCTTGGGTGGTAGCAGTACATGTACCAGGGGTTGATAACTGTATTGCTGATGCTCTCTCTCGTTCACAGTGGGAGCGTTTCCGCCAGCTGGCCCCGGGGGCAGAGGAGCGCGGGCTGGACTGCCCGAGTGGCCTGTGGGAACTTCTGGAGACACCGTAGCGGGTCTCATACGGGCTTCACTTGCACCCGGTACGTGGGACACATATGATAGGGCATGGCAATGCTGGGAGGATTGGAAGGCCAGGTTGGCTGTTGTGTCGGATGACTTTGAGATTCCCTTGCTATTGTTCATTGGGCATTGTAGAGAGGAGGGGTGGTCTGTCGCTAGGATTAATAGTTGTGTTTCAGGATTGGCTTTCGGTTTTCGTCTTAGGAATCTGCCAGACGTCACCAAGTCTTTTCTGGTGGTGAGGGCTTTGAAGGGTTGGCGGCGTTCTCAGTCAGTGCAGGATGACCGTAGGCCGGTGTCTTTTGCTTTGCTGTTGAGGCTGGGGGATCAACTAGTCGACGTTTGTGCCTCGCCGTGGGAGTTACGTTTGTTTCGGTTGGCTTTTTCGCTGGCATTTTTTGGGGCCTTGCGTTTGGGCGAGTTGGTTTCTCCGTCGGTTAAGAAACAGGGTGGTTTGTTTAGGGATGATGTAGACCTTTTTCAGGACAGGGTGGAGTTTCGTATTAGGCGGTCAAAAACTGATGTGGAAGGGAGAGGTCGGAAGGTTGTTTTGTTTGCGGTCCCGGGTTGCGCAATGTGTCCGGTATGTTGCTTGAGGGAGTACGGGGTCGCGGTGGTGGGGATGAATTCCCCTCTCTTAGTGCATGCGGACGGGTCTTTCCTTTCCCGTTTCCAGTTCACGGCGGTCTTCAAGCGGTGTCTAGGGCAGTTGGGCTTAGCGCTTGGGGGTTACTCTAGCCATTCTTTCAGAATTGGGGCTGCGACGGAGGCGGCCAGACGCGGATTGGGGCAGGATGTGATCATGCGGATAGGAAGGTGGGAATCGATTCGCTTTAGATCATATATTCGTCTAGATCGGTTGTGATATTGCATTGTATTCTGTCTCATCCCGCACGGTATGCTTTTGTTATTGATATTTCGTTGCAGGTTCGGACCCAGCGCTGATCTGGATAATGGGTCACTCCTATGTTTTCTGGGGAGCCATCCGGGCAGCGGTTCGGCCGGATGGACAACAGTTGGGGATTGACCGGTCGGTGGCGGTGGTAAGATGGTTGGGGCGTAGGGGTATGGTGTGGGGGGGGCGTGCTACCTGAGGTCCACAAGTTTGTGAGGTTGGATAGGGTGCCGGATGTGTTGGTGTTACACGTGGGGGGCAACGATTTGGGGGCGCGGCCGTTGCGGGAGTTGGTGAAGGACGTTAAATTCGATCTACTCCGGTTGTGGGCGCTGTTCCCGGGTCTTATTTCCGTTTGGTCGGACATTGTTCCCCGCAAGGTGTGGAGGGGGGCGCGTTCAGTGGAAGGGATAAACAAGGCTAGGATAAAAGCTAACCGGGCAATAGGGCGGTTTATGGCAAGGAATGGGGCAGTGGTAGTGCGGCATACCGAGCTGGAAAAAGGGGTTGGAGCTTTTTGGCGGTCTGACGGCGTTCATTTGAACGCAGTGGGGATTGACATGTGGTGTCTGGCAATACAGGAAGGCATTGAGACAGCTTTGCGGATGTGGAGGGACGCACATGCTTAAGGTGTCAAGCATGGGCGTTCATGGCGGTGGGAGGTCCTTGAAGTTGGAGAGATTCAGGTGACGAGGATGGGAGGGCCCCACGGTTGGGGCTGGACTCCTATGGCTGGTGGTCGGTTGTGGCGGAATTTGGGCGAGCCGTCAGTGGTGCCTCTGAGCTGGTGCTTAACGGCTGGGGGCAAGTCGGCTCAAAAAGGATACTGGGAAAATTCCGAGGTTTGGGGCTTCCAGGACCTCCCCCGTGTTACTCAGGTGAATTAAGTTGGTTATATCTTATGGGGATGTTTTGTGGGAAATAAAAGGTTAATTATTCATGTATATGTTTTCAATAAACGGCTGCTGTGGCCGATATAATCCAACTTGGTGTCCGTGTCTTATTGGGGTTCTGACGGGGCCAGTTTAGAAGGTTGGGGCTTGTGGTAAGTGAGTCAAGGGTTAGTAGGTGACTGATCATGAGGGGCGAGCGGGTAATAACCAATACCCCGTCAAGACAGAGCCGGACTGGGGGCGCAGCCTTGGGGGGAGGCGACCATGACGGGGGGCTGGTTTGAGGGAGCCCCTGGGGAGGGATTGGTCAGTTTAAGTTATGGGGGCGGTGGAACGAGGGGTTAAATAGGTGAGGGCCCGGGATGAAGGAGGCCATTTTGTGGATAGAACGGAGCTCCCACCCACCCACCCTTGTTGTTCAGGTTCCAGAGCCTGGGTCAGATGGGGGGGGTTGGGGAGGGGACGGAGTGGGGTGATCGTGTAATGAATAAGTAAAATAAAATGTTATTTATTTTGTCACGGCGGCTGTGGCGGTGGGAGGTCCTTGAAGTTGGAGAGATTCAGGTGACGAGGATGGGAGGGCCCCACGGTTGGGGCTGGACTCCTATGGCTGGTGGTCGGTTGTGGCGGAATTTGGGCGAGCCGTCAGTGGTGCCTCTGAGCTGGTGCTTAACGGCTGGGGGCAAGTCGGCTCAAAAAGGATACTGGGAAAATTCCGAGGTTTGGGGCTTCCAGGACCTCCCCCGTGTTACTCAGGTGAATTAAGTTGGTTATATCTTATGGGGATGTTTTGTGGGAAATAAAAGGTTAATTATTCATGTATATGTTTTCAATAAACGGCTGCTGTGGCCGATATAATCCAACTTGGTGTCCGTGTCTTATTGGGGTTCTGACGGGGCCAGTTTAGAAGGTTGGGGCTTGTGGTAAGTGAGTCAAGGGTTAGTAGGTGACTGATCATGAGGGGCGAGCGGGTAATAACCAATACCCCGTCAAGTAAATTATGTATGAGCAGGGGCGGATTGGCCATAGACCTTACAGGGAAAGTTCCCGATGCGCTGATGCCCAGGGGGGCTACCTGAGCCTTTTGGGGTTATATTTTGTGCTTCTGGCAGTATTTGTGGTGGACTGTGGTATTTAGCTCTGTTGGGGTGGTATAATGTGCCACAATATGGTATTGCTGACCACGCCTATTTGTGTTGGCCCTGCCTTCCATCAACTTGGACCAGACTACAAAACGGGGCCACATTTAGTATTTTTTACAGGGCCACTTTAAGTTCCCAGTCCGCCCCTGTGTATGAGGCTTGCTCACATTTCCAGTTTGTACTGTATTTTGGGTCTTTTGTCATGTTACAGCGTTTTAATGAAGAATGATAGGATGGCGTGTGCTGCGTTCTGTATGACTCACAGTGACATTACTCCCTATCTCATCATGTCCATAGTTTCTTTAAGCAGAAGTGCATGGAAAATGGCTGTTCATTAGGAAGGATATCTAGGATGACGTTCCTACCCGCATGCATCACATGTCTATATGGATGACTGTATTTGTGGTCCTCAAGATGACAGTTTGTAATAGCAAAAGAAAAACATTAGAAAAGAACCATTGCCTGGAAAGATCTGGGATGGTAAGGAATGATTTCCACCGCTCTGGTGTGTGCTCCTGCATGTTGGACAGTGCCCAGGGTGCCCTTTATATAAATATTGACTGCTTGTACCCTTAGTATTTGTTTCTGCACAGCTCCTTCTATGTCATGACAGTCTGAAGCTACTTAAACAGGTGTCAGAATAATCAGATAAAAAGTGACAGCTCCTGTGCAAGCTCACATCCTTCTTTGCCCTGTGCCAGGCTGCCCAGAACTGGCAGCATTCCTCTGGTTTTAATGAGGAGCAATGCCAGGACAGAGGCTATAAAGTGAGATGAAACATGTGTTTACTGGAGCTGTCTGGACAGGGGGCAGCTCCTGGAGCTCGTCTGTATATATAGCTCCTGGCCTCTGCAGCTCCTCCATTGTCTGCAGCCTGCAGACAGGATATGAGAGGATCTCTAAGTGGGATGTGAGCTGGGGTATGAAGCCTCGAGAAATCACAACAAAGGAAGCAGCCACCCTCCTTGGGCAGAGACGTGTTCCTCAGGAGTAGCCTGCGCCTGTGGAAGCTGTCCGCCAGAGGGCGCCAGACGCTATGCTGTAAACACGGTAGGCTTGGTTGCAGTTGCTGGCTGTAGAGGAGATCGTTTGATTGTTGGGATCATTTCCTGTTCATCCTCTCAGCAGTCACCGACCTCCTGAATGTCACACCATGGTGAGTGGCGGCGATCGCCTGGCACGCAGTGGGTACAGCCTGGCCATGTTGTGTGATACCTGTTATCTGTCTCCTCAGAGCTCGGGCACCGCGTCCTATCGCTGCTCCATGTCCTCCTCCGCTGACTTCTCGGATGATGAGGATTACAGTCAGAAATCAGGATCTGCTTCCCCTGCCCCGGGAGATACCCTGCCCTGGAACCTGCCCCGGCATGAGAGGAGCAAAAGGAAGACGTCGGGGGCAGCGGTGCTGGACCCGGCAGAGAGGGCAGTGCTCAGGATAGCTGGTAAGGGGCATGACTTGGCATATGCATCCTAACGCTTACTGCTCCATCCTCACCTGTGACTTGCAGTATTGATAGTTCTATCAGGCGTGTGTACAGGGCAGGGATGCCCGGCAGCTAGCTGGTTAATGGCAGTGTTGTGGTGACTAAGCTCTTTCTGTCCTATTCTTTTCTGTGGGCACAGGAAGCTCCTGTATCAGTGTGTGGTCCACCCTAGCATGTGTCCAGGCTCCTAACATGTGCCATAGATGCCACCAGAATACAGATCATGATTATCACCTTAGCTGGAGTCCTTCTCAAAATGCTGTCCAGGGTTAGAAAACAAAAAAGAGGTGTTTTCTAGTTCTGCCCATATATTTTTTGCATTATTATTCTTAATATTCTTTATTAATATTTTTGTAACTGTTCACATGATCATTGCCATCATATGGACCAAGCGCATTTTATATTAATATTTCTATATTACTATAAAGAAATGAAAGAGATTATTTATTTAGAATATTGTATTGTAATATATATATATATATATATATATATATACACATACTGGCGTGAGATCTATCAAACTGGTGTAAAGTAGAACTGGCTTAGTTGCCCTAACAACCAATCAGGTTCCACCATTCTTTTTGCAAAGGAGCTGTGAAAAATGAAAGGTGGAAAATGATTGGTTGCTATGGGCAACTAAGCCAGTTCTACTTTACACCAGTTTGATAAATCTCCATCACTGTTTGTATATATATACATATACACACACACACACACAACACAATGTTCTAAATTAATAGTAAACATATATATATATAAAATCCATCTATACACCCTTACGCACTCACGTGCACTCGCACACTATAGATATATATAGAGAGAGAGTCTGGATATGCAGATTGCTATGTTGTTGTGCATTCCCAAGCTGTTTATATGAACTGGACATTTTTGAAATTCTATTTCTCAACTATGTATGCATCAGTGTCAGGTTTAGTAAATCCCAGCCCAGCACATGCAGGGTATTCTGATGACATATGATGAAATATATATATATATATATTGTCTGAAGTGAAGCTCTACCTTTTAGTAAAGTGGGTTTTATACTCAGCGCATGTAGAGTTCTGCAGTTTTGGAAAATGCATTTTTTTTATGTTTGTTCAGATAAAAAAAATAAAATCAGTTGCTGCCTGGAAACTGGCAACAAGCAGGCTGTCTGCTGCGAGCGGTTATTTTTATTCCCATGCCACAGAGGTGTTGCAGAAATGTCTATAAAAATAAATTGCATTCATCGGAAT
Organism: Bufo bufo; assembly: GCF_905171765.1. Taxonomy (NCBI): domain Eukaryota; kingdom Metazoa; phylum Chordata; class Amphibia; order Anura; family Bufonidae; genus Bufo; species Bufo bufo. The sequence goes on along the minus strand of NC_053392.1, from coordinate 270,395,918 downwards.
GGGTCTGTTTTGGTGGAAAACACATGGGCCTAGATTTACTAATGTTTGTGCACCAAAAAGCTGTCTAAAAAGTGGCGCAAATTGGGTTTCTACGTTGTTTCCCTACATGCTCAGCAAGGGGGTGGGGCTTTCTGGTAAAGGGGGCCGGCCTAAGATGCACCATTTTGTGCCACAATTCTGAAAGATTCTGGAAAATCCATCTGAAAGTGCACCAGCCAATATTTGGTACAGAGTCAGAGAAAGGGATTTATCATCCAGCCTGGGCCCCTGTGATAAATCTGGAGCAGGTCTAGATAGTCTGTCCTAAAGCTTGCGCCATCTTCAGGATTAGCAGGCCTGGGCCATGGATTTTGCAGGCCTCATTCAGGTAAACTGGACGGAAGTTTCTGCAGCAAGTCTGCCGTGTGTAAATATTCTAGAATATACATCCTTGGGGCTGTAGATTCACTGGTTAACACCTCAAGAGCGCTTATTTGCACAGTGCAGTTTTAGGGACATGGGACGTATTCTGCTGCAGAAAATCAGCATCAAATACGCATCATAATCCCCATAATAAATGCAGATAGATTACGCTTCTATTCATTGTAAGGGGTGAAATCCATGGACGAAATCTGCAGCATAAATTGACGTCCTGTGGATCCGCACAGAGTGTGGATAACATATGGTTAAATCTCATCCACTTTTCTGCTACTGTAAAATACTGCAGATTTTCTGCCCACAATTCCGTGGCGTACAATCCGCAGCTTATACACTCGTATATCGTGTGCCAGAGTGAGTGAGATCTATACAAGAGAATCGTACAGATTTCCTTTATGAAGATGACTAAACACATTAGACGAATGTCAGTCAAACCCACTGGGGAAGAATATTTTTAAAATGGTGTAAAGGAAAACTCTCTTAGTAGCCCATAGCAACCAATCAGATTGAGTCTTTCATTTTCCAAAGGAGCTTTGAAAAATGAAAGGTGGAATCTGATTGGTTGCTATGGGCTACTAAGACAGTTTTTCTTTACGCCAGTTTTGATAAATCTCCCCCACCGAATCTGTCACAACCTGACGAATAAGGCCTCTTTCACACTTGCGTTGTTGGGATCCGGCATGCACTTTCGTTGCCGGAGGTGCCCGCCGGATCCGGAAAAACGCAAGTGTACTGAAAGAGTTTGAAGACGGAACTATCTTCCAAATGCTTTCAGTGTTACTATGGCACCCAGGACGCTATTAAAGTCCTGGTTGCCATAGTAGGAGCGGAGATCGGGGGAGCGGTATACTTACAGTCCGTGCGGCTCCCGGGGCGCTCCAGAATGACGTCAGAGCGCCCCATGCGCATGGATGACGTGATCCATGCGATCACATGATCCATGCGCTTGGGGCGCCCTGACGTCACTCTGGAGCGCCCGGGGAGCCGCACGGACGGTAAGTATACTGCTCCCCCGCTCCCCCGCTCCCCGCTGCACTTTACCATGGCTGTCAGGACTTTAGCGTCCCGGCAGCCATGGTAACCATTCAGAAAAAGCTAAATGTCGGCTCCGGCAATGCGCCGAAACGACGTTTAGCTTAAGGCCGGATCCGGATCAATGCCTTCCAATGGGCATTAATTCCGGATCCGGCCTTGCGGCAAGTGTTCCGGATTTTTGGCCGGAGCAAAAAGCGCAGCATGCTGCAGTATTTTCTCCGGCCAAAAAACGTTCCGTTCCGGAACTGAAGACATCCTGATGCATCCTGAACGGATTTCTCTCCATTCAGAATGCATTAGGATAATCCTGATCAGCAGGGCCGCTGATAGGCCAGTACAGCTGGCCCAGTTGTACCGGGCCCGGCTGGCAGGGGGGCCCGGGCTGCCGACTCCCGAGCCCAGCTCCTACCTCCGGCTCCTACCCCGGGCCCCCCCTTGACACGCCACCCCTCCCTGTCTGACCTCCGGGCTGCGGGCTCCCTCCCTCCTCCAGGCTGAGCCTGCGCTCATCTGCATTTCACACTGGCCAATCAGCTTTTAGCAGCGCAAAGATCCTGCTGCTGATTGGCCAGTGTATAGCTGGCACAGCAGGAACAGCGCAGGCTCAAGCACGGAGTGCCCGCCATCTGACTGCCGCCCTCAAGAAAAATCATCAGTGTGCCAGTGAGTGCAGCCCCCCACCCCGGCCCATAATGAAGGAAGGACCGCTCCGGTCAGTGGACATAGAACCCGGGGGATGGAATAAACAGACTTGTGTGCCACATACAGTAAGAGGTCTGACAATAAAAAGTTCATATATGTGTATCAGGATGGGTATTCTTGATGGGGGAAGAAACACCAAAGAAAAAAGGCCAGCACAGAAATGAATATATGATTAATCTTTATTATGGTCTCAAACCAGGACCAGAAGTAAAAATACAGATAAAATACAATACATTACAATGTATTGTATTTTATCTGTATTTTTACTTCTGGTCCTGGTTTGAGACCATAATAAAGATTAATCATATATTCATTTCTGTGCTGGCCTTTTTTCTTTGGTGTTTCATCCTACGTGCAGGCTTGGCACGAGTACTCACTTCAGTGAGTCATATATTGGTGTACATTGATGGGGGAAGGCAGCAGCAAGCATTGGGATTTTTTTGGGGGGGGCCTGTGGGCTCATAGAGGACTCAGGAGGACAATGTGCTTTCCTCCTACTCACTGTACTCCTGAGTCCTCTATGAGCCTACAGGGCCCCCCAGCACATCAGTCACCTTACGGGCGGGATATGATTGGTGGCTATGTATGTGCACACTCAGCATCACACTCAGCATCATCATAACAGTGCCATCCACAGACCCCTCCATAACAGTGCCATCCACAGATCCCCTCCATAAAAGTGCCATTCACAGATCCCCTCCATAACAGTGCCATTCACAGATCCCCTCCATAACAGCGCCATTCACAGACGACCCCCCAGCGCCATAAATATCACTTGTAGACAAATCTGCATGTTGTTTCAAGGCGGCGTCTGGGGAGGGGCCAAGGGCGGGGCCAGGGGTGTGGCTGAAGGAGGGATCAGGGGGTGGAGCTGAAGGGGGCCCCGTCATGTATGCTGTACGGGGCCCCATGATTTCTATCAGCGGCCCTGCTGATCAGGATTCTTCCGGCATAGAGCCCCGACGACGGAACTCTATGCCGGAAAAGAACAACGCAGGTGTGAAAGAGCCCTTAGGCTACTTTCACACCTGCGTTCAGGTGTCCGCTCGTGAGCTCCGTTTGAAGGGGCTCACAAGCGGCACCGAACGCAGCCGTCCAGCCCTGATGCATTCTCAGTGGAGGCGGATCCGCTGAGAATGCATCAGTCTGCCAGCGTTCAGCCTCCGCTCCGCTCAGTGAGCGGACACCTGAACGCTGCTTGCAGCGTTCAGGTGTCCGCCTGGCCGTGCGGAGGCGAGCGGATCCGTCCAGACTTATAATGGAAGTCAATGGGGACGGATCCGCTTGAAGATGACACCATATGGCTCAATCTTCAAGCGGATCCGTTCCCCATTGACTTTCAATGTAAAGTCTGGACGGATCCGTTCAGGCTACTTTCACATTTAGAAATTTTTCTAAGTTATAATGCAGACGGATCCGTTCTGAACGGATGCAAACGTCTGCATTATAGGAGCGGATCCGTCTGATGAAACATCAGACGGACCCGCTCCAAACGCTAGTGTGAAAGTAGCCTAGTCACATTTGAACATGTCTGGTTCTTTTGCTCTCACTATTCAGAACAAACAAGCCCAGCATGCATGTGTTTGCGGGGCTTAGGCGGAATTGCTTTTAGCAAACAGCTACCTAAGGTTTATTGTCACTTTTAGGGTGCCTTCACACGTTGCGGAAAATTCTGCAAGAAAATCTGCATCATCAAGACTTCTACCATGTTATCCTATGGTAAACTGATTATGCGGTGGATACAGCTATGAAAAAATCTGCACAGATTTTGTTGTGGATTTTTCGGTGATGTTTTCTACTGCAGAATCAGTTTATCATTGATTTGAATGGAGATTGGCCCCCTTAGTGCCTCCTGTATACATGTCCTCTTAGTGCCCCAGTATATATGTCCTCATAGTGCCCCAGTATATATGTCCTCATAGTGCCCCTGAATATATGTCCTCATAGTGCCCCCTGAATATATATCCTCATAGTGCCCCCTGTATATATATCCTCATAGTGCCCCCTGTATTCATGTCCTCATAGTGCCCCCTGAATATATGTCTTCATAGTGTCCCCTGTATACATGTCCTCATAGTGCCCCCTGGATATATGTCCTCATGGTGCCACCAGTATATATATCCTAATAGTGCCTGTGAGGAATATGGATTATTGTTCATTGTCAGCCATGTTACCACACCAACCATCAGCTGTCAGAGAGCAGAGGTAGTGAACTCCACAGGGGGGCCCTGCTTCAATGCCCAGCCATATGGCAGAGAACCTTTAGCAGGCCACCGTCGTTTACAATTTCTCACCTCCATTCAGCCAGCCAGGAACCCAGCTAATGGGACAGGAAAAACCTCTGCAGGGGGTCTAGGCCATTTCCCAGTTCAATGAACATTATCAGACATCACGGAACCGGCGATTCATAAGGAATTATGAATCGCCCGTCCATCACAGACATAAACAAGATGCATATTTGTGTCCCTGTGGCCACGATGAACAGGCCTGTGGCCATAGTTTGGTGGTGGGATGCCAGGGAGGGGAGATATACATATCTCCCCACAGAAACCAAATAACAGTACCATGCTTGGACTCTACTGGTAGGCGAAACCCAGGCAGATCTATTGGTCTCAGAACCACCTCCCTGTGACATTCTGGTCTGGAGCCATGAGCCCTAATTGGTTTTGTGGCTCATGTGCTGCCAGCCGAGCAGAGAGGGGTGGACCCCTCCCAGAGGCCGAGAGGAGAGGGGCCGGCTACAGGTTAAAAGGCTTGTGCCAGCAAGCAGGCGTGTATTTCTCTGAAGAGAGGTCACATGTGACAACAGCTAAGCACTCATCACAACTCAAAGGACTCCTATACCTGGTAAACTGACTTTTGTTCTGCTTAACCCTGTTTGTACCGTGCCATCTGTATTTGTAACCTCAGACCACTGTATATATTCTTTGTGTGTATAGTGTTAAATCTAGTGAGCCCTTAAGGCGATTAAATATATAATTTAATCGTGTGCTGTCTTGTATCTCGATCACGAATCCCCACGTCCGTGTTTTGGCCTAGTTATACGCTACTGCTGTTTGGTTTCTTACCCTATATAATCCCGTTAGCGGACCGGGCTTATATCAAACAAGAAACTGGTGGCAGTATAACCAGGCTGAGAACGTGCTGTTTCACTGTGGCAGTGAAAAGGCTCTCTCAGCTTGTTGCCTCTCTCTGTGCCCGTGTGGTCAGAAGGAGTCTGTGAACACTGTACCAAGCTGACCTTACCCGCTCATTCAGGAGGGCGTAACGTCATGCCTTGGTAACCAGTGAACATACCGTATCTCGCTGGCTCTACGTATTTGACGTCCGGCAGCAGCGAGGTGTGGTGTTCATCACAGTGCCCCCTGTATATATGTCATCATAGTGCCCCCTGTATATATGTCCTCATAGTGCCCCCTGTACACATTGTCATGAACCAGCGGGTCTGAACCCACTGTGTCATGTGTCCTACCTCCTCTAAGGGCGTTGTCTAAGTGAACCCCTGGATCTTCACAGTACCCCTGATGGTTGGGATAGACTTTTCTGAGGGGAACACCAGGTTGCTACCTGTTGAGGAGGATAGGCACACGAGGCAGCTGGTCCAGGCGAACCAGGAGGTACCTGAGAAAGGTACCAGAGGTGCAGGACCAAAGCATGAGGCAGAGGCGTAGTCAGACAGGCAAAAGGTCATGGCAGGCGGCACAGATACAGGTCAGGCAATCCGGATCGGCAACAGGAGAGTCAAGGCAAGCACATAGAGATCTAACTGGTAGCAGAATCCAGGAATGCAGATACGAGTCAGGAACACTAGCGGAAACCAGGACACTTAGCAGGATGCAAGGACCTTGACACTGAGGCATCTGGGAAGGGGGCTGAGCCACTTATATATGCACAGGAGGGCTAGGATAGGTCAGCGAGGTCACATGACCTAACCCATAAAGCCCAGGAAGTGACGTGTGCCGGCCCTTAGGGAAGTGCTCAGGAAACAAGCAGCAAGCATGCTGTGGCCAGGGCTGAGAGCAAACTGTGGAGCGGATCCCAGAACAATAGCACCCACACAGACAGAGCCCAGGACTGCAGCGGTGAATGGGAAGCACTGGCCGCAGATCACCACTGAACACAGCATCCTTATAATGCCCCCTGTATATATGTCCTCATAGCGCCCCCTGAATATATGTCCTTATAATGCCCCCTGTATATATGTCCTCATAGTGCCCCTGTATATATGTCCTCATAGTGCCCACTGTGTATATATATATATATATATATATAGTGATGAAAATTCAGGGCAGCACACCTAGTAGAAAATGCTGGGTGCCAGCGGTGTCGACACGAGATCCAAAGGCGTCAATAGACAAAGAAATAAGCACACCGCAGCACATCCATCTGGTGAAAAAGTGGTGGGATCCTTTATTCACCCAGGTAGCGACGTTTCGGTCCGCTTACTGGGACCATTTTCAAGCAATTGCTTGAAAATGGTCCCAGTAAGCGGACCGAAACGTCGCTACCTGGGTGAATAAAGGATCCCACCACTTTTTCACCAGATGGATGTGCTGCGGTGTGCTTATTTCTTTATATATATATATATATATATATATATATATACATACATACACCACACTCATAGTGCCCCCTGTATATATGTCCTTATAGTGCCCCCTGAATATATGTCCTCATAATGCCCCCTGTATATATGTCCTCATAGTGACCCCTGTATATATATCATCATAGTGCCCCCCTGTATATATGTCCTCATAGTGCCCCTTGTATATATGTCCTCATAGTGCCCACTGTATATATGTCCTCATAGTGCCCACTGTATACATACGTCCTCATAGTGCCCCCTGAATATATGTCCTCATAGTGCCCCCTGTATATATGCCCTCATTATGGCCATAATAATGTCCACCATTAATGTCCAATAATGCCCCTCACACCACCCCCGAACCCTGTGTCAAAAAATAAAAACAAGCCATACTCACCTCATCCACTTGCACACGCAGGGACAATTGCTTCTCACTGGAGGCACCAGGACCTTACTCTCCTAGTGTCGTAATTAGGAATGAGCGAACTTGTGTTTCAAGTTCGGCGTACAAAAGTCGGGTTAGGGTGGGTTATCTAAGAATACCATTATGGATTTCACTACCACAGACCATAACTTATGGTGGTCTGTGGTAGCGGAATCCATAACGAAATTCTTAGATAACCCGAACCTTGTATGCCGAACTTGAAACACAAGTCGTAATGTCACACAACCACAGCGGTGTGTGCATCAGGAGGGATATTTTTTTTTTTTTACACAATGTACCCATTTTTTAATGACCATTACATGGATGTACTGCATGTAATGGAGTCTGTCTGGCTGTGAAAATAGGACGTCCTATTTTTTGATGGCGCTATTCACCGACTGTTAAAAACAGCCATGTGAATAGCCCCTTGACTTTAATTGGCTATGAAAAAGCCTGTGTGATGGCCGTTTTTGTAACAGGCCTTTTACAGTGTTGTGTGACTGTAGCCTAAATCTAGCCTGAAGTGGTACATGTGGACCTGCCATTATTCTGCCGTTTTCCTATCATATTATCTGCTTTGTTAGGTAAAATGATCACATTGTTCTAAGCATTGTATCCAACAAGGTAATGCCTGTACTATACACCAACTATTAACAAAGTTCCAAATCTGGTATCTGCATACACGACCTGCGTGTTCTCAAGGCGAGCCACCTCTCTTATCTCTTCTGCTTTTCTGTTGCACTTATAATTGTAACGCTTTATCTGCTAAATCACAAAGAAACATTTTTCATTATCTTGTAGGACCTTGAGATTCACATAATGTTTTCCTAGTATGTTTCTAAATGACTTACTTATTGCTTAAAATACATGCTGGTGGTATGACATGGTGTTATATTGCAGAGGAGTGTGCATCTTCTTGTGGCATTGTGAAAGCGTGGGAGTGAATGATTATATCTGTACACGAGGATAGATGTGCCTAGGGATTTATTGCTGAAGGATGACACTATTTGCCTCCGCTTTGTAATAAAACATAATAATATGATTATAACATTTTAAAGGTGTTTTCTGAGACCCCAAAAATTGTAAGGGAAGGCCTGGAATATTCTAAAATAAAAAAGCAGCAATGATCACCGTCTCGGTACCCACTGTTCCAGTGCTACTGGCTATTTTATACCGGCACTACAGCAATGATGTATCCAACTACTTTACTTGACCGTTGCAGCCAATTACTGGCCTCAGTGGTCATCTGGACTCAAGCATGTCATTGCTACAGTGCCAATCTTGCGATAATGTTCCTGACTACCTTATATGACTGCTGGGACCAATGTTTGGCTGCAGTGATCATGTGTGTGTGTGTTAGGAGCGGAAGGTGTATTATGCATGCATGAACTATCGCTTGCCCATTTAAGTAGCCAGAAGAGAGAGTGAGAACTGACTGCAAATCACATTCTCTGGATCTCAAGATGGGTGAGGCATGCTGGTCTGCGGATGGTTAGTTAGCCATGATATGCAGAGAATAAATAGATATGGGGCACCACCTTCATATTTGGCAGATACACTATAGATGCACCATGTCCAAGGCATCTGCCGTCTCCTGCTGAACATGATTGGATTGTACACTCATCTAGATGACGGTTCAGGGGGCTGCATCCTCTGGTATGTCACACAGTCAATAAGTATGCACGCAGTAATGCGCCAGGCTGCATTGATTGGATCACGTGTTATAATGGTCAGGCTGCCTGTGCTGTGAGGAGCAGAATGCAGCCCCAGGCACATTAAGATGATCAGGGCTTATATGACTTATTCATGATACAGAAATGGCTTGTCATTTATTGTAAATCTAATCATTTCTCGGTTAGCACAACCCCACCAATGTGAGGAGAAGCTGACGGATGTCCTTTCATTTCTGAGATAATCGGCCATTGGTCAGGAGGCTTTAATGATTCCCCAAGGATATAAACACCATCTCCTGCCCTCTCAGTGGCTAATGCAATCCATATGACCAGGAGCAGTTGTATGGATCTGTTTGTGTTGCATTCATCTGGACACCATATGTATATAAAAGTGTCAACTGCAACTGCTACAAGCTAGGGTGGACATGATGTATGCTATCTCACACTAGAGGTTGCTTCATTCCAGTTTTGTTGGATAAATAATTGAAATTCTGGCAATGAAATGGTCAAACCCCGCGGCGGCAGCTGGGATGCTATTACACTGTAGATAGTTGACTGTGCCTAGGAAATACTCCAGAGACCCTAAGCCAAAGAAAATCAGCAAGGAGAAGCAGCTAATGAGTAAGACGCAAACCTCCTTCTGAGTCATGCCTATCACTGCTCATGATTCTTGAAGGGTTGTAGTATTGTGTGTGGAGCCTAGCTGCTAAAATAAGCTAAATTACCACCAATTACCCTAAAGATGAACATACACTACAATTGCTGTCAACCAAAAGCTCGTTCATCCAACCGCCACGCCTCCCTAGTCCCCCATGCACACACACACGCTTGGCTGGACCAAGTGTGCATGTGTTTTCAGTGGGAGAGATGAGTAAGGCTACTTTCACACTTGCGTTTTTCTTTTCCGGCATAGAGTTCCGTCACAGGGGCTCTATACCGGAAAAGAACTGATCAGGTATGTCCCCATGCATTCTGAATGGAGAGTAATCCGTTCAGGATGTATCAGGATGTCTTCAGTTCAGTCGTTTTGACTGATCAGGCAAAAGAGAAAACCGTAGCATGCTACGGTTTTATCTCCGGCTAAAAAAACTGAAGACTTGCCTGAATGCCGGATCAGGCATTTTTTCCCATAGGAATGTATTAGTGCCGGATCCGGCATTCAGAATACCGGAATGCCGGATCCGTCCTTCCGGTATGCGCATGCGCAGACTGAAAAAAAGGTGAAAAAATAAATGCCGGATCCGTTTTTGCCGGATGACACCGGAAAGACGGATCCAGCATTTCAATGCATTTTTTCGACTGATCAGGCATTTTTAAGACTGATCAGGATCCTGATCAGTCTTACTAATGCCATCAGTTAGCATACATTTTGCCTGATCCGGCAGGCAGTTCCGGCGACGGAACTGCTTGCCGGATCTCTCTGCCGCAAGTGTGAAAGTAGCCTTAGCCTCTGCCGGGCACCTCAGGTAGCAGCTGATCTCTCCTGACAGCAAAAGGTTAGGCCTGTTGAAATGCTCTTATTCTTGACATCAGAGTCAGGTGTTAGCTGGTTGGTTCAGCCAACGATTATCGGAGGTGTACGGCTAGCCGAAGGCTAAATTCATATTGTTTGGCCAGACTAGACAAACAAAAATAAAACTGAGCAATCAACACATATATAGAAAAGCCTATACCCCAATAAACAACTAGTTAAGGGCACTGAAAATCAGTTCATTCACTTGAATGGGCTGAAAGCACAGGAATTTCTGCAAGCCCCATTCATGTGAATGGAACTGATTTTCAGTTGCAGAATTTTCTGCCACAAAATCTGCTGCGTGTGAAGGCACCCCAATAGGTGCTGTTGTAAACCAATGTCTCCTGGTGCCAGTATGTGACCAGTACAGAAAGACCAAATAACATTGTACCCATACAGCCAAAGGTAAGAAAAAGATAAAGTGGGAGATAATACATGTGTCAATAGTTACCGACCAGTTCACCCCCGCACGCCGATGCGCGTTTCACGAGCAGCTTTTAGTGAATTCAAATACCCCATCATTTTTTGTTGATCTTTATGCTTACGCAGTTGTATATATCTACTGTGATGGCAAATGTTTGCCCATAAAAGTCTATGGGCATGTCAGTATATATACTTTTGGAGATATTTCTGGTGTATGCAGGACCATGGTGTGAATTAAACCTTTGCTACATTGATTAAAAATAAAATCTGTCTAATGAGCCAAATTTCTATTGCCCATCTGAAATGATTTCCTTTGATTTTTATATAAGCACTGTTAGGGTACTTTCACACTAGCGTTATTCTTTTCCGGCACAGAGTTCCGTCCTAGGGGCTTTATACTGGAAAAGAACTGATCAGTTTTAGCCCCATGCATTCTGAATGGAGAGCAATCCGTTCAGGATGCATCAGGATGTCTTCAGCTCAGTCTTTTTGACTGTTCAGGACGGAGATAATACCGCAGCACGCTACGGTTTTATCTCTGGCCATTTCCTTAGGAATGCATTAGTGCCGGATCCGGTATTCAAAATACCGGAATGCCGGATCCGTTCTTTCGGTCTGCGCAGACCGAAGAAAAGGTGAAAAATAAATAAAAGCCGGATCCGTTTTTCCAGATGACACCGGAAAGACAGATCCGGCATTTCAATGCATTTTTCTGACTGATCAGGCATTTTTAAGACTGATCAGGATCCTGATCAGTCTTACTAATGCCATCAGTTGGCATACGTTTGCCGGATCACTGTGCCGCAAGTGTGAAAGTAGCCTTAGCCCTGTACCTCTGAACAGTTGGTTTTATATGAACAGGACTGGGAATGCAGCTGTACTGCCGCTAGGGGGAGCCATGAATCCTATGGTGACCCACTGATTATTTCTACTGTAAAGGAGAACAATTAAAACCTTCATAAAGCACCAACATATTCTGCAGCATTTCATAGTGAATTGAAAAAGTGCATACAGCAAAAGTAACAGGGCATTATGGTAAGATTGGCTCGTAAGCATGCAGAGTCAGAGTGATGTATTAATAATGAGGCTATACTGTATATGCCCAGCAAAGTACATATGTGAGTACGATAAGGACAGAATGATGGGAGAAGTGTCTGACTCATAGGCCTGATGAGGAAATGACACATGGAAGCAGATAACACTCCCAGATCATTCCCCTTCAGTTCAGTGTCACCAAATGTCATAGTTAGAAGCAAGAAATAAATACTGTGTGTGTATATATATATTCTAAACATGGGAACCAAACCATAATGGTTGGAATGTAGAAAAGTTAGTCTTAAAAATAACATTTCAGCTTATGTTTCTGATCAGCCCGAAGAAGGCTGTTCTCGGAACTGCCTGCTTCCAGTGACCGCATGTGTTTCAGAGCAGCTCGCGGCGCAGGCACAGGTAAGGACTTACCTCTGCATCGCCGGACTTGGGGGGTGAAGATGGCAGATCGCATGTGTTCGTCGGCGAACACTGCGAACTGGCCATCACTGCTGATCACAAAGAAAAGTGTTCATTGTGATGGGTTAAAGTTTGAGTAAGGCTACAGGCACGCAACCATTCTAGTTTTTTGCGGTCAGCAAACCGCGGATCCGCAAAACACGGATGGCGTCCGTGTGCGTTCCGCAATTTGCGGAACGGCACGGTCAGCCTTTAATATAACTGCCTATTCTTGTCCCCAAAGCGCGGACAAGAATACGACGTTATATTTTTTTGTGGGGCAACGGATGCGGAAAGCACACGGAGTGCTGTCCACATCTTTTGCGGCCCCATTGAAGTGAATGGGTCCGCATCAGAGCCGCCAAAACTGCGGCTCGGATGCGGACCAAAACAGCGGCCGTGTGCATGAGGCCTAAGGATACTTGTCTTCTTGGGGGGAGGCAGTGGAGTATGTTATTTTTGATGGCATAGGGACCTGGACTTCAGATTCTGCCCACTGTGCAGGTGCTGCGGGGAGGAGAGCGAGTGACAGCTGCGACCATCTGTTACCAGAACTGTAAAGATAGGCAGTACAAATAAGAAAGGAATACATGGGCAAGCACAGGTTCATTGGCTTCTAGCGGCTTTATCGGTACAGAGACCATGTCTAGTAATATCGTGTGAATCATTTGAGCTGAATGAAGCATACAGCCCTGCAATCTCCATGAACAAACATGAGCAGTAGAATGGATGCTAAAGGGCCCAGTGCGCAATATACCGCTGTCATCAGATGCCATGAAGAGCTGCCAGAGTGCTTTTACTGTGATGCTGTGGCACTTCAGCTGTAAAGTAGTAGACTACATAAGCCCTGCGAACAGAACGGACTAGTCATGAAATGACCCGTTTCCAGAGTGGAAGCAATGAGCTTCATGGATGAACTGCCGCATATAACCCTTGCAGACCGGCGATAGGAAACTCTTCTGTGTCCCCACTGGACCACACTCGGATGGAGTCCTTGTGTAGTTCATATGAATGAGTCCGTCTTATGGAGAATTGGATAAAGATATAACACGTTGTACAGATTTATGGTTGGTGCGGAAAATGAACCACATAGGGTCAGCAGTGTTAGGGTGCTGGTTGTACTAAACGTGGGCAGAACCCAGACATCACCATTCTGAAAGCAGCCTTAGGGCTCACTCACAAGATATTGGGGGAGATTTATCAAACTGGTGTAAAAAACAAAAAAAAAAAAAAACTGGCTTAGCTGCCTGATTCCACATTTCATTTTCTAAAGGAGCTGTGAAAAATGAAAGGTGGAATCTGATTGGTTACTATGTTTTCCTTTCTACCAGTTTTGATAAATCTCCCCCATTCTGCCTGGGTGCTGTCCAGGTGTAGAACAGGCAGCACGCTGAGTGAACACGGACACATTTGGGCTTATTCAGATGAAATCTTTCATGAGAACTGATGATATCTCATTCACGTTGAATCATTATTGTCTTTGACTTCATTCAGTTTGTCATTTTCAGCTTTTTCTCATCAGTGAAAATACCTGAAAAAAAAAAAAAATGTACACCTAGTGTCTCCTAGCAACCATCAGCGGAAAATGGACTGCACAGAGATGGCATGTGTGCTGCCAGTTTTTTTTTCACTGACCTATTGACTTGAGTGGGCTGGTCCAGCTTGAAAATGTATGACGCTAGAGTATGCTGTGATTTTCTTTGAACTGACAGATGGTCAGTATAAAAAAAAATGACACATAGACTGGCCCATTGACTATAATATGTCAATTTTTAGCCTGGGTGCTGTCTGTTTTACACGAGCAGAAGTCGCACTACATTTTTTCCGGAAGGGTAAAAATACTGCTCCACATTTTTAGCCGAGGAAGAGTACGAAAGTTGCAGTTGTTCAAATAAATAATACATAGGCCTAATAATGTTAAAGGGGTTATCCAATTCTAAAACTGCCCCCCACAATGCCCAGGCCCCTCCTATAGATCATACTTGGGATCTGTTCCGTTTTTTGGTGTTCCGTTTGCGTTCCGTATACAGAACCACTTCAATGGGTCCGCAAAAACAACGTAAGGTACACCGTATGCCTTCCGTTTCTGTATTTCCGTTCAAAGATAGAACATGTCCTATTATTGCCCGCAAATCACGTCCGTGGCTCTATTCAAGTCAATGGTTTCGCGAAAAAAACGGAATGCATCCGTATATCTTCCGTATCCGTTCCGTTTTTGTATACCTATCTATTGAAAATTTTATGCCCAGCCAAATTTTTTTATGTACTTACTGTTTAAACCTTATTGTATGCTTTTGTTTCCGATCCGCAATAAACAGATCACAAACGGAAACCAAATGGAAAAACGGAACGGAAGTGGAAACACTACTGAAACAGAAGAACGGATCCGTCTAAAACAGACCGCAAGATACAGTATTTTGCAGTCCTTTAACGGATCCGTTGTTCCTTTTTTTTCTTTCCTTTCTGCAAAAAATCTCTGTATGGTTTCCGTATGCGATCCGTTGTTTGCGGATCTCAAACAGAAACATGACATTTTTTATCATTATTGTAATGTACAGTAATGTGTTTTAACAGGGCAAAGTGAGTATGGATCCGCAAAAAACGGATGACATACGGATGTGTTCTGTATGCATTCTGTATTTTTTGCGGACCCATTGACTTGAATGGAGCCAAAGATCGTTATTTGCAGGCAATAACAGGACAAGTTCTATCTTTCAGCGGAATAGATATACGGAAACAAAATGCATACAGAGTAACATAGTAACATAGTATATAAGGCCGAAAAAAGACATTTGTCCATCCAGTTCGGCCTGTCATCCTGCAAGTTGATCCAGAGGAAGGCAAAAAAAAAAACCCTGTGAGGTAGAAGCCAATTTTCCTCACTTTAGGGGAATAAAAAATTCCTTCCCGACTCCAATCAGGCAATCAGAATAACTCCCTGGATCAACGACCCCTCTCTAGTAGCTATAGCCTGTAATATTATTACCCTCCAGAAATACATCCAGGCCCCTCTTGAATTCCTTTATTGTACTCACCATCACCACCTCCTCAGGCAGAGAGTTCCATAGTCTCACTGCTCTTACCGTAAAGAATCCTCTTCTATGTTTGTGTACAAACCTTCTTTCCTCCAGACGCAGAGGATGTCCCCTCGTCACAGTCACAGTTTTTGCATTCCTTTTTTTTGTGGAACCATTAAAATGAATGGTTCCGCAAACGGAATCCGTAAAAACGGAACGGAAAAGAAACCTGTTCGCGTGCAAGAAGCCTTACCCTGTTCCCCAGCACCAGCGTCACTCCGGATCCCTGCATCTCCCCATCGCATTGTGGGGAGCATTTTTAGAATTGAATAACCCCTTTAAGGGCTCGTTCACATGTGCTCTGTTCAAGGCCTCTGTCACAGATTCTGTCAAAAAGACTGGACAAAAAAAATCCTTGTATGCAGGACTTAGTCTGGTAAAAAAGATAAGACCCCGATCGGGAACTGAACAAATTGCATTATAGTCAATGGAGTCAGTTAAGCCGAGTTCGGCTCAGTTATGTGCCCTATCCAGTACTTCCATTTGGTTGCTTTGCTCATCTAACGGAGTAGAATAACAGAAATAGGTAGCGGTGGTGTGAACGTGCCCTAAGAGGTTGGTATTTATGGAGGGGAACCATTACTGGTCTAAATAACATCTCTCCCTTCTATTCAGTCCCCTCCAGTGTACAGTCCCATGTAAATAACACCAGCCCTCCCTTTAGCCCCTCCATCATATAGTCCCATGTAAATACTAGCACTCCCTTCCCTCTAGGATAGGGTTAATAAGCCCCTGGGAGGGGTCTGGAGTGAGTGCATGCCAGGCATTTATAGCCAAGTGATAAAGTACAGTCCAGTATACTGTATCTCACTCCCCTGTACTTTAACACTTGGCTATAGTTGCCTGCCCTACATTCACTCCTGACCCCTTCCAGGGGCTTAGAAAACCTAGACAGCCTACCCTGACCAACATTAACTAAAGTCCTCTGCCCACCAGGAGGCTGCTTACCCTGCCCATCCGCTAGCAGCATTGAAGATCGCGGCACCGCTGCACAAGTCTCCCTCTATAGCTTCAGAGCGATTCGCCGCATGGTCCGATAGCCCACCCACACTGACGAATAGGCAGCTTCCTTCCAAATAAGAAAGCTACTTGCTGCACGGAGCTTTGTTATTGGATACTTCAGACCGAGCAGGCAAGTTCTTTGTCTGAATAATTCCTCAAAGCCAATGGGCCAATGCAAACCGTTCTCTTCACTGACCATTGGTGTGTACAGAGAAAACGGCAGCATGCACCATCTTTGTCCATTTTTTCCATGCTGGACTGGCCCATTCAATAAATTCCAAAATTCCATAATACAAATATCCGGCTATAAAATATGGATGAGAAGGAATAATGGTTTAGGGCTCATCCTGACCTCAAACCCATAAAACACTTCTAAAATTGAGTAGGACAATTACTGCAAGCCAGGCAATATGGGTCGAGATCAGTGCTTGAGCAGCAGAGGGAAACAGCTCTCAGATTTATAATAAAATGTCCAGAAAGCACTTGATTTTTATAGTTTATGTTTTACTACTTAAAAAAGAAAATAAAGAAAAACATTTTTAAAAAATAAAATATAAATTCTGCTTTGTGTTGCCATATTCTGACACTTATAGCTCTTTCCCATCAATGGATCTGTATGAGGGCTTGTAAGCTGTACTTTTTATTGGTACTACTAAAGAGACCCTGTCACCATAAAATGCTGTACAGTCTGAGGGCACCAGGTTTTAGAGCAGGAGGAGCTGAGCAGATATATAGTTTTATGGGAAAAGATTCATTAAAACTTCGATTTTATACATGTGTATCTGTTTTTTCTGACTTCACCGTTCACATGGGAGGTGTTATCAGTGATTGACAGCATTCTCTGTGCAAAGGCCCATTCACACGATCGTATGGTCACCGTGCCCGTGTTGCGCAAATAGCGGTCTGCAAAAAAACGGGCACCGGCCTTGTAAACTCTGCATAGCGGGTGCAGACCCATTGACTTGATTGGGTCCGTGATCCGCAAGATAAACACGGCAAGAGATAGAACATGTCCGATCTTTTGCCGTATCTTGCAGATCGCGGACCCGTTCAAGCCAATGGGGCTGCGATGCGGCGTTTACACGGCCGGTGCCCGTGTTCTGCGGACCTGCTGTTTACGGTCTGCAGAACTGGCACAACAGCCATACAGTCGTGTATACAGAGATAACGGTCAGTCACTGATAACACCTCACAGCGCAGATTTAAATGTGGAAATTACAGGTTTTACTGAATCTTTTCCCACAAACATATACAATGCATTTGCAAAGTCTCAAGACCCTTTCACTTTTTTCAAATTTTGTTATGCTGTGGCCTTGTGCTAGAAATCTTTGCTCATTTATTGAAATCTTGCATTGACATAATTATTCAGACCCTTTAGGCTAGCTCTACACGACGACATGTGTCGCGCAACACATAGGGCACAACTGCACTGAAACATTTGTTGCGCAACATTTTTTATAATGATAGTCTATGGTGTCGCAGTGCAACATGCTGCGACTGCGACACGACAGTTGCAGAAAAATCCATTTCGAATAGATTTTTTGTGACTGTCGTGTCGCAGCATGTTGCATGTCGCAGTGCGACACCATAGACTATGTCGTCGTGTAGCCCTAGCCTTACTCAGTACTTAGTTGAAGCACATTTGGTAGTGATTACAGCCTGAAGTCTTCTTGGGTATAATGCCACAAGGTTTGCACAACTAGATTTGGGGGTTTTCTACCATTTTTCTCAGCCAATCCTCTCAAGCTCTGTCAAGTTGGATGGGAACCGTCATTTTCAGGTTCCTTCAGATGTTTGATTGGATTTAAGTGGCTCTGGTTGGGCTTCTCAAAGACATTCAAAGAGATGTCCCTAAGCTACTCCTATTTTGTTTTGACTATGTGCTTAGGGTCCTTGTCTTGTTGGAAGGTGAACCTTTGGCTCCGTCTGAGGTCCCGAGCACTCTGGATCCGTTTTTCATTAAGCATAACTCTTTACTTTGCTCTATTCAGCTTTTCCTCAACCCTGACCAGTCTCACTGTCCCAGCCACTGAAAAACACTCCCACAGCATAATCTTGCTACCACCATGCTTAACTTTAGCGATGGTATTGTGCAGGTGATGGTTTCCTCCAGGCTTGATGCTTAGAATTGAGATAAGAAAGTTCCATCTTGGTTTTATCAGACCAGAGAATCTTGTTTCTTAAAGTCTGAGAGTCCGTCAGATCCTTTTTTGCAAACTCCAGGTGGGCTTTCATGTGTCTTTTACTGAAGAGAGGCTTCTTTCTGGCCACTCTGCCATAAAACCCAGATTGGTGGACTTCTGTGGTGATGGTTGACCTTCTGGAAGTTTCTCCTATCTGGGAGCTCAGCCAGAATGACCATTGGTTTCTTGGTCACTTCTCTTACCAAGGCCCTTTTCCTCCAATTAATTAGTTTGAAGGGGCAGCCAGCTCTAGGAAGGGTCCTGGTTGTTCCAAACTTCTCCAGATCTATGCCTCCATACAATCCTGTCTCAGTGCTCTTCAGGTAGTTCCTTCCTCCTAATGGCTTGGTTTTTGCTAGTGTTGAGCGAAGCGAGATTCGGGTGCTACATCTGAAGTCGCTTCATTCAAAACTTTGGATTAATACTGTCCGGAGATTCACTCAACACTAGTTTTTGCTCTGATATGCATTGTCAGCTGTGCAGCTGTGAGACCTTACATAGACAGGTATGTGTCTTTTGTGTGTCAAATTCTGCAGATTTCTTTGCTGATTTACGCCTAGAAAACATTTGAGCACTAAAAAATAAAATAAAAAAAAAGAACTCTGCTCATCTTCCCTGGCCCTCTCATGGCAGCAATACACCTCTGGTCCCATGATGGCCTCTGTATACCCGGCCTCCTGTCATGATGTCTTGCGCATGCAGCCTATGATTGGCTGCGTCGGTCTCATATGACAATACTTGGTCACGGAAAGCCAGGTGTACAGATGCGGACAGGGATCCAGGCAAGAGAACCACGGAATCACCAGGCAAAGAGTGTTTTTTTTAAAATTTAGGACTTGCAGGAACTGCAGACAATCCTCAAAAATTGGGTTTTAACTCACTGGGGAAAATCCCCAACAAACCTGTGACCATTCTGTAACATAAGGATACAGCTACACTCCAGAAATATTTTGTAGGGTGTTATTGTAATCCATGAAAGATCTTCTGCCTGCACATCCGGATGGGAGACCCTGTGTGAACATGTGCTAGTGTTTCGCCAAGACATCCCTGCTAGAGCACACGTGAGATACGCTGCCAGTGCACTTTAGGAGGCATTCATATCAGCGTTTAGCTTTCTGTTCCTATTCAGTTCAGTTGTCATCCGTTTGAGCCATTTCCGTCTGAGATCAGTTTTTTTTAGATGGGGAAAAAACTGTACTGCATATAGGACTTTTTTTTTCCAGTCTACAAAAACTGATATCAGGTGATAATGTCTGTATTCAGCCCTTAGCAACCATATTTCTCTGTGCCTCTATTTCAGCTTCTTCCTAAAATGGCCTCTGCTGCACTTCCTGTGGTGATGTTTGCCCCTCCTTGAGGCCATCCTGTATTTCCCTCACTTCCCATAAGCCCTTGTTCTCCTCACATGCACTAGCACACAAGCAGGACCAATCAGAATGCAGACAACCTCCTCCACTACCCATCTTGGGGAACTGGGGGGCACTAAAAATCACTGGGGGCATGAAAATCATGAGAGGTCTTACCTGATTTCAGGCTGTGATCTCCAGAGTGGAGATCACAACCTGAAACCGGCATTTTTACAGTGTCGCGCTCCGATTGGTTAGTCTGCATAGGCTAAACAATCGCAACGATCGTCGGCAAGGGACCACTCTGATTGGTCCCTTGCCTGCATTACTAGAGTCTGCACGAAGGCTGGGAGGAGGAGCCAGTGTCCTACAACACTGTGAACGCGCATCCAGGGCTGAGCTCCTCCTCCCAGAGCTGGTCCGTCTCTTGTTTTGAAAAAAGAAGACGGACTGCACATGGCAACACTAAGGCTGCGTTCACACGGGAGAGATTTCCGTGCGGGTGCAATGCGGTAGGTGAACGTATTGCACCCGCACTGAATCCCGACCCATTCATTTCAATGGGGCTGTTCAGATGAGCGGTGATTTTCACGCATCACTTATGCGTTGCGTGAAAATCGCAGCATGCTCTATATTCTGCGTTTTTCACCCAACGCAGGCCCCATAGAAGTGAATGGGGTTGCGTGAAAATCGCAAGCATCCGCAAGCAAGTGCGGATGCGGTGCAATTTTCACACACGGTTGCTAGGAGACGATCGGGATGGAGACCCGATCATTATTATTTTCCCTTATAACATGGTTATAAGGGAAAATAATAGCATTCTGAATACAGAATGCATAGTAAACTAGCGCTGGAGGGGTTAAAAAAATAAATAAATAAATTTAACTCACCTTAGTCCACTTGATCGCGAAGCCCGGCATCTCCTTCTGTCTCCTTTACTGAACAGGACCTGTGGTGAGCATTAATTACAGGCATTATGACCGGAGTGACGTCACCAAAGG
Organism: Bufo bufo; assembly: GCF_905171765.1. Classification (NCBI taxonomy): domain Eukaryota; kingdom Metazoa; phylum Chordata; class Amphibia; order Anura; family Bufonidae; genus Bufo; species Bufo bufo. Next base: position 270,375,049 of record NC_053392.1, on the reverse strand, counting down.
TCCTTTACCTGTAATTAATGCTCACCACAGGTCCTGTTCAGCAAAGGAGACAGAAGGAGATGCCGGGCTACGCGATCAAGTGGACTAAGGCGAGTTAAATTATTATATATTTTTTTTAACCCCTCCAGCGCTAGTGTACTATGCATTCTGTATTCAGAATGCTATTATTTTCCCTTATAACCATGTTATAAGGGAAAATAATACAATCTACAGAACACCGATCCCAAGCCCGAACTTCTGTGAAGAAGTTCGGGTTTGGGTACCAAACATGCGCGATTTTTCTCACGCGAGTGCAAAACGCATTACAATGTTTTGCACTCGCGCTGAAAAATCGCGGGTGTTCCCGCAACGCACCCGCACATTTTCCCGCAACACCCGTGTGAACCCAGCCTATGGCTGCACTAAGGTAAAGTGGCACACATTTGTGGGAGTTTTTTTTCTTTAAAGATAATACAACCGGATCCGTTCATAACGGATGCAGACGGTTGTATTATCAGTAACAGAAGCCTTTTTCCTGAACCCTGCCGGATGAAGCAAAAACACTAGTGTGAGAGTAGCCTTACATAGGTATTTGAATGCATTATTTTACAACTTTACAAGTTGAAAACTCCCCTTGTGGGGCAAAAAAAAAGGATAACATTTACTAAAACAATTTGTTAATGCAAATAGATAGTAAACATTTTAGTTTTTATTACAAAAAAGTTAAACATTTGTTACGACCTGTAAATTAAATTCCTAACATTCTGTAAAATTTTACGTACTAGGATGCAAAAAAAAAAAAAACGAAACACAGGAAAATAAGACCTCTCACTGCAGCGCCAGTGAAAAAATAATGTGGTGAGGGAAAAACTGGAAAATATGCTGCAGTGCCAGTATACAGATCTCATCATTTGTACTTGTGCTATGCCCCATCAGCCAGGCTGTGGGCAGGGATTTTAGCCATGTGCTATTAATAATGTATGAGGTGCCTGTGTTGTTATGTGTGGCAGTGCCCCTGCCCCCTGGTAGTGCACCTGTGATGCTTGGCATGGAGTTCCCCTGTGCATGCAGGAGATATTTTCCATGGCTGCACTTCCCAGTATTTCCTGGGGTGAGGCTGACAATGTGTGTGGAAACGTATCTGCCACGTCCTATTGTGTTCCATGTTCCCCTTCAGTTACTGCTGGGGAAGGTACAATATTCTGCAGCCGCTGGTTTTTAATATTTAAAAGATTTTTTTTCTTCATTTAAACATTCTGTAGCTGGGGAAGCTGAGAGCAGCCATTGTGGCTGGGTGTTCTTATAGCGGCCATACTGGTTGTGACCCAGCTTTCCTGAAGCCAGAATGGCTTGACGTATACTGGTAGTGTTGTTTCTCACACACATTTATAAACGGCTGTGGTACGGTTATTGGGGTGTGCAGTGTATACATTGACCATGGTCACCCACATTCCCGCTTTTCTGCCCTACGTGTACTATTGTAATCCCTGTCCATCCATGTATAGCGCTGACACACGCAGTCGCAGTGAGGTAGCCGTGTGTCCCTAGCGGCATGACACAAGCTGAGGAGATGCTTCCAGTAGCACAAGTGAGGGGACTGGTTTCATCTCGCAGCATTTTATAGCTGTGGGCGGTACTATCAGTCTCGCAGAAAGAGGGGGTTTCTCAGAAGAGCTGTGTAATGCCTCGGACACCGCCCAGCCTCTACTGTCATTGAGAGCCCGGAGAAGTCCTGTGACAGCTGGGGCACTGGTCTGGGACAGGAGGAGGCTGGGCACAGACTGGGCGTTTCCAGTGTCAGCTCCCCCCTCCCTCCGCCCCGTCACATCTCAGATTGTCCGTGGTGGCCGGAGCCCGGGTGTACAGTGGTCACAGGGAGCCGGTGCGCAAACTTCAGCCATGGCTTATTATATGGCGAGTGCCTCGTCGTCCTCGCAGCACCGCAGTGAAGAACAGGAATACCTGCAGGCCTACGAGGACGTGCTGGAAAGATATAAAGGTACTGGGCACAGTGGGCACCAGGCTGGCTGGCGGTCCAGTGCAGGGAGAAGGGCACTCACCTAAAATAGCCGCAGGCAGCTCGTCTCACTTACTGCAGATAAGGCATACTGCTGGGTGCCAGGCATGGAAGGAATAGGCACTGCCCTACATAGCCTGCTGGAGGATGCCCAGAGGACTGGCGTATATAACTGTAGTATTGGGACTGGCAGTGCTGTTGTCTGTGGAAGGTGATGTCTCTGTCACTGAGCACAGCTGATCGCAGATGGCATTTCCAGCAAGGTGCCAGCCAGTGTGCAGGCAGCAGGGCCAGTGACCGGCCGCTAATTGCCTTTATGCCAAGATACCGTTAATCTGATTGCAGCTCAGTAAAGACCCTGCCCTTTCTATTGTTGCCTTGTGGATCATGCCGTCACACCGGGGAGATTACACTAGGCTCTCGTCTACTTGCCCATGAGAAGCTTGCCCCCTTGCCATTCTTCACAAGGGCTCCGATTGCCAAATTAAGTGTGTTATTTAATGAGATGTCACTTTTTTAGTTTATTGCTACATTCAACCTTATATAACTTTATGTTTGACCATGATATACGATACCAGGCAGGTGGCACAGAGCGGTGCCCTCATACCCTGTACCACACCCTATCAGTGCATTCACACATGGCAAAAGTCAGGTGATTGTTTGTCAGTGGAGGTTACGGCGGGCAGTCGGCCGGTCTGGTTGGGCTTCGGTACCGGTGTGAAGTGCGGAATCAGTTAGATATCACCCCCGGCTAATAGACTGGTGTGTAGGTTGGGTTTTATCTCGGCCCTTTGTTAGGACCATTTTTTGCATAATTCGACTCTTCTTCATGGTGCAGAATAAGAAACATTCATTTCTGGTAAGGGTACGTTCACACTTGCGTTGCGTTGCCAGAACTGCCTGCCGGATACGGAAATCCGTATGCAAACGGTTAGCATTTATTTCCGGATCCGGATGCGGATCAGTCTGACAAATGCATTGAAACACCGGATCAGTCTATCCAGTGTCATCGGTAAAAACTGATTTCGGGAAACCGGAAGTGTTTTTTTCCGGTATTGAGCCCTGTGACGGAACTCAATACCGGAAAACTTTAACGCAAGTGTGAAAGTACCCTTAATCTGGTATTGTTGATGTTATAGTTAAATGACAAATGTAACTAGAAATCTACTACATTGTATCACACATGAAGGTAACTAGAAATCTGCTACATTGTATCCCACGGAGCGGTAACTAGAAATCTGCTACATTGTATCCCACGGAGCGGTAACTAGAAATCTGCTACATTGTATCACACGGAGCGGTAACTAGAAATCTGCTACATTGTATCACACGGAGCGGTAACTAGAAATCTGCTACATTGTATCACACGGAGCGGTAACTAGAAATCTGCTACATTGTATCACACAGAGCGGTAACTAGAAATCTGCTACATTGTATCACACGGAGCGGTAACTAGAAATTTGCTACATTGTATCACACAGAGCGGTAACTAGAAATCTGCTACATTGTATCACACCGAGCGGTAACTAGAAATCTGCTACATTGTATCACACCGAGCGGTAACTAGAAATCTACTACATTGTATCACACGGAGCGGTAACTAGAAATCTGCTACATTGTATCACACCGAGCGGTAACTAGAAATCTGCTACATTGTATCACACCGAGCGGTAACTAGAAATCTGCTACATTGTATCACACCGAGCGGTAACTAGAAATCTGCTACATTGTTTCACACGGAGAGGTAACTAGAAATCTGCTACATTGTATCACACCGAGCGGTAACTAGAAATCTACTACATTGTATCACACCGAGCGGTAACTAGAAATCTGCTACATTGTATCACACCGAGCGGTAACTAGAAATCTACTACATTGTATCACACGGAGCAGTAACTAGAAATCTACTACATTGTATCACACGGAGCGGTAACTAGAAATCTACTACATTGTATCACACCGAGCGGTAACTAGAAATCTGCTACATTGTATCACACAGAAGGTAACTAGAAATCTGCTACATTGTATCACACCGAGCGGTAACTAGAAATCTACTACATTGTATCACACGGAGCGGTAACTAGAAATCTGCTACATTGTATCACAGAGCGGTAACTAGAAATCTGCTACATTGTATCACAGAGCGGTAACTAGAGATCTGCTACATTGTATCACAGAGCGGTAACTAGAGATCTTCTACATTGTATCACACCGAGCGGTAACTAGAAATCTACTACATTGTATCACACGGAGCGGTAACTAGAAATCTGCTACATTGTATCACAGAGCGGTAACTAGAAATCTGCTACATTGTATCACAGAGCGGTAACTAGAGATCTTCTACATTGTATCACACCGAGCGGTAACTAGAAATCTGCTACATTGTATCACAGAGCGGTAACTAGAGATCTTCTACATTGTATCACACACATACTGTATAAAGGTAGGTACTGGTAAAGTATGGCGCAGTGTCCCTTGGTGGCAGGCTGTGACCGTAGACTTTGTCCGGTGATGTGAGCGCTCTCCTCAGTCATCGTTTTTTTCCTGACTTTTTTTACTACCATCACACAATAAGGCCTCGTGCACATGACTGTATCCGTTTGTGGTCCGCAAATCACGGATCCGCAGAATACAGATGTGGTCCGTGTGAACTGTGTGGACACATTGTTTCCGTTGTTGGCAGACATGTTCTATCTTTTTGTGAAATGGACATACGGATGCGGAAAACCCACTTATGTCTGTTTTGCAAAGGATAGATCGCGTCCTATACTTGTCCGCAACATGCAGTCAGTGGGTCCTCAGGAAATGGGGATGCAACACCGAACTCATCCGTATTTTGTGGATCCTCGGTTTTCGGTCGTGTGCATGAGGCCTAATTGGTGAATTGTTCCATTTCCCTTTTTTTTGCGCTAAGTGAATTTTTCTAGTCGGTGTAAATAATTGATGTTAAGGAGAAATGTTCTGATTAAACATTCAGGAGGACGTTTCTCTCATCTGAAGATTCATCTGCTGGGCTCATTTGTCTGCATACATGGACAGTTTGGGTCTTATATATACGCCTTGTAGGACTGCAGTAATATATGGGCTATACCATTATTTTTGCTGTGTGCCAGAATTCCATAGCCAATGTATTGTATGTCACCAGGGCCATTTACACTGCCCGATACATTATTGGGAACAAACGTTCCTGCGACAATCTGCCCATCTAAATGTGCCACCGATCACCCGATGAATGAGCAATACGTTTCAGGGCAGCAGATTGTGCAGTCTAAACAGATCTGCTGCCCAGAAACAATGATTCTGTATGAGGACGAGCAATCCCTCGTCCTCATACTGTGAAGGAGATCGCTGCCTGCAAATGTGCGATCTCCTTCACTGAGCAGCCACCTGTCGGGAAGGAACGCTGCTTTCTGGTCGGAGCTTGTAAACCTGCCACTTCAGCCACAGGGCACATCTGTAGCTCCTGAGGGGCATACTACTAGAATGCCATAGAATTTATCTCATGGTGCCAAAATGTATGGAAATGCAGCAACCTACATTCCCTAGTTTACCGATTAAACAGTGTAATATCAGGGCTACCTTATTATCTTACACCACAGGCATCCATGGTGCACTACACAGGTCACCAACCATCTTAAAGGGGGACATACTTTTTAGGCTAGTTTCTCATTTCCATTCGTGGTTCCGGCAGAGAACAGTCCGCCGAAGCTCTCTGGATCCGGTGCTGCCAGATGTTACCAGAATGCTTGCCCATCCCATTGACTATAATGGAGACCAGCAGAGATCCGGACGCTACCCTGCAAATATGCTGGGAGTCGGACGGAAAAAACCCGCTATAGAAGTGTGAAAGAAGCCTTAGTCCAAAGTGGATGTTTTCAACCAAAGCCAGCGTTCATCGAATGAAATGTACTACCTATGACAGACTGCCATCATCAAAAAAGAAGTCGTCCGTGTTTGACATGGTCTTCAGACAGATGAATTGTCTTTCATTCAAAGAAAGAATCTTTGTGGACAAAAGATCCCAGGCGGATCTTTCGTCCATCCCCCGGTTCCGTAGAACATGTAGGGGCAGTTTGAACTTCTATCTATTGTGTATGGCCTCCTTAAAGGGATTCTGTCACCTCTTTTTACCCTATAGAGATGCGGACATGCACGGCTAGATCGCTGCTAGCATGTCCGCAATATACCTGTCCCATAGCTCTGTGTGGTTTTATTTAGGGGGGAAAATGATTTTATATATATGTAAATCAGCCTGGTAAGGAGCCCAAGGGGCAGTACTAACCGTTCTGGAGCCCAGCCATGCCCCCTGTGAAGGAGCCCAGCACCACCCGTAACCAGGAATCTCCTCCTTGCTCACAAAGTCAGAACGCCATAATCTCGCGATGCGCGAGCTCGCGCATGCGCAGTGCCGGCATAGTGTTCCTTCCCTGTGCTGACATCAGCCTCAGGGAAGGAACTGCGCATGTGCGAGCTTGCACACCGTGAGATTATGGTGATCTGACTTTGTGCTGCCCCTTGGGCTCCTTACCAGGCTGATATACATATATATAAAATCATTTTTTACACTCAATAAAACCACACAGAGATATGGGACAGGTATATTGCGGACATGCTAGCGGCGATCTAGCCGTGCATGTCCGCATCTCTATAGGGTAAAAAGAGGTGACAGAATCCCTTTTAAAGACGTTATCTAACTACTAATTTGCCTCCCCATACGCCCGGGCCCCTGACAGAGGTTATACTTACCTGGCTTACCGGCACCCACGTTACTTCTGATGCCCACATGGCCACCGCTGCATCTCCTCGTCGTGCGGATGAAAACATCCGGCCTCGGGAGGACTGGGCAGCCAATAGCAGGCCGCGACGGGATCGATTCTCCCGAGTATCGCAGGCGTCAGAAGCTATGGTGCCGAGGAGGCAGGTAAGTATAACCTCTGTGAGGGGCCTGGCCTATGGGGAGGCATTTTAGGGGTTGGATAAACCCTTTAAGGCTTGGCCCTGGATGTCACAATGCATAATCAGTGCCTGTTGGTTCTTTTACTGAACAGATGCCCTCTCTGTATAAAAAGGAACTGTAATGAACTTTTGAATAAAAAGTACAGAAATGGTCTTTTTACTTGACAGGAAATCTTTTGTTCACAGTTTGACATGAGAATGAAAACCGGCATTGGCCTCAGCCAAATAATGACAGCTCTCTGAACAGGAGAAAGGGCAGCTCGATGAATGGCGGAGGGCTGCGGATATCTTACAGAATGTATCTTGATGTCCATTCTAATGTGGTAGAAGCAATGAAGATGTCACTGATTAGTTTCCATTCCTGTATACACGCAGGGGGCACACAGCCATTTTACACCCACCTTGGATATGACCTGTACCTACTAGCAGCCCATCATGCCTCTCTCCTCAGTGGAAAGAGTCCTGCCAATAAAAAAGTCATGTCGTTACCCCCACTGGGTCAGTACGTAATGAATTGTATGGAAAGCCTTGGTAACCGGACCACTCGTTGGTCTCTTGACACGTACTAATACCGCTAGCTTACAAGGTGCCGTCGTCTACTTCCCTCCAGGAATTTCTGGTAATATTGCACCTGGCAGGAAAAACTGCCTGCCTGGGAAACACATTAGGTTGTATAGGTTTTCAGAGGTCCCTATGGTATGACATCAGCGGTGTGCTTTTAGAGATGCTGACATTGTATGAAGATGATCTCATCGGTTAACTATCTAACTGTGGATCAGAGGTAACATCCTTTTCAAGTATTGAGGCATCCCACACACATACATCACTGCTAGGAACCAGGAAGGCGGCCGACGAGTGAATTTTCCAGAATGCTTTTAATGTAAGGGCAGGATTTTATGGTTTACAACTTTTCCAGCCATTTATTTTTTACTACTTCAGTGTATCAAAAATAAAGAAGTAACTTTGCAAATAGCCTGTGGTCTGCCGTTTTGTGTGCACAGCACCTATCCAGACTCGCACAACCCCTGTGTGGCCAGTACCAGCTCTTCCATCTCTCCCTACTCCTATACATTCAGAAGGTTAGAAAGAAGTAGGGGACATTACAAAAAGGGAGTGGAGGACTACACTGGGGTTTCAGTAGTCTCTTACCATTGAGAGGTATAGGTCCGCCTAGGAGCTGTATGCACACTATGGGGGACACTTATTAAGTAGGTGTACTAAAGTTACAGATTTTGCCACACACCGTTTTTGTGGCAAAATCTGCAATTTTCCCCCGCTCACGCCTGTTTTTGTAAGTGGAGCATGGCGTGCGGCTCATTTATCATTTTCCATGCTGGTTTTTGCCTTGCAAAATTGCTTAAATCTACGTCAGCAAGGGGGCTGGCGTACAGTCAAGTCTTTCGCACGGCCTGCCGGAGAAAGCGCCAAATTTATGCAGAGGCCTGTGCTTCCTCCACAGCACAGAGGGACTTAGGGCCAGTGTGGAAAATGCAGGTCTTGATGAATGTCTCCCAATATTTCTAAGGCCTCCTGCACACGACCATATGGCTGTTTCAGTATTTTGCGGTCAGTTTTTAACGGATCTGTTGTTCAGTTTTTTGTTTCCGTTGCGTTTCTGTTCCGTTTTGCCGTTTGGAAACTGAAGCATACAATAATGTGTAAACAGTACATTAAAAAATTGGGCTGGGCATAACATTTTTAATAGATGGTTCCGCACAAACGGAACGGATACGGAAGACATACGGATGCCAGCAGCTCCAGTCAAGTGAATGGGATTGGCTGCAGTCCCCTGGATGGTAGGGAAGCACTATGGCCCCCTTAATTCTCAGCCTGGGGATCGTGAGGGTCGCAGTACTTGGATCCCCACAGATTATAAAGACACAGCATATCCTATTAAAATCAAGGAAGCACCAGTGGCACTTGTAGACTTATATTTTTAGCACGTAGGATTGCCAAGAGGATAAAGCTACCTGTCCTTAATGCTGGAATCAGGAGTACTGATAAAATTAGGGTTGATTTTTTTTTTTTTTTATGTGGATGGTTTAGAAGTGAAGGTTTCCAGAAGACATGCTACTCTCCCTGCCATGATCACCTATAAAGAGCCAGTGCATACATTTAGGTTGGCTCCTGCCCCAATGAAGCTTACCATCTAATTTTACTATTTCTGGCACATGCTGTGGCTAATCTCATGGTTCACTGATTATCCGTCTTATACATTTCTGAACAGGAGGCCAAGGAGAAAATCATGAATTTCTCAGTGACGCCATTGTGAACATAGTAAGAAATTCTAGGCACCTATCATGTAATTGCAATGTTCTTGGCTGATCATGTATTAGGCTACTTTCACACTGGCGTTTTGGCTTTCCGTTTACGAGATCCGTGATGGGATCTCACAAGTGTTCCAAAACGGATCAGTTTGGCCCTAGTGCATTCTGAATGGAAACGGATCCGCTCAGAATGCATTAGTTTGCCTCCGTTCAGTCCCCATTCCGCTCTTGAGGCGGACACCAAAACGCTGCCTGCAGCGTTTTTTCTGTCCGCGATGTGGTGTGGAGCAAGAGGGATTCGTCCTGACACACAATGTAAGTCAATGGGGACGGATCAGTTTTCTCTGACTTTCAATGGTGTTCAAGACGGATCAGTCATGGCTATAGAAGACATAATACATCCGGATCCGTTCATGACAGATGCATGCGGTTGTATCATTGTAACGGAAGCGTTTTTTGCAGATCCATGACGGATCCGCAAAAAATGCTAATGTGAAAGTAGCCTTAAAGGGAACCTGTCATTACCTTTCACTGCCCTAAACCACCACCAATGGCTTAGGGCTCATGCACACGGCCATGTGCATTTTTGCAGTCCACAAAACACGGATACCGGCCGCGTGTGTTCCGCGTTTTGCAGAATAGAACATCCTGCCCTCTATAGAACGGTCCTATCTTTGTCAGTAATACGGACAAGAATAGGACATGCTCTGTTTTTTTGTGGATGCCGCTGAACAGACATACGGACAGCACACGGTTTGTTGTCTGCATCTTTCGCAGCCCCATTGAAATGAATGGGTCTGCATCTGATACCCAAAAAATGCTAATCGGATGTGGACAAAAAATACGTTCACGTGCATGAGCCCTTATGCTGTACTTTTTTACTTTCAAAATGTGTTCCTATCAGTAACTTCATCATGTAACATAAGGCGTTTTAACTCTGCACGTACTGTACGGAAATGACCTTATCGTAGTCACGAAGGTGGAGCTGCTTGGCTGAATAGCCAGCGTACTCATACGCTCAGGTGAGGTTGGGGTCCCTCAGGCTGGAATACCTCATCTGAAGCCATCTCTGACAGCATCCAACACATGTCCCCTTGCAGAAGCATTCTGTGTCTTCTGCAAGCAATTCCAAACAAATATACGATATGGAAGCCTGGAACCAATAGTAGTTCACCACCAGCTAATCCCATTATCCTTAAACAGTTGCCTTCTTGAGCATTAAATGGCCATGTCGCCAGCACTTTCATATAGAATGCACTGCAGCTCGGCCTTCAGGCTTCAGCTGTTGTGCTGCGTAAACTAGAGGTGGCAGCTGTAGGAATTCTGTCCCGGGCCCACAGTCTTGGAATGACATGACACAGCATCATGTGGAATGTATGTCCGTTTGTTCAGTGGTGAAGAAGTCTGCGTGGGTACACGCTAGTAATCTTAGGGGTTTGGAAGATCCAGCACTTAGGCTGTCTACAGCTGCTGTCTCATATACCTAGTGACTGAGCAGTCATTTAGGATAGAAATCACGGGGCCCCGTAGCAAGAATCTAATTTGGACCCTGTGCTTCATTCACAGCCACTCCCACTACCCCCCGTTCCTGGCCGGTATAATGCAGCAGTGTACTGATATGTGAGGTATGAGGTATATATTATAGCTCGTACCTCACATATCAGTACACTGCTGTATATACAATATATCTTAACACACTGAGGCAGATTTATCAAAATGGTGTAAAGCAGAACTGGCTTAGTTGCCTATAGCATACAATCAGATTCCTCCTTTCATTTTCCAAAGGAGCTGTCCAAAATGAAAGGTGAAATCTCATATGTTGCTATAGGCAACTAAGCCAGTTCTGCTTTGCACCAGTTTAATAAATCTCCCCCACTGCATCTATTATACCTCATACCTCACATATCAGTACACTGCTGTATATATACCTGTACACACTGCATCTATTATATCTCACATATCAGTACACTGCTGTATACACAATACTATATACCTGTACACACTGCATCTATTATACCTCACATATCAGTACACTGCTGTATATACAGTACTATATACCTGTACACACTGCATATATTAAACCTCATACCTCACATATCAGTACACTGCTGTATATTCAGTACTATATACCTGTACACACTGCATATATACCTTGTACATCACATATCAGTACACTGCTGTATATACTATATTTCTGTACACGCTGCATCTATTTTACCTTATAGTACCTCATATTAGTCCACTGATTTTTTTTATATATAGTGCCTTGCAAAAGTATTCACCCCCTTGAGTTTTTTCGTATTTTGGTGCCTCACAACCTAGAATTATGGATTGTTTGCGGATTTGCATCATTTAATGTATAGAACATGCCCACAACTTTGAAGATGTTTGTTTTGTTTTATTGTGAAGCAAACAACAAATAGGAGAAAATAACATATAAAGTCAATGTGCATAACTATTCACCGCCCTAAAGTCAATACTTTGTAGAGCCACCTTTTGCAGCAATCACAGCTCCAAGTCGCTTTGGATAAGTCTATGAGCTTGTCACATCTTACCACTTGGACTTTTGCCCATTCCTCCTTGCAAAACTGCTCCAGCTCCTTCACGTTGGATGATTTGTGCTTGTGAACAGCAATCTTTAAGTCTGACCACAGATTTTATATTGGATTGAGATCTGGGCTTTGACTAGGCCATTCCAACACATTTCCAGGTTTCCCCTTAAACCACTCAAGTGTTGCTTTAGCAGTGTGTTTAGGGTCATTGTCCTGGAAGGTGAACCTCTGTCCTAGCCTCAAATCACGCACAGAGTGGTACAGGTTTTGCTCAAGAATATCCCTGTATTTAGCACCATCCATCTTTCCCTCAACTCTGACCAATTTGCCAGTCCCGGCTGCTGAAAAACATCCCCACAGCATGATGCTGCCACCACCATGTTTCACTGTGGGGATGGTGTTCTTTGGGTGATGTGATGTGTTGGGTTTGCACCAGACATAGTGTTTTCTTTGATGGCCAAAAAGTTCAATTTTAGTCTCATCAACCCAGAGCACCTTCCTCCATACATTTTGGGAGTCTCCCACACGCCTTTTCGCAAACTCACAACGTGCCTTTTTGTTTTTAGCTGAAAGTAATGGCTTTCTTCTGGCCACTTTGCCATAAAGCCCAGCTCTATGAAGCATACGGCTTGTCGTCCTATGTACAGATACTCCAGTCTCTGCTGTGGAACTCTGCAGCTCCTCCAGGGTTACCTGGTCTCTGTGCTGCCTCTCTGATTAATGCCCTCCTTGCCCGGTCTGTGAGTTTTGGTGGGCGGCCATCTCTTGGCAGGTTTGCTGTTGTGCCATGTTCTTTCCATTTGGTTATGATAGATTTGATAGTGCTCCTGGGGATCATCAAAGATTTGGATTTTTTTTATAACTTTACCCTGACTTGTACTTCTCAACAACATTGTCCCTTACTTGTTTGGAGAGTTCCTTGGTCTTCATGGCAGTGTTTGGTTAGGGATGCCTCTTGCTTAGGTGTTGCAGCCTCTGGGGCCTTTCAAAAAAAGGTGTGTATATGTAATTACAGATCATGTGACACTTAGATTGCACACAGGTGGACATCAGTTCACTAATTATGTGACTTCCGAAGGTAATTGGTTGCACCAGAGCTTTTTATGGGCTTCCTAACAAAGGGGGTGAATACATACGCACATGCCAATTTTCTGTTTTCTATTTCTAAACAATAGTTTTATTTATATATTTTTCTCATTGCACTTCACCAACTTGGACTATTGTGTTCTGATCCATCACATAAAATTCAGATTAACAAAACATTGAACTTAACCTCTTGCCGCAACTGTAACGCCGAAAGGCGTCATTGCGGCGGCTCCCCCAGGCTACGCTAACGCCAATAGGCATCATCTCGCGTGAGCCGAGATTTCCTGTGAACGCGCGCACACAGGCGCGCGCGCTCACAGGAACGGAAGGTAAGAGAGTGGATCTCCAGCCTGCCAGCGGCGATCGTTCGCTGGCAGGCTGGAGATGTGTTTTTTTTAACCCCTGAAAGGTATATCAGACGCTGTTTTGATAACAGCGTCTAATATACCTGCTACCTGGTCCTCTGGTGGTCCCCTTTGTTTGTATCGACCACCAGAGGACACAGGTAGCTCAGCAAAGTAGCACCAAGCACCACTACACTACACTACACCCCCCCCCCCGTCACTTATTAACCCCTTATTAGCCCCTGATCACCCCTGATCACCCCATATAGACTCCCTGATCACCCCCCTGTCATTGATCACACCCCTGTAAAGTTCCATTCAGACGTCCACATGATTTTTACGGATCCACTGATAGATGGATCGGATCCGCAAAACGCACACGGACGTCTGAATGGAGCCTTACAGGGGCGTGATCAATGACTGTGGTGATCACCCCATATAGACTCCCTCATCACCCCCCTGTCATTGATTACCCCCCTGTCATTGATCACACCCCTGTAAAGCTCCATTCAGACGTCCGCATGATTTTTACGGATCCACTGATAGATGGATCGGATCCGCAAAACGCATACGGACGTCTGAATGGAGCCTTACAGGTGCGTGATCAATGACTGTGGTGATCACCCCATATAGACTCCTTGATCACCCCCCTGTCATTGATTACCCCCCTGTTATTGATCACACCCCTGTAAAGCTCCATTCAGACGTCCGCATGATTTTTACGGATCCACTGATAGATGGATCGGATCCGCAAAACACATACGGACATCTGAATGGAGCCTTATAGGGGGGTGATCAATGACAGGGGGGTGATCACCCCATATAGACTCCCTGATCACCCCCCTGTCATTGATCACCCCCCTGTCATTGATCACCCCCCCTGTCATTGATCACCCACCCTGTCATTGATCACCCCCCCTGTCATTGATCACCCCCCCTGTCAGGCTCCATTCAGACATTTTTTTGGCCCAAGTTAGCGGAAATATTTTTTTTTTTTTTCTTACAAAGTCTCATATTCCACTAACTTGTGTCAAAAAATTAAATCTCACATGAACTCACCATACCCCTCACGGAATCCAAATGCGTAAAAATTTTTAGACATTTATATTCCAGACTTCTTCTCACGCTTTAGGGCCCCTAGAATGCCAGGGCAGTATAAATACCCCACATGTGACCCCATTTCGGAAAGAAGACACCCCCAGGTATTCCGTGAGGGGCATATTGAGTCCATGAAAGATTGAAATTTTTGTCCCAAGTTAGCGGAAAGGGAGACTTTGTGAGAAAAAAATAAAAAATATCAATTTCCGCTAACTTGTGCCAAAAAAAAAAAAATTCTATGAACTCGCCATTCCCCTCATTGAATACCTTGGGGTGTCTTCTTTACAAAATGGGGTCACATGTGGGGTATTTATACTGCCCTGGCATTCTAGGGGCCCCAAAGCGTGAGAAGAAGTCTGGTATCCAAATGTCTAAAAATGCCCTCCTAAAAGGCATTTGGGCACCTTTGCGCATCTAGGCTGCAAAAAAAGTGTCACACATCTGGTATCGCCGTACTCAGGAGAAGTTGGGGAATGTGTTTTGGGGTGTCATTTTATATATACCCATGCTGGGTGAGAGAAATATCTTGGTCAAATGCCAACTTTGTATAAAAAAATGGGAAAAGTTGTCTTTTGCCAAGATATTTCTCTCACCCAGCATGGGTATATGTAAAATGACACACCAAAACACATTCCCCAACTTCTCCTGAATACGGCGATACCACATGTGTGACACTTTTTTGCAGCCTAGGTGGGCAAAGGGGCCCATATTCCAAAGAGCACCTTTAGGATTTCACAGGTCATTTACCTACTTACCACACATTAGGGCCCCTGGAAAATGCCAGGGCAGTATAACTACCCCACAAGTGACCCCATTTTGGAAAGAAGACATCCCAAGGTATTCGCTGATGGGCATAGTGAGTTCATGGAAGTTTTTATTTTTTGTCACAAGTTAGTGGAAAATGATGATTTTTTTTTAATTTATTTTTTTTTCTTACAAAGTCTCATATTCCACTAACTTGTGACAAAAAATAAAAACTTCCATGAACTCACTATGCCCATCAGCGAATACCTTGGGGTGTCTTCTTTCCAAAATGGGGTCACTTGTGGGGTAGTTAAACTGCCCTGGCATTCTAGGGGCCCAAATGTGTGGTAAGGAGTTTGAAATCAAATTCTGTAAAAAATGACCATTGAAATCCGAAAGGTGCTCTTTGGAATATGGGCCCCTTTGCCCACCTAGGCTGCAAAAAAGTGTCACACATGTGGTATCTCCGTATTCAGGAGAAGTTGGGGAATGTGTTTTGGGGTGTCATTTTACATATTCCCATGCTGGGTGAGAGAAATATCTTGGCAAAAGACAACTTTTACCATTTTTTTATACAAAGTTGTCTTTTGCCAAGATATTTCTCTCACCCAGCATGGGTATATGTAAAATGACACCCCAAAACACATTCCCCAACTTCTCCTGAATACGGAGATACCACATGTGCAACACTTTTTTGCAGCCTAGGTGGGCAAAGGGGCCCACATTCCAAAGAGCACCTTTCGGATTTCACCAGCCATTTTTTACAGAATTTGATTTCAAACTCCTTACCACACATTTGGGCCCCTAGAATGCCAGGGCAGTATAACTACCCCACAAGTGACCCCATTTTGGAAAGAAGACATCCCAAGGTATTTGCTGATGGGCATAGTGAGTTCATGGAAGCTTTTATTTTTTGTCAGAAGTTAGTGGAATATGAGACTTTGTAAGAAAAAAAAAATCAAAAAAAAAAAATCATCATATTCCGCTAACTTGTGACAAAAAATAAAAAGTTCTATGAACTCACTATGCCCATCAGCGAATACCTTAGGGTGTCTACTTTCCAAAATGGGGTCATTTGTGGGGTGTTTGTACTGTCTGGCCATTGTAAAACCTCAGGAAACATGACAGGTGCTCAGAAAGTCAGAGCTGCTTCAAAAAGCGGAAATTCACATTTTTGTACCATAGTTTGTAAACGCTATAACTTTTACCCAAACCATTTTTTTTTTACCCAAACATTTTTTTTTTATCAAAGACATGTAGAACAATAAATTTAGAGCAAAATTTATATACGGATCTCGTTTTTTTTGCAAAATTTTACAACTGAAAGTGAAAAATGTCATTTTTTTGCAAAAAAATCGTTAAATTTCGATTAATAACAAAAAAAGTAAAAATGTCAGCAGCAATGAAATACCACCAAATGAAAGCTCTATTAGTGAGAAGAAAAGGAGGTAAAATTAATTTGGGTGGTAAGTTGCATGACCGAGCAATAAACCGCTAAAGTTGTGGAGTGCCGATTTGTAAATAAGGGCCTGGTCTTTAGGGGTGTATAAACCTGTGGTCCTTAAGTGGTTAAAGAGGACCTTTCATCGGTCCAAACATTGTAAGATAACTATCAGGCTGTGTAGAGAGGCACCCCGGGATCTCACTGCACTTACTATTATTCCGGGGCGCCGCTCCGTTCTCCTATTATGTCCCCCAGTATTTTCGCTGACTTGGTTATACTGGGAGGAGCCTGCCCTTTTTCTCCTTGGTGTCTCCTTCTCCCAGGCTGTAGCACTGTCCAATCGCAGCTCAGAGCTCACAGCCTGGGGTTTCTGTCCGGGCCTCCGCACTGCAAAAAAATAGAACATGTCTTATTTTTTGGCGGTGCGGATGGATCACAAACCCTTTCAAGTTGAATGGGTCTGCATCCATATGAGACAACCACACGGATGTGGCCCGTGCATTGGGGAATGCAAATTGTTCACACTTCAGTTATTTGATCAGTTATTTCCATCAGTTACTGTGATCCAAAACCTGCAGTGAAGCCTATACGGAGATAAAATGTAATGGAAAGATCTGCACCTGTTCTGTGTTTTTGACCCACACTAAGTTTTGTCTCAAAATAACTGATGGAAATAACTGACCAAATAACTGAAGTGAAACTTGGCCTTAGGCTACATGCACACGAATGTATGTTTCGTGGTCTGCAAATCGTGGATCCGGCAAAAAAAAAAAAACTGACGACGTCTGTATGGCATCCGTTTTTTTTGTGGAACCATTGTAATAATGCCTATCCTTGTTCGCAAAACGGACAAGAATAAGACATGCTCTATTTTTTTTGCGGAGCTATAGAACGGTCATATGGATGCGGATAGCACACAGTGTGCTGTCATCATTTTTTGTGGCCCCATTGAAAAGAATGGGTCCGCATCCTATCCCCCAAAAAACGGAACGGACACAGAAAGAAAATACGTTTGTGTGCATGAGGCCTTAACCATTATGATCTTAAGGCTGGGTTCACACGGGCGTGACGGATTGGCTCAGGATGCGTTCAGGGTGCGTTCAGTGAAACTCGCACCATTTTGCAAGCAAGTTCAGTCAGTTTTGTCTGTGATTGCGTTTAGTTGTTCAGTTTTTTCCGTGCGGGTGCAATGCGTTTTGATGCGTTTTTCACGCGCGTGATAAAAAAACTGAAGGTTTACAAACAACATCTCTTAGCAACCATCAGTGAAAAACGCATCGCACCCGCACTTTCTTGCGGATGCAATGCATTTTTCACGCAGCCCCATTCACTTCTATGGGGCCAGGGCTGCGTTACAAACGCAGAATATAGAACATGCTGCGATTTTAAAGCATTGCAGAAGTGATGCGTGAAAAAAAAACGCTCATGTACACAGACCCATTGAAATGAATGGTGCCGGATTCAGTGCGAGTGCAATGCGTTCACCTACCGCATTGCACCCGCGCGGAAATCTCGCCCGTGTGAACTCAGCCTAAGGGATCCTCCAGATCCTTTCATTGATATTATGGGGTTTTTATCTCCATATTATGACTTTTCAGTGTGGATTTATATGACCATTTGATTCATTGTTACCCTGACAGTATATTACCTTTGTTTGTCCAGGTTGCTTATGCTCTGTTAATTTGTCTTTTTTTTTTTCACCTTTATATGTATTTTGCTAAAAAAATAAACTTTAATAATGACTTTTTAAAATCGACTTGAATAGTTTTCTTGGTGGGTCTATTGCTTACATTTTATGTGCGCCATATTGCTTTTATTAATGGCAATATTATTATAGCCATCAAAGCTGTTATGTTTCTGGTTATAGCTTATGGGGACTTTCACACTAGCGCTAAAGTTTTCCGGTATTGAGTTCTGTCACAGGGACTCAATACCGGAAAAAAAAACGCTTCTGTTTTATCCTAATGCATTCTGAATGGAAAGCATTTCGTTCAGCATGCATCAGAATGTCTTCAGTTCAGTCCCTCTTACGGTATTTTATTCTCTCCGGCCAAAATTCCGGAACACTTGCCAGAATGCCGGATCAGACATTAATTTCCATTGAAATATATTAATGCCGGATTCAGTAACAAGTGTTCCAAAAAACAAAACAAAACTGATCCGGTTTCCCGGTCTGCGCATGCGCAAACCTTTAAAAATGCGGTAAAAATATAAATACTAGATCTGTTTTTCCGGATGACACCGGAGAGACTGATCCGGTATTTTAATGCATTTGTCAGACTGATCCGCATCCGGATCCAGAAACGAATGCTATCCGTTTGCATACGGATTTCTGGAACTGCCTGCCAGAATCCTCTAACGCAAGTGTGAAAGTACCCTTAGTCATGATGTTACAGTACATAGAGACTACAGTAATTTGTCAATATTCCCAGTAGTGAATGTCAGTTATTTTTAGCTGCTGTTTTTCTTGGGTTGAGTTTTCCTTTAGTAATCAATTATTCTGAATGTTCTAGGTACACGTTTAAGGGCTTATGCACACGAACGTGCAAACAGCGGGTTCGGAATATACGGGCACCAGCCATGGCACCTCCCATTCACTTGAATGGGTCTGCAATCCGTAAGATACGGTGCGGAGCAGAGTCACGGAGCGGAAACTCACGGAAGCACTATGGAGCGGTGCGGACTGAATCCTGCGGATCGTGAGCCCATTCAAGTGAATGGGTCCGCAAACGGCAAGCCTGTGGCCGGTGCCTGTGCATTGCGGATCTCTATTTGTGGTCCGTGGCAAGAACATTTGTGTGCATGAGCCCTAATTGGGAATCTTACACCACTTCTGTATGCGGCACAACTTTTCCCCCCTTAATACAGTTTCTGTTGAACACATTACTTTATGAATGGCGATTGTGAATACTGCACCGTTATTTCAGGCTTCAGAGGCTTGGTGAAAAGGGTCCTTTATGGAAAGTTTAACAAAGAGATGATTTTCTCTGCCATTTTCTGTGTAAGAACAGACTAGACTGCATTCCCAGGACTTCACACCTCTGGAATGTGCACTTTTGTATAAATACAGTATACTTGCTTATTACGAGGTCAGAAATCTGATTCATTCACGTTATTTTGCAAACTTGACATTACACATTTTTTACGATACATCACTTTTAAGCTTCCTAAAGATTAGTAAATAGTTTTTTGCTGTTTAATATTTATTTGTAACAGTATGTATTGTATGTTTCTGAACTCCATTTTCATTTTAAAATCACTACTTATGAACACTTGTATATTAATTGTTTAAAAGATATTGAGATTCCCAAATAAAGCATAGACTATTGCTGCCGGTAAAACCAAGGGGTTATTTCTTTATAGGTTGTAAAATGGTGCACAAACTGGTGCAATGACCCCTGCCGAGTGATTGTAATATATCGATATTTATATACAGTTGCATAGAAAAATAGAATATCACAAAATACAGTTGCAAGAAAAAGTATGTGAACCCTTTGGAATGATATGGATTTCTGCACAAATTGGTCATAAAATGTGATCTGATCTTCATCTAAGTCACAACAATAGACAATCACAGTCTGCTTAAACTAATAACACACAAAGAATTAAATGTTACCATGTTTTTATTGAACACACCATGTAAACATTCACAGTGCAGGTGGAAAAAGTATGTGAACCCTTGGATTTAATAACTGGTTGAACCTCCTTTGGCAGCAATAACTTCAACCAAACGTTTCCTGTAGTCGCAGATCAGACATGTACAACGGTCAGGAGTAATTCTTGACCATTCCTCTTTACGGAACTGTTTCAGTTCAGCAATATTCTTGGGATGTCTGGTGTGAATCGCTTTCTTGAGGTCATGCCACAGCATCTCAATCGGGTTGAGGTCAGGACTCTGACTGGGCCACTCCAGAAGGCGTATTTTCTTCTGTTTAAGCCATTCTGTTGATTTACTTCTATGCTTTGGGTCGTTGTCTTGTTGCAACACCCATCTTCTGTTGAGCTTCAGCTGGTGGACAGATGGCCTTAAGTTCTCCTGCAAAATGTCTTGATAAACTTGGGAATTCATTTTTCCTTCGATGATAGCAATCTGCCCAGGCCCTGATGCAGCAAAGCAGCCCCAAACCATGATGCCCCCACCACCATACTTCACAGTTAGGATGAGGTTTTGATGTTGGTGTGCTGTGCCTCTTTTTCTCCACACATAATGTTGTGTGTTTCTTCCAAACAACTCAACTTTGGTTTCATCTGTCCACAGAATATTTTGCCAGTACTGCTGTGGAACATCCAGGTGCTCTTGTGCAAACTGTAAACGTGCAGCAATGTTTTTTTTGGACAGCAATGGCTTTCTCTGTCGTATCCTCCCATGAAATCCATTCTTGTTTAGTGTTTTATGTATCGTAGATTCGCTAACAGGGATGTTAGCATATGCCAGAGACTTTTGTAAATCTTTAGCTGACACTCTAGGATTCTTCTTCACCTCATTGAGCAGTCTGCGCCGTGCTCTTGCAGTCATCTTTACAGGACGGCCACTCCTAGGGAGAGTAGCAGCAGTGCTGACCTTTCTCCATTTATAGACAATTTGTCTTAGCGTGGACTGATGAACAGCAAGGCTTTTGGAGATACTTTTATAACCCTTTCCAGCTTTATGCAAGTCAACAATTCTTAATCGTGGGTCTTCTGAGATCTCTTTTGTGCGAGGCATCATTCACATCAAGCAATGCTCCTTGTGAAAAGCAAACCCAGAACTGGTGTGTGTTTTTTATAGGGCAGGGCAGCTGTAACCAACACCTCCAATCTCATATCATTGATTGGACTCCAGTTGGCTGACACCTCACTCCAATTAGCTCTTGGAGATGTCATTAGTCTAGGGGTTCACATACTTTTTCCACCTGCACTGTGAATGTTTACATGGTGTGTTCAATAAAAACATGGTAACATTTAATTCTTTGTGTGTTATTAGTTGAAGCCGACTGTGATTGTCTATTGTTGTGACTTAGATGAAGATCAGATCACATTTTTTGACCAATTTGTGCAGAAATCCATATCATTCCAAAGGGTTCACATACTTTTTCTTGCAACTGTAATTTGTGATATTCTATTTTTTCCACCAAAATGAAAGTTATTATGCCACCAATAAGTGTACTAGGCGTATTTTGCTCTGACAGGTTTTTCATCCTGATTACGACATGTATGTCATATTGCATTTATGCATATTCATGCCACTCTTTAATGTAGTGCTCAAGTCATTAAAGGAGTTATCCCACCATAACAACTTATCACCTATCCACAAGATAGTTGATTAGTGTTTGATCGCTGAGGGTCCCTTGTCGAGTCCGGACAATCCAACACTTGTGACCTATACTGTGGATAAGTGATAAGTTGCCTTGGCAGGACGTGCAAGGATGTATGTTATACGTCCTTGGAGGGTGGCAGTTCAGTAGCCAAGGATGTACCTCATACCCGCTTGATACTGATGGCTGTATCTTAGGCTGGGTAACAGACAGATAAAGAAACTTTAAAAGAAGACCAGGATTGAGGATCTAGCCATGATAAATCACGAGTTAGATCCTTTAAAAAGGTATCTCATTGAAAGCTGCAGCTTTTATTCCAGACCTGATTTTCTTGTGCTCTAATTCATCATTTATCACAGCTATAGTCTTAATCTCGGTCTTGGTCTGAGATTGTCAGCTTTAAAACAAGACCTGGCATTAATCTCTAGCTGTTACACAGCTCAAGATAAGCCATTAGAAAGCAGCCCTCGCCCCAGTCAGCTGGCCGAGATGTCAGCCATTTTGGAGGAGGAGCCAGTGCAGGACCTGCCGACAGGCTGCGCAGAGGAGAGAGATTTTCTCTCCCTGTTTAACTGTACATGTCCCAAGGGGAGGGTAACATGGACTTCTGTGAATATTATCAACCCCCTTCACACATTGATATATTGGAGAGTGTACTTGCTTTCTGACTGTCACGTATGGGGGAGCCTTTTTCCATAAAAGGAGTGAGATGATGAGTGCCTGCTTATGTAATCACCCCTCTATGGCTGCTTAGACTGTTTATTGGCACCATGACCCAGACATTTACCAGCGTTGGGATCACCGAGCCAAAAAAGTCACACCAAACACATCACAAACACACAAGCATTAATTAAATTTTGTCCATACCTGATCTGTAGGGTGAAATATGCAGACTGCTTCGCTAATGATACCCGTTACATGCTATAGTAATAGCGATTGAGAAAATTTTCATAATTCAGAAAAGACTCATTGACTATCACCATAAACAGTCTTTTCAATTACCATAGTTTTCACAGTATACAGCCGCTTTTCAGATGGATGTAATACAGGATTTTTTTGTGTCCATATTATGAATGCAACACCCAGGCCTCACATGGTTCATCAGAATCAGAGGAATGGCATTTCTAATTCACTTTCTGATTAACTCCAGGAGGTTTAGATGTTGTGTCCGTAATGCAGGAGCAATAAAACACCCATATTATACCCATTTGAAAGCGGCTTTAGTTAACCGCCTCACGTCCGCCCATAGGATATAAACGTCCTATGGGTGGACGTCTATTTCTGACAGCACGTTTTAAAACGTCCTGTCAGAAATAGCAGCTGCACGCTAATCGTGCAGCTGCTGATCGGGTTGCCCGCTGTCAGTGACAGCAGGGCAACCCAGAGATAAGGCAGGGACAGTGCCCAGGTGTCCCTGCCTTCACGATCGCTGCAGACACAGCGCTCACCGAGCGCTGTGTCTGCAGAGAAGGAAGCGCTGTGCGCTTCCTGTTCCGGCCCGGCGGTCATGTGACCGCCGGGACCGGAGAGTGCAGGGGCTGTGTGAGGTCTCTCAGAGACCTCGATCAGCCCTGCTGTGAGGCTGTACAGCGCAGGATTGCTGCTGTACAGCCTCTCTAGGGGTGCATTTGTCCTGTAACTGGGGCTACTATGTCAGCCCCAGTTACAGGAGAAATCAATAGTGAAAAAAAAAAAAAAAAGTGAAGCAAATGTCCCCCAGAGGTCTTGTATGACCTTATGGGGGACGAAAAGTGTAAAATAAAATAAAAATAAAATAAAGTGTTGAAAAAATAAAATAAAAAAAAGGTTCACATGTAAAAAAAAAAAAATCCCAAGTAAGGAATAAAAAAATAAAAAAAAAATAGAAAAAATAAAATAAAATAGACATATTTAGTATTGCCGCGTCCGTAAAAACCAGCTCTATAAAAATATCACATGACCTAACCCCTCGGGTGAACACCGTAAAAAATAAATAAAAAAAACTGTGTCAAAACAAGCAATTTTTGTCACCTTGCATCACAAAAGGTGCAACACCAAGTGATCAAAAACGCGTATGTCCCACAAAATAGTACCAATAAAACCGTCACCTCATCCCGCAAAAAATGAGCCCCTACATAAGAAAATCTCTCAAAAAATAAAAAAACTATAGCTCTCAGAACATGGACACATTAAAACATAATTTTTTGGTTTCAAAAATGCTATTATTGTGTAAAACTTTAATAAATGAGAAAAAGTATACATATTAGGTATCGCCACGTCCGTAACAATCTGCTCTATAAAAATGTCACTTGACTGAACCCCTCAGGTGAACGCTGTAAAAATAAATAAATAGAAACTGTGCTAAAACAACCAATTTTTTGGTCACCTTGCCCCATAAAGTGTTATAATGAATGATCAAAAAATCATATGTACCCAAAAATAGTACTAATAAAACTGGCACCTTATCCCCTAGTTTCCAAAATGGGGTCACTTCTTGGGAGTTTCTACTGTAAGGGTGCATCAGGGGGCTTCAAATGGGACATGGCATCTAAAAACCATGTGGAGTTCCTTTCCTTCTGCGCCCTGCCGTGTGCCCATACAGCAGTTTACGACCACATGTGGGGTGTTTCTGTAAACCGCAGAATCTGGGTAATAAATATTGAGTTTTGTTTGGCTGTTAACCATCGATGTGTTAAAGAAAAAAATTGATTAAAATGGAAAATCTGCCAAAAAAGTGAAATTTAAAAATTTGATCTCCATTTTCCTTTAATTCTTGTGGAACGCCTAAAGGGTTAACAAAGTTTGTAAAATCGGTTTTGAATACCTTGAGGGGTGTAGTTTCTACAATGGGGTCATTTATGGGGGTATCCACTATGTAGGCCCCACAAAGTGACTTCAGACCTGAACTGGTCCTTATAAAGTGGGTTTTGGCAATTTTCTTACAAATTTGAAGAATTGCTTCTAAACTTCTAAGCCTTCTAACGTCCTAAAAAAATAAAATGACATTTCCAAAATGATGCCAACATAAAGTAGACATATGGGAAATGTTAAATAATAACTATTTTATGAGGTATCACTTTCTGTTTTGAAAGCAGAGAAATTGAAATTTAGAAAATTGCGAATTTTTCAAATTTTTGGGTAAATTTGGGATTTTTTCATAAATAAAGGTGAAATATTTTGACTCAAATTTATGACTATCATGAAGTACAATGTGTCACGAGAAAACAATCTCTGAATGACTTGGATAAATAAAGGTGTTCCAAAGTTATTACCACATAAAGTGAGATATGTCAGTTTTGCAAAATTTGGCCTGGTCAGGAAGGGGGCAAAGGGCCCAGATGGGAAGTGGTTAATGCACCAATTTACAATTGTTAATTAGGATTACACTTTGTATAGGGGGATAAAAAAATTATATTCTGCATAATTCCAAATATGTGCATGCAAAAGTTGATGCACTCCCGCAATTTTTACATTTGTTTAATACATGCTTCATTTAACGTAGACGTGTAGTATACAGCTGAAACCAGAAGTTTACATACACTATATAAAAAGACACATATGCATGTTTTTCTCAATATCTGACATGAAATCAGAATAAACCTTTCCTGTTTTTGGTCAATTAGGATTACCATAATTATTATTATTTGCCAAATTCCAGAATAATAAGAGAGAGAGAGAAAATGTTTTAAGGCATTTTTATTACTTTCTGCAAAGTCAAAAGTTTACATACATTTCATTAGTATTTGGTACCATTGCCATTAAACTCCTTATTCCTCCTGAACCAAAACTGGTGTAACTGAGCCATGTTTGTTGGTCGCCTTGCTTGCACCTGCCTTTTCTGCTTTGCCCATAAATTTTCAATAGGATTGAGATCAGGGCTTTATGATGGCCACTCCAAAACATTGACTTTGTTATCCTTAAGCCACTTTGTAACCAGTTTGGCAGTATGCTTCGGGTCATTGTCCATTTGGAAGACCCATTTCCGCCCAAGCTTTAACTTCCTGGCTGATGTCTTGAGATGTTGCTTCAGTATTTCCACATAATCTTCTTTCCTCATGATGCCATCTATTTTGTGAAGTGCACCAGTCCCTCCTGCAGCAAAACAACCCCACAACACGATGCTGCCACCCCCGTGTTTCACAGTTGGGATGGTGTTCTTAGGCTTCCAAGCTTTTCCCTTTTTCCTCCAAACGTAACGATGGTCATTATGGACAAAAAGTTAAATTTTAGTTTCGTTAGACCACAGGACATGTTTTTTATGTTTCTTTTGGAGTAATGGCTTCTTCCTGGCAGAGTAGCCTTTCAGCCCATGTTGAGACAGTACTAGTTTCACTGTGGATATTGACACAATCTTACCAGCTTCCGCCATCATCTTCACAAGGTTTTTTGCTTTTGTTCTTGGGTTGATATGCACGTCGGACCAAAGCATGTTCATCTCTGGGACACAGAACCCGTCTCCTTCCTGAGCGGTATGATGGCTGGACATTCCCATCTTGTTTGTACTTGCATATAATTGTTTGTACAGATGAACAAGGCACCTTCAGGTATCTTGAAATTGTTTAAAGGCATAGTAATCTTAGTGTATGTAAACTTTTGGCTTTGCAGAAAGTAATAAAATGCCTTAAAACATTCTCTCTCATTATTCTGGCATTTGGCAAATAATAATAATTATGGTAATCCTAATTGACTAAAAACAAGAAAGGATTATTCTGATTTTAAGTCAGATATTGAGAAAAACATGCATATGTGTCTTTTTTTATAGTGTATGTAAACTTCTGGTTTCAACTGTATATGAAATCCTCACAGACTATATTTTATTTGCATAAGGATTCTGCTAGAGTACACATTTTAGTCTTAAATTTGACTTGTCTAAGATTGTCCATGTTTGTGGTATATGTGAGATTTGCACACCTTAATATTTTAGACATTTGGTTTTACGTGTAAACTTTGGTTTGGATATGCAGTTTAGATCCTAATGTTTGTTTTGGTGATTTTTTTTTTTATGATTCCTGTTTGTCATGATTGTCAACAGTCCATCAAGGCAACTGCAATCACCAGCTTTCAGAAAATATATAGATTTTGGATGTACTTTAAGGTTGGACTTACTTTTTGTAATCACAATATTTTATAGGTTGTTACTTTTATTTTTTCAATTTCCAGTTTAAAGCGTAGCTAACCATTCAACAATCACTAATCAGTAGTAAAGTGTGTGTACATGAAGATTAAAGGGAACCGGTCATCAACTTTATGCTGCCGTTAGTATGGGCAGCATAAAGAAGAGACAGGCGAGTTGATTTCAGCGGTCTGTCATTTAAAAGTTTAAAGTAAGTGGTTGCCGAGAACCAACATCACAATCATTGCAGACTGGGCCTGGAAAAGAGTCATGGCCACCTCAGAAGAGTCATGGTTATTCATGAATTCCTGCTCTCCCTGCCCACCTGCTGATGATTACAGGCTTCTACCTAGTTTTCTCCCTTTCTTTCTAGAAGACTTCCAATCAGCAGATGGGTGAGAGAGTGCAGGAGATTCTGAATAACCATGACTCTTCTCAAGTAGATTTGACTCTTTTCAAGGTCTGGGCTGCAATGATTATGATGCTGGTTCTCAGCAACCACTTACTTTTCGCTCATGAGTGACACACCGCTGACATCAGCATTTCTGTCACTATTTTATGCTGCCCTCAGTGAGGACTTATTACCTAGCTATTTGATAGACCGATCAAATTATGAGGTACCTGGTGATTGAGTAACAAGAAAATTTTTGAAATAATGGTAACCTTAAAATATAACTTTTAATATTATATGATATAAAATATATACCCTTATGTATTAGTGCAAAAAGTCGGCGGGGTATGTGTGTATATCTACCCCACACTTGAATGGATAATCTGTACTCCTAGGGAGGGAGAGGGGAAGGGGGGGGGAAGGGGGTGCTGGGTCTCTGCCCCTAAATCACACCCTAGTCAACGGGCCCTTCTCCAGGTCCACCGCAACCTCCTACACTATCCCTATATCGTTCCCTAAGCAGTGCTCTGACTGCCCAACTTCGTCCTGAAGGGGAGGGAAAGAGAGGGAGGGGATCCCTAGTGACAAAAAAACACACCACCCACAGTAACGCTCCCAGAGCCCTGGGACGTGACTGTGAAATGCAGCACCAGACCAGTGAAGACCTATGTCCTGCGGAAACAAACTATTCAGGTGTCACGTCCGTGAAACATCCGATACTTGTGAATTCCTGAGAAAGGAAAATGCTGAGGACAACACCAATTAGCCCGACGCGTTTCTCTGATGTGAGTAAGTTCGTCAGGGGCCTACACAAAATGATGTCAGCACCAGTGTCGTAGATTCACCCTCAGGTGGGGGCGGGTCTCTGTAAGTTTCACAATGTAATATACAGTAATTAATAACAACAACTGTTATGATACATATCAAGCTTCATAACCTCCCATTGTATGGCAGTATATCCTTTGCCGCAATTACATCTGGGGGTTTGAGCAAGAAGGGTTTACTTATCTTGTAGGAGCGACCGGTCAGTGGACCTGTTCAGTGAGGTCATAATAATGTTGATGACTGGTTCCCTTTAACTGTATTTTGGCAACTATATGATTTCTATCTGGCATTTTTTAGCAGTTCTGCTCTGTGGTTGCAGACTGTCTAGTTTGCAGTTCTCCTAAAACTGGTGGGTAGAGACTAGCTGCCATCTACTGATCACAGAAAGTAAAGGAGAATCTCCTTCCTAACCATCTCACTCACTGAGAAGCAGTCCCAGGATCACGGAGGAAATTACAGAAATTACCCATCTGTATGGGTGTGAAAAAAGGATTTTGAGATACAACATCCTATTTAGCTACAGTAGCCTCTTTGCTTGTGTGCGACTCATTCAGCGCCCCCTGCTCATTCCTCCCTCCGCTCACAATACTAGGTACTAGTATGGACATGTGTAAAATGATTCTTCTGTGGAACTTTTCTGTCCTAGACCAGTTTTAGAAATGTTTTAAAGTAAAAAGCAATTACCAAAGGGGGTGGGGGGTGGGGGGGACTGATGACATGAGAACTAGAAATTTCTCACTGATAACATATTACAAAGGTTTTTTTTTTATGGTCGCGTGTACTATAGATCTATGCAAAGTTATGTGAAAATGAGTGGCCATTTAAAACCAGATTTTTCAGGTCTGATGATTTTATAAAGATATGTGCATGTAACTAAGTTGTATTTATGAACTCTGCACATGCTGAATGTTTATTTTAAGAGGGGGGGTGCATGTGACTTTCTACTGAGTGATACATTCACTCACTAATATCAACTTTTATGTAATTTTTATGAAAAATTATTCTTTAAAGACAAAGTTACACGAAGGTGGCTTGACAATGTGATGAGTGTCTGCTTTTAGAAAATATATGTGGGGCTAGTATGATTTTTTTTATTCAGTGATTTAGGTTTTATTTGTACATGTCAAAACTGTGAAAATTGTCCTGACTACCAGAGGTACAAAATGTCCAAATACCCCTGCTAGCGAGAGGCTTAAAAACAGTTGACAGCCCATGTATATATGCCCTATTAGGGCGTATAAACATTATATATAGGGTTAGTGTATCATATGAACAGGCAATCATTTGAATGGCCACTATATAATTCTACATTTCCCCTGTAGCACACGTTGTGCGGGAAAATGTCTGACCACACACACTATGCGTTAGAGAAGTCCAATCCATGAAGGCGTTTATTTCAAAAGGGGTTGTCTTCATGAGACAATTCATAGTTGTTTGGGGGGAGATATAGGTTGCTAAACATAGATATACATGTTCATATGAGCTTTCTCAGAATTTTCAACAAATTAAAAAATCTGTGGGGTTAAAATTGAAGTGTACAAAAATATGCCATCCATGTGCGGTCGTTTTTTGCAGACATACAACGAAATGGGCCCCTGTGCTGTCAGCAAAAAATGCGGATAGGACACATGTGCTTGAAGCCTAAGTTACACATATTTAGTATGGCATTATTATTATTATTATTATTATTATTAATGATTGTATGATAGTAATAACAGCAATATCTGTATTGGTTTTACAGAAGTATTCAGTTGCAAATTATGTTAATTAAATGTTACATCCTAATGATGATGGTAAAAATACAATAGACTTCCACCTATCAGGGAGCCTGGTGACATCACCAACAAAAATGGGTGGTGTATAGCACCGTTCTAGGTGGTTTTAGAGGCGGATACTAGTGATACCTGCCTCTAAAACCACCCAGAACAGCTTTATACACTGCCCATTTGCTCACTGCTAGGCAGAAGTCTCCACTTAGCATACTGATGTGAAGTGGTACATCACTGGGTCAGAACAAACAGACCTTGCCCTGCACGATGCAGTGCAAGGCAAGGGGAGCATCGGAGCAAGGAAATGTTCCGATGCTCCACTTGTGCATGGCAAAGGAGTGAAGGAAGCTTATTATTCAGCCCTGAACCTGGACAACCCATTTAAGCATCAGATGAAAGTCATCAGTCATGAAAGTAGCAATTTATGCAGACACACAGAGATGCTGCTCCAGTGCTGGATTCACAGCTATAATGTTCAGTACTGCTGTATAATATCCTCTGTGCTGCTGCCTATGATGGTGTGCTGCCTGTGCTACAGAGAGACAAGGGAGCAGGATCTCCTCTTCTCTGTGTGTTGAGATATCATTGCAGTCTAGTGTTAAGAGCCAAAGGTTCAGTCCTGAGATTGCACAGCAGGAAGGAAGGCTTCACCAGCTCAAGACTAAGGATATCTGAAACGGATTGGTAGTGTCAAGCCATGTCTTTCCATATAGAGCATTGACTATGCAATTGAATAAGTTTACCAGGAGACTACAGGTTTTTGTTTGTGATCTCCAAGCATTATTGAATACTTGGGCATTTCTTTATTAAATTTAGTTTAAATTGTGTAGTGAAAGTTCATCAGTTGGTCATCCTATTTATTTTCCCCCCTTATGTGAAGTGACTGAATCCATCTTTCAAGGCTTCAAACTTTCCATGTAGATGATTAGCATGACAAAACTGTCCCTTTTCTCATGTGAACTCAGTCTTGTCCTGTCTGGCAGAATGAAAGAAATGGAGCAGAGGCTCTTTAGAATTTTCAACCTTGTGGTAACTATGTTGTTTCCAGGTTATCACAAAGAATTTTGGATGTCTTGTAGACTAATATTTCAGAGAAAGCCATGCTACCAGGTCACAGAAACATAGGGAACATTGTTGTAAATGCGAAAGCTTAGCATAATTAATTAGCTTAACAGATTTAATTTACAGGGTGCAGTGAAAGAGTCTGTCTCATAGTGATTCTGAGATACATCATGTAGAAAAAATAAATAAAAACGGCATCGCTAATACATACGACATCACTAATACATGAAAACTAATGTTAATCCAAAATATAAATGGATCTGGGTCTGGGAAACTGTGAGTTAACAATTCTATTGTTATCACATTGATAAGCCTAAATGTGTAAATGAGGTTGGCTGTTATGGAACAATAGCGTCTGCAATACAGTTAGTTACTTTCCACAGGCATCATCTGTTCCCTGCTCCTGATCTCCTTCACTCTTGGACAACCTTTTTAAAAGGAATCTGTTACTATTTTTTTGCTGCCATATCCAAGGGCAGCATAAACAAGTGACGGATACCCTTAGCAAAATGTTGGACCAAGGTCTTTAACTTTCTAAAGGGGTTGTCCACAACTGACTTGTTTTTTAGCTCCTTGTGAGGAATATGGATTATTATTTACGGTCAGCCATGTTCCCACACCAACCATCTGCTGAAAGGTAGCACAGGGAGTGAGCACCACAGGGGGGGCCCTGCTTCAAAGCCCAGCCAACTGGCAGATAACTTCTTGCAGGCCACTTTTTTTTTTTACAATTTCTCACCTCCATTCAGCCAGCCAGGAACCCAGCTAATGGAACAGGAAAAACCTCTCTGCAGGGGTCTAGGCCATTCCCCAGTTCAATCAAAATTTATCAGACATAAGGAATTATGAATCGCCTGGCCATCACAGGCACAAACCGGATACATATTTCTGTCCCTGTGGCAACGATGAACAGGCCCCTGGTCATAGTTTGGTGGTGGGATGCCAGGGAAGGGAGATATACATATCTCCCCACAGAAACTAAATAACGGTACCATGCTTGGACTCTACTGGTAGCTGGAACCCAGGCGGATCCATTGGTCCCAGAACCACCTCCCTGTGACATTCTGGTCTGGAGCCATGAGCCATAATCGGTTTTGTGGCTCATGTGCTGCCAGCCCAGCAGAGGGAGGGGGGGTGGATCACCTCCCAGAGGCCGGGAGGGGCCGGCTACAGGCTAAAAGGCTTGTGCCAGCAAGCGGGCGTGTCTTTACTCTGAAGGAGGGTCACATTGTGCCATGTGTTTAGAGGAACCTGCAACCTGCTGACATCACTGCTTCCCATGTGACTACAGAAAAGGACTCATCACAACCCAAAAGGACTCCATCTGGTAAACTGACTTTTGCTCTGTTTAACCCGGTTTGTACCATACCACCTGTATTTGTAACCTCAGACCACTGTATATATTGTTTGTGTGTATAGTGTTATTTCTAGTGAGCCCTTAAGGCGATTAAATATATAATTTAATCGTGTGCTGTCTTGTATCTCGATCACGAATCCCCACGTCCGTGTTTTGGCCTCGTTATACGCTACTGCTGTTTGGTTTCTTACCCTATATAATCCCGTTAGCGGACCGGGCTTATATCAAACAAGAAACTGGTGGCAGTCTTCCCGGGCTGAGAACACGCTGTTTCACTGGGGCAGTGAAAAGGCTCTCTTAGCTTGTTGCCTCTCTGTGCCTGTGTGGACAGGAGGAGTCTGTGAACACTGTACCAATACTGACCTTACCCGCTCCTCCAGAAGGGCGTAACGTCACACCTTGGTAACCCATGACCATACCGTATCTCATGAGATCGACGTAGTTGACGTCCAACGTCAGTCGGGGTACGGTATTCGTCACACTCCTCAAAGGGGTAGTCTCACCTCGTTATTTACAGGCTCCCTCGCGGCTCTCCAGGCCTCGGTTCCCTGCTTGCTTGGGGTGGAGCTAAAGGCACAGCGAGCAGGGCAGAGAGGATGCAGCCCTGCCCCTTGCTTGTGCATGCACCCTCCCTGTAGCTCCCTGTAGATCCTACAAGCTTGTAGTAAAGCTCAGATGAGGTGGCTGGGCCAGGAGTGACTGCGCATGCACAATAATATGTGCACGTTCATTCCCGTGAAACCCAGCCACCAGAGCAGCCAGCCGATAGGGATTCTTTGCACCTGCTCGGCCACGGCTCATAACATAACAGCAGTGTCCGTAAGCCCTGGGAAATGAGCATGAAATTAGCAGCAGTATTAGGAGGAATAAAAGGTTGCAGAGGCAAATTGGAAAATTGTTCTACATTACAGAAATGATCCTCGGACTACAAGGAACTGATTAAATGGCGATTATTGAGGTGAGAACAACCCCTTGAAGGAACAAGCCTTCTTTGGCCTTAGGGACTAAGTCCCATTTTTCAAATTTGAAATGTGTCACTTCATTTATTAATAGCTTTGGAATGCTTGTACTTATCCAAGCAATTCTGAGAATGTTCTCGTGACAATATTAATTAAGGAATTATTATAGGGGTTCATTGAGCATTTTGACCCCCATAGGTATTTTATAGAATTTATTAGAATTGGGGCATGAAAAATAAATAAATGACATGTTAATAATAATAATATGCAGTCTTAGCGTAATATTTTTCAATTTTACAAGGGTTAATAGGAGGGGGGGAAAAAAATAAGCAGATTTGTTACACCATTTTTTCCAAGTATGGCAATACCCCATATGTGGTTGTATCCCGCTGTATGTGCACACATCAAGGCTCAGAAGCGAAGGAGAAGCATTTAGCTTTTGAAATCCAGATTTTACGTAAATTGGTTTGGGCACCATGTCAAACGTGCACCCCTGAGATACCAGCACAATGAAAAACTCCAAGAAATAACCCCATTCATGAAACTGTACCCAGGGGCTGTAGTTAGGGGTGTAGTGATGGATTTAATCCCAAAAGGTTTTTCATAGACTTTATTAACATTGGACCGTGAAAATAAAAAAAATTAAAATTTGTACATTGCTTTAGCCCCAAATTTTTTATTTTTGCAAGGGTTAAAAAGAAAAATAGAAAATAAATCACCAAATAATTTGATACGTAATTTCTCACGAGTACAGAAATACCTCATATGCCA
Source organism: Bufo bufo (assembly GCF_905171765.1). NCBI lineage: Eukaryota > Metazoa > Chordata > Amphibia > Anura > Bufonidae > Bufo > Bufo bufo. The sequence goes on along the minus strand of NC_053392.1, from coordinate 270,341,042 downwards.
TATGTGGTCTTAAACTGCTGTTTGAGGACACGGCGCACTCAGAAGGGAAGGAGCGGTATTTGGAATTTCAAAGAATTTGTTTTGGGGACATGCTCTAGTTTTTATTGGTAACATTTTTGGGGTACATAGAGTGGATGTAATTATGGCAGTTCCAGATTTATATGTCTTTTTTCGTGGTTTACTACTTTTGCATCATAAAATCACTTTTATTTTTTAAATCCGTTATATTTTGGATCACTATCATAACATTTGTATTTGTCAACTTTGCTGTTTGAGGGTTTGTTTTTAGAGGGATGGGCTGTGGTTTTTATTGGCACAATTTAGGGGTACATATGACTTTTTTATTTCTTTTTATTTCATTTTTTGGGAGGTTAGATAAATAAAATTTGCAATTATGTTGGTGCTTTTCTTTTTTATGCGGTTTACCATGCAGTATATACAATATGATAACTTTATTCTGCAGTACCAAGTTTAGGCTCATGCACACGGCCGTACGTATTTTGCAGTCCGCACAAAAAGGATCTGCAAAAAAATACGGATGACGTCCGTGTGCATTCAGTATTTTACGGAACAGCTGGCTCCTAATAGAACAGTACTATCCTTGTCCGTAATGCGGACAATAATAGGATATGTTCTATTTTTTTGCAGAAATGACATACGGCAATGGAATGCACACAGAGTCATTTTGTTTTTTTGCAGCCCCATTAAAGTGAATGGTTCCGCATATGGGCCACAAAAAAACAGGACACGGAAAGGAAATACTTTCATGTGCATGAGCCCTTATATTGTTTTTATTTTTTATTTTTTTATAAAATCCCCCCCCAAAAAAAAAAAAAGGATTTTTAAGGGCTTTGCCATATCTAAAGTTTTTTTTCATGTCATCATGCATCGCTCCACACAATCTGGATACAGGAAGATAAGGTCATAGCGTGATGTTTATATTGGAAGACTGTGGGTTGACATGGAGTGTCATGTCTTCTCTGTAAGGCTGCTTGGCCATTTTCAGACCTATTGCAGTCAGCCAATCAGATCTTTGGAAAATGAAAGGAGAAATCTGATTGGTTGTGATGGGCAAGTTTTCCTTTACGACAGTTTGATAAACCTACCCTATAATCTTTTTAATTCATTCATTCATTACTATGTAATATAAATAATTATATAATACCAGTTACAAAAAAAATTAAAAAGTGCTATTTTCCATAGATTTAGATCTGGGAATTCTGAAATCAGAGACCATGCACAATCCAAATGGAGGTTTCTATAAGGAATAAAGAGGTTACCATTGCACTTGTTGTCTCCTTCAGCAGAATAGATTGGCAGAACTCTGAACCAAGGGCTCCCGAGCACTAGTTTTCAGAATTAGCATTTTAGAGTGTATGAAGGCCAGCCATTCATTACTGCTCGTCAGCGTAGGAGCTATTAAGCAATGAGTTTAAAGGCTCCAAAGAACTGACCTTGTTTGACACCAGGCTAAATTATTCCACATTATGGATGGATATTGTCAGTTAATCCTCCTTATTCTTTCATTTCTGGGAGTAGCTCGTCTTTTGGGCTTTTAAACGTTCTTTTTTGATCTGTCCTAAGACAATGTCACTTGAATAATACCGTAAATGGTTCTGTGATAATTATGAACAGAGGTATGATATTTATGTTCAGGACACTGATAAAAAGCTTAACGTTGCTTTGCTGGCCATTGAATGGAACTAGGAAGCATGTCTCACAATGTAGTGGGCATCCGGGAATAAATTCATTTTAGTGGATATTAATCTCCTACATTGTCTATGCTAGTTTCACTGTTCGTAAAATGAAATAAATTGTGCAATCTTCAGTCGGTTATTGTCAGGTTTTTTGGTAGCGTCCCCTAGGTTCTTTACTGTTAACCCATAGGCCTCATGATATGGCCATTTACATGCCACAACCGTTTCCTGGCAACACAGTACAAAATCACATTGTATGCCTGGAGGAAAAGCATTATTGACGGGCCAGAGCTTATAAATATGCATTACCATGAGGCTGGTAAGCCAGAGATCTGTTTGGTAGTCGTGCTACAGTGTGTCTGCTGTACTCGTACACAATGATAATGTTGGTTACCGTATGTCTGTATTTAAATATCATACACAGATATTGTAGCTGCTGATAAACCGTATGTGCCATTTATGTGCAAGGTTTATATTTCCAACAAATGCCCCTAATTGGACGTTTGCCTCCCTTGTAAATTGAGTTTAGACTGTAATGTGATGCTAAAAGCATCAATATTAGCGTCTGAATTTAGATTATTGATTAAATAGCTGGAATGGTCTGAAAATTCTCTGAAATGTATCTTTACATGACTCTAGAACATGGATAAGCATCACAGTGAACAGTGGTCACAAAGGGCATCGCAGACCAGTTTTTATGTGGTATTATTATTAGGCTTCTTGCACACGACCATATTTTTCATCTGTATGTTATTTGCATGGTCTGCGGTTGGGACCCTGGTCCATTTTTTTCTGTGGGGCCATGCACACATCCATATTTTTACAGATCTAAATTGTAAAACATGTTCTATTATTGTCCATATTGCAGACAGGAATAGCCCTTACTATTTGTGGGAACAAGAAAAATAAGTGGATATAATATCCGTATTTAGCGGATCCGTTTTGTATGGACAGAAATGTGGACACACTGGTATGCATGTGTCCTGATTGTGAGCGAGTGCTTGTGCAATGAGGAAGTGGAGGAAATGTTTAATTAAAAAAAAGTTGCATCTCACTCACTTTACCTGCTTTCTATGTCGAAAAAGTGGCGCAGGAGCTTCATAAATATAGTTTTCTGAACACCATGTTGTTTAATGTATTACAGACATCTGGCATAAATATGTTACTAAATCTCTATACAGCTGTAAATTCTCCTGATTGCCTTCATATACCACATGATAAAACTGACTGACTGCAGCCACCACTAGAGGGAGCTCAGCACATAGGTATTTATACAGTTACTTATAAAAGCTGTAAAAATCTCTATGCACTGAGCAACTGCTGGAAAATGCCTAGCATTTATTTCAGGAACAGAAGACGTTTGGCGGAGGGTCTTCCTTCCTGCCTCGGCCCTTAGCAGTCATGTGGTTTGCCTCTATGATAGACATGCTACTGCCTACATCACTGTTGGTACTCTGCTTAGAGGCTGTGGAGATATCTCTCTACACCATTTATCTTTATAAATACCCTTCTGTTGGTGCTACCAACTACCATTGCCATTTACACTATAGCATATGGTTTACCAGGACATAAGCCTGCATTCTATAGTAGCACCATCACTTTTTTTTTAATTATTGCCTTGTTCTAGATAAGTGTCCTTTTTGCATGCTTTATTGTGTCTGTGTCAGCCTTTGACTGGAAGGTAATAATACTGCTTGTAGTGCTGTTTTTCACAGACACCATGGTGGAACTTCAGTAGACCTCTTTGTAGGTCTTAGTATTTGTCAAGGGCCATTAGTATCCATCATACAACAAATCTGTCAGAGCTTCTTGGCTTCTGTTATAAATGAAAAACCACAAGGCAGATGTGAACAGAGGGTCAGATTTATTAATATTGACTTAAATTTAGACAGCTTAACTGAATGCACCAAATTTTTCACAGTGGCTTATTCTGTATGATAAATTTGGTGCTTCTTTCAACACGTTTTCCAACTTCTTTGTTGGCTTACTTTAGACCATTTTTGTATCTTAACTTTGCCACAATGAGGCACACTTTAAGCCACACTCCTAATTCCTATATAGTGAGCCGATTGAGGTGCAAACGATGTACACTCGTTTTTTTGGTGCAAAATTTACATTTCCCCCAGAGTCTTGACAAGAAAAGTTTGTATTCTTTTTCTTGGTACCCAGCTGTATCCATCTGACATTTCCACTGTGGTATGGAAGGAGCTTGATCTCTAGTTTATGATCCATTACTAAACTGAGAAGCAGTGAAGCACAGTGAAGAGTTTATATTAGTCCTCTTAATACAGTTAAAGTTGTCATCCCATGAATAAATGTAAAAAATGAAAATCAGACATCATATAGTATGTGACAATCTCTTTCCAGCAAAGCTAGAACCAGCCCCGTACCTCACATGGATCCAGAGATCTCCGCATTCATTGCTCTGCTAGATTTATATCAAGGTGGCAGCTCAGGGGCGTGTCTCAGCTCTCCCTGTCATAGCTCAGGACGCAGTGGAAAGATGAAACTGAGCATGTGCGGCCTTCTTAACGAGCCGGTCAAAGAAGTAAGAAATTAAGTGGCACTATACTGATACATTTTATTGAATAAATCAGTGGCCATAAAAAAAAGGTTTTATTAATTGCAATTACAGAAGTATTCAGATCCAGGTGCTGGTTTGAAAACTGTAGAATATTTTTTGTGGGACAACCCCTTTAATACAGAAGACATAAAATGACTGTAGCCTTATATACATGTGTGGGTGGCCTCAAAATCTTGACACATCCTGGATAGTTAGTCAGTTATACATGTTGATATTCAGAATGATTTAATTGTCTGAAAACATATTTTCATATTTTTAGGATTAGTTTTTGCTGGCACTCAAAGAATCTGTTCACCCTTATGTTTTTCTTCTAAAAATAAGCAAAAGCAAAAAACACTGCTTTAACTGTTATCCTTATTCACGTTTTTTTATTTTGGTTAAAAGGGAATGTTTCATGAAGTCCACTTTTATTTCATTCTGAAGCAGGACTATTTTAGCGGATGCTGCGTTTGTCTTCCTAACCTCTGGCGGTCAGCTATCAGTGCAGCAACCATACATTTGACCTTCAGCAGCCACTGCCACTAAAATTTAGCAATTCTTGTTAGGCATTCAAATGATAGGTCTGCAAGACTGTGGCAAACCTTACAAAGCAGCTCACCAGTCCCCAATAAGGGGAAGTCCTTCTTAGACCTCCATGTGCCTTATAGGACTCATGGACAAGGGGTTATTCCTTGTTAATCAACCCCTGTAAGAGAAAGGGATTGAGAACAAATGTCTTTAGAACTGAACCTTATACACTGCTCTCCTGTATCTTGTAGAAAGTAAAAAAAAATAGAGACAAACACAGCTGTAGGATATATTAGTACATCCATTTGATGATGTTCCTGTAAATTGATAACTTACAGTTAACCTTACATTGAAGGTTACAGAAATCCATAATGTGTCCTTATTTACTAATTGCTTAAGCATTTTAGACCCGTAAATAGATGATAATGGTATTAGAGAGGCTTACCGACTTCATGTTTTGTGGGGGATGATGTAAATCTGAATGTTCCTATGTGCTTAAGTTGGCCTTGTGAAGTACTTTTTTCTTTTTGCATGTGTTCACATACTGGTGCTAAGAGGAGCCAAACCATGGCCCAGGATTGCCATGGTTTGACAATTAAAGGGACTCTACGAGCATTTACAAAAAGATACCGTTGGTAGGAAGAGACTAATATTGGCTACAGGCTCATTCTTCCTAACGTAGCTTCAAATTTGTACAGGGCCTATTTAAAGTCAAGTTTTTAAAATAAAATAGTTTAAAGTTTAAAGGGATTATTTCCTTAATTTGAGTTTAGTGGGGACCACCTTATATGATTTTTGTATGCCGTAATAGGTTTTATGACGTTGTAGAATGCGGTTCTCTGCTGTGATAGACCTGGCCCATCCGTGATTACCATGTTTTTACATTCAATGAATGGGAAAATATTGCCACCGCCAGTTTATTTTTTTAAAAGAAGTCTTGAGGAGACCCTCACACAGAGGTTTTATGGCAGTTTTTTTCTCCTTGTAGTTTTTATAGACAAAGCCAGAAAAGGGTTAAAAAAAAAAATGGGCAATAGGAAGAAATTTTACTCCTCCCTGCTGTATTCATTTCTGGCTTTCACAAAAAACAAACAAAAAAATAAATAAAACTGTATACAAAACCATGGCAGTGTTTTGTTTTTTTCTTTCATAAAATTAAGCCATCCTAAAATCATATATCTAGTTCTAAATACTCTACTGATGGTTATTAAAGGGGTTATCCAATTTCTCAACCCCCCACATGTCCAGGCCCCTTACAGGTAATATACTTACCCTGCTCCCAGCGCCGCTCCTGGTCCCCGCACCGCCGCTGCTGCTTCGCTCTGTACCCGGATGAAAACATCCGGTGTTTGGGGGAGCAGTCAATGGCAGGTGGGGACGGGAACGATGGCTGCTCCCCCCGACACCAGATGTTTTCATCCGTGTACAGGGAGAAGCAACGGTGTGGGGACCAGGAGCAGTGCGGGGAGTAGGGTAAGTATATTACCAGTGAGGCGCCTGGCACATGTGGTGGGTTTTTGAGAAATTGGATAACCCCTTTAATCACATAAAATGAAAACCCTACAGATGCTGAGGGACAAAATGTGTTCCATTTGAGGTCTGTTGGTCTCTAAATCTCTGAGGAGTTCCTATAAGGCTGGGTTCAGACCTGAGCGTATTTGATATGCGCGTTTTTATGCGCGTTTTTTGCAATTGTAAACGCGCGTTTGACGCGCGTTTGTGTGATTGACTGCAGTGTCCTATGGCCACAAACGCGTGTCAAAACGCCCCAAAGAAGCTCAAGAACTTGTTTGAGCGTAGGGCGTTTTTCAGCGCGTTCAAACGCGCTGTAAAACGCTCAAGTGAGAACCAGGGCCATAGGGAAGCATTGGTTTTCATGTGTTGAGCGTTTTACAGCGCGTTTGAACGCGCTGTAAAACGCTCAAGTGTGAACCCAGCCTAAGGACTTGTGAACCAAAGCTCAAGAACTCATTTTTAGCGATAACATGTTAGTATTCAAATTCATTAGCCTGCTGGAGAAAAAATGTAGTGTCAGATATAAAAGATGTATGGGTATTTGTGGCCTCATGATCTAGGTTCACTGATCGAGAGTTATCATGCTTCAGAACTGGATTTTAGAACTGGAACTCGTAACTTCTGCTTTCAGTTTCCACTCTTCATAGGAAATAACAATATGAGTACTGTAAAATATCTGGGAAATTTTCTGGAAAAAGTATGACGAAGGGTATTTACTCACTAACTATTTGCTGCAGAAATGTTTGAAAATGTGTTCATACATAAATAGGTTGTTTCTGTAGTCTATTCAGAATAGACTGTCGCCGAAAAGTCTTCAAATGGTGTGATATGCGTGTGAATTATGGCGGACGGTAAATAGAACACTCATTTGATGGTTAGTTACTTAAGCCTTCCATTTTACGTTCAAATTACTGACTCAAAATTGTTGCCTATTTAAGGCTACTTTCACACTAGCGTTTTTTGCGGATCCGTCATGGATCTGCAAAAACGCTTCCATTACAATAATACAACCACATGCATCCTTCATGAACGGATCCGGTTGTATTATGTCTTCTATAGCCATGATGGATCCGTCTTGGACACCAGTGGGGGACGGATCAGTTTTCTATTGTGCCAGATGGTGTCAGAGAAAACGGATCCGTCCCCATTTACTTACATTGTGTGCCAAGACGGAGCCGTTTGGCTCCGCTTCGTCAGGTGGACAGCAAAACGCTGCAGCCTAAGAGCATCCCACTCTGAACCTGAAAGCTGGTCCTTCAGGATGATCAATATTCCTGCATAGAATGGCTTTCACAATAAAGGGCCGTTTGAGAAGTGCCTGAACCTACAGAGCTGAAACAAAGGTCGCAAATGCATTTCCTATCCAGCAATCTAGTGTCAGGAAGTCAAAAAAAAGATGACCACCTTGTTGCCTTCATGTCAGTTCTGTAGGCAACCAGCATTCTAAATATCAGTTTTACTTCTGTCATGTAAACGGACTGGCCATTATGCAATATACCGGCATATGTTTTGTTAGCATTAGGTAAAGTTACCCTTTCAGTAGGACACCAACTCTCAGGGCTTTCTTTATTTGACTAGTTTGCAGAGATGAAGATCTCGAATTATGGCTCACCTAAATATTGTGACATTGCAGAGGCTATAAATGATTCATGACGAGAGAAGAACAGTAAGAGGCTTTGATGTTTGCTCACCCAGCCTGCTTTCCTTTGCATTTACAGGAACTCAGATCAATGTTTCAGATTCTGATGCATTTCCTGCATTACGGAGAAGTTTATGTTCCATAGGTCCATGTGATGCCGACAGAACACGTCACTAAATGACAAGATTCACCTCCATTTGCATTAGATAAAAAAGGAAATATATACAGTATTCAAAATTGTGAAGCCTTGTATTAACTGTAGTTTGTGATAAAAACACGGATTTACTACAGATTAGGCTAATTTTTCATGCAGAAAAATCAGGTACTGAATTTGAAACCAGATTTTCGGCAGAAATCCGAGGCTGAGCCTTGCATTTATGGCTGCAGATCTGCACGCTGATTAGTCACATTCAGTGGGGCTAATCCTCGTGTGGTGTTCCACTAGGCTTCTGTGAGAAAACCATCTAATTCTAATGTCAGTTCTTTACTCTGGGACACAGATTAAAAGTCTGCATATGGAAACATACATTTCTTTTAAACTATGGCAAAGATTCTCATTAAGACAGAATACACATAGGTTTCATGTTGAATACAGAATATGCATATTCACTGTAGTTACCAAGGAAAATCCGCTGTGTGAACTTGCCTTAAAGGGGTTGGCCACTATATCAGTACTTTACACAACATTGTTGGAGGCAGAGTAAAAAAGAGATTCCAAATATACTTTAATTTAAAAAAATCTGTCTAGTAATCTTTTTATAGTAAGCCACGCCCCGAGCCAGTTCGTCCATGGCTGCACGCGACATGGAGAAAGCTTGTCCATGCCTTTATTGTAACTGCACATGCGCTGCTTTTCCTAATCTGCCTAAGAGCAGCACATGCCCAGTCTGCCCCCCGGCGATTACTCCGACTAGTCTGTACAGACTAGCCAATCACATGATTCTAATGCCGGCTGAAAGGTTCTAATCCCCACAGTCCGTGACTGTAGGGATCAGAACCTTCTAAAATGTGTGTATATGTAATATCCCCCCCCTCCCCCCGTGGGCTCCAGCCCCCATTGTGCCCCCCTAATATCAGGATGGCCGGCAGAAGCACTGCTGATCCCCCTTCCGCCCCCACTCCCGGCTCGATCAGTTTCAGGATGGCCAAGTGGTTTTCAGAGTGTCAGCTATAATATACAGCTCACACTCTGCTTGAAACTGCCATTGGTGTTGGCACCAATGTCGGCCGTTTAACCCCTTCCATGCTGCGGTCCATAGGGAGCGCTGTATGGAAGGGGTTAAGAGATGGAGGGAGCTCCCTCCCTCTTCCATCGGTCTGCTGCTGTGGCAGCGGCCCGATATTTGATGGGTTAACAGAGGGAGGGCGCTCCCTCCCCCATCAGGGGCTGCGCTGCTGTGGCAGTGTCCCGATGGTTACCATGGCAACCGGACGCCTTCACAGGCACCCGGCTTGCCTTGGTATAGCGGATCAGGCTCCAGCTATGGCTCAGAATATGGAGACACTAAAACATCATTTTTTTTTGTTGAAAAAAGCTGTTATTGTGTAAAACTTACATAAGTAAAAAAAAAGTATACATATTTGGTATCGCCGCGTTCGTATCGACCGGCTCTATAAAAATATCACATGACCTAACCTCTCAAATGAACACCGTAAAAAATAAACTGTGCTAAATAATTTTTTGTCACCTTACATCACAAAAAGTGTTATAGCAAGCGATCAAAAAGTCATATGCACCCCAAAATAGTGCCAAACAGTCATCTCATCCTGCAAAAAATGAGACCCTACCTAAGATAATTGCCCATAAACTGAAAAAAACTATGGCTCTCAGAATATGGAGACACTAAAACATGATTTTTTTTGCTTCAAAAATGAAATCATTGTGTAAAACTTACATAAATAAAAAAAAAAGTATACATATTAGGTATCGCCGCATCCGTGACAACCTGGTCTATAAAAAGATCACATGATCTAACCTGTCAGATGAATGTTCTAAATAACAAAAAATAAAAACGGTGCCAAAACAGCTATTTCTTGTTATCTTGCTGTCACGGCTGAGGATGGGGGAAATCCTCAGCCGTGTGACGAAGGATGATGGTCGCTGCTTGACCAGGACAAACAGGACTAGGGAGCAGGTCATCTCCTACAGCGTCCCTAACCTGACCCTAACTCCTACCTGCATGGGCCGACCTTGAAGGTAGGAGGACCCATGCGCAGGAACCTCGGATCCCTACTCGCCCTCCGCCGGTCCCTAGGCTAGGAGTCAGAGTAAGACATCCTGTTCCTTCTGGATCCAGAGGAACAGGAGTCTAACTGGCCAAGCTGCAAGCAAGGGGAAACAAATGCAACCTATGGCAATGGCAGGTACTTGTCACAAACATAGCAGAGACCTACCACAGACAATCAAGCCTGGAACCCATGTGGATGTACTGCCCACAGACAGCAGGACTCAGCACACAAACACATAACACACGGGAACCCAGGACCACAGGTGAAATAAAGAAACATAAAACCAAACACATCCTCCAGACACCAAAGGACATATATTTAGCTTATGACCAGAAGGTTGGCCCCCACTGGCAGTTGGTAAGTAACCAGGAGGATGTCTACAGCCAGCATGGCTGAAACACCCTCTCTGGCTACTGCCTACAACTGAGGCTATATAGGGCCAAGAGGCCACACCCAACAATCAGACACACCCCGTGACTCTCACACACTGAAAGGGAGTTAACCCTTCCAAAACCACAGAAGAGAAAACATAACTTAAAGGGGAAGTGTCCAAACAACAAACACACTGTGGCTGTTGCCGCAGGCAACGACATGGGTGGCAAGCGTGTCCTGGGAGTCAGCCCGAAGGCTGGGACACTGCCACCACATGTACATCATACCACCAAACGTTGCCACGGACAGCCACAGTACAGGGAAAATGTCAGTGCACACCAAACATAAACAAAGTGCACACAGACATACAAAAGTGCTTACAAACGCGCACACAACTCCGAGGGAACCGCACACATAGCTGTTGTCCGCGGCAACCGCACTTGAGGCTAACAACCTTATGCCTCAAGCTGCGTTTGACACTACAACCCAAAACCGCGGGCAACAGTATGCGGCTCCCAAGGAGTCACGGCCAAAACCGTGGCCGTGACACTTGCCTCACAAAAAGTGTAATATAGATGTAATGACCGGCGTCACGCACAGGGAGGGAAAAGGGAAAGCCCTGCCCAAGGGAGAGGGAAAGGTGGTGACCCCTAACTCACCTTGCGGCTGGCACCTGACTGCCCTGACGTCCCTAGACGGGTTCCTCACCCGTGCGGCGATCACGTGCCTAAACCCTGGCTTTCCCTAAAATGAGCCCTAGATAGTGAACGGGCCGGTGGGATCGCTAGTCCGCACCACTGACACTTAACAGGGAAACACCAGGGAGAGGACAGACAAAACAGACAAACACATACACCCAGGTGGGCGACCACAATAGACCACAAAGGTCCAACAGGGATCCGGAGGGTAGCGTTCTGGACCAACTACCAGAGAACGCAGCAACACAGCTCCAGAGGGTCAGAATAGATGTCCAGGCAGGAAGCTCTATATCTGGCAACAAGAGAAGTGTGAGAGGGGAATAAAAGGAGGTTTGGGAGTGCTGGACAAGGAACAGCTGAGGAGAAGGAGCTACGGATCCCTGAGTGAGCCAAAAGGGTTTGCAAAGCAAACCCAGAAAGCTACCATAAGGAAACAGCCCTATCTTACATAGAGCGTGCAGCCAACCGCTGCGACTTCCTGACCCCGGGTATAACGGAGTCAGGCGTGGTTCTTGACACCCTCGTGACAATAGAGCAACCAAAAATCATATGTACCCTAAACTAGTACCAACAATACTGCCACCCTATCCCGTAGTTTCTAAAATGGGGCCACTTTTTTGGAGTTTCTACTCTAGGGGTGCATCAGGGGGGCTTCAAATGGGACATGGTGTCAAAAAAAACAGTCCAGCAAAATCTGCCTTCCAAAAACCGTATGGCATTCCTTTCCTTCTGCGCCCTGCCGTGTGCCCGTACAGCAGTTTACGACCACATATGGGGTGTTTCTGTAAACTACAGAATCAGGGCCATAAATATTGAGTTTTGTTTGGCTGTTAACCCTTGCTTTGTTACTGGGAAAAAAGAATTAAAATGGAAAATTTGCCAAAAAATTGAAATTCTGAAATTTCATCTCCATTTGCCAATATCTCTTGTGGAACACCTAAAGGGTTAACAAAGTTTGTAAAATCTGTTTTGAATACCTTGAGGGGTGTAGTTTATAGAATGGGGTAATTTTTGGGTGGTTTCTATTATGCAAGCCTCGCAAAGTGACTTCAGACCTGAACTGGTCCCTAAAAATTGGGGTTTTTGAAAATTTCAGAAAAATTTCAAGATTTGCTTCTAAACTTCTAAGCCTTATAACATCCCCAAAAAATAAAATATCATTCCCAAAATGATCCAAACATGAAGTAGACATATGGGGAATGTAAAGTAATAACTATTTTTGAGGTATTACTATGTATTATAGAAGTAGAGAAATTGAAACTTGGAAATTTGCAATTTTTTACAAATGTTTGGTAAATTTGGTATGTTTTTATAAATTAAAATGAATTTTTTTTACTTCATTTTACCAGTGTCATGAAGTACAATATGTGATGAAAAAACAATCTCAGAATGGCCTGGATAAGTCAAAGCTTTTTAAAGTTATCAGCACTTAAAGTGACACTGGTCAGATTTGCAAAAAATGGCCAAGTCCTTAAGGTGAAATAGGGCCGAGTCCTTAAGGGGTAAAAGTGATCAAAAAAGTCATATGTACCCCAAAATAGAAACAATCAAACAGTCACCTCATCCCGAAAAAAAAAAGAGCCCTTACATGAGAATCGCCCAAAAAATAAAAATATGGCCTTCAGAAATACATTTTTTAAATGCTTTTAATTGTGTAAAGCCCAAAAAAAAAGACAAATTAGGTATAGCTGCGTCCGTAACGACTTGCTCTTTAAAAATATCACAGGCTCTTCTGCCAAAAGGTAAATGCCGTATAAAAATAAAATAAAAAAAGTGTGCCAAAACAAAACAATTTTACTGGTCTATTTGCCCAATAAAGTGTAATATTGAATGATCAAAAAATATTACCGGTATGTACCCAAAATTGTAACCAATGAAAATGTCAACTCTTCCTTCAAAAAACGAGCCCCTGCACAAGACGAAAATGCTTTATTGTGTAAAACTGAAAGAAAGAAAAAAGTAGACCTATTTGATATCATCACGTCCGTAACCACCTGCTCTATAAAAATAGCACATGATCTAACCTGTCAGATGAACACTGTAAAAAAAAAAAAAAAAACTGTGCCAGAACAGCCATTTTTGATTACCTTGTCTAACAAAAAGTGTAATATAAAGCGATCAAAAACTCATATGTACCCCAAAATAGTACCAATAAAACCATCATCTCATCCTGCAAAAAATTTGCCCCTACATAAGACAATCGCCCAAAAAATAAGAAAATGTCCTTCAGAAAAAGGATACACTAAAACATAAAATAAAAAAAATAAAAAATGCTTTAAAAAGTAGACATTAGGTATCGCTGCATTTGTAACGACCTGCTCTATAAAAATATCACATGGTCTAGCCCCTCAGGTGAATGGCATAAAACAAAATAAAAACTGTGTCAAAACAACCAATTTCTTTTGGTCACCTTGACCCATAAAGAGTAATATTGAGTGATCCAAAGATCATATGTACCCAAAAATAGTACCAATAGAAACAACTCTTCCCGCAAAAAATGACCCGTGCACACGATGATTGGCAGAAAAAAAAACGGATAAGTATAGCTTTCAGAAAATTGTGACAGAAAAATATGATTTGTTTTGTTTCGTCAGGGATGTCATGTGATCACTGCTCTGATAATGCATGTTGGGATTTTTACTTTCACTTTGAAGCTGCTCCACCCACACAGCCTCTCATCAATGGGAGCATGCTATGTTGAACACATTAGAAAAATGATATGTACAAAGTATTTCTCATGATACAAATACCTTTTTTTTTTTTTTTTTTTTTCGTATGGTGACCAATCCCTTTAAGGCTGCGTTCACTTTGTTACAGATGATCTGACAGCCTGATCTGGCATAAAAGCCAGCTGTTGGACAAACAAAAACCCATGCAGCGGTACTTGTCCATTTATGCCAGAAAGCGGCCAAATCACCACCGGATCCCATTACAGTCAATAGGGATCTAGCGGCGATCTTTTAAATCCAGCAATAACAGAGTCGTGTTCTCTGCTGGAACAGCCTGCCAGGAACGTTCACCGGAGATGTGAACGTAGCCTAAGAGTATTTCCAGTTAAAGGGGTTTTCCCGGCTTTTAATATTGATGACCTATCCTCAGTATAGATCATCAATATCAAAATCGGCGGGGATCCGACTCCCGCCAACCCCGCCAATCAGCTGTATGAAGAGAAGGCATGCGCCATGTGTGTGTGCCGTCTACTGTCTCTCTTCCTGCTTGCCATAGACGTAGCAGCAGTGAGCAGGAAGAGACAGGAGATAGCATGCACTCGTCGTGTGCGCTCTTGTCACACAGCTGATTGGCGGAGGTACAGGGTGTTGGACCCCCACCAATCTGATATTTATGACCTAGCCTGAGGATAGGTCATCAATATTAAAAGTCTGGAAAACCCATTTAATTATTTAGATTTACTTTTTTACCAATTGCATGCTGTATTTGTATAGCTCTTCATTTTTATACTACTTCCTTCACTTTAATTCTGAATGTCTGTCATGTGCATGTTCCTACTTCAGAGCCTTGCTCCATTCACTCTGAAACCTCCATCAGTCTTGAGGTTCTTTAGTTGCTTCAGTCACCCCTATTCTCTAGATTGGTGGCCATCCTAGACAAATAAGGGTCACAGGTGAGAAAACACATTCACTTTTGTTCCTGATGCCACATAGTAACTATGAACACCAACTTTAATGGGCTTCCTTGGGGTTTCCATATTTTTTACGTCAAGAATAGCTATGCATGGTGTTCTATTCTGGATCTCAAAAAAGTAGGAAACCTCAACAGACTGTAGCAGCGAAAGGTGAACAGAACCTGCTTATGAAATACCATTTTATTTTTGTTTCATGTGTTGGAGACTACCCTGCTCACAAGTTACTAGATTTTTCTATAAAGACTCCCAATGGTTTTATTTCATAAGCTATTGTAATGTAAAGTTTACTTAGTCCGGTAGCTGAGTATCAATTTGTTTTTAAACTTATAATTGATAACCACCTAAGTGCCTCTTGTCCAGGAAAATCCCATGAGGTGGTGCGGAATGTTAAACAGACGGCATGCTCATATTTAGCTTGTCTTCTCCTGCTTATAATAAAAATATTTATTTGAAGATGTACCTGCTTGCCTGAGTCACCAGACATGCCATGCTATTTGATGTTGAGCAGAAGATATCTAATGCCTGGCATATATATGTGTCTCGTCTGGTGACCTGCGGTAAAGTATAACAACTCCATATTTCAGTGACCTGTTCATGTGTTCAACATTTTATGGGGAATTTTGTTCATGTGGACAATATTGCTTATTTGGCCATGTACATCTCTAGGAGATCAACCAAATATTCTTCCCACAGTTTTTTCAGTACTACAGATACAGGCTGGTTTTGCATGCAGGGGAGTCGATGTGTGCTTTTATTTAGGATTTTTTGTGACAAAAACCAACCTGTCAAATAAACTTTGTGAAAAAAAAACTTGGTCATACCATTTTAGTCTAACGGGGTTCTCTGGGATCTTTTGTCAAAATGTGTCCTTTGTTTAACCAGGTTCATTATAGTTCAAATCTTGAAGTTGTCTTCCGGGCAGGTGGTACTTGAATACTGTGTACTTCCTTAGATGCTTTGCTTGAACACGTTTTGAACTGATATGTCCTCCCATGCAGTGTATTCTGAAATGCCCTGCATTCCACAGAGAAGATGACAAAGCGTGGAAGCAGTGGACATATAAGATGCTCCAGCTACATTAAAGGGAACCTGTCACCGGGATTTTGTGTATAGAGCTGAGGACATGGGTTGCTAAATGGCCACTAGCACATCCGCAATATAGATTCCCCATAGCTCTGTGGGCTTTTATTGTGTAAAAAATATTTTATACATATGCAAATTAACCTGAGATGAGTCTTGTCCCTGAGGAGTCAGGGACAGGACTCATCTCAGGTTAATTTGCATATGTATCAAATCGGTTTTTGTACACAATAAAAGCCCACAGAGCTATGGGGACTGGGTATTGGGGATGTGCTAGCGGCGATCTAGCAACCCATGTCCTCAGCTCTATACACAAAATCCCAGTGACAGGTTCCTTTTAAAGCTGAAACACTTCTGGAACTTACCATATATACAGGGCTTTTTTTCCTCAGAGAAAAGGTGGTGGAACTCACCCCCCTCCCCTGGCCACGCCCCTACCCACCCCTAAGACCGCCCCCTAAAACCACCCCTTTAGAGAACAGGGATGCAAGTAAAATTTGGGGGGGGGAGGGGGGGGGGGGGGCTATAAAAGTCCAGCCCAGCAAAGAAACCCCCCAGATGGGGATGGCACTGTTAATGGGGGATGGCACATTTATGGGGTGGAGGATCTGTGGATGGCATCCACAGACCCCCCCACCCCATAACAGTGCCATCCACAGACCCCCCCACCCCATAACAGTGCCATCCACAGACCCCCCCACCCCATAACAGTGCCATCCACAGACCCCCCCCCCACCCCATAACAGTGCCATCCACAGACCCCCCCCACCCCATAACAGTGCCATCCACAGACCCCCCCCCACCCCATAACAGTGCCATCCACAGACCCCCCACCACCCCATAACAGTGCCATCCACAGACCCCCCCCACCCCATAACAGTGCCATCCACAGACCCCCCCCCACCCCATAACAGTGCCATCCACAGACCCCCCCCACCCCATAACAGTGCCATCCACAGACCCCCCCCCCACCCCATAACAGTGCCATCCACAGACCCCCCCCCCCCCCCCCCCCGCCCGAATGAAGCAGGCGGCGCAGGCACAGTCAACATTTTTACTAAACCAGCCTTCAGATCAGAAACTTCTTTGAAGCCACGGTCAGGTTGTTAGTGTTTGTGCCTTCCAGTCTACATGAAGCCAGCCTCCCTTCAGCAGTGCTGTAGTATATAGTTGCAAGTCGTGGACTAAGTCATTACATTTGACCAGCATTGCTACAGCACTGCTTGAAAAATCCTTACACGTAGAAATATGAGACTCCCTTGTATAACAGAATATATAGGACAGGGCTTTCCAACAGGACGGTGTGTCTTTTTAAGGCATAACTACAGTAACACAGGTTTGTTTCGTAGCTGTAAATAAAAATCAACATGATACAGTATGTCTGTAGGAAAACTCTTGTCCATCAGGCCATATGAACATGACAGAGGAAGGCCTCTGAATTGGGACCTCCATCTGTGAGGTATGGAGCTCTCTTGCTCTGCCAGACTTGGACCATTCTTGTTTTGTATGTGAAGTAGTACTCAATGCCAATCAGCAGCGGTAAAAGTGAACATAAAGAAAGTTTAAGCCGTTGTGATCCAAGGACAGCTTATCCTTATATAAATCGTCTATGCCTGCAAGTTCTCTTAAAGAATTTCTATTAAAATTTAGCAGTGGATAATGTTTTATTCTTTTTTACAAGCCAGATGACTGCTAAACTGGAGTTATTTTTTCTTTTACAACCTTGTCTTCTGTATCTTTTCATAAAGTGGGTGGTTTCGTGAACTAGTGTTTTTCGTGCTTGGCTGTCGTCACAGTTGCAGCAGGCACAATTTAGGCTACTTTCACACTTGCGTTAGGTGCGGATCCGTCTGCTATCTGCACAGACGGATCCGCACCTATAATGCAAACGATGGTATCCGTTCAGAACGGATCCGTCTGCATTCTATGTAAAAAAAAAGTCTAAGTCTAATTGTTAGTCAGACGGATCCGTCCTGACTTTACATTGAAAGTCAGAGGGGGACAAATCCATTTGCAATTGCACCATATTGTGTCAACGTCAAACGGATCCGTCCCCATTGACTTGCATTGTAAGTCAGGACGGATCCGTTTGGCTCCGCACGGCAGCGTTTTGGTGTCCGCCTGCTGAGCGGAATGGAGGCGGAATGAAGCCAAACTGATGCATTCTGAGCGGATCCTTATTCATTCAGAATGCATTGGGGATGAACGGTTCCGTTCGGGGCCGCTTGTGAGAGCCTTCAAACGGATCTCACAAGCGGAACCCCAAACGCAAGTGTGAAAGTAGCCTTAGCGGGTCCTTGTGAGGCTCCCTGTTAATACAGTACATTCCAGTCATCTTTGCTACTAGAGGTTTTGTGTTTGATGTGCTCTTAAGTAAATGAACCCTGCTAGTAAGATCAGCTTATCAGCTCACCTGTCCTCGGGTAAACATTGAGGTGCTTGTCGAACCATAAAAGGTGCAATCGCTAAGCACTGTGTACAGTAGCTTTATTGCAGCTTTCCAGTAAATGCCAGTCCACTTACTTGGCTTGTTGACTTGTTTCTCTGCATGGATTGAATCACTGCACTTGCCAGAACTGGTGAAAAGTTATTACATTGTAAATACTGACGCAAGTCATATATTCCAGGGGATTAATCACTACTTCGAGCCCTACTTTATGTCTAATAAATATGTCACAAGTGCAGGAGACAATCAAGGTCACGGCGATCACTTCTCGTACAGTTATGTTTAGGCTCCACACACACAGTGACCGTTCGTGTCACAATCTGGTTTTAGAAGGGGTCAGCGAAAATATTCCCTGAAACAAATACAGGTGGCACAGGAAAGCTATACTGTGTAGCTTTTCATGATATATATTTAAACTATGACATTATAGCCTATGGATGGAGGATTGACCCTCAAAGGCTATAAATCGGTTTAAAGGATCCGTCTTGAAAAGCTCATGAAGCATGCATTTGAAGGTCATCAGGATAGGTCATCAATATCCGATCGGTGCAGGGCTGACTCCTGGCTTGTACAAGCGCTGCTTTCTTTTTACTGTTTACCTGCTCGTGTGAATAGACCCTAAGACATATGGTTTATACTGAGCTCAATGGGATATAACATACATTGCTGTAGCATTTTGCAGCTACCATAGTAGTTCTGAGTTCTCCTGCAGGGTCCGTTCCACTACAGAACCCTTTTTGTAAGACCATGGTCCTTGTGTAGAAGCACAGTAGTACTATATCAATATCAATTAATTTGAAAAATGGTACTATTCTTTAACTCTGAATTAAACACATTGCTGCATGAGCGTGCAGCGAGACAGTAATACATGTTGTGTCAGTGTAAGGCCTAGCGCAGTAATCTGGGATCTTGGAGAATGATGTCACCATAGCATCCATTAGGGTTACTTCATCACTCCGTGGGGATTGCTCTTTCATGTTCATCCATTATTTTGGATGGAATGATGCATCAAAGCAGAATGCAGCAGTGACTGTAGAAAGAGTATGAATGGTGAATTTGCAGATCATCCTACATGATCTTTTTGGGTAAACGTGAATCCCCATGAATTGGTCTCAAGTAATTACAACCTTATTACCATGTTGTCTGTTCGTTTACCAATATATTGCAGTAGTTAGGTTTTTTTTCTCTTCTTTATACCGTTACAGCGTATTTTGAATCACTGTACCACTTTTCCCAATAGGTCCAAACGTGTACAATTATCACATTTTCCATAATTTTTTTTCTGAGGAAAATATTGCTGATAAATGTTTCACCAATGATCCATGTTGATAAATGTTTTGCAGATTTCACTAGAGCCCAGTGCGCCACTATTAATAAATCTGTAAGGGGGTCATTTACTGAAGACTAGCCTTTCACGTGCCGGTCTTAGGCTACTTTCACACTGGCGTTTTGGCTTTCCGTTTGTGAGATCCGTTCAGGGCTCTGACAAGCGGCCCAAAACGGATCAGTTTTGCCCTAATGCATTCTGAATGGAAAAGGATCCGCTCAGAATGCATCAGTTTGCCTCCGTTCTGTCTCCATTCCGCTCGGGAGGCGGACACCAAAACGCTGCTTGCAGTGTTTTGGTGCCCGCCTGGCGATGCAGAGGCAAATGGATCCGCCCTGACTTACAATGTAAGTCAATGGGGACAGATCCGTTTTCACTGACACAATCTGGCACAATAGATAACGGATCCGTCCTCCATTGACTTTCAATGGTGTTCAAGACGGATCCGTTATGGCTATAATACAGATAATACAAACTGATCCGTTCTGAATGGATGCATGCGGTTGTATTATCTGAAAGGAAGCATTTGTGCAGATCCATGATGGATCTGCACCAAACGCGAGTGTGAAAGTAGCCTTAGTAAAAACCCTGCTGGTGGGATATCCAACCAGTGTATTAGGAGACACTTCGTAATAAATATATTGCATCATCTGCTATCTGTGCGCCAGAATAGAAATCTGCTCCAGCCAGGAGCTTATGTAGATTTCAGATGTAATGTGCGCCAGTTTTCTGGCACACATGTTGGGAAATAGGAGAGGTGTGGACGGGATGAAGACTATTTGGTAAGGTCACGAGGGTATCAGAAATAGCTAAAAAGTTCAAAATTTTGTCACAAATCAGCACTGCAAAATAATGTTTGACTTTTCCATGCTAAAAAAACTGGTGTAGACTATGGGAAATGACCCATCTCATGTTATGCTACCATGGTGTTTTATCATTGTTGTGTATAATTAGGTAGGATGGTATTCTGCATTGTGTGGTCAGTTTCCATGATGGAAGTCATTATAAAAGCTGATTAACTCACAATCATATCTGTCAGTGAATAGGGCATAGTAGTATTTCAGTTAGTTAGTGGTTAGCCAACCGCAGTGTGTTTTCCCTGGCATGCTAGGTGTTGTTGGTCGGGCAGCCATGACTGCTCTGCATCAGACAGAAGAAACATCTCTACATAGCAGTGACACCTGACACCACAACAGTAACCCGTCTGCTGGCATAGAGCGGAAAGCCCAATAAAGAGATCCTTGTGCTCGCCACTTGCATGTACTAATTGTAGATGAACTCTCTGCAGTTCATCTCAGAATAGTGGGAAAGCCACAATAGAAATATTTTCCTAAGTATAATAATTTGCTTTTTCTTTGATTTACTGTACAAATACAGTAACCGCCATACCATGTAAGTGTGTCTGTGGTTAAAGGGGTATCCTTTTATTGTTTGTGTAATTAAATGTTTTATGATTTTCTATTAATATACAATTTTTCACTTTCGCTCTTTGCTTTCAGTGAATAAAAGCCTGTCCTGGTTATGTGATGGACACACAATAAGGGCCTATTCACACAACTTTTTATTTTTTTTGGCCACATGTGCAACTGACTGCACACAGACCTATAGCAGTATGTTTGGGATATATAAAGAAAAATAAGACAGGCTACACGCACACAACAGTGAAAAAAAAAAGGCCGTTAAGAACGGACACACTGTTAGTTTTTCATGGCCATTTTGCATCAGTGTATGCATCCATTTTCTGTCCGTTCTTAATGTCCGTTTTAAATCTGTTTTTCATGTCCCGCATAGTGCCCATAATGTCCCCCATAGTTCCCCCAGCTAAAATAATGTCCCTCATGGTGTTGCTAATTTTTATATACTGCCCCCAGCTTTAATAATGCCTGTAATGTAGGCCCCCAGCTTAAATAATTTTCCCCATGGTGTAAATAATGCCCCCAGCTATTTTTTTTGTTGATTTGACAAAACAAAACACCTCACCTCACCCACTTGCTCGCGCTGCACCAGTCTCTTCTCTCTTCATTGAACAGGACCTGCTGAAGGACCTGCAATGTGCGTGATGACATCACCATGCGCTCCCACGTGGTGACGTCATCACGCATATCGCAGATCCTTCAGCAGGTCCTGGTAAATGAAGAGAGAAGAAACTGCCTCATCATGAGCAACTGGATGGGGTCAGGTAATTATTATTTTTTTAACCTCTAAATGGCCATATTGTTAAAGTGTACCCATTTTTAAAGGCCTTTAGACAGGTGCACTCACTTTAGACAAGTGTACCCATTAAAAACAGGATCAGTCTGGCTTTGAAAATGGGCAAAAATAGGACATGTCTTATTTTTAGACAGACGCTATTAACTGGACATAAAAAAAAAAAATGGCCATGTGAATAGCCCCATACACTTTCATTGGTGCAAATGTGAATCCACTGTGCCTACTAACCAGTTTGACTTGGGGCTATTCCTGAGGGTGTTATCCTGGTGGTCCCCATGTTTTTGCCCTTTAACCCCTACACAAGGATGTGGTCTTTGTTGTGGTGGAGCCACCAGGTCTCTACCTCTTTGAATAGCCTTGGGGTAGTTGGCAGCTGACCGACATGGGTCAGACACACCGCTGCATGGCACCAAAGATTAGGCAATACACATAGTCAGGAGACAGAAGGAGGTCAGGGCTGTCAGAGAACATTCAAATCTGAGAAACAGTCTAAAGGTCAGGGCAAGCAGCACAGGATCAGAGTC
Source organism: Bufo bufo (assembly GCF_905171765.1). Taxonomy (NCBI): domain Eukaryota; kingdom Metazoa; phylum Chordata; class Amphibia; order Anura; family Bufonidae; genus Bufo; species Bufo bufo. The sequence goes on along the minus strand of NC_053392.1, from coordinate 270,318,570 downwards.
TAGGAGACATACAGAAGATGATACACAGGCAGTCAAATGGTTATAGCTCTTTTACAGGGTCAAGCAGACCAGAGGACCTGGCAGGGTCTGTAGAAACCTATTGTTCAGGAAAGGACTGATGGAAGCAGCCAGGTATATATATATATATATATATATATATATATATTATATATATATATAAAAAAAAGCAGCTGATCGGCAATTGGACACAGCCATGCAGTAGCTCACACAGCAGGAGATTAACCTTGCACTGTTACAAACTGAGGTTCAAAGAATACAAGTTCTTATACACACACGACACTGGTGTCCTGACCTGTTGCCAGAGCGTTGGAACCAACAGACACAGGGTTGGTGGAGTGGCACCCGTGCCCGCCCGGGAGAGAGGGACAGCAGTGTACACAGGCCACCAACGTAACAATTTCTGTATTGGACTATAGTAGTAGGTGTTGATATTCACACCACCGTTCTGAGAAACTCAGAGCATGTGGTATCTTGCGTCATGTCTCATGGACATTGAGAAGACTGTCTTCAGCAGTCACCAGATCTGTGTCCTCCATGGACATATAGACTTCACTGCCATACAAAAATGTGGCCATGTGTGTCTCAGATGCAACATGGGCAGTTTTTAATATGGACATGTGGGTAAGCCCTCACAGTACCAGTAATCAGAGCTCTGTCTTCTAACCCGCATACCACTGTTTGTAGTGTACATTTGGTGTATGCGCTGGGAAGGGTCAGTATAAGTGGTAATACCCTTTTTTATGACATATGATTTTGAAGACCAATAACTTGGGGTCCAATGTTATTTTGCATAAAACATATGACAGTGTCAGAGTGCCCCCATAATAATCATAGCGGTTACTTTACACCTACAGTCTTAGATTTTCAAAATTTTGTTTCTGAAGTTGATGTTTTTTTTCTTTACTTCAGGAACAAATTGTTTTGCATATGTCTATTGCCGAGGGAGATCAATAAGTTAAGGTTGGAGCCTACATGACACCGTAATGTAGTGATTATGTATCAGATTGAAGAAAGCCATTCTGAACATTTCCACTAGCTGGCACTGTTGTCACAACGATATGGTGCTTCTCTCAGCACATAGGGTAAATCTAGAAGTAACATACATATGGTTTATGAAGTAGATTTTCTGGTAAAACTTATATTATTTTGTTTATTTAAATTTGGTCAGGACTCATGTTACTGTTGACAATAAACGATCATTATTATTAGCAGTATAAGGCTACTTTCACACCTGCGTTCAGGTGTCCGCTCGTGAGCGCCGTTTGAAGGGGCTCACGAGCGGCCCTGAACGCAGCCGTCCGGCCCTAATGCATTCTCAGTGGAGGCGGATCCACTGAGAATGCATCCGCCTGCCAGCGCTCAGCCTCCGCTCAGTGAGCGGACACCTGAACGCTGCTTGCAGCGTTCGGGTGTCCGCCTCGCCGTGCGGAGGCGAGCGGATCCGTCCAGACTTATAATGGAAGTCAATGGGGACGGATCCACTTGAAGATGACACTATATGGCTCAATCTTCAAGCGGGTCCGTTCCCCATTGACTTTCAATGTAAAGTCTGGACAGATCCGCTCAGGCTACTTTCAGACTTAGAAAATTTTCTAAGTAATAATGCAGACGGATCCGTTCTGAACGGATGCAAACGTCTGCATTATAGGAGCGGATCCGTCTGATGAAACATCAGACGGACCCGCTCCGAACGCTAGTGTGAAAGTAGCCTAAACAATATTGGGATCATTGAGATGCAGTATGTGCGGGGCCACCGTGAAACATTCCCTTAGTTTCCCGGTCATAGAAGTAGGTTGGGAAATCAGTAGAGTTCATTTTGCCCAGTTGTTGGGTGTTGTGTACTCTGTTTCATATGTGGATATGTCCATGGTTAGCAGTAGATACACTGCCCGTCCAAAAAAAAAGTCACCACCAAAAATATTTTGTTGGACCGCCTTTAGCTTTGATTACGGCACACATTTGCTGTGGCATTGTTTCGATAATCTTCTGCAATGTCACAAGATTTATTTCCATCCGGTGTTGCATTCATTTTTCACCAAGATCTGGCATTGATGATGGTAGAGTCTGACTGCTGCGCAAAGCCTACTCCAGCACATCCCAAAGATTCTCAATGGGGTTAAGGTCTGGACACTGTGGTGGCCAATCCATGTGTGAAAATGATGTCTCATGCTCACTGAACCACTCTTTTTACAATTTGAGCCCGATGAATCCTGGCATTATCATCTTGGAATATGCCCGTGCCATCAGGGAAGAAAAAAATCCATTGATGGAATAACCTGGTCATTCAGTATGTTCAGATAGTCAGCTGACCTCATTTTTGGAGCACATACTGTTGCTGAACCTTGACCTGACCAACTACAGCAACCCCAGATCATAGCACTGCCCCCACAGCCCCACAGGCTTGTACAGTAGGCACTAGGCATGATGGGTGCATCACTTCATCTGCCTCTCTTACCCCGATACGCCCATCACTCTGGAACAGGGTAAATCTGGATTCATCAGACCACATGACCTTCTTCCATTGCTCCAGAGTCCAATCTTTATGCTCCCTAGCGTTTCTGCAATCTCCTTTTCTCTGCTTGGTGCATGCCAATGATTTGAACCTTCTCAGACAGACTAACATCTTTTCCATGACCACGAGATGTGTCTTTCGACATGGTTGTTTAAGAAATGAGAAGCAACTCATTGCACCAGTTGGGGTTAAATAACTTATTGCCAGCTGAAGGATAATCACCCATGCAGTAATTATCCAATAGGAGGCTCATAACTATTTGATTAGTTAAATCCAGGTGGCAACTTTTTTTTTGGACAGGCAGTGTATATTGCTACTGTAGGTTTGAAGATGCAGTTCAGAAAGCCTCTGTATGTAATCAGATGACCGAAAAACTAGAGCAGAGACTGAGCAGACATTGCAGCCAGCTAAAAGTAACCTATATATAATGTCTCTCTCAGATATTCGTGCTTCACGTTCATTTGTGAATAGTAGGACTTCACATTACTTCACATTCCTCAGATGACTGACATTGCACCTTTTTATAGACTGAGGACCCGGTTGGAACTTCTAAGATTTATTTTGGGTAACCCTTGGTGAGTTACTGATTTCTTCGTAGGCTCAGACATGCAAATTTACATATGCATATAAAGATATTTTTGCAGCTGTGTAACATACAGACAGAAGAAAGGTATTGTTTTAATCAGCATGATCAACCCTAACAGGCAAAAGATAATCACGGCCAACTCCAATGCAGAGGTCCAGGGCATGGAAAAGCTTGGCACTCCAACAAATGCAAACTTAAAACTTTTCAAGTTTGCATTTGTTGGACAGGCAGTATGCCTGGATTAATATGGTTGATCATGCTGACAGAGGCTCAATGTAAAAGGACCCTTAGGTAGGAATATTTGCCATATTAGATTGTCTGTGAAGGTTCTCATTTATCCAGGTCATGGTATATCTGTAAAGAATAAATCAAGGCAACTGGACTTACTGTAGATTTCTTGAAAACGTTTCACTCGTTCTTCCAACGAGCTTTCTCAATTCTGAGTGACTGTACAAGACTTCTCTGGGAATAAATATGTAACATATTAGATTGTATTTCATTATGTACACAACACCAAGATGCTGAGCCTTCTGTCACATTCATGCCCATCACAAGACTTCATGTACATCTCAGAAGGACCATAAGATTGTACATCGTTGTGCTTGACAATAAGTAGACAAAATCTACTTCCCAGAGACAAGCGCTCTTCTAAATTTCAAGCACTATCTTCTGCATCTGTACTTGTCTATTTAGTATTGTGGACCATTTTCCAGGAGAGATCCTGGATAAAGAAGCCATAGTGGACAAACTGTGGTGCATATATACAGTTGTTTACTTACCAAAATAAAAAAAAATAAAAAAAAATAAAAAAAAAAAATCGCCATAATCTAGACATTTACGTCCAGATATACGGTACCCCAAAATGCCCACTATTGTGTGTGGTTTATATAAACTAGACCTCTTTTTTGGTCAGGCTCAGAAAATTGTCAATATTTAGTGTCTTATGGTTTTAGAAGTGTGTAAAATGATGTTTCCCAGAACTGAGGACAGATACACATTGTTTGATGAAACATAATATTTACTGAGCCATAGTATCACTGCCAGTGTACATATGGTATATTTCTATTGTCTTTATCTGTATTGTCAGTTTCTTAATGAATGTAAGCCTCAGTGAACCTCATATTTATTTCCTTCCTGAAAAGTGAATTGGCCCTTTCCTCTTTGGTATTTTATATGCCTTCCTGGCTCATAAAGAGAATTTTCCTGCTTTGACACCTGTCCCATTCTATTCAGGATCTGTGACACTGCGACCCATATCCCAGCTGGTGCCTGGAATGGGTGAGTCAGCCTGTGGCCAGGGAGTCTCTGAGCATACCCATATCGTGCATCTGCTGCCACGACACAGGACGGCTGACCTAGAGCTGCTTGCGAGTTTATTAAATTCAAACTAATAGTTCTGGAGGAAAGCCGTGCTAAAACTGTAGAGACTGCCCGTCTGTCAATAGAGACTGACTGTTTGTCCACAAGACAACCATAATTTCCATAGTAAACAAAGGAAGGCTCTGTTAAAAATCTTGTTTGAGCCTTCCATCAGACATATACGTCAGGGTAGAAATACCAATCAAACCTCTATAATAACTAGGATATAGAGGTAAAGAAAGGGGTCTAGCTAAACAGAACAGAAAACCCATATAGCAATGCCAATAACCCCATAAAAAATAAACAATAAACCATAATAGAAAAGTAGAATTCATTAATCACACAAATAATAACACAAATATAAAATAGGGGCCATAAACCCCAAGCAATATGCTACAGAAGAGAAGACAATACCGGGCAGTTTAGACAAGGCCAATGGAATAATAGTAAAGATGACTATATTCAAATTAGTATATCTACAGTACCACACGTAGCTACATCAAGAAAAATAATCAATATATCCCACATTGTAACTCAGGGAGAGACGATAGACATGCTACATCTAAAAAGAAGACCAGGTTGGAGATAATACATGTACATACATGATAATTCATAGATGTAAAAAAATGATTAAATAGACCAACCATCAATATAACTAGGCAAAAAGAGGTTAAATAACCATAAGCCCTATTATGTTGCAATGTCAAAAAGACTAACATAATATTTTTGTGTGGGCAGGGGGTCACAAAGCAGAATATACCATACATAACTAATCAATAAAATATATAAATACCCATATTGGCAGTGGTCCCAAAGTGTCCCATACAGCAGACACCCTTGACACGTCTTTGGCTACAGTAGCTTCGTCAGGAGGCAATACTAACTAAAAAGTGGGGTAATATATAGGCCTCTAATAATCCATACCTGGAAGTAAAAGAGCGCAAACCTGTAATGATGTGGGAGGGCACAACGCCGCGGCGCTCAAAACCATTCCACATGGCAAACTCATATTACACAGCCATCGAGTCACATGGCCGCGCGTGTATATGACATATTCAGTCCGCGTCCAGTGCCATCCATGTGACAGGAGTCACGTGAAGATACGTAAACAGACTTTGCCATGGGAACAGTAAACTGAGCACAGCGCAATGTGCTTCCACAGCACAAACAGGTTGCACTCAATTTTAGATGGGGAATACATATCAAAACACTACGGGTGACAAAGATAGTGTATATACAGTGGATATAAAAAGTCTACACACCCCTGTTAAAATGTCAGGTTTCTGTGCTGTAAAAAAAAATGAGAAAAATCATTTCAGAACTTTTTCCACCTTTAATGTGACCTATAAACTGTACAACTCAATTGAAAAACAAACTGAAATCTTTTAGGTAGAGGGAAGAAAAAATATAAAAATAAAATATTATGGTTGCATAAGTGTGCACACCCTTAAACTAATACTTTGTTGAAGCACCTTTTGATTTGATTACAGCACTCTTTTTGGGTATGAGTCTATCAGCATGGCACATTTTGACTTGGCAAGATTTGCCCACTCTTCATTGCAAAAACACTCCAAATCTGTCATTTTGCGAGGGCATCTCCTGTGCACAGCCCTCTTCAGATCACCCCACAGATTTTCAATCGGATTCAGGTCTGGGCTCTGGCTGGGCCATTCCAAAACATTAATCTTCTTCTGGTGACGGCATTCCTTTGTTCATTTGGATGTATGCTTTGGGTCGTTGTCATGCTGAAAGATCAAGTTCCTCTTCATGTTCAGCTTTCTAGCAGAAGCCTGAAGGTTTTGTGCCAATATTGACTGGTATTTGGAACTGTTCCTAATTCCCTCTAGCTTAACTAAGGCCTCAGTTCCATCTGAAGAAAAACAGCCCCAAAGCATGATGCTACCACCACCATGCTTCACTGTGGGTATGGTGTTCCTTTGGCGATGTGCAGTGTTGTTTTTGCACCAAAGATATCTTTTGGAATTATGGCCAAAAAGTTCAACCTTGGTTTCATCAGACCACAACACCTTTTCCTACATGCTTTTGGGAGACTTCAGATGTGTTTTTGCAAAATGTAGCCTGGCTTGGATGTTTTTCTTCGTAAGAAAAGGCTTTGGTCTTGCCACTCTACCCCATAGCCCCGACATATGAAGAATACGGGAGATTGTTGTCACATGTACCACATAGCCAGTACTTGCAGATATTCCTGCAGCTCCTTTAATGTTGCTGTAGGCCTCTTAGCCTCCCAGACCAGTTTACTTCTTGTCCTTTCATCAATTTTGGAGGGACCTCCAATTCTTGGTAATGTCACTGTTGTGCCATATTTTCTCCACTTGATAATGACTGTCTTCACTGTGTTCAATGGTATATCTAATGCCTTGGAAATTATTTTGTACTCTTCTCCTGACTGATACCTTTTAACAATGAGATCCCTCTGATGCTTTTGAAACTCTCTGTGGACCATGGCTTTTGCTGTGGAATGCGACTAAGTAAATTTCAGGAAAGACCAACTAGAGCAGCTGAAATGTATTTGGGGTAAATCAGAGGCACTTTAAATAATGGTAGATGTATGCCGACTCCTATTTAACATGATTTTGAATGTGATTGCTTAATACTGAACACAGCTACATCCCCAGTTATAAGAGGGTGTGCACACTTATGCAACCATATTATTTTAGTTTGTTTTATTTTCTTCCCTCCACCTAAAAGATTTCAGTTTCTTTTTCAATTGAGCGGTACAGTTTATAGGTCACATTAAAGTTGGAAAAAGTTCTGAAATGATTTATCTGTCACATTTTTTTTACAGCACAGAAACCTGACATTTTAACAGGGGTGTGTAGACTTTTTATATCCACTGTATATAGACAATACAAACTAAATATAAAATTAGATATAACATGATTGATCCATTAAAAAAAAAAAAAGTGATACGTGAGATTGATAAAACAAGTGTAGAATTATTGAATTCATATTAACTGTCAACCAATAAATAATATAAGAAATAAAGACACAAAAATTCATGAATTATGCAAAAACTTGAAAAAATGATAATGGTCGACTCTCCCCGAGTTACAATGTGGGATATATTTATTATTTTTCTTGATGTAGCTACGTGTACTGTAGATATACTAATTTGAATATAGTCATCTTTATTATTCTTCCATTGGCCTTGTCTAAACTGCCTGGTATTATTGGCTTCTCTTCTGTAGCATATAACTTGGGGTTTTTGGCCCCTATTTTATATTTGTGTTATTATTTGTGTGACTAATAAATTCTACTTTTCTATTATGGTTTATTTTTTATGGGGTTATTGGCAAGCTATATGGGTTTTCGTTGCATACGTCGGGGGTATACAGTGACATGTGTGTCCTATATATCTCGGTGTTGGAAATTTATCAATGACCTTGTTCAGCAGATTGGTGAGTCTCAGGCTCCCGGGACCCCGCTGGTCAGCTGTTAGAAGTGGATGCAGCACTTGAGTGAGCACAGCAGGTCCTTCCATGGCCCATAACATCACATACATCAGTCACATGGTCTTTCTGGGGCAACTATTCTTATGGCTCTATATTGTGCTATTCCTTTATTATTTCTGCTAGAAGTTATGAAAGAATTGATGGCAGTAAGGGTACAGAGGGGTGGCAATCAGTTGGGAGTGTATCCCTTGTGGCGATCAGCTCAAATGGTGACTTCAGATATAGTTCAAACAATAGTCTTTTATTTTGTCCAAAACGGATTCAACAAATACTCGCTTACCTCAGCATGTAAACACACAAAAAAACACAGTCCATGTGAAGTGGTCTGACTCACAGTACTCTGTAGATCCTGGTTTCCACCACCAGCTTGAGGGGAAAAAGACTTGGCAATAGCAGGCTTCTCCGCTGAAACTCTCCACACAGCTGTACTCCCAGTCTATCACACTTTCAGACTAGGAACCACACCCCCAGCTCTCCTGGGCTTCCTAGCTTATATAGGCCAGCCAAAACCTGGTCTGGATACGTGGGAGTAGTCATCCCACCCTGCTCTTTGACTACTCCAATAAAACCCGGCCCGGATCAGCTGCAGCCAGCAGCTAAACTACTAACAAGTGTCAGTAACCTAGGGTTACTGACAAAACGTTACCGATTCATTTCACCGAGGCCAGGCACCTCGGTGACATGTATCTATCGTCTACTATGGCACCTTGTGCCTTCTCACACCCTGCAAAGTCTGACTATCCAGTCAGTGTCAAACTGTGCAGGTCCACACCCCCAACTGGTTACCACCCCTCTGTACCCCTAGGCCCCTTGGAGACGAGCGTGAGCGGATTAGGTCCGGATGCGTTGTGGATGCGTTCAGTGAAAAAATGCGTGATTTCGCAAGCAAGTTCATTCAGTTTTGTATGCGATCTGGTTCAGTTTTTATTTGGACTCTGCAGGATACAAAAACGTGGAGTGCTGCACATTTCCATACATCAAACCGATAGGAAAAACGTGATGTGAACCCACTGGGGGTTCCGAGAACAGCCCGATGAAGGTCCCCAGCGGCTGTTCTCGGAACTGCCTGCTCCCGGTGACCGCATTTGTTTCAGACCGGCTTGCGCACAGGCACAGGTAAGGACTTACCTGTGCCTCGCCGGACTTGTGAGAAAAGAAGGCAGCTCGCATGTGTTCGCGGGCGAACAATGCGAACTGGCCATCACTGGTCATGATGGCACCCCTGGGCTGGGCCTGGAGGAGAGAAGGAGATGTGCAGTGATGTAGCTAGAACTGACTGGGCCCCACAGCAAATTTTAGTTCCCCCCCCCCCCTCCTTCTCAGTGGGTTCACATCATGTTTTTCCTATCGGTTTAATGTATAGAAATGTGCAGCACTCCACGTTTTTGTATCCTACAGAGTCCATTAAAAAATGCATACATTAACATATGTTTTTTTTACAATGTAACTGTATCGTGAACGGACACCACTGTACAGCATCAGTCTGAGGCATCTGTTAACGCATACATTTTTGGTATACATTAAATGGATTGCTCAAATGGGATGTGAACCCAGCTGGACTTGTGAGAAAAGATGGCAGCTCGTATGTGTTCGCCGGCGAACAATGCGAACTGGCCATCACTGGTCATGACGTCCGTGTGTCTCACTTCTGCAGCGGGCCTGAGAAGAGAAGGAGCGCAGGGAGCTGCGGTTAGTGAATGACAGGACCGCCGGCTCCCCTGTGCTCCAGCAATGATAGGTATGTGATGGGGCCACTGGGGGTCATTACACTGTGAGGCCCCTTACACAGTATAATGACCACCAGAGCCCCCATTCAATATAATGACCCTCAGTGCCCCCTCCATACAGTATAACCCCCAGTGTGGGAGCGACTGGGGGTCATTACTCTGAATGGAGGGCCACTGTGGGGTCATTATACTGTGAGGGCCCTTTACATGGTATAATGACCCCCAGTGTCCCCCATTTAGTATAATGATCCCCAATGACCCTCCATTCAGTATAATGACCCCCAGAGCCCCCATTCAATATAATGACCCCCAGTGACCACCATACAATATAATGACCCCCAGTGCCCCCTCCATACAGTATTCCCCCAGTGTAGGGGCTACTGGGGGTCATTATTCTGAATGGGGGGGGCGACTGGGGGTTATTATTCTGAATGGAGGGCCACTGGGGGTCATTATACTGTGTGGGAGCAACAGGGGGACATGTAAATGTAAAAAAAAGGCCTCAAGGGGGCTCACTGGGATTTATCGCCCAAGGGCCCACATGAACCTGGAGCCGGCCCTGGGCACAGCATAGAGCCATAAAATAGATGCTCCTGAATTTTTATTACATGGGGAATGCATGTAGCTATTAAAACAGGCATGTCAGGAGAGATGACAGGTCCTCTTTAACCTGTTACGGACACAGGGCGTACCTGTACTCCCTGTGTATTTCCGATCACCGCCGCGCGCCGTACGTCCTGGTACTTAAGGACACAGGGAGTACCTGTACTCCCTGTGTATTTCCGATCACCGCCGCGCGCCGTACGTCCTGTGACCCCCCCCCCGTGTCGGCGATCGCCGCAAATCAATTCAGACCTGCGGTTTGCAGCTTTTTAATGGTGCGGCAGCGGCGGGCGCAGGTGCCATCAGGTCCCCATGCAGCTGTAGGGGGGGGACCCGATGGCATGGAAGGCAGCACGATGCCTTCCTGAGGCATCGCCGCTGTCTTCCTGTGACGTGCCTGTGAGATCCAGCCCCCTGGATCTCACAGGCAGGAAGCTGTATGAGTAATACACATAGTATTACTCATACAGCCAATGCATTCCAATACAGGAGTATTGGAATGCATTGTAAAAGGGATTAGACCCCCAAAAGTTGAAGTCCCAAAGTGGGACAAAAAATAAAGTAAAAAAAAGTTGAAAAATCAAGTTTTCCCCCAAAAAAATTAAAAGTTTTAAGTAAAAATAAACAAAAACGTTATTTTCCCCAAATAAAGTTTAACAATTGGTAAAAAATAGGGAATAAAAAAAAAGTTGACATATTAGGTATGTCCGCGTCCGTATCGATCGGCTCTATAAAAATTTCACATGACCTAACCCCTCAGATGAACACCGTAAAAATTTTTTTAATTAAAACTGTGCTAAATAAACAATTTTTTTGTCACCTTACATCACAAAAAGTATAATAGCAAGCGATCAAAAAGTCATATGCACCCCAAAATAGTGCCAATCAGACCGTCATCTCATCCCGCCAAAAATGAAACCCTACCTAAGATAATCGCCCAAAAACTGAACAAAACTATGGCTCTCAGACTATGGAGACACTAAAACATGATTTTTTTTGTTTCAAAAATGAAATAATTGTGTAAAACTTACATAAATAAAAAAAAGTATACATATTAGGAATCGCCGCGTCAGTATCAACTGGCTCTATAAAAATATCACATGACCTAACCCCAAAGATGAACACCGTAAAAAAATAAAAATAAAAACGGTGTAAAAAAAGCAATTTTTTTGTCACCTTACATCACAAAAAGTGTAATAGCAAGCAATCAAAAAGTCATATGCACCCCAAAATAGTGCCAATCAGACCGTCATCTCATCCCACCAAAAATGAGACCCTACCTAAGATAATCGCCCAAAAACTGAAAAAACTATAACTGAAAAAGACTATGGAGACACTAAAACATGATTTTTTTGTTTAAAAAATGAAATCATTGTGTAAAACTTACATAAATAAAAAAATTGTATACATATTAGGTATCGCCGTGTCCGTGACAACCAGCTCTATAAAAATACCACATGATCTAAGAGCTCTTTCACACCTGCGTTATTGTCTTCCGGCATAGAGTTCCGTCGTTGGGGCTCTATGCCGGAAGAATCCTGATCAGGATTATCCTAATGCATTCTGAATGGAGAGAAATCCGTTCAGGATGCATAAGGATGTCTTCAGTTCCGGAACGGAACGTTTTTTTGGCCGGAGAAAATACCGCAGCATGCTGCGCTTTTTGCTCCGGCCAAAAATCCGGAACACTTGCCGCAAGGCCGGATCCGGAATTAATGCCCATTGGAAGGCATTGATCCGGATCCGGCCTTAAGCTAAACGTCGTTTCGGCGCATTGCCGGAGCCGACATTTAGCTTTTTCTGAATGGTTACCATGGCTGCCGGGACGCTAAAGTCCTGGCAGCCATGGTAAAGTGCAGTGGGGAGCGAGAGCAGTATACTTACCGTCCGTGCGGCTCCCCGGGCGCTCCAGAGTGACGTCAGGGCGCCCCAAGCGCATGGATCACGTGATCGCATGGATCACGTCATCCATGCGCATGGGGCGCTCTGACGTCATTCTGGAGCGCCCTGGGAGCCGCACAGACTGCAAGTATACCGCTCCCCCGCTCCCCGCTCCTAATATGGCAGCCAGGACTTTAATAGCGTCCTGGGTGCCATAGTAACACTGAAAGCATTTGGAAGACGGTTACGTCTTCAAATGCTTTCAGTACACTTGCGTTTTTCCGGATCCGGCGGGCACCTCCGGCAACGGAAGTGCATGCCGGATCCCAACAACGCAAGTGTGAAAGAGGCCTAACCTGTCAGATGAATGTTGTAAATTGCAAAAAAATAAAAACGGTGCCAAAACAGCTATTTCTTGTTACCTTGCCTCACAAAAAGTGTAATATAGAGCAACCAAAAATCATATGTACCCTAAACTAGTACCAACAAAACTTCCACCCTATCCCATAGTTTCTAAAATGGGGTCACTTTTTTGGAGTTTCTACTCTAGGGGTGCATCAGGGGGGCTTCAAATGGGACATGGTGAAAAAAAAAAACAGTCCAGCAAAATCTGCCTTCCAAAAACCGTATGGCATTCCTTTCCCTCTGCGCCCTGCTGTGTGCCCGTACAGCAGTTTACGACCACATATGGGGTGTTTCTGTAAACTACAGAATCAGGGCCATAAATATTGAGTTTTGTTTGGCTGTTAACCCTTGCTTTGTAACTGGAAAAAAAATATTAAAATGGAAAATCTGCCAAAAAAGTGAAATTTTGAAATTGTATCTCTATATTCCATTAATTCTTGTGGAACACCTAAAGGGTTAGCAACGTTTGTAAAATCAGTTTTGAATACCTTGAGGGGTGTAGTTTCTAGAATGGGGTCATTTTTGGGTGGTTTCTATTATGTAAGCCTCACAAAGTGACTTCAGACCTGAACTGGTCCTTAAAAAGTAGGTTTTTGAAAATTTGAGAATTGAGAAATTTCAAGATTTACTTCTAAACTTCTAAGCCTTGTAACGTCCCCCAAAAATAAAATGTCATTCCCAAAATGATCCTAACATGAAGTAGACATATGGGGAATGTAAAGTAATAACTATTTTTGTAGGTATTAATATGTATTATAGAAGTAGAGAAATTGAAACTTGGAAATTTGCTAATTTTAAAAAATTTTGGGCAAATTTGGTATTTTTTTTATAAATAAAAATGATTTTTTTTTAGTCCATTTTACCAGTGTCATGAAGTACAATATGTGACGAAAAAAAACAATCTCAGAATGGCCTGGATATGTCAAAGCGTTTTAAAGTTATGACCACATAAATTGACACTGGTCAGATTTGCAAAAAATGGCCTGGTCCTTAAGGTGAAATAAGGCTGTGTCCTTAAGGAGTTAAATACCAGAAAACCCCTTTACGTGTATTAAGGCAATCAAGACTGATAGAACTAATACATGTTAAAGCTTTTAAAACTAGTAGTGGTCATTCTGCATATTTCTCGCCCACTAACTGAAATGCAAAATTATAATAAAATAAATGCATAATTTCACATTGGGTTATGGCTTCAAAAGTTGGATTTCTGACTTTTCATTGCCATTGTGACATTTCTAGTTGCAACTGGCATTTTACATCATACTTGCCAATTTTCCGAAAAGGGTGTGTGTTGAGGGCCCATCGGTCCCGGCTCATTAATTATTTTTTGTGGCTGAAATATTTGGCAGCTCCGAGCTGCTGTAGATTTCATTCCAGGGCACGACTGCCGGACGAGGCATGGTATTTATGATGAGGCCTGTGTTATAAATGAAATGCCCCTCTGGCAGCACAGGTTCTTTCAAGAACGGCATAGCAGTTTGGATAAATCCGGTCCATTTTCTGCGGTGCTGTACAATAAGTTACAGGATACACAGGGCCGTTTGAAGGAATTTGGGGGCCCCAAGCAAAATAGACATGGAGGCCCCCCCCTCCACGCCCTCCCCACCTTACACACGCAAAGCCTACAGGAACCACAGTATAGCCATACAGTTAAAGTTCACCCACACTTTATATAAATAAAAAAAGAGGTTTACAGTGCAAATACTGCTGTTGCATTTAATGTGCATGAAATTTGAACAGTGCCATCCACAGATCCCCCCCTAAACAGTGCCATCCACAGATCCCCCCTAAACAGTGCTATCCACAGATCCCCCCCTAAACAGTGCCATCCACAGATCCCCCTACAGTGCCATCCACAGATCCCCCTCCCCGACGCTCACAGCAGTATATTTATAAACTAATCAGTAACTACTTTAACTTTAATCATTGCTCATTGCTGAGCTCTTTACTTGGATTATTTGGATATCTTATGCGGGCGGCGGCGCTCACTCACTGACGTCACGCGCCTGCGCCGCCTAGTGGGAGGAGCAGGCGCGTGACGTCAGTGAGTGAGCGCCGCCCCCCGCACTGCCTGCTATTACCGGAGCTAAGACAAAGTAAGATATCCAAATAATCCAAGTAAAGAGCTCAGCAATGAGCAATGATTAAAGTTAAAGTAGTTACTGATTAGTTTATAAATATACTGCTGTGAGCGGCGTGGCCCTGTATATTCTAACCCCCCAAGCAAGCGCCCACGTCACCATGGGAACGCCTGGGGGTTAGAATATACCATCGGATCTTCTGAGTTACTCAGCAAAACAAGCACCGGCTCTGCTTGGCCCCGGGCCAGCTCAGGGCCCCAACCAGCTCAGGGCCCCAAGCAATTGCTTGTTTTGCCTGTCTGTTAGCGACGGGCCTGAGGATACAGAGACATACAGTTATAGCCAGATACCATATTACAATATTAACATAAGTAGATATACTGTATACATGGGATGGCAGGTCCATAAAGTTCAGTTTACTTACTTTCATATATCATTTACCTTTCACCAAGCATACACACTAACAGACTTGCTGTTCTCTATTGAATTACTATGATATTTGTGTAAGGATTATGTACTACAAAGGAATAATGATCCTTGACCGTGTTAATACTGGGCACAAGGAAAGGGCCTGAAGGGACTTAATTTGAGGTTACAGTCAGGAAATGCAACTTATTCTTAGGTTGCCTTTTACAGAATTGCAGATATACAACATTATAGGAAAAGTATACAAGGCAGTTTAGCAATCAGGGCTAAATATACACTATTACCAAGAAACACAGAACCCGCCGCCTTAGATTAAAGGGGTTCTCCAGGAATAAAAAAAAATGAAAATACTTAAATATTACTTTATTATGAATATATTCCCAAATACCTTTCATTACTTAGAATGGCTTGGCGAACGGCGCAAAACCAGCGGCAATGTGGAGTTTGCCGGCGCATGCGCAGCAGTTAAAGCAATGCCGTGCCCACAATGGGCATCGCAGTGCGCATGCTCGGCCCCGGCGAGGCAGCGCACAGGACCGGGATCTCGACCGGACCGAAGAATGACACAAGGGAATAGGAGGACGGGCAGAGGCAGAGGCTGGGGCGGGGAAACAATGAAAAAAGGCAGAGCAGCCTGGGCTCCAACACAGTGAACGCCGCCCCTAGGCACTTGTAAGTGCTCATTTGCATATGAATTAAAGTTCATTTTTCCAGCTTCTGCAAGTCTAAAGAAAAAGACAAAGGTACCATTACATTCATGTATAGGTGTGCTATAGGACAATGTAAGCACTGTATATGGCCATGTGGTGGTGACAGACTTCCTTTAGCATTATGACTATGTAGTAGATATGTACACGAGATTATGTGTATAATTGTGTCATAAATGTTGCTGTGTAATGTCTGAGATGACCAGCGTTAATATCCAAAAAGCTTGTAGAATATACAATATGTCTACAGGTCTCAGCATGTTCTGACAACTTATGTGGACCTTTTCTCTGGTACCTTGACTCCTAAAATAAAGTACCTCAGTAGCATTTTTTTATTGTGTATAAAAATATATTGTCAACCTGGGAGAGCCCTTTACAGGGTGATTGGGTCATGGCTAAAATGGGAGTGGTCTTTTAAGGAAGTGGCTTATGAAAAAGGGTGTGTCTAACTTACATATAACCTATATAAACAGACTTGTAACGGGGAGTGGGTATCGACCCACTGTGCCAACTAACCAGTTTGTCTTTGGGCTACCCCTAAGGCATTGTCATGACGATCCCCTGATTTTAATCCTTTAACCCCTATAGCCCTGGTCTTCTTTGCAAGGGACGCACCAGGCAGCTACCTCTTTAAATAGTCCCGGTGAAGTTGGCAGGCAATACTCGTAGTCAAACATGTTGATGTCAGGGAAGGTAAGGTAGTAACAGAATGGGTTAATAGGAAGAGGTTCAGTACATGAGCAAACAGTCTGAATAGCACATATTCACTGGGTAAACTAGCAAGCTAGGAACCTAAAGCTCAGGCACATTCCCCTAGGGGAGGGTGCTTTAAATACCCATAAGTGACCTGCAATAGGATGGGGAAGACTAAGGCTGAGTTCACACGAGCGGATGCCGTGCGTGGCATCCGCTCCGTCAAAGAGTGCCAAGACCCGATGCAGACTGCAGAGGCACGGAGCATTAACATGACTGATAATGCTCCGTGCCTCTCTGTGATCTCTTTACTACGAAATCACAGTTGTCACTGTGATTTCGTAGTAAAGAGATCACAGAGAGGCACGGAGCATTATCAGTCATGTTAATGCTCCGTGCCTCTGCAGTCTGCATCGGGTCTTGGCACTCTTTCACGGAGCGGATGCCACGCACGGCATCCGCTCGTGTGAACTCAGCCTAAGGATTCGCACTGGCCCTTTAGGGGGTTGGGAGTACACACCTTAAGGCAGAAGACCTGAGACAAGTTTGCAAGCTGTTGCCTGCAACAGAAGAGCGGGGCAGCAGCGGGCACATGGCACACTGGTAGAAGTAGTATTGGAACCGCGCCGCTCATTCAAATAAGAACTTTTCTTTCGATGCACATATCCACGTGGCGAGACACAAGACAAAGATACTCTCGTTTGTTCCACGAACCTCTAGAGGATTCTCTATAGAGTATCAAAAATCACACAATAGTGAAGTACCTCCGATGCATTTAAAATAAATTGGTTTTATTATACTCACAAGCATGTTTAAATTACCAGCATATCATAACATTTAATACGTATCACAGCCCCTGAGCTAGACAGGCGATACGTAACGAGATGTGCTTTAACTGCAGACTGTCAGTTTTAATTTGAAGGTATTTACATCAAAATCAGGTGAACGGTGTAGTAATTACAACAGTTTGCATATGTGCCTCCCACTTGTTAAGGGACCAAAAGTAATGGGACAATTGGCTTCTCAGCTGTTCCCTGGCCAGGTGTGTGTTATCCCCTCATTATCCCAATTACAATGAGCAGATAAAAGGTTCAGAGTTCATTTCAAGTGTGCTATTTGCATTTGGAATCTGTTGCTGTCAACTCTCAAGACAAGATCCAAAGAGCTGTCACTATCAGTGAAGCAAGCCATCATTAGGCTGAAAAAACAAAACAAACCCATCAGAGAGATAGCAAAAACATTAGGCGTGGCCAAAACAACTGTTTGGAACATTCACGCACCGGTGAGCTCAGCAACACCAGAAGACCCGTAAGACAACGGAAAACAACTGTGGTGGATGACCGAATAATTCTTTCCCTGGTAAAGAAAACACCCTTCACAACAGTTGGCCAGATCAAGAACACTCTCCAGGAGGTAGGTGTATGTGTGTCAAAGTCAACAATCAAGAGAAGACTTCACCAGAGAATACAGAGGGTTCACCACAAGATGTAAACCATTGGTGAGCCTCAAAAACAGGAAGGCCAGATAGGAGTTTGCCAAACGACATCTAAAAAAGCCTTCACAGTTCTGGAACAACATTCTATGGACAGATGAGACCAAGATCAACTTGTACCAGAGTGATGGGAAGAGAAGAGTATGGAGAAGGAAAGGAACTGCTCATGATCCCAAGCATACCACCTCATCAGTGAAGCATGGTGGTGGTAGTGTCATGGCGTGGGCCTGTATGGCTGCCAATGGAACTGGTTCTCTTGTATTTATTGATGATGTGACTGCTGACAAAAGCAGCAGGATGAATTCTGAAGTGTTTCGGGCAATATTATCTGCTCATATTCAGCCAAATGCTTCAGAACTCATTGGACGGCGCTTCACAATGCAGATGGACAATGACCCAAAGCATACTGCAAAAGCAACCAAAGAGTTTTTTAAGAGAAAGAAGTGGAATGTTATGCAATGGCCAAGTCAATCACCTGACCTGAATCCGATTGAGCATGCATTTCACTTGCTGAAGACAAAACTGAAGGGAAAATGCCCCAAGAACAAGCAGAAACTGAAAACAGTTGCAGTAGAGGCCTGGCAGAGCATCACCAGGGATGAAACCCAGCATCTGGTGATGTCTATGCGTTCCAGACTTCAGGCTGTAATTGACTGTAAAGGATTCTCAACCAAGTATTAAAAAGTGAACGTTTGATTTATGATTATTATTCTGTCCCATTACTTTTGGTCCCTCAACAAGTGGGAGGCACATATGCAAACTGTTGTAATTCCTACAGCGTTTACTGATTTGGATGTAAATACCCTCAAATTAAAGCTGACAGTCTGCAGTTAAAGCACATCTTGTTTGTTTCATTTCAAATCCATTGTGGTGGTATATAGAGCCAAAAATGGTAGAATTGTGTCGATGTCCCAATATTTATGGACCTGACTGTAAGTCTTAGGCTACTTTCACACTGGTGCTTTGGCTTTCCGCTTGTGAGATCTGTCCAGGGCTCTCACAAGCGGTCCAAATGGATCAGTTTTGCCTTAATGCATTCTGAATTGAAAACGATCCGCTCAGAATGCATCAGTTTGCCTCCATTCCGCTCTGGAGGCAGACACCAAAACGCTGTTTGCAGCGTTTTTCTGTCCGTCCTGGGATACGGAGAGAGACAGACACACAATGTAAGTCAATGGGGACGGATCCGTTTTCTCTGACACAATTTAAAACTGATCCATCCCCCATTGACTTTCAATGGAGTTCATGATGGATCTGTCTTGGCTATATAAGATATAATACAGCTGGATCCGTTCATGACGGATGCATTCGGTTGTATTTTTTTAACGGAAGCGTTTTTGCAGATCCATGATGGATCCGCAAAAAAAAAAAAAAAACGCTAAGTGTGAAAGTAGCCTTATGCATGATAACTAATGGAACAATGTGACCTTGTCACCCAAAGCAGCCAATCACAGTGCAGCTTTCATTTTTCCAGAGCAGTTTAAGAAATAAAATCTCAGCTGCCATTGGCTGCTCTGGGCAAACAGTCAGTTCTTTATCTGTAAATGATGCATGCTTTTGAGCACTGGAAGGCAATCTGTGTGGAGCCACTTCTTATGTAATTTTATGAACGAGGTGGAGGAGTGATGAGGTCACGCTCTTTGTTTCCAGACAGTTGCCTCCATCCGCTTATGTTCATCATTACAGATCTTCTTAACAGTCTCTATGGAAAACTATAGAGTAACAGGATGGAATGAGAATGGTTCATGTATTGTCTAGGTGAAAAGCAAAGCAGACATCAGGAAGCTATTAGTGGAAAATATTATTTCAGTGCCAAGCGTGCAGTAATTAGATTTGTGCACTTCCTTTTTATTGGGTATTTAGGTTGCCACATGGTGGGTGATAGATGAAGAAGCCACATTACTCCATCAGCATGGTGACCTGCAGCAGTCAGGCGGCTCAGGGCTTGTATAGATTATTCTGATGAATAATTAAATTCAAGGCCTCAGTTTCTTTCTCCCTAGCTATCAGTACACTATAGAAGCCTCATATAGGGCGATGTGTGATGCTAAGAAATATTGGGGTCATTTATCACACTGGTGTAAAGTAGAACTGGCTTAGTCTTGGTTGCCCATAGCAACCAGAGTCCACCTTTCATTTTGGACATCTCCATTGGAAAATGAAAGGAGGAATCTGATTGGTTGCTATGGGAAACTGCACCAGTTTGATAAATGACCCCCATTGTGTATATAATGCAGGCATTTATATACAGAACTAAATACCAGTATACAGGGGGGTGGGGGGGGATTTATCCAACTGATGTAAGTAGAACTGGCCTAGTTGCCCATAGCAGCTAATCAGATTCCACTTTTCATTTCCCAAAGGAGCTGTACAAAATGAAAGGTGGAATCTGATTGGTTGCTATAGGCAACTAAGCCAGTTCTACTTTATACCAATATAATAAATATCCCCCTGTGTGTATACCCCTTTGGGCCTGCACAGAGATTTCTCTTCCTGGAAAGTGGATACAACATTGTAAGCACACTTTTCATTAGGGCTCATGCACACAAACCTATTTTTTTTTTTGCCCGTATGCAGAACCATTCATTTTAATGGGGCCACAAAAAAAACTGGAAATGACTCTGTGTGCATTCCATGTCCATATGTCCGCATGTCTGTTCCTCAAAAAAACAGAACATGTCCTATCATTGGCCGCATTATGGACAAGGATAGGACTGTTGTATTAGGGGTGGCTGTTCTGGCAGCAAAATGCGGAATGCACACGGCGGTATCCGTGTTTTGTAGATCTGCGGTTTGCGGACTGCAAAACAACAACAGTCGTGTGCATGAGCCCTTAATGTGAATGGTGCTTAACTTAGAATGTAAAGGACAAATCTATGAATAGTGCCAAAGGGGAACAGGTTCTGTATAAAGCCTTTTTCTTTTGTAAACCAATAGTGGTTTGTGAACAAAGGGGCACATTTATTAAGCCTAATAAAACCCTGGCGCTGGCAGAGGATCCGCCGAAGTTATGAAGAGGCGCCGGCCTCTCCATAACTTCGGCGCATCCAGCAACAGTCTAAATGCAAGTCAGCTCCCAGTTGTCTTAGGCTGGTTTCACACGGGTGTTGCGGGAAAAGGTGCGGGTGCGTTGTGGGAACATGCACGATTTTTCCGTGCGAGTGCAAAACATTGTAATGCGTTTTGCACTCGCGTGAGAAAAATCGTGCATGTTTGGTACCCAAACCCGAACTTCTTCACAGAAGTCCGGGCTTGGGATCGGTGTTCTGTAGATTGTATTATTTTCCCTTATAACGTGGTTATAAGGGAAAATAATAGCATTTTGAATACAGAATGCAAGGTAAAATAGCGCTGGTGGGGTTAAAAAAATAAATAAAAATTATTTAACTCACCTTAATCCACTTGATCGCGCAGCCCGGCATCTCTTCTGTCTTCATCTTAGCTGTGTGCAGGAAAAGGACCTGTGGTGACGTCACTCCGGTCATCACATGGTCCGTCACATGATCTATTACCATGGTGATGGATCATGTGATGACCGGAGTGAAGTCACCACAGGTCCTTTTCCTGCACACAGCAAAGAAGACAGAAGAGATGCCGGGCTGCGCGATCAAGTGGATTAAGGTGAGTTAAATATATTTTTATTTTTTTTAACCATGTATTATAACCATGTTATAAGGGAAAATAATAATGATCGGGTCCCCATCCCGATCGTCTCCTAGCAACCGTGCATGAAAATCGCACCGCATCCGCACTTGCTTGCGGATGCTTGCGATTTTCACGCAGCCCCATTCACTTCTATGGGGCCTGCGTTGCGTGAAAAACGCAGAATATAGAACATGCTGCGATTTTCACGCAACGCACAAGTGATTTATCAATAGTGGCGTAATTTGCGCCAAAAAAAAATACTACTGTTACAAATCAAAAGTGATTTGTTTCACCTCATATATCACAAGGCGCACACTGCTTGTAAAATGTGACTTTTTTAAATATCAACTCAATTATCTGCCTTTTTCTCTTGATTTGCGACATTTTAACACCAATAGCACTAAAATGAGACTTTCTTAAACTGAAATGCGCCATTCCAGCCACCCATGTGCAGACCACACTTGCAACTTTTGAAGAATATTTGCGATATTTCCAGTGGTAAATTGCGACTTCTGTCTCAGACTCAGGACGTTTTTGTTGAATGACAGTTTACTGACAAAACCCGGCTGTTTAGCTCATTTATATCATCCTGGTTTAATACTTGAAGGGGTTATCCCACTTTGCATTTTCATACTTACCTGCTGCCAGCGCGCCGTTCACTTCCTGGATTCTGGCTGGGGGCGGGCTTCATCTTGATTGAAGTCTTCTCCCGTCCGGGCCGCGTGCTGGACCGAACGCGCACGCCGCCGAGCATGCGCCATGGTGACTTATTCCTGGCCAGTATAGTACAGAGCCGGCGTGCGTGTTCAGGACAGCGAGCGGCCCAGCCGGGAGAAAAGAAGGAGTCTTCTGCGCAAGCGCGGCCATCGGGATTCCGGAGAAGAGCGGTGGCCGTAACCAGGGGAGGCCGAATGACAACAATGAGGTAAGTGGGGATGAATTTTCTCCTAAACGGTGGGAATGGGTTAATCAAATAAATTTACAAAAATGATCACTGTCAAATCATTAACAGATTTAACAGTGATCATTATGATGAGATAACCCCTTTAACTATCACTTGTTCCCACAACAGGTTGGTTTTTCTTTCTATAAATGCGACTTTTTGACAAAAAAAAGTCGCATCTTTATGCCATAAATGCGACTTTTTACACAAACCACCACTACATAAGCTGGCTTCATTCTTTGCAGCAATTTGAGCCATTCTGATAAATGAGGCATAATATGCACCGATTTGATAGCCCCGCCCACTTTCACATTTATAACTCATTTCGGGCGTGATGCATTGTTTACGGTGAAAGCTGTAGAGAAAACAGTTGATATATTTGGTGCAAATTAAAATGCCATTCTTTTTGGCACATTTCACGCTATAATTCTGGCACAACATGCTTAGCAAGTGTCCCCCATTATGTTTCTGGTTCTCATATAGCAGTAAATCATTCAGTCACAGCTAGCGTTACCGTTTTACATACTGCCCATTTTCAATCTCCGTTAATAACGTGTTCTGTGTGAAATCGCCCTATAAATTCTGTATAGTAACATGACAGCGACACCTAGTGGTTGTATGGCAGCAAAATCCAGGTTCCTGCTGGAAACGAAGCGCTTGTTTACATCTGGCAGCTCCGTGTTGAGCCTCTGTCCCAGATTCCATCAAAAAGTGTCAGATCTGTTACAGCTTCAATCCCATTTTCTGCTCCTATGATGCAGAACAGAAAGACTAAATCTGCAGCATTGTACAGTACCAGTGTGGATGGCAATTTCGAGAAATCCACAGTGTCCAGAATTTAAGTCCGCAGCATGTGAATTTTTGCTGTGTACTTCTGTACTATGATCAGGAGAGGATAGGAGTGATAGTAGCAAGAATGTTGGTTGTAGTTTGTTCTCACTCTGCTCCCCTAGGCCGTGTAGTGATGGGAAAGGTGTACTTTTCTTCCTTTTGGGGCACACATTGGTCTTGGGATTCTACTGCCTGATGTTGGTTTGCGGTACCCTTGATGGGGGGGAATTGTGAGATGCAAGGCAAGGGTCATGTGCAGCAGTGGAGGTAATGATGAGACATCTTTTCAGTAGAACAGTTCTTTAAGCTTGAATCTTCAGTAAAGTGGTTGTCTCATCATGGACAATGGGGTCATATCGCTAGGATATGCCTCCATTGTCTTATAGGTGCGGGTCCCACCGCTGGGACCCGCACCTATATCGAGAACGGAGCCAGCAAGGTGGTGCCTAGAGGACTCCGCTCCGGCCACCACCAAGCCGGCTCCCTATAGGGCAAAGGAAAAAAGGACATTTGTCCATCCAGTTCGGCCTGTTATCCTGCAAGTTGATTCAGAGGAAGGCAAAAAACAAACAAACTGTGAGGTAGAAGCCAGTTTTCCCCACTTAAGGGAAAAAAATTCCAATCAGTCAATCAGAATAACTCCCTGGATCAATGACCCATCTCTAGTCGCTATAACCTGTAATATTATTACACTCCAAAAATACATCCAGGCCCCTATTGTACTCTTTTAGTGAACTCACCATCACCACCTCCTCAGGCAGAGAGTTCCATAGTCTCACTGCTCTTACCGTAAAGAATCCTCTTCTATATTTGTGTACAAACCTTCTTTCCTCCAGACGCAGAGGATGTCTCCTCATCACAGTGACAGTCCTGGGGATAAATAGATGATGAGAGAGATCTCTGTACTGACCCCTGATATATTTATACATAGTTATTAGATCTCCCCTCAGTCGTCTTTTTTCTAAAGTGAATAACCGGTAGTTCCCTCATTCCAGTTATTACTTTAGTTGCCCTCCTCTGAACCATCTCCAGCTCTGCTATGTCTGCCTTGTTCACAGGAGCCCAGAACTGTACACAGTACTCCATGTGTGGTCTGACTAGTGATTTGTAAATATAATGTTATAATGGTTCGTTTTGTCTAGGGAGCAAACAGAAGAAATAAGATGGCCGCCATCCTATTAGTACACACAAAACCTGCCCTAATCACACAGGAGGACAACTTACTTCAGAACATTGAGCTAAAGAGCTGCCTCCTCTCCTACAGGGATTATGATCCTGAAAACAGATGATCTTAGCTGAATCTCTGTGGGAATGGAGTTCATGAGGAGACGTGAAGTATAGAGAGGAGGGTGGGGGTAATGAGCAGCGAGTCTTGTACGCAGTCTCCATTACCACAGCCCACATTACCACAGTCTGTCCTGTCCATACTCTATGTACTTCATGTCTCCTCATGAACTGCATTCCTACAGAGATTCAGCTAAGATCATCTGTATTCCGGATCATAATCGCTGACAAGCAAAGAGGGCAGCTGTTTAGCTCAGTGTTGTGAAATACCTTGTCCTGCTGTGTGATTAGGACAGATTTTGTGTGTACTAATAGGACGGTGGCTATTTTATTTCCCCTGATGTTTGCTCCAGACAAAAGGAGCCATTATAACTAATGAAAGGTATTTGGGAATATATTTATAATAAAGTAATAATTAAGTATTTATTTTCTTACTTCCCAGAGAACCCCTTTAACAAATATTTTTTTGGGTTTATTCCGATTAGGGTTATGCACGTAGTGCATAATACAGTACCAACTAAGTAGATTTTCAAAATCTCATGCACATGGTGTGGAAATTTACCTGTGCTGCATATTTTTAAATGCAGCATGTCAGTTGTTTGTGTGGATTTTTAGTGCATATTTTTGCGCAGCAGAGGGTTTGATCTGGGGCAAATCTGCTTCAAAATCCGTGACAAAATCCATGTGGATTTTGGCAGGGATTTGGTGTGGAAAAACAGCGAAAAGTGCCTAAAAAAATAGCACCGAAAATACACATACACTGCACGTACCTTTAGGGTGGTTTCACTTGGAGTTTCTGGGATGATATTTTGAGACAGACTTTCCTGTGGGTTTTTCAGCCAAGGGCAGAAGTGGATTTGAGAGGAACCGGAGATATAAAAGAAGGACTTATACTTCTTCCTGCCTGATCTACTTTTAGCTTTGGCTGAAAAGCCTGCAGTAAAATCTGCCTCAAGGCCTCCACCAAAAACTGTGTGTGAACCTACCCTTATACTTCTCTTCAGGATCCAACATGAAAAAGTGCATCAAACAGTCCGGTGCAGACCTTGCCTTAGGCCTCTTTCACACTACAGTATTTTGCGTTCAGTATACTGGACGTTTTTTGAGTTCAGTATACGGAACAGATACTGAACCATTCATTTCAATGGTTCAGCAAAAAATACTGAAGTGTCTCCGTGTGCATTCCGTTTCAGTATTTCAGTATTTCCGTGCCGTGGAAAGATAGAACATGTCCTATGTTTGTCCGCAAATCACGGTCCGTGGCTCCATTAAAGTCAATGGGTCCGCAAAAAAACGGAATGCATACGGAAGGCATCCGTATGTCATCCGTATGTCATCCGTTTTTTGCGGATCCGTCATTAACAAATGCTAGGCCCAGCCCACTGTGGCCATGTGTTTCTTGTTGCCAAACTTTGGCTGAGCACAAATACAGGTGGCTTCCGTTTTTGATCCGTGAAAAACGGACCGTATACGGGAACCATACGGAAACCATACTGAAAGGTTTTTGCGGACATACTGAACGGAAACGGAGACACAACGGAACCCAAAAACGGGACAACGGATCCGTGAAAAACGGAACGCAAAACACTGAAATGGACATACTGTAGTGTGAAAGAGGCCTTACAGTGCTAGGCACAGTACAAAGAGCCTCAACAGCCCGGTGCCTCCACAAGAGACAACCATAATGAAGCGCTCTCAGTTGTTTCCTCTCGCTGGTACAGAAAAGCGGAGCAAACAGATGTCAGCTCTTTAGTTCTCTTTAATAGTATAGTGCACAGGAGTGATCCATGGGACACCGGAAACGTGACCGACATACATCACGCCAATTAGGCAAGATTTACTAATGTGTTTGTACCAAAAATCTGTAAAAAAAAAAGTGGATCAATTAGGTGCATTTAGGGTTTGTACACTTTGTTCCAACATACTCAACAAGGGGCATGGCTTAGTGAAACATGGGGAGAGGCTCAGTGTGCGCCATTTTCTACCAAAATTTCAGGGCAAGCTGTTGTAAAAATCTGCCTCAAAGAAGAGTGTCTATCCTTGCACCAGATTATCCAGTATGAGCCACTGGTGCAGGTCTAAATAACCTAAGGCTACATGCACAAGACCGTTGTTTTATTCCGCATCCGAGCCACAGTTTTTTCTGCCCCGAGATAGGACATGCTTCTAATTTTTACACACTTCTTTTTTACATATGTAAAAAAGCAGCAAGTGCTGCTTCTCAATGAAATGAATGGCAGGCTATTTTGAGGCTTTTCTGGAGCAGATTTGGAGCTGATTTTGAGGCAGAAAAGCTCCAAAATCATAGGCAAAAAACTCACTGTGAACTTCTTGCACGCAAACGTTTTTTGTTTCCGTTCCGTTTTTGCGGGTTCCGTTTGCGGTTTGTATGCTGGACCATTCATTTCAATGGTTCCACAAAAAAAAACAGAATGTACTCCGTATGCATTCCGTTTCCGTAAATCCATTCCACTAAAAAGATAGAACTTATCCTATTATTGTCCGCAATTAACGTTCCATGGCTCCATTCAAGTCAATGGGTCTGCAAAAAATACGGAATGCATACGGAACACATCCGTATGTCATCCGTTTTTTGCGGATCCATGCCCACTTTGCCCATGTGTTTACTATTTACAAACATTACAGTAATGATTACAGATGTTATGTTTCCGTTTGTGATCCGCAAAAACGGATTGCATATGGAAACCCTACAGAGTTTTTTTTGCGGAAAAACAGAACGGAAACACAACAGAAACAAAAATCTGAACAACGGATCCATGAAAAACGGACCGCAAAACACAGCAAAAGACATCCGTCGTCTGCGAGAGGCCCAAGGCTACTTTCACACTAGCGCTTGTATATCCGGCAGGCTGTTCCCTGCTGGAACAGCCTGCCAGATCTCTCTGCATTCCAGCATTGCCCGGAAGGTCGAGTGTTGCCGTCTGGCCCCATTAAATAGAATTAGGACCGGTAGAGATCCGGCCGCACAGCGGTTTTCGTCTGCTTGATTCTCGGCATATTTTTTCCGGATTGCGGCCAGCCCCCCATTGTAGTTTCTGGCAATGCCGGAATGCAGAGAGAGCAGCCTGTTGGATATACATGAGCAAGTGTAAAACTAGCCTAAGTTTATGCCGTCTACAGGATTAGTAAATCTGGGCCTATGTTTTTCATGATTGGGGTGATCAGTAGTGATAACAAGTCATGCGGAGAATTATACTATTTGTGAACATTTGTGGAGTTTTTAACAATCCCTTGCATATCCTTGCTTAGATTTATTTTCAAATCCATCCCACTCCATATTGTAAGCTGGACGAAAAGTGTGCTGAAGGCCTTTACGCTGCCAGCTAGGTGACGCCATCAATAGCTCATTGTGGGAAGCATGGCAGGCGTCAGAGCCAGAACAGGTCGTGCTAAACCGACCCATACTGTGCTAGTAATGACACTGGAAGAGGTGGGAGTAAACCCTCCCATGTGACACATCACCTAAACCTTACGCTTTCTGCATCCGTTCTTCCCTGCTCCTATCAGTAGAAACAGAAAACTGGAAAGAAAATAGTTCTAGTAAATGGATATTGACGCTGTGCAAACACTAATCCACTCTGCAGCGCTCACATTCCTCCCAAACTCGGGCTTTTGTGTTTGTTTCTGGCACCAAGTGTGTTTGCTTACACCACACAGAGACTTTCAATATGCCACACAATACCCTGTTTGTGTCCAGATGCAACAGTGACCAAGCGCCTGAATTTTAAATGCCTTTTAACGCCTCTGCCCCTAATGCTGGTGGCATTAGGTGACTCGTCCCGTTCTGTTTGCTAATCAGCTGCTAATAAAAAACGTAGAATGAATATTTATAATAATAAAACAAATTCTGATACAGAAATTTTTTTAGGACACAGTTCAGTGATTCCTGATGACCTTGATGTATAGCAGTAGAGGTAATAGACAAAACATTTTACTGATGTAGGGAATAGTGATATAACTGTGCGCCATAGCCATGGGTATTCTGGGTATATAAAGTTATCCCTTATCTACAGGATAGGGGATAATGATCAGATTGGTGGGGGTCCTACTGCTGGGACCCTGTACCCAGTGGAGCCATGCACACTTTCTGTGGGGGTTCCGGAGATAGCAGAGCACTGTACTCAGCCCTCTCCAGAACTCCCATAAATCCGGCCACTCCGTTCATGTTGGGTGGTTCCATGGAGTAAGCGGCTCCTGATCCTGCGGATAGGGGATAACTTTATATAACCTGAATATCCCTTTAAGCATTGTGAGACACAGGCTTAGGCCTATTGCACACGACCGTATGGCTTTTTCAGTGTTTTGCGGTTCGTTTTTCACGGATCCGTTGTTCCGTTTTTTGTTTCCGTTGTGTTTCTGTTTCTGTTCCGTTTTTCCGTTCCGTTTTTCCGTATGGCATATACAGTAATTACATAGATAAAATTGGGCTGGGCATAACATTTTCAATAGATGGTTCCGCAAAAAACGGAAACGATGCATTTCCGTATGTGTTCCGCTTTTTTGCGGACCCATTGACTTGAATGGAGCCACGGAACGTGATTTGCGGGCAATATTAGGACATGTTCTATCTTTAAACGGAACGGAAAAACGGAAACGGAATGCATACGGAGTACATTCCGTTTTTTTCGCGGAACCATTGAAATGAATGGTTCCGTATACGGACCGTATACAGAACGCAAAAAACGGCCAGTAAACGGGGAAAAAAAACGGTCGTGTGCAGGAGGCCTAATGCTGTTTCAGTCTCATCAATCTCCATTGGTCTGTGATGATTCATTTCGCAGACAGTCTTTTGTTGTTAGTCAGGAAGGGTTTTCAGTTAAACCAGTGGAGCTCGTTTTTAACCAGCAAAGTGATTTTTTTGTTTTAACTCAAGCATAGACATCATACTTCTCTTTCTAGAAATACAGGGAACTACGAAGAAAATGTGAAATAGAAAGCAAAAATCTTTAGATAAGGCCTCATGCACACGACAGTGTTTTTTCACTGTCAGTGATTTGGCTTCAGTGGTCCGTGTCCGATTTTGCTTCAGTTGTGTTTCCTTGTGTCTTCCTTTTTTTTTGTCTGACAGGGGAAAAAAAAGGAAGGTTAATGAAAAGTGTAATTTTATTGCACCAAGGTCTTGTAGAAAAAAACGGACACGGACGACATACCAGTTGTGCATCAGTTTTTTTTGACAGACCCATTGACTTGAATGGGTCCGTCCTCCGTTTTCCACTGACAACAATAGGACAGGTTATATTTTTTTGACTGACTGGAATCACGGATGCGGAGACTATCATTTTTTTTTACAGCTCCATAGAAATGAATGGGACCTCCGCTAAACTGTGAAAAATTACAGAACGGACGCGGATGCACACAACGGTCGTCTGCATGAGGCCTACCAGAAACATTGATTATTAAAGGTGTTCTCTGAGTTACAGCTGTTTATGACCTATCCTCAAGATAGGTCATCAGTATCAGAAAGTTGTGAACACCGGGCACCTTCCACCGTTCAGGTGTTTTGGGTTGCTATGATGCCAGAAACCAATAGTGCAGAAGGCTAGCATATACTGGAGTCGGCATATTGAATCTGCCCCTGAGCTGCAGTACCCCGCATGGCCACTACACAGTGTACGGAGCTGTCTACTTTCCCACAACATGGCAGTCCGAAACAGCTGATTGGCCAGGTGCCAGACAGTGTTCAGATAGAATTTACAGCATCCATATAAACAGTGTTTTAGTGCACAAGAAAATAGTGCATATGATGCACAGGCTTTGTTGGTGCCCCCAAAAATCTCTCACAGGCTTTGTTTGTTCATTTAGGAGTTCTCTTCATACTGTCAGGAATTCTTGACCCAAGTCTAAGGTCCCATTTACACAACTGTACTTTCGGTCAGCATCCGCACTTTTTACAGATTGCACACAGACTCATTTATTTCTATGGATCTGCAAAAAAAAAACAAAAAAAAAAAAACAGACAACTCACCACATGCTGTCCACATCCGTATGTCTGTTCCGCAGTCTCACAAAAAAAGAAAGAACATGCCCTGTTTTTGACCGTTTTGCGGGCAAGAATAGGCATTGTTACAATATGTCCACAAAACAGCAGATGCAACACAGACGTCATCCGTATTTTTTGCAGACTGCAAAATACACAGTCGAGTGAATGCACCCTGAGGGCTCATGCACATGACCGTATGCCCTCCGAGACGGGGCTATTGTCCTGCACACATAATATCATATGAGTGCAGGACAATAGTTTGGCGGGCGGCCCGATGCGCACAGCATCATAGTAACCTATGATGCTGTGTACTCCCGTGTACACAATGTATGCCGCTCTGGGACATATGGCCAGCTCACGGACTGTATGTCTCGGAGGGCATACAGTCGTGTGCATGAGCCCCAATACAGATACTAGAACACACAAGGTGGAGGCAGGATGTATAAACTAGCACTAGAAGATATGACCAAGAGCGCCAGTTGATTGTATAGCCAAGAATTACCATCACTGCTGTAGTTGCTTGAGTCAGTCGCGTGAGATTTTGCTTTGGTCCAGTTTCCATTGGTCTGTAGATGGGGCATAACGAATGCTTCTGATGACCACAAATAATGAAAATGAGAGGAGAACAGGTTGCACTCAGTGCTGGCGATGCATCTGGTTGTCGGATACATCAGTTACGTTACTATCATCAATAAACGATCCCAGCTCATTTAGTCTATGGTCAGAAAGGAATTATTACTAACCTGGCAATATTCTTCTATTATAAGCTAGTTTCAATGCCAGCAACTCAAGGTTGGCAAACATTTAGGATTTCCTATCTACTCTCGAAATAAATGTTTAACTTTGAGTTGAAAATGTAACAGCGCTTGGTATAAAATAGCGAGCGTCAAAACATGACTTGAGGGTCTGCAAATGAGAATGAAAGAAAGTGAAAGCAGCCCAAACCAGGCTCCTAGGCATCTCAGTCACTGACTTGTAACCCTTTCAGCTCCCATCCACCTCCTCAGTCTGAACCCGGGCAGGGATGCACTCCACCGACACAGCATTTTGCAGTCATTTCCCATTTCCCTTATACAGGTCCCAGCATTTAGTCCATAATCCTTTTTTTATGGTAAGTACAAAATGCAGTCCTTATTTGGGGGAAATATAGGGTTAATCATTTTGTGGTCAGCGTGGTGGCCATTCTAAGAACTGATGCTTTTTATGTAATGATGTATTCGTCAGCTAGCTGGCAGTGCAGACAGATCGGTACTATGCCGTGGTTTTACTTGAATGACATGCTGGTGCTGGTGTGTGAGGTTCGCTATGGGTGTTGCTGACAGGCGGAGTTGTCCTCGTCACAGAGTTTTCCTTCCTGCACTGCAAAAGCTAAATCTACTTTAATTTGCCATGAGGAAGGGTAGGAAGAATGATGTGGCATCTGCATAGTAGGGAGCAGGATCTGCATGCAGTGCTGGCAACGCTCATGTGTTGTATGGGTCAGTATGTGCCTTTGTACTACTTCTCTTTGCTGTGTACTGTGTGTACCTCTTACTGACGGCTTTACGTCTGTTTTATTACCTGAAATGTATCATGATTGGCAATTTCCTCCTAGCATCAGCACAATCTCCAAATCTATAATATGTATGCTGATATTTCTCATTTTTATCTTTGTCTGACAACCAATATTGTTCAAATTATAGCTCCCACATACCGTAACTGAAAAAGTAGTCAGATATGCCATTCATGAGTTTTGCAAAGTTGGGTGACAATCCCTGTGGTGGTTTTATGTTTGTCATGTTGCTAGTCACCCACTTTCCTAGATTCCAATATACTTTTAGCAAATTGGCAATGGGGGGGGGGGGTGCATATATTATATATATATATTTTTTATTTTTTTTTGGGGGGGGAGGGGGGGTTCTTGTAAGGCATTACCTTCTCAGGACAACCACCGTCCATATGTTCTATCGCGGATAGTCGTTTAGGGAGCAGCTCTGGATTCAGAGCGCTCAATCATGTGTTACATTGACATCCATTGATTTCAGCGGTACTCGCTGTACTGTAGCGCTTTGATGCTTCCCCAGGTAATAAGTGATGTGATCACAGGATTTCAAGCAACTGGATCCCTGGTGATCAGCTCATGGTCTGGCCTGTCTAGAGAGAATAGGGGATGGTTAGGTAGAAAACACCATTACAGTATACAGTAGATTGCCTATAAATATTAGATGGTAAACCTTATATATTTGTAGTATAATACATTTGATTTTCAGCTTTGTTACCTTGTGCATAGCCGCAGGTATAATGATATGGCTGCTGTTGGGATTATCACTGTATACTTTTTTTGTTTTTGTTTTATTTTTTCCAATGGGAAATCAAGTAAGTGCCCCCTGGTGGCAGCTAAAGTCATGCATACATTGATATTTAGCCTTTTTATATGAAGGATAGCAGATTTTAGATCTTTAAAAATGTGTTCACAAAAAATGTTTCCCGTTACTTTTTGAGAAAAAAAAAAACTAAAACAAAACAGTGAAATAAAATGCATACCAGATCACTATCGGATTATATGAGAGCCGGGCTCCTGCTCTTTACTGCACGGGAGACCCCTGTAGCTCTTATTCTAGGCCGCTATAAAAAGGCAGAGGCCTAGAATAATACCCATTAATGTCTGCCGTAAAAACACATATCAGCGGTCTTTCAGGCTGACTATTGAGCAGGTATGGGCTGTCTTGTAGAAATTCCGCACAAATTTCTGTGCAGCTTTCTGTGCACCAAATACGCACGAAAAACCTTGTGTTATTTGCATTTTCTTGCAGATTTAATGCCTATCTGATGCAGATCTCACCCTTGAATTGAAAAGGGTGAAATCCGCACAAAAGAACTAAAGAATTGACATGACGCAGATTTCAAAATCCGCATGGCAGGTCAGTTTCCACATGGAATGAAAAAGCAAAGTGTATATGAGATTTGTGAAATCTCACTCGTTGCTGGTATGAGAATCTGAGCAGAAAAAACACGCTTAGGCCGAGTTCACACGAACGTGTGTGACCCGTGCCTGTGCTGCGGCCCACAAATAGCGGGCCGCAATGCACGATCGCCGGCCGTAGGTCTGCCGCATCAGATCGCGGACCCATTCACTTTAATGCCTCATTCACACATCAGTGTTTTGGTCAGTGATTTCCATCAGTGATTTTGAGCCAAAGCCAGGTTCGGGTCTAAACACAGAACAGGTGCAGATCTTTCCCTTATACCTTATGTCTGTGGAGGCTCCAATCCTGGTTTTGGCCCAAAATCACTGATGGAAATCGCTGACCAAAACACTGATGTGTGAATGAGGCTTAATGGGTCCGCGATCCGGCCGTTCCGCTAAAAGATAGGACTTGTTCTATCTTTTTGCGGAACGGAAGTACGGGACGTAACCCCACGGAGGCACTCCGTTGTGCTTCCGAGGGGTCCCGTCCCGTGCGGCCGTTCCGCGATTCCGGATTTGCGGACCCATTGAAGTGAATGGGTCCGCATCCGTGATGCGGAATTCACACGGAACTGTGGCCGTGTATTGCGGCCTGCGATTTGCGGGCCGCAATATGGCCACGGATCACACACGTTCGTGTGAACTTAGCCTTAGTCCACAATGTGCAAGTAGCCTACGGCCTGTTTCACATGGTCAGTATTTGGTCATGATTTGTAAGTCAAAACCAGGAGTGGTTCCAAAACACAGAAGAGGCACACATTTTTCTATTATACCTTTTCTCTGTAGGTTCCCCTCCTGGTTTTGGCTTACAAATACTGATGCAAAATACTGACCATGTGAAAGAGGCCTAGAGCAGTAAATTGACTAGTATGCAGTCTTGTGTACTGCACGTGTCTCTCAACCTGTAAACTCAATTAAAAGTGCTGCAAAAGTGTAGGTATAGCTGCAGCCTTAGGGAACGGCCACACTGTCAGGTTTGTATATGTAGTTTTGGAAGCCAAAACTAGGAGTGAATTCTAAAAAGGAGAGGAAGTCGTATCTGTCATGTATACTTTCTCTCCTTTTATGACCCACTCCTGATTATTATGGGATAGGGAAGTAGGAAGAGCTACCAAGAACAATTTATGATTTATCTTCTGCATCACTACTGCATTCTGTCCTCCACTAACATACAAACACAGGACATACAATTTGTTTCTTTATGTGCTCTATAAAGGATGAATGTATATCTGACTTGTCATCAAATGTGTAAAAATTATTTTTCCTTTGTATTTTCAGATGAAAGAGACAAAGTACAAAAGAAGACATTCACCAAATGGATTAACCAGCACCTTATGAAGGTGAGTAAATGATAGTACAAGTACCAAAGTCACACATGACGGAAGTAGTGGAAATAGTCATATACATTTATTTTCCCTTTTATTACCTTTGATTCAAAGGGGTTGTTAGATATTGATGATCTATCCCCCTATGGGTGTAGCGACAGTTTTGACCCAACAGACGTTTCATAGAATTTATAGACTTTTGGTTGTAAAAATGAAAAATGTCATTTCTTCAAATAAAATGTTGCTTTAGCCCAAAATTTCTCATTTTCTCAAGGGGTAACAGGAGAAAGAGCACACCACAATTTGTTAAACATTTTCTCCTGAATATGGCAACAACCCATATGTGGTCGTAAAATGCTGTAAGGGCACACTGCAAGGCTTAGAAGGGAAGAAGCACCATTTGGCTTTTGGTGAGCAGATTTTGCTGGAATGGTTCTTGGGTGTCATGTCACATTTCCAGGGTCCCTAAGGTACCAGTACAGTATAAAACCACATTTTAGAAATGAAATCCCTTCAAGGAATTCACCTAGGGGTACAGTATTTGGCTTGACCCCACCGGTGTTTCATAGAAATTTTTAAGATTGGCACATGAAATAAGAGATAATAATAAAAATGACATTGTATTTCAATAATATGTTGTTTTAGCCTCATTTGTCTCATCTTAACAAATAATAATAGGAGAAAAAGCGCCCCAAAGTTACGTAATTTTTCTCAAGTATGACAATACACCCTATGTGGTGTGAGACGGGACCCTTCAGAGAGTCTCTTTTCCCAGGGTTTCTTGGGCATACACAGCAAAACGATACAGGCTTGCTTCAGCAAACAAAATAACAGTTCATGAAGATAACCAAAATATAAGCTTCTCACCACCTTGTAGGTTTTCACCTAAAGATTCCACTTTGCATAGTGGTCTTGTCCATGGGTCTTCCTCTCAGACAAGCACACACGCACACTGCTCTCTGGCAGCATGCCTTTTAATTAGTTTTCCACCTGGTTGAGGTAGGAACACCCGGGATGAAGTATGGGAGTGACCTTCCCACCCAAGCTCTTCAGTCACTCCTAAAACCCAAACTCCAGCTACCACAAACTCAGTGATCTAGCATCACTGGTCACAACCTACCTCCGGGACATATATCACTGAGAGTAGCAGCCTCAATGATACATATCTGCCATCTTTGACCTTACCCATTGAATGCTTGCAGTGGTCATAAACTGTGGTCATAAGTACTATGCACATTTTGAGGCCCAGTATTGCTTGTGCTGACAACTGTAGATACTTGGGTGAAATAATAAATGGAACCCCCCGAGAAGTGACCCCATTTTGAAAACTCTGCCCATGAGTGAGCATTTTGACACAGCATGTATTTTGTAGAAATTAATGCACAACATGAAAATTAAAATTGCATTTTTTTTCACAGATATGGCATCTATCACCCTTTAAGTTGTTAGGAGGGTTCTAAAGGGTTCTGAAATGCCATTAATATGGACTCAAACTGTCGTTTTAGTACAGTGCAAGGTTCAGAAGGAAGAGCTCATACTTTGATAGTGGGGAAAATTGGCTTCTACCTCACAGGTTTTTTTTTACTTCCTCTGGATCAACTTGCAGGATAACAGGCCGAACTGGATGGACGAATGTCTTTTTTCAGCCTTATAAACTATGTTACTATGATCACTTTTTATTTCGCTTTTTGGGAAGCAGGGTAAAGAAAAGGAACAATTCCGCCATTGCCTTTTGGTTTTCGTCTTGCAACGTACATTGTGTAAGAAAAATGGCATGTCATCTCTATTCTGCTGGTCCGTATGATTACAGAGATGCCAATTTTATGTAGTTGTTTTAAAGTTTTGCTACTTTACACAATTAAAGCATTTTTCTTTTTTAAATCATGCTTTTGTGTCACCATTTTCTGAGAGCTATATTTTACTAGCAATGGTCTAGTGTGAGGGCTGTGTTTTGCGAGACAGGTCATTAGTATTGTCCTGGAAAACCAAATGTGTACTTTTGACTTGGCATACAGATGCTTACGTCCTTTACACTAGACATAGTTGGCAAGCCTGGTGTGAACAATGTAGTCACAGATGTGGTCAAATCATAGTTTTTGCTGCCATATTTTTTTTTTATGCACCATGTGACTTGAAACGTTTTACTGTTTGAATAAGGTGCCTACATACTTATGCGGTATACTGTAAGTACAGAACATTAATGCTTTTTGAGGTACAGTTTAAACATTTAAATGTTCTTGAAGCTATGGACAATCTGCTATTATTTTGATCACACAGGTTTATAGGCAGATCTGAGTGTGATTTTCAATGCTGTATTGTCTAGACGTCCTTAGATGAATACTACAAAATGAAACATAGTAGTATAAATTTAGCATTTTTGCTTTGGCATCACTGTGTCTGTAGGACCTCATTCAGATTGCTGCGTGAGTGTATTTTAGGGTCTGTATTAGAGTGCCTTCACACGTGGCAGGTTTTGAATGGAATCGGTTCCAGTCGTCCGAATGGGGCTGTTTTGGTGGGAAGCACATGGATTTCTGCAAGCCCCATTTAGATGAATGGATAGGTCATCAATTTCAGATCGGCAGGGGTCTGACACCCGCCACCTGCGCTGATCAGCTGTACGAAGGGTAGATAAGCGCAATGTGCGCGTGCTGTCTCTCTTCCTGCTCGCAATAGACACTGCGCGCACCTACCCTTCATACAGCTGATCGGCGGATGTGCCAGGTGTCAGACCCCCGCCTATCTGATACAGATGACCTATCCTGAGGATTAAAAGGCCCTTTAGCAAAAATGTCAAAACTCTGAAGAAACTGTGTGTGTAAAGGAGGCCTTATGGCGCTGTTGTGTGAGGAGAATGTGAGTCAGATGATGCTGTCATCAGCCCTCTGTATGCATCCATAGGAAATGCAGACTGGGAGTTGGTGCGCGTTGCCAAGTTGGCTCCGTGCAAGTATATGTTTTAAATGAGACAAAATCAAGCAGAGACGAGTTACAGACTGGAAAAAAGAACATAATATTTAATAGCATGGTAGCGAGGCAGTCATTTATACTGCTGAGACATGAACAAATGTGCTTTTATGACCTGGTATGTGGGCAGAATTTGCCAGTGGCAGGGGGCACCCCTGATATGAATGTAACCTACTTGGTGTACATGAATAGAAGGTGTGGGTGTCTTGCTGTAGAGATCCTTATGTATTAAAGGGGTTATCCCACTTTGCATTTTCATACTTACCTGCTGCCAGCGCACCGTTCACTTCCTGGA
Source organism: Bufo bufo (assembly GCF_905171765.1). Lineage (NCBI taxonomy): Eukaryota > Metazoa > Chordata > Amphibia > Anura > Bufonidae > Bufo > Bufo bufo. The sequence goes on along the minus strand of NC_053392.1, from coordinate 270,280,366 downwards.
TTCTGGCTGGGGGTGGGCTTCATCTTGATTGAAGTCTTCTCCCGGCCGGGCCGCACGCTGGACTGAATGCGCACGCCGCCGCACATGCGCTATGGTGACTTATTCCTGGCCAGTATAGTACAGAGCCGGCGTGCGCGTTCGCGGCTCTGTACTATTCTGGCCAGGAAGAAGTCACTCTCGCATGCGCGGCGGCGTGCACGTTCAGGACAGCAAGCGGCTTGGCCGGGAGAAAAGAAGGAGTCTTCTGCGCAAGCGCGGCCACCGGGATTCCGGAGAAGAGCGGTGGCCGTAACCAGGGGAGACCGAATGACAACAATGAGGTAAGTGGGGATAAGTTTTCTTCTAAACGGTGGGAATTGGTTTATCAAATATATTTAGAAAAATGATCACTGTCAAATCATTAACAGATTTAACAGTGATCATTATGATGGGAATACCCCTTTAACGTTTAAACCTTTAAGGATAATTAAAAAAGAATGACATTGACAAACATTTGTAACACACTTTTCTCACAGGAACTTGTGCAGGGATAGTTTTGTGGCTGGGGCGACTTCCTGGGAAGTCAATGGCCACCATATAGGCGTTCAACCCTCACACACGAGGGTCAACATACAAACTCCATGCAGATGTCATCCCTGGTCAGATATGAACCTAGGACTCCAGCGCTGCAAGCCACCAGTGCAACCACTGAGCCACCACGCTTCCCAAGCACATCTGCTATTAGGCCTCATGCAAACCGCGGATCCGCAAAAAACGGAAGCCGCCCGTGTGCCTTCCGCAATTTGCGGAACGGAACGGGAGGTCCATTGAAGAAATGCCTATTCTTGTCTGCCAAACAGACAAGAATAGGACATGTTATATTTTTTTTGCGGGGCCTCGAAACGGAGCAACGGATGCGGATAGCACACGGAGTGCTGTCCGCATCTTTTGCGGCCCCATTGAAGTGAATGGGTCTGTATCCGAGCCGTCAAAACTGTGGCTCGGATGCGGACCAGAACAACGGTCGTGTGCATGAGGCCATACAATGTACAACTCCAGCTTTGGCCAAGCCAGCGAAATCGCTGCAAGTCCATACTGGTTTCTTTTGGAATAAATTTTTGAGGAAAAGGGAGGGAGAGATAGTAGGAAAAGATAATTAGCACATGGTTGACTCATTTCTTTGGGTAGTAAAAAAGTGGGTCATTGAGATAACAGCTTCTATGTGCTGCAATGTAATATTCATACTGCATAAATTAATACAGGGAATACAAAGTCTGTATAATGCATGGTTAGAGAACACATACAAACACTATGTAATATATCATCTTTTACTTTGTTGATTAGTTATAAAACTCGAATTAGTCATATAGCTCTGTTCGCACTTATTGCCAGGCGATCATGGTTTTCACTATTTTTGAGAAGAGTAGAACAGTCTTCATCTTTTCCGCTAAAGAAATCCGCACCGTTGCATTTACAATCACCAAATTTGCCACACAGGTACATCAGCTTTTTTAGACCGGGTCTCAGCACTCTAGCACGTACCGTTCCTGAGATATTCCCAAAAAATGCATTAGCCAATAGAAGCTTGGTCACATGACCCTTATCAGCCAATAGAAGCTCGCAGGCCCTTAGGCTCCACATGCACACAGTTTTATACCAGGTTTCCATAACATCCCAGCTATTTTTCTTCACTGCTGTAGGTCAGATTTAAAGGAAATCTGTCACCAGGATAATCGCTATTGAAGTAAAGCCATGGCCTAATAGCACTTAGTACCTTATTTCTAGATGTGCCTTTGTTCCAGTCAGTAAGGTGACCAGAGGGGCGTCATTCTTACAGGAAGGAGCCCAGGCACGCCTCCTGCCACAATATGTCCACCCACCCCTCCTACATCACATTTAAAGGGGTTTTGCCATCTCAGATAATGGGGGCATATCGCTAGTATATTCCCCCATTGTCTGATAGAGGAGGGACCCGCACCTACAATGAGAATGGAGCGGGGAAATGAACGGAGGGCGCACTGCGCATGCACAGCCGCCCTCCATTCATTTCTATGGGGCCGCCGAAAATGGGCTCGGCTATTTCCGTCTGCCCCATAGAAATAAATGGGAGCAGGGGCCACGTGCACAGTGCGCTCCCATTCACTTCTATAGGAGCAGCGGGGAGCAGCGCTTGATGGTGGACGGACCCCGGGAAATCCGGAATCCTACAGCCACAGCTCTCCCCGCTCCGTTCTCATTGTAGGTGCGGGTCCCAGAGGTGGGACCCGCACCTATCAGACAATAGGGGCATATCCTAGCGATATGCCCCCATTGTCTGAGATGGGAATACCCCTTTAAGCTATAACTCTGCCCCCCTTTTCCCTGCTCCCAGCATGAGGGCTGGCATGGGCACTAGCAGGAGGCGTGCCTGGGCTTCTTTCTGCATACTAAATAAACTGGATTTTAAGAAGATAGAAAACATCTATTGTTGAAACAAAGGCACATCTGGAAATAAGGTACTAAGTGCTATTAGGCCATGGCTTTACTTCAATAACGATTATCCTGGTGACAGATTTCCTTTAAAGGGGCAGGGTGCTGTCTGTGGATGACACTGTTAAGGGAGCGCAGTGCTGCGGAGGGGCAGGTAGGGTGGCCATTCAGGCCACCCTTAAAAGACGGACTTAAAAACCCCACCCCCAAGTCCAGCTATGCAACGCCCCCTACCCCGGTTAGGCCACACACCCTCCCACTCCGCAGCCGACGGGGATACAGGGATTGAAAAACTGAAGGTAAAAATCAACTTCTGTCAGCTGCAGGGGTGGGAGGGAGGGCGACTTTCTCCCTGCAGCTCACTCTCAGACAGCACAGTGCTGCTGTCTGAGAGTGAGCTGTTCAAAAGGACATCCCTGTGTCCGTCCAGGCCCTGTGCCAGACGGAGGACAGGGAGTCTGAAAACCGGACTGTCCGGCCTCAAACTGGGGCAGGCTGCTGTGGAGGTCACAATAAAGGGGACGGTCCGCTATGGAGGTCAGTGTTAAGGTGCAGATTGCTGTAGAGGCCACTGTTAAGGGGGCGGGGTGTTGTGGAAATCACTGTTAAGGAGACGGGGTACTGTGGTGATCTCTAATAAAGGGGCGGCCGCTGTGAAGGTCACTGTTAACAGGGTGGGTCGCTGTGGAGGTCACTGTTAAGGGGACAGGATGCTGTGGAGGTCACTGTTAAAGGGGAGGGCGCTGTGGAGGTCAGTGTTAAGGAGTGGGGTGCTGTACAGTTCACTGTTAAGGGGGCGGGTTGTTGTGGAGGTCACATTATAAGGGAACGGCGCTCTGTGGCGGTCACTGTTAAGGGGACGGGTTATTGTGTAAATCACTGGGTACTGTGGAGGTCACTAATAAATAGAGCGGCCGCTGTGGAGGTCACTGTTAAAGGGGAGGGTGCTGTGGATGTTACTGTTAAGGGGGCAGGCCGCTGTGAGGTCAGTGTTAAAGGGGCGGGTACTGTGGAGGTCACTGTTAAGGAAGGAGGGGACTGTGGAGGCCACTATTAAAGGGGCAGCTGCACAGAAGGTTCCATGAGCCCTGGTCACACATCACTGATTAGATGTGAACTTGCAGCATTGCACAGTACCGACAAAGTGGATGAGAATTTCTGTCGTCCACACGCTGCATATAAAATTGTCAGTTTATCAGTGGATTTCTCTTGCAGATTTCACCTTTTGCAATGGTAAGGGTGAAATCTGCTGGCTTTTCTGCAGCAAAATGTTAAACCACGTGCAGCTGTATTTGTCCGGACGAAGAAAAACCCTTTAAAGGGAACCTGTCAGCGGCAGAAGCCATCCCAAACCGCCAGCAGTCCCTTCAAGTAGCCGGCAGTGAGTTTCTAATGATGATTTTCTTACTGCATTCTGATGAGGCAGAAGTATGAAAAACGTTCTTTTATCCTCCGTCCGCGCTATTTTCCAGTCAGGCTTCAAGTCAAGGTAACCACGCCCCCTTCCCTTCTCTGTGACTGACAGCCGGCTGTCGGGCATAAGCGCTGTCAGTCACAGAGAAGGGGCAGGGAAGGGGGCGTGGTTAGCCTGACTGGAAGATAGCGCGGACGGAGGATAAAAGAACGTTTTTCATACTTCTGCCTCATCAGAATGCAGTAAGAAAAATCATCAATAGAAACTCACTGCCGGCTACTTGAAGGGACTGCTGGTGGTTTGGGATGGCATTTGCCGCTGACAGGTTCCCTTTAAGACTTAGGCTACTTTCACACTCGCGTTTGGTGCAGATCGGTCACAGACGGATCCGTTCCGATAATACAACCATCTGCATCCGTTCAGAACGGATCCGTTTGTATTATCTTTAACATAGCTAAGACGGATCCATCTTGAACACCATTGAAAGTCAATGGGAGACGGATCTGTTTTCTATTGTGCCAGATTGTGTCATAGAAAACGGATCCATCCCCATTGACTTACATTGTGTGTCAGAACGGATCAGTTTGTCTCAGTTTTGTCAGACGGACACCAAAACACTGCAAGCAGCGTTTAGGTGTCCGCATCCAAAGCGGAATGGAGACAGAACGGAGCCAAACTGATGCATTCTGTGCGGATCCTTATCTATTCAGAATGCATTAGGGCAAAACTGATCCGTTTTGGGCCGCTTGTGAGAGCCCTGAACGGATCTCACAAACGGAAAGCCAAAACGCCAGTGTGAAAGTAGACTTAACTTTTAATATAATTAAATAAATAAAGCCAAAAAACACAGCCCCTATATTGTATATCAATTGATAACCAATACTTCAAGGACAAAAACCACTTTGCCACAATAGATAAATGTCGGTCACACAGGTACTGATAATAATTACGCCAAACTCTGAAGTGGCTAAGCCCTCCTTATCACCTATGCGGCCCTCTGTAGATCTTCCATAGCTTTATTAGTACCAACGTGTTTTCCCGTATAGATATCTGGTTCTTGAGGTGACCAAAGTATGAAACACAATAGTTACAAATAGAGATACGATGCTGGCGGGATGGTGAAGTGTCTGCGCACATAGGTAGATAGCGTGTGTCTTCCACCCTAGAACGCATAGGATATTCTGTCCCCTTCCATACAGTTCGTACCATATGCCTCTAATGAACTGTATGCGCTCAAAATAAGGATACATACAAATAAAGGTGCGCTATATTTAAAGGGGTTTGTGCAGCCTGTTTCTATTGATGATCATCAATATCTGATCACATGGCACCCCCGCCATTCAGCGCTGCTTCCTGTTCATTACACTGCCCTTCGTCAGCCCGTAGTGTAAGAGGAAGCAGTGCTTGCAGTGCTGGGTGTTGGACCCCCGCCGATCAGTTATTTATGACCCACCAATATAAGCTGGCTGCACAACCCCTTTAACACATATCTATTGCTTTTTAATGCAGGTTAGACATTTTTAGATACAACATATATCCAGATACTCCATATTTGTGGGATACCAGCTGGCTCTCCGCCGGACCTCATTATAGTCAATAGGGCCAGTGGGTGATCCTGTAACGTCCGGCCGTGCCGGATCCAGAGAGCTCCGCCTCAAGTGTGAAAGAAGCCTTAGGCTGGGCCTGTTTGTATAGCTGTTACTGGTGATTTCCCAAAAATGGGAGAAATCTTATACTCTTTTACTAAATACAGGCACCAATATACATTCATTCACACTACCGTCATATCACTCCCCTGCAGGATACCCGGAATACAGCAGAGAGATAAGAGTATATTAATTCTGACATATCAGTATATCTCAATCCCACAATAATAGCTTATACCGCATAGCTATAGTGAAGTGGTGGTGGGTTTGGTGAGGGACTGTCCTTGGCTGCAGAATGTATCCAGAATGGGTAGAAAAGACACTGGAGGCTGCTGGTTATTGAATGTGTGTGTGAATAGAGCATTAGTGTTGCTAGCAGTACAGCATTATATCCTAGAGACCTTTCTAGTGTAAGGTACTTTCACACTAGCGTTATTATTTTTCGGTATTGAAATGCGGTAAAGGGCCTCAATACCGGAAAAAACCGCTTCCGTTTTGTCCCAATGCATTCTGAATGGAAAGCAATCCTTTCAGTATACATCAGGATGTCTTCTATTCCGTCCCTTGTATGGTATTTGACCGGACAAAATACCACAGCTTGCTGGAACACTACCGCACTTGCCGGATCCGGCATTAATTTCCATTGAAATGTATTAATGCTGGATTCGGTACCAAGTGTTCCAGAAATTGCCACATCGCCGGAACCGGTTTGCCGGTCCAAGCATGCGCAGTTATTTCTAGTTTTGAAAAAATTAAATACCGGATCCGTTATTCCCAATGATACCGGAAAGACGGATCCGGTATTTCCGATGAATTAAAAGATATCCGTTTGCATACGGATCCTGCAGGCAGTTCCAGCAATGGAACTGCCTGCCGGATTCTAACAACGCTAGTGTGAAAGTAGCCTAAATGTAGCCATTATTCTAGAAATCTCCTCGACGCTGATGTCTATGCTGTACACCTTGTAAATAAATGTTACTACCGGTAATAAAGCCCAGAGACCACTGCCTAAATGCTATAGAGACTGCAAAGAAATAAGTAGCTTTTGTCTGCTTGTGTTTTGTAGTTACCATAGCAACATGCAGATCTGATGCCATCAAATGTGACTCAGGAAAGGAAAGATTCCTTCAAGTCTTTCCACACAGTCTGATTACAGCTCTAGGTGATGTCTACATCATACCTCCCAACTTTTTAAATGAACAAAGAGGGACACATTGTGTGGCACGCAAAGCACGCTGCGGCAATTTTTTTTAGCATAAGGCCATGCCTCTAACTCCGCCATAAACATAACTATGCACCTAATCCCAACCAGTGCTCCTAATGCCCCCACATAGAAATTATTCCCCCTTCATGCCACCGAACAGTATTTGTGCCCACATTGTGCCCCCTCACAGAATTATGCCCAGCTGTGCCCCCAGTAATATGCCCAGTTATGTGCCCCCTCACAGAATTATGCCCAGCTATTCCCACAGTAATATGCCCGGTTATGTGCCTCCATTAATATGCCCAGCTGTGCCCTCAGTAATATGCCCTGTTATGTGCTCCCACGCCTCCCAGTAATATGCCCAACTGTGTCCCCAGTAATATGCCCAGCTGTGTCCCCAGTAATATGCCCAGCTGTGCCCCCAGTAATATGTCCAGTTATGTACCCCCAGTAATATGCACTGTTATGTGCCTCCAGTAATATGCCTAGCTGTGCCCACGGTAATATGTCCATCTGTGCCCCCAGTAATATGCTCTGTTATGTGCCCCCAGTAATATGCCCAGCTGTGCCCCCAGTAATATGTCCAGTTATGTACCCCCAGTAATATGCCCTGTTATGTGCCTCCAGTAATATGCCTAGCTGTGCCCACGGTAATATGTCCATCTGTGCCCCCAGTAATATGCCCTGTTATGTGCCCCCAGTAATATGCCCAGCTATGTCCCCAGTAACATGCCCAGCTGTGCCCCCAGTAATATGTCCAGTTATGTACCCCCAGTAATATGCCCTGTTATGTGCCTCCAGTAATATGCCCAGCTGTGCCCCCAGTAATATACACTGTTATGTGCCCCCAGTAATATACACTGTTATGTGCCCCCAGTAATATACACTGTTATGTGCCCCCAGTGATATGCCCTGTTATGTGCCCCCAGTAATATGCCCTATGTGCCCCCAGTAATATGCCCAGCTGTGCCCCCCGTAATATACACTGTTATGTGCCCCCAGTAATATGCCCAGTTGTGTGCCCAGTAATATGCCCTGTTATGTGCCCCCAGTAATATGCCCTATGTGCCCCCAGTAATATGCCCAGCTGTGCCCCCAGTAATATGCCCTGTTATGTGCCCCCAGTAATATGCCCAGCTGTGCCCCCAGTAATATGCCCAGTTGTGTACCCTGTAATATGCCCTGTTATGTGCCCCCAGTCCCCCAGAAAGTAAAAAAATAAACACCACATGCTTACCTTGTTCCTAGCAGCAGCAGGACATTGGCTGCTTTGGTCTGTGGAGGAGGCGGAGCTGAGGCTGGCTGCCTTCCTGCACAGACAAGAGGTGTGGATAGATGGCAGGAGGGAGGAATGATAAAGCAGGGAGCCGATGCCGACTCTCTGCTTTATCATAATACACAGACAACTGTCTCTGCTTCCTGTGAAGGGCTAGGCCGCTCCTGTCAGGTCTGTAAAGGGCTAAGCCACTCCTGTCAGTTCTGTGAAGGGCTAGGCCGCTCCTCTCAGTGCTGTGAAGGGCTAGGCTGTTCCCCTCATTGCTGTGAAGGGCTAGGCTGCTCCTCTCAGTGCTCTGAAAGGCTAGTCCACTATCCTCAATGCTGTGAAGGGCAAGTCCACTCCTCTCAGTGCTGTAAAGGGTTGGGCCGCTCCCCTCAGTGCTGTGAAGGGCTAGTCCACTATCCTCAATGCTGTGAAGGGCAAGTCCACTCCTCTCAGTGCTGTAAAGGGTTGGGCCGCTCCTGTCAGTGCTGTGAAGGGCTAGGCCACTATCCTCAGTGCTGTGAAGGGCTATGCTACTCCCCTCAGTGCTGTGAATGGCTAGGCCACTCCTGTTAGTGCTGTGAAGGGCTAGGCCACTCCCCTCAATGCTGTGAAGGGCTAGGTTGCTCCTGTCAGTGCTGTAAAGGGCTAGGCCCTTCCCCTCAGTGCTGTGAAGGGCTAGGCCGCTCCTGTCAGGTCTGTAAAGGGCTAAGTCACTCCTGTCCGTTCTGTGAAGGGCTAGGTCACTCCCCTCAGCGCTGTGAAGGGCTAGGCCGCTCCTCTCAGTACTGTGAAGGGCTAGGACGCTCCTCTGAGTGCTGTAAATGGCTAGGCCGCTCCTCTCATTGCTGTGGAGGGCTAGGCCGTGCCTGTCAGAGCTGTGAAGGGCTAGGATGCTCCTATCAGAGCTGTGAAGGGCCAGGCCACTACCCTCAGTGCTGTGAAGGGCTAGGCCACTCCTGTCAGTGCTGTGAAGGGCTAGTCCACTATCCTCAGTGCTGTGAAGGCCTAGGCTGCTCCCCTCAGTGCTGTGAAAGGCTAGGCCGCTCCTGTCAGTGCTGTGAAGGGCTACTCCACTATCCTCCGTGCTGTGAAGGGCTAGGCTGCTCCCCTGAGTGCAGTGAAGGGCTAGGCTGCTCCTCTCAGTGCTGTGAAGGGCTACTCCACTCCTGTCAGTGCTGTGAAGAGCTAGGCCATTACCCTCAGTGCTGTGAAGGGCTAGGCCCCTCCTGTCAGTGCTGTGAAGAGCTAGTCCACTATTCTCAGTGCTGTGAAGGACAAGGCAACTCCCCTCAGTGCTGTGAAGGGCTAGGTCACTCCCCTCAGTGCTGTGAAGGCCTATTCTCAGTGCTGTGAAGGGCAAGGCCATTCTCCTCAGTGCTGTGAAGGGCTAGGCCATTCTCCTCAGTGCTGTGAAGGTCTAGGCTGCTCCTGTCAGTGCTGTGAAGGGCTAGGCTGCTCCTGTCAGTGCTGTTAAGGGCTAGGCTGCTCCTGTCAGTGCTGTTAAGGGCTTGGCCGCTCCTGTCAGTGTTGTGAAGGGCTAGGCCGCTCCTGTCAGTGCTGTGAAGGGCTAGGCCACTTCCCTCAGTGCTGTGAAAGGCTAGGATGCTCCTCTCAGTGCTGTTAAGGGCTAGGACGCTCCTCTCAGTGATGTTAAGGGCTAGGCCGCTCCTGTCAGTGCTGTGAAGGGCTTGGCCGCTCCTGTCAGTGCTGTGAAGGGCTAGTCCACTCCTGTCAGTGCTGTGAAGGGCTAGGCCATTCTCCTCAGTGCTGTGAAGGGCTAGGCCTCTCCTGTCAGTGCTGTGAAGGTCTAGACCTCTCCTGTCAGTGCTGTGAAGGGCTAGGCTGCTCCTGTCAGTGCTGTGAAGGGCTAGGACACTTCCCTCAGTGCTGTGAAGGGCTAGGCTGCTCCTGTCAGTGTTGTGAAGGGCTAGGCCGCTCCTGTCAGTGCTGTGAAAGGCTAGGATGCTCCTCTCAGTGCTGTTAAGGGCTAGGCTGCTCCTGTCAATGCTATGAAGGACTAGGCCACTGCTTTCAGTGCTCAGAACACCTCATTAAAATAAAGTGCAGATTTCTTGATTGCTGCAGCAGAGGCGCTGGTACGCTCAGCAGTATGTGCGCTTTACTAGGATTGGCTGTGCTGACAGATGGGCTTTAAAGAGCACAGTGAGATCTCCTGACATAATTTGTAGTAAATAAATGTATTCCTAGTAGAGAAACAATTTTGGAGCATTTTCTCAGAACCGCACCAGTCAGGGTTGTGTACTTAGACTGACGCTGGCCGGTCTATGTACTCCATTTCTATTAAGAATAACAGAGAAATCGAACAGTAGGGAGAGCTGAAATCACTTCAGTTATTATTTTATGGGGAACAGACCTGTCAGGTCGAGACCTTACACTGGTGATATACAGACAATTCCACTACCTAGTTACAGGTTGTTTCAGGAATTCTGCAATGCACTTGAATGGCTGTTGATTTTGGGTGGCTTAGGTCTGAAAATTCAAGTGCATCAGTACAATAGATATAGGGGGTCATTTCTTAAGGTCTGCGTTTTAGACGCCAGTCTTAATAATACCTATACCTGGCGCTGGATCCGCCGGAGTTATGAAGAGGCGCTGGTGTATTTCTGGTTAGTAAATTACCCCCATAGCATATGCATCCCATTCCTGTGACCTGCTTACAGCAAAGACTATGAGGCTGGGTTCACACTTGAGCGTTTTACAGCGCGTTCAAACGCGTTGTAAAACGCTCAACACATGAAAACCAATGCTTCCCTATGGCCCTGGTTCTCACTTGAGCGTTTTACAGCGCGTTTGAACGCGCTGAAAAACGCCCTACGCTCAAACAAGTTCTTGAGCTTCTTTGGGGCGTTTTGTCGTGCGTTTGCAGCCATAGGACACTGCTGTTAATCACACAAACGCGCGTAATACGCGTGTTGACTATGGACAAAAACGCGCGACACAAACGCGCGTTAAACGCGCATATCAAATACGCTCAGGTCTGAACCCAGCCTGAAGCCCAAAATGCAATAAAGAATCCTTTGTTTGCCAGTGAAATTTGGTGGATCTTTTCTCAGTAATATCACCTACTAGTGCCTCATACATGTACGTGTATGTGCCTCAAGCTGGAAAAAGCCTAAAAGTACCCAAAAAATATTCTTTTCTGATATTCTGTGGAAAACTGTTATTAATAAGCAGTCACAGGCAGTGGATGGCACTGAGCTTAACCACCTCCGGACCGCTGTACGCAGATTCGCGTTCCGGAGGTGGCAGCGCTGCGCACAATCACGCATATACGCGTCATCTCGCGAGACGCGAGATTTCGCTCCAAGCCGGCCCGCGCTTGCGCATCGCGGGCCGGCAAAATTCAAAGAAGAAGTTCGTCACCAGCCTGCCAGCAACGATCATTGGCTGGCAGGCTGGCGATTTTTAAAAAATCCAATCAAAAGTCATATAACAGATCATATTAGTAAATATGATCTGTTATATGGCTTCTCTGCTCCTCTGCTGGTCCTTTTCGTCGGTTGGATCCAGCAGAGAAGCAGACTGAACTGTAAGTACACCAAACACTTCACTGTAGCCCCTGATCACCCCCCTGCACCCCAATTAACCCTTTGATCACCCCTTTGATTGCCCCTGTCAATCACCAGTGAAAGAAAAAAAAGTGATCAGTGTAAACTGTCACTTTTTTTTTTTCACTAGTATTGGCTGTTAGGTTTTAAGGATAGTTTAGGCCCCTTGGTTAGGTAGTTAGCGTCAGTTAGCGCCCACCCCACCGCACCGCAGTCACTTTTATTCGCTGTTTAGCGTATCGCTAATCAGCATTTGTACTTTTATAGTATCTGTAAGTGATCAAAACTGATCACGGTCAGATCTATAATAGTATTAGTGTCACTTTAGTTCGCCCTCCACCCAAAACGCAGTGTTTGCCCGATCAGGCCTGATCGGTCGCCCACACGTGCGTTCACCCACGCCCGCCCCACCGCAGTGACAAAAAATATATATTTTTTGATCACTGCACATTCATTTTACACGCACTGCGGCGATAAAAAAATCAGTTTTGATATTTTTTATCAACCGCAGCGGCCTCCGGTACTTCGCTAGCCTCCCCTTTGTAAGACAGGCTTGCTTTTTTTCTTGGGTAGTCTCAGGGAATACCCCTAAATTTAGTAGTCCAAAATGTCAAACAGGGGGTATTCTTCTGAAGAGGCCTACAGGATTCTGACCCAGTCGGATGAGGAATGGGAACCCTCATCTGACGAATCTAGCGGGTCAGAATATGAACCTGTGGAAAGCAGTGGCTCTCTGACCCAAAGTTCGGACGAGGAGGTGGAGGTCCCTGGCAGCACCAGGCGTACCCGGCCCCGTGTCGCTAGACCACAGGTTATGCAGGATCCGCTTCAAGAGCAGCAGAGTGGGGCTGTCGCTGCCGGATCACGTGGTGAGGCATACACCAGCAGCGCAGCCCTCCCTGGACCTAGTACCAGCACTGCCGTACAACATGGTGACGTGGCGAGCACCAGAAGGGCAGTTGAAGCTGGTACGGTGGCACGTGCACTAGTTACCCCGTCGCAGCCACCGCACAGACAGGCCCGTAGAGCCCCTAGAATCCCTGAGGTGCTGGCAAACCCTGATTGGCAGTCACCAACTTCAGCCGCACCTGTAGTTCCCCCTTTCACCGCCCAGTCTGGAGTTCGGGTTGAGACGGCTCAAATCGGTTCGGCCCTGGGATTTTTTGAGCTGTTCTTGACTGCGGAGCTCTTGGACAGTCGTGGCAGAGACCAACCAGTATGCCACACAATTTTTATCCGCCAACCCGGGAAGCTTTTATGCCCAGCCTTTCCGGTGGAAACCAGTCCAAGTTTCCGAGCTTAAATTTTTTTTGGGCCTTCTCCTCAACATGGGCCTGACAAAAAAGCATGAATTGCGGTCATATTGGTCAACGCACCCGATTCATCACATGCCCATGTTCTCTGCTGCTATGTCCAGGGCACGATTTGAGGCCATCCTCCGTTTCCTGCATTTTAGCGACAACACCACCTCCCGTCCCAGAGGCCACCCTGCTTTTGACCGGCTCCACAAAATTCGGCCCCTCATAGACCATTTCAACCAGAAATTTGCAGATTTGTATACCCCCGAGCAAAACATCTGCGTAGACGAGTCCCTAATACATTTTACCGGGCGCCTTGGCTTCAAACAGTACATCCCAAGCAAGCGTGCCCGGTATGGGGTCAAATTGTATAAGCTCTGTGAAAGGGCCACAGGCTATACCCACAAATTTCGGATCTATGAGGGAAAAGATCAGACCCTGGAGCCGGTCGGTTGCCCTGACTACCTGGGGAGCAGTGGGAAGACAGTCTGGGACTTGGTGTCACCCTTATTCGGCAAGGGGTACCAACTTTATGTGGACAATTTTTACACAAGTGTGGCCCTCTTTAGGCATTTGTTTCTAGAACGGATTTGCGCCTGTGGCACCGCGCGAACTAGTCGCGTGGGCTTCCCCCAACGGCTTGTAACCACCCGTCTTGCAAGGGGGGAGAGGGCTGCCTTGTGTAACAAAGAACTGCTCGCGGTGAAATGGAGAGACAAGCGTGACGTTTACATGCTCTCCTCCATTCACGCAGACACGACAATCCAAATTGAGCGAGCAACCCGTGTCATTGAAAAGCCCCTCTGTGTCCACGACTATAATGCGCTCATGGGAGGGGTGGACTTCAATGACCAGATGTTGTCTCCGTATTTAGTTTCCCGCAGAACCAGACGCTGGTATAAGAAGGTGTCTGTATATTTAATTCAATTGGCGCTGTACAATAGTTTTGTTCTCTACAGTAAGGCTGGGAGAACACGATCTTTCCTCAAATTCCAGGAAGAGATCATCGAGAACCTCCTTTACCCAGGAGGTTCCGTGGCCCCATCCACCAGTGTAGTTAGCCGTCTACACGAGCGACATTTCCCCAGTGTCGTTCCTGGTACCTCAACCCAACCGTCACCCCGAAAAAGATGTCGTGTCTGTAGCAGGAGTGGAATAAGGCGTGACACCCGCTATTTCTGTCCTGACCACCCTGCCCTATGCTTTGGTGAGTGTTTCCGGAAGTACCACACACAGGTACACCTAGCATAGGGATTGCATCTCACAGGACAGGCACACAGGGCTATTAGGGCCCTTTTACTCTCAGCTGCTGCAAACCTCTCCTTTCACCTGGGATAAAGTGCATAACGTACTTCGCCACATCTTTGGGCGATTTGCGCTTTGCACATTGTCCCATGGGGAAGGAGAGGTTTGTTCTATAAAGGTAAAAAAAACTAAACAAAAAAAAAATTACCGGTAAGTAAAAAAGTTTAAAAAGTTAAAAAAAGTTAATATGTTCTGTTCTAAAGTTAATAAAGTTATTGCTTTGCGGCCTGGTTTTTTCTTTTTTGTTTTTTTTACCTTCCAGGTGGACCAACCGATCGACCAGCTGCAGCACTGATGTGCATTCGGACAGAAGCATTGCGCTGCTGTCAGATTACACGCAAGTCGGTGTATGCGGCGCTGCAAGACGAGATTTCTCCTCTGCAGTAAAAGATATGTTTGCCGAGGCATATGAGCTGAGGAGGTGGCGGTGTTCATATACTTTGGCAAACACTTTGTATATATATAAAAAAAAAAATCCCGGCAATGATTTATTCATCCACATCGATTGATGTGAATGGAGAAATCTGGTTTGCCAGGGCATACGAGCTGAAGTGGGTATGGATGTTGGGCGGAGCTCCTATGTCCTGGCAGACGCCTTTCCCCTCCTTTTTCTTTTTTTGGCAGAGATTTTTTCATCCACATTGATCGATGCGAATGAAGAAATCTGTGCCGTTCATTTTTTTCTTTCAGCCCAGAGGCTGAACGGAAAAAAAAAATCTCATTACCCGTATGCTCAATATAAGGAGAATAGCAGAAACTCCTAATGCTGGGCATACATGTAATGATTGCGGAGACCCTCAAATGCCAGGGCAGTACAAACACCCCACAAATAACACCATTTTGGAAAGAAGACACCCCAAGGTATTCGCTGAGGGGCATATTGAGTCCATGAAAGATTGAAATTTTTGTCCCAAGTTAGCGGAAAGGGAGACTTTGTGAGAACAAAATCAAAAAAATCAATTCCCGCTAACTTGTGCCCAAATTTTTTTTTTTCAATGAACTCGCCATGCCCCTCATTGAATACCTTGGGGTGTCTTCTTTCCAAAATGGGGTCACATGTGGGGTATTTATACTGCCCTGGCATTTTAGGGGCCCCAAAGCGTGAGAAGAAGTCTGGTATCCAAATGTCTAAAAATGCCCTCCTAAAAGGAATTTGGGCCCCTTTGCCCACCTAGGCTGCAAAAAAGTGTCACACATCTGGTATCTCTGTATTCAGGAGAAGTTGAGGAATGTGTTTTGGGGTGTCTTTTTACATATACCCATGCTGGGTGAGATAAATATCTTGGTCAAATGCCAACTTTGTATAAAAAAATGGGAAAAGTTGTCTTTTGCCAAGATATTTCTCTCACCCAGCATGGGTATATGTAAAATGACACCACAAAACACATTCCCCACCTTCTCCTGAGTACGGAGATACCAGATGTGTGACACTTTTTTGCAGCCTAGGTGGGCAAAGGGGCCCACATTCCAAAGAGCACCTTTCGGATTTCACAGGTCATTTACCTACTTACCACACATTAGGGCCCCTGGAAAATGCCAGGGCAGTATAACTACCCCACAAGTGACCCCATTTTGGAAAGAAGACACCCCAAGGTATTCCGTGAGGGGCATGGCAAGTTCCTGGAATTTTTTATTTTTTGTCACAAGTTAGTGGAAAATGATGATTTTTTTTTATTTATTTTTTTCCATACAATTCTCATATTCCACTAACTTGTGACAAAAAATAAAAACTTCCATGAACTCACTATGCCCATCAGCGAATACCTTGGGGTCTCTTCTTTCCAAAATGGGGTCACTTGTTGGGTTGTTATACTGCCCTGGCATTCTAGGGGCCCAAATGTGTGGTAAGGAGTTTGAAATCAAATTCAGTAAAAAATGACCTGTGAAATCCGAAAGGTGCTCTTTGGAATATGGGCCCCTTTGCCCACCTAGGCTGCAAAAAAGTGTCACACATCTGGTATCTCCGTACTCAGGAGAAGGTGGGGAATGTGTTTTGGGGTGTCATTTTACATATACCCATGCTGGGTGAGAGAAATATCTTGGCAAAAGACAACTTTGCCCATTTTTTTATACAAAGTTGGCATTTGACCAAGATATTTATCTCACCCAGCATGGGTATATGTAAAAAGACACCCCAAAACACATTCCTCAACTTCTCCTGAGTACGGAGATACCAGATGTGTGACACTTTTTTGCAGCCTAGGTGGGCAAAGGGGCCCACATTCCAAAGAGCACCTTTCGGATTTCACAGGTCATTTTTTACTGAATTTGATTTCAAACTCCTTACCACACATTTGGGCCCCTAGAATGCCAGGGCAGTATAACTACCCCACAAGTGACCCCATTTTGGAAAGAAGAGACCCCAAGGTATTCGCTGATGGGCATAGTGAGTTCATGGAAGTTTTTATTTTTTGTCACAAGTTAGTGGAATATGAGACTTTGTATGAAAAAAAAAAAAAAAAAAAAATCATCATTTTCCACTAACTTGTGACAAAAAATAAAAAATTCTAGGAACTCGCCATGCCCCTCACGGAATACCTTGGGGTGTCTTCTTTCCAAAATGGGGTCACTTGTGGGGTAGTTATACTGCCCTGGCATTCTAGGGGCCCAAATGTGTGGTAAGGAGTTTGAAATCAAATTCTGTAAAAAATGACCTGTGAAATCTGAAAGGTGCTCTTTGGAATATGGGCCCCTTTGCCCACCTAGGCTGCAAAAAAGTGTCACACATCTGGTATCTCCGTACTCAGGAGAAGGTGGGGAATGTGTTTTGGGGTGTCATTTTACATATACCCATGCTGGGTGAGAGAAATATCTTGGCAAAAGACAACTTTTCCCATTTTTTTATACAAAGTTGGAATTTGACAAAGATATTTATCTCACCCAGCATGGGTATATGTAAAAAGACACCCCAAAACACATTCCTCAACTTCTCCTGAGTACGGAAATACCAGATGTGTGACACTTTTTTGCAGCCTAGGTGGGCAAAGGGGCCCACATTCCAAAGAGCACCTTTCGGATTTCACAGGTCATTTTTTACTGAATTTGTTTTCAAACTCCTTACCACACATTTGGGCCCCTAGAATGCCAGGGCAGTATAACTACCCCACAAGTGACCCCATTTTGGAAAGAAGAGACCCCAAGGTATTCGCTGATGGGCATAGTGAGTTCATGGAAGTTTTTATTTTTTGTCACAAGTTAGTGGAATATGAGACTTTGTATGAAAAAAAAAAAAAAAAAAAATCATCATTTTCCACTAACTTGTGACAAAAAATAAAAAATTCTAGGAACTCGCCATGCCCCTCACGGAATACCTTGGGGTGTCTTCTTTCCAAAATGGGGTCACTTGTGGGGTAGTTATACTGCCCTGGCATTCTAGGGGCCCAAATGTGTGGTAAGGAGTTTGAAATCAAATTCTGTAAAAAATGACCTGTGAAATCCGAAAGGTGCTCTATGGAATATGGGCCCCTTTGCCCACCTAGGCTGCAAAAAAGTGTCACACATCTGGTATCTCTGTATTCAGGAGAAGTTGAGGAATGTGTTTTGGGGTGTCTTTTTACATATACCCATGCTGGGTGAGATAAATATCTTGGTCAAATGCCAACTTTGTATAAAAAAATGGGAAAAGTTGTCTTTTGCCAAGATATTTCTCTCACCCAGCATGGGTATATATAAAATGACACCCCAAAACACATTCCCCACCTTCTCCTGAGTACGGAGATACCAGATGTGTGGCACTTTTTTGCAGCCTAGGTGGGCAAAGGGGCCCATATTCCAAAGAGCACCTTTCGGATTTCACAGGTCATTTTTTACAGAATTTGATTTCAAACTCCTTACCACACATTTGGGCCCCTAGAATGCCAGGGCAGTATAACTACCCCACAAGTGACCCCATTTTGGAAAGAAGAGACCCCAAGGTATTCGCTGATGGGCATAGTGAGTTCATAGAACTTTTTATTTTTTGTCACAAGTTAGTGGAATATGAGACTTTGTAAGAAAAAAAAAAAAAAATCATCATTTTCCGCTAACTTGTGACAAAAAATAAAAAGTTCTATGAACTCACTATGCCCATCAGCGAATACCTTAGGGTGTGTACTTTCCGAAATGGGGTCATTTGTGGGGTGTTTGTACTGTCTGGCCATTGTAGAACCTCAGGAAACATGACAGGTGCTCAGAAAGTCAGAGCTGCTTCAAAAAGCGGAAATTCACATTTTTGTACCATAGTTTGTAAACGCTATAACTTTTACCCAAACCATTTTTTTTTTACCCAAACATTTTTTTTTTATCAAAGACATGTAGAACAATAAATTTAGAGCAAAATTTATATATGGATCTCGTTTTTTTTTGCAAAATTTTACAACTGAAAGTGAAAAATGTCATTTTTTTGCCAAAAAATCGTTAAATTTCGATTAATAACAAAAAAAGTAAAAATGTCAGCAGCAAAGAAATACCACCAAATGAAAGCTCTATTAGTGAGAAGAAAAGGAGGTAAAATTCATTTGGGTGGTAAGTTACATGACCGAGCAATAAACAGTGAAAGTAGTGTAGGTCAGAAGTGTAAAAAGTGGCCTGGTCTTTCAGGGTGTTTAAGCACTGGGGGCTGAGGTGGTTAAAGGAAATTTTCAAGTATTTTTTATTGATGACCTCATTAGTATCTGATCAGTGTGCTCTGACACCTGGGACCCCCTTCGATCAGCTGTTTGAGAAGGTAGCAGTGCTCACAGTAGCGCCACGTCCTTCTCTCTGCTCACTATGCACAGCTCCATACATTTGATAGTGGCTGTGCTTGGTATTGCAGCTCAGCCCCATTCACTTCAATAGGGCTCAGCTGCACGTAGGGCACGTGACCGAGGAACGCAACAACACATTGCCTAGGCTAAGCTGTGAGAAGGCTGCAGCACTACTGCGAGCACCGCTGCTTCTCAAACAGCTGATCGGTGGGGTCCCGGCTAGTAAAGCAGGATTTCCATAACACTTAGGGGCACATTTATTAAGACCGGTGTCTAAAACCCCTCTAATTCCTTGTGGTGGATCCGCTGGAGTTATGAAGAGGCGCCAACCTCTACATAACTTCGCCGGATCCTCCGCCACTTCTAACTGTAAGACCCCTTTCATACGGGCGAGATTTCCGCGCGGGTGAAATGCGTGAGGTGAACGCATTGCACCCGCACTGAACCCGGCCCATTCATTTTTATGGGGCTGTGCACATGAGCGGTGATTTTCACGCACCCCTTGTGCGCTGCGGGAAAATCGCAGCATGCTCCTCTTTGTGCGTTTTCCACGCAACGCAGGTCCCATAGAAGTGAATGGGGCTGCGTGAAAATCGCAAGCATGTGCGGATGCGGTGCGATTTTCACGCATGGTTTCTAGGAGACAATTGGGATGGGGACCCGATCTTTATTATTTTCCCTTATAACATGGTTAAATGGGAAAATAATAGCATTCTTAATACAGAATGCATAGTACAATAGGGCTGGAAGGGTTAAAAAAAAATTAAAATAATTAAACTCACCTTAATCCACTTGCTCGCGCAGCCCGGCTTCTCTTCTGTCTTCATCTTTGCTGTGCACAGGAAAAGGACCTGTGGTGATGTCACTGCGGTCATCACATGGTCTGTCACATGATCCATCACCATGGTGGTGGGTTATGTGATGAGCGCAGTGACATAATCAAAGGTCCTATTCCTCAAAGAAGACAGCAGAGAAGCCGGGCTGCGCGAGCAAGTGGATTAAGGTGAATTACATTTAAAAAAATAATAATTTAACCCCTCCAGCCCTATTGTACTATGCATTATGTATTAAGAATGCTAATATTTTCCCTTATAACCATGTTATAAGGGAAAATAATACAATCTACACAACACCTAACCCAAACCCGAACTTCTGTGAAGAGGTCCGGGTTGGGGTCTGGGTACCAAACATGCCGATTTTTCTCACGCGCGTGCAAAACGCATTACAATGTTTTGCACTCGAGCAGGAAAAATCGCGCATTTTAACACAACGCACCCTCATCTTATCCGGGCCAAAAACATGACGCCCGTGTGAAAGAGGCCTAAGACAGCTTCCTGCCGGCCCTTCCCTGCCCACACCACACACCCGATTTTAGACCAGGCATCAGCGGGGAGAAGTCACCCATGCCAGAAATACACCTAACTTAGGCCGGGTTCACACGAACGTGTGTGACCCGTGCCTGTGCAGCGGCCCGCAAATAGCGGGCCGTAATGCACGATCGCCAGCCGTAGGTCAGCCGCATCGGATCGCGGACCCATTCACTTTAATGGGTCCGCGATCCGCCCGTTCCGCTAAAAGATAGGACTTGTTCTATCTTTTAGCGGAACAGAAGTACGGGACGTATTTCCATGGAGGCACTCCGTAGTGCTTCCGAGGGGTCCCGTCCCGTGCGGCCGTTCCGCGATTCCGGATTAGCGGACCCATTGAAGTGAATGGGTCCGCATCCGTGATGCGGAATTCACACGGAACTGTGGCCGTGTATTGCGGCCCGCGATTGTGTGAACTTAGCCTTAGGGGTATTTCTGTTTGATAAATGATCCCGTTAGTATAGACCAAATAGCTGCACTGTGTCAGATTCCACCAGGCTCTTGGGAAGAAATGCCTTTGGTTGTCAGTAATGTGTCGGATGATAGAAAAAACTCCAGTGAGATTTGCTTTGGTGCTGTTGTTGTTTATTGAAATGCGGCAAAGTAACACTTTGTGTGACATTTCGGCACAATAGCCTTTTTCAAACACAAGCCGCTCTGGAGGAAGGAGCCAAAAGGTGCTGCGCTGTGTGAAGGTACTGCATACAACTGTATGTGGTCGGTATAGGCGCCTATACCGACCACATACAGTTGTATGCAGTACCTTCACACAGCGCAGCACCTTTTGGCTCCTTCCTCCAGAGCGGCTTGTGTTTGAAAAAGGCTATTGTGCCGAAATGTCACACAAAGTGTTACTTTGCCGCATTTCAATAAACAACAACAGCACCAAAGCAAATCTCACTGGAGTTTTTTCTATCATATATACGGGGTGGGATCCCGACTTCATGCTTCACCACCGAGTGTGCCACATCGGTCTACTATACTAGTAATGTGTCGGATGCAGTTTTGATTGCATTGATTATATTCGTTATAATGAGAAGTATTACTTTTTTGTTCCAAAGCAGGTTTAGGCTACTTTCACACTAGTGTTTATATTTTCCGGTATTGAGATCCGTCATAGGGTCTTAATACCGTAAAAAAAACGCTTCCACTTTGTCCCCATTTATTGTCATTGGGGACAAAACGTAACTGAACAGAATGGAATGCTCCAAAATGCGTTTGGTTGCATTCCCAGATCGGAGAGCAAACCTCAGCAAAACGGATCCATCCTGGCACACAATCTAAGTCAATGGTGACGGATCAGTTTTCTCTGACACAATAGAGTTCATGACGGATCCATCCCCCATTGACTTTCAGTGGAGTTCATGACGGATCCGTCTTGGCTATGTTACAGGATAACTCATATTTTTATTTATTTGCTAGTTTATTAGAGCTAGCATGTATACCTGAGTTAGTCTCTCAATGATTGCCAAAAGATCTGTAATTCCCTTATAATAACAGCTTTCATTAATATCCTCTGCCCCTTTCCACTGCTCCCTTAAAAGACCGTTGCTGTGTCTCATCTGTCTCTGGCTAGGAATAACTAAGGGGAAAACTCAAGGAAAACAGTGGTATGTGAAGAAACTAAAGATTGCTTTATGCATAATGCTGCTGCAGCAGTAACATATGCTAAAATAGATTTTTTATTGAAAGACAGTTATCCTTTAGGGTACCTTCACACTAGCGTTATTCTTTTCTGGCATAGAGTTCCGTCACAGGGGCTCTATACCGGAAAAGAACTGATCAGGCATATCCCCATGCATTCTGAAAGGAGAGTAATCCGTTCAGGATGCATCAGGATGTCTTCAGTTCAGTCGTTTTGACTGATCAGGCAAAAGATAAAACCGTAGCATGCTATGGTTTTATCTCTGGCGAAAAAAACTGAAGACTTGCCTGAATGCCGGATCCAACATTTTTCCCCATAGGAATGTATTAGTGCCGGATCCGGCATTCAAAATACATGCATGCGCAGACCAGTAAAAATGTGAAAAAAGATACAAGACGGATCCGTCTGTCCGCATGACATCTGGATCCGTCTCACAAATGCTTTCAGTCACATCCAGATCGGCGGATCCGGCGGGCATTTCCAACGACGGAACTGCTTGCCGGATTACACTGCCGCAAGTGTAAAAATAGCCTTAAAGATAATACCTCTAGACCCGTTCATAACGGATGAAGACGGTTGTATTATCAGTAACAGAAGTGTTTTTGCTGTACCCTGCCAGATCCAGCAAAAACACTGGTGTGAAAGTAGCCACTTGCGTTGTTTGATTCCGGCAGGCATCAGTTCCTGTTCAGTCAGAAAAATGCATTGCAAGAACAGATCCATTTTTCCGGTGTCATCCGGCAAAACGGATCCGGTATATATATTTTTTCACATTTTTAAAGGTCTGCGCAGACCGGAAGGACGGATCCGGCATTGCGGTATTTCGAATGCCGGATCCAGCTCTAATTCATTCCTATGGAAAAAAAATGTCGGATCCGGCGTTCAGGAAAGTGTTCCGTTTTTTGGGCCGGAGATAAAACCGCAGCATGCTGTGGTATTATCTCCTTCCTGAAAAGTAAAAAAGACTGAACTGAAGACATCCTGATGCTCTCCATTCAGAATGCATGGGGATAAAACTGATCAGTGCTTTTCCGGTATTGAGCCCCTAGGACGGAGCTCAGTGCCGGAAAAGAAAAACGCTAGAGTGAAAGCACCCTTAGAAAGTTGTAGATGACAGTGTCTATATTTACTAGAACCGTTTTAATGCATGCTTTGTGTCTTATATTTTGCAGTATCCCCGACGGAAACCTCAGATGTATACCCCTAACAAATGCAATTGTGTAGGCAAACAGTGACATCATACATAGACTATTTTAAAAATGTAAAAAAATAAAAAAAAATTTTTTGACAAAGTCCAGAGCTTTCCTGGCACATGTGACAACTGGACAGTCCTAAACCAGTGTCCTATCTTCTGTTCTGTGCTGTGGTCACATGACCATGTCCATATGGCTCTTTATTATTTCCTGTGATGTTATGTCCATGGGTGTGTCAAAGCAGCATCAGAGGCAGTGATAGGGGAGTGTCTATGTAGCTACCTGGGTGGGAGTTGCTATAAACTAGCTAGGTGTTGTTAGGGGCAGTGATAGGGGAGTGTCTATGTAATTAGCTGGGTGGGAGGAGCTATAAACTAGTTGGGTGTTGTTAGGGGCAGTGATAGGGGAGTGTCTATGTAACTAGCTGGGTGGGAGGAGCTATTAACTAGCTCTTTGTGTAATAACTGATTAGAAAGAATACCCAATAGTTCATCTTATAATCCCACTGTTTTCATGGTAAGAAATCCACTTTAAAGGGGTTTTCCAGGATTTTGTAACGGATAACCTATCCTCTGGATTGGACATCATTATCTGATCGTGGGGTACAACACCCGGGACCCCACGGTCAGCTGTTTTAGAAGGCACTAGTGCTCATAGTAGCTGCAGACTTCTCTCTGATTACCAATCATGGCATTGTTCATTGTATAGCGGCTGTGCTTGGTATCACCGCTCAGGCCACATCAGTGGGGATGTGACTGATGAACGTGGCAAAGCTGGGAGAAGGGCACAGTGCTACTGCGAGCGACGGTGCCTTCTCAGACAGCTGATTGGCAGGGGTCCCAGCGTTCTGACAGATTCCTATACCTGGCAGAATGCTATACACAGAAGTGACTCGGCCGCATCGGAATCAACTGGAGGAGGGTGTGTGTGGATCCACTGGATTCGTAACAATAATTGCACCACTGCAGGAGAAGCACCTACTTCATTTGCATGTGTGAAACCGTACACTGCGCATGCGCACTCAGGGGTAGGTAGATTTTTCAGTGCAAAATGTTCCATCAGATCTCCCTACACCTGAGTGCGCACGCGCGGACACATCATCTGGAGCAGTTCAGCCTCACCACATAGCAGAGCTGAGTGCAGGATATTGGGGACACCACATAGCAGAGCTGAGTGTGGTCCCTGATTGCACACGCGCAGTGTACGGTTTCGTGCATTCAAATGAAGTAGATGCTTCTCCCGCGGCGGTGCAATTATTTTTACGAATCCAGTGGATCTGCGCTTGCGCAGATCCACACACACCCTCCTCCAGCTGATTCCAGTGCAGCCACGTCACTTTTGGGTATAGCATTCTGCCAAGGTATAGGAATCTGGCAGAACACCGGGTGTCAGACCTCCACCTATCACATACTGATGACCCATCCAGAGGATAAGTCATCATTTAAAAAATCCCAGAATACCCTTATAAGAGTAATTTTTTCCTCTCTGTAAGATTTTGATAATCTTTAAAGAATGTTTGAGGAGCTGATGTCAAATCTGTTGTAATAATAACAATTGCCACAGACTCACAGTTCATTAAAATGTCATTTTTGTTGCTTTTGGTCATAAATCTATTTTATGTTCAAGTCCAACAAAAATCCTGGATTGCTATAACAAAAGATCTATTTTTTTAAAACAATAATGGACATTTTTGTAAGTATGGACTAAATTGTAATTTTTTTGTATTGACCATATCTACTCACAATGGGAAATTATACTGCCTCATAATCTACAACAACTAGCTCCATTATGCTGCGGATGTGAAACTATGCAAAGGGGTCCCCATTGCTTTCTCAGCATGTGAATAGGGGTTTGTAAACCACCATTCACATGTATACTGCTGTACAATAAAGAGTCTACAGTTCACAGAAAAACTAGAAAATGGTCATAAGGAGGGATGTGTGGCTTAGTTTGAATTGGGTGCTTCTATTCCTTAGGTTCGAGTCTGTGGGTGAATGACTGAAACTGTTAAACCCTTCCTCTGTATAATGTTGTCAGATGTTATTTTTGTTACTGATGTAGAAACCAAAGTGTCTACTGTTTAAATAAAGCTAATAAAGTGACATTTTGTGTAGTTACATATTCAATTTTCCTACCCCAGGTACGGAAGCATGTAGGAGATCTGTATGAAGACCTGCGAGATGGACATAACCTGATCTCGTTAGTAGAAGTACTCTCTGGAGATACCCTGGTAAGTCCTTTCTGTTACTTGTTTTACAGCGCAAAAGTGCAAGGCTTTCAGTTTTAGTTGAGAAAGCCTGCAGTATGGTTGTGCTCCACAATATGCTCTCATGGAAGTCTTTGTCCTTTGTAATGCGTCTCATATTTTGTTAAACATTTCATGAGCTGTCCTCAAGACGCACACACATGTATGTACATTTATAAAAGGAATCTCAGCTAGGCTACATTCACACAACGTTTTATGGTGCCCAGAAGAGTTGCCCTAGTTATATAACAACCCTGGCGACCCCTGTAAATGGCCTAAAATAAGAGATGTATACTCACCGGTTTTCTTCAGTTTTGTTGAGTGCTGCCCTCTGGTCCTCCCACTGCTGATGTCACCTTCTTGGTTGCAGCGGTGACATTCCCTGCACAGTGCATCAGACGTCTCTGCTGAGGCCAGTGATTGTCTGCAGCAGTGACCAGTGTGCAGAGAACAGCACCACTGCAACCAAAAACGACAAAGAACAGCTGTGACGATGGAGTCTTTTGTTATTTTAGGCAGTTTACAAGGGTTTCCAGAGTTTTTATATATCTTGGACAACCCCTTTAACTATAAAGCCCAAGGCCCTGTCATGCAGAATGAGTAACTGCCCCCTTAAATAGGGTCGTTTTTTGTGTCATAGGACACCTCTGCACCCTGTACCTGTAGCTCTCCACCCCACTGAACATATAGACTGTACAACTGTATGCTTACACAGTTATATACCTGCTATTGACTGGCGTACATTGTGGTATCCCTCTATACGTGAAGAGTACAGTTGTACTGCAAAGTCAGCTATGCTTTTCAATACAGTTAGGGCTGCAGAGTATCCTCATTAGGCCCCTTTCACACGTCTGTGTCAGTGATGACGTCTGCGACAAGATGTCTGTGAAGGGTTTGTGTTTCTTCCATGTGTCCATTTTTGCCCTCCGCAAGTCATCTGTATTCCACATGCTCTCCTATCTTCAGTGAAAACCACTGACAGAACACACATGCCTTCTGTGTTCTGTCAGTGGTTTTCATGGACCTATGGCCTCATGCACACGGCCGTTGTTTTGGTCCGCATCTGAGCCGCAGTTTTGGCGGCTCGGATGCGGACCCATCCACTTCAATGGGGCCGCAAAAGATGCGGACAGCACCTTTCCGTGGCCCCGCTAAAAATATATAACATGTCCTATTCTTGTCCGCGCTTTGCAGACAAGAATAGGCAGTTATATTAAAGGCTGTCCGTGCCGTTCCGTAAATTTCGGAACGCACACGGACGCCATCCGTGTTTTGCGGATCCGCGGTTTGCGGACCGCAAAAAACGGAACGGTCGTGTGCATGTAACCTATAGGGGGGGAATTTATCATAGACCAGAGGTTCACGCTGGTCTATCATATCCCCTGCTCTGCTAGAGGATGTGCCTCTTTAATGACGAGGGGCATGCTTCATCATAAATTAGGCGCATCCTCTGGCAGTCCATGGTCCTAAACTGAAATCTAGAGTATCTTCGAGCTGCCAGAGATTTCAGTTTTGTTAAATGCCAGAAAGTAAAAAAGAGATTAAATATGCCAGACCTGCTGGTCACGCTCCCTTGCCACACTCCCTTCTTGGAAAGTGTCGACAGCGGTGTAGAAACGCCACTTGCACCTAAATGTAGGCGCAATATAATTTAAAAAGTCACGGACATTGGGTTTGCAACTTTATTACGGCAGAAAACGGGTGTGGGGAGATTTACCAAAATTGGCACATCCTCCGTCAGTCTGTGTGCCTAGACCGACGGCAGCTCATAGCTGCCAAAGATTTCTGGATTCATTTAGACCAAAAAATTGGCATAAATTCAAATAAATGTTATGGGCCAGATGGTCCCACCCCTCTCTGCCCTCGCCATGCCCCTTTTCAGAAAATGGCGAGGGTGGCGTAGAAATGCCACTTGTGACAAAATATTGTTGCAGTGACGTTTATAAAGTCACAAACTCAGTTCATGCCTTTTTTATGGCAAAAAATGGGTGCAGGGATATAATAAATCTCCCCATAGACTTCCATGGGTATGTATGGTCCACACCATGGTACAAAGTAGCGCACGTCTCTATTGTCTTTCTATTGACCCATGATCAGTGAACAATAATCAGTGTGAATAAACAAATTAAGGCTACATGCACACTAACGTTGTTTGTTTCCGTGTCCGTTCCGTTTTTTTTTGTGGATAGGATGCTGACCCATTCATTTCAATGGGTCCGCAAATTGTCCGCATCCATATGTCCGTTCCGTAGCCACGCAAAAAAAATAGAACATGTCCTATTCTTGTCCGTTTTAGGCATTGTTACAATGGATCCGCAAAAAAAAAAAAAAAACGGATGGCATACGGATGTCATCTATTTTTTTTTGCGAATCCGTAATTTGCGGACCGCAAAACACATACGTTCGTGTGCATGTAGCCTAAAATGAATGGAGGCGTGTGCTTTCTATGTTCCGTGAATCATTGACATGTGAAAGCACTTTCATTTTAACTTTGCAGTTCACCATGTGGTTATTAAAAATGAAAGTGTTATTACCTGCAGTTATTTGAAAGTCACGCCAATCTCCATATTGCCCCAGTTTTCGGCTGCATCCCAGGCTCTCCTTGGCCGCAGTGCGTCCGGAATGTGTGAACGTAGCCACATAGTATTTCCAATTCACTTTCATCAGCCTGTAAACCCTACTGCACATAAGACCCAGAGCCTCATAGCGAGGATTTCCTGACGTGTACCTCAGGCAGAAGACCATAGACATGGAGTGGCATATGTCACCTATTGATTCCATGCAGAATACTTTTTTCTGTCGGCCTCTGTATCGGACAGTGCTGTATTCTGCTGAATCATGCCACCCGGTTGGAGGTCTGAAAGACACTCTTTGGCCACGGCTGGGTGAGCGGGGCCCTATGGATATGTTTGCCGTATATCCTGGAAGATTCTCCTGGCATGTACGTCAAATGTAAGGCTCTAAGGCGGTGTCACCTGAGCCTACGTAACGTGAGATGTTGCCTAAAATTCTTTTTTATTCAAACACAGCAGTGAATATAATGGGAATTAGAAGTACCGGTCTTTCTGTTATACTTTTTCCCTTTTTGGGTTTATTACTAGGGTTGGCTCAAAAAACTACATGTGTTGTCATTGGGGTACATTCACATACAATGGTAATGGCCGGGCAGAAAATTGTGTTATTTCTACACTGTTTAAGGGTAGGGTTGTTATCCGGCCAGTATCTCACTGGCCAAGCCAGTATTGTAGTTTCCCTGCCGTTGCTGGTAATTTTTTACCGTCTGTATTTTTTATATGGACTGTTACTAATGAGCACTTCCATTGTGGAGCACTCATTAGTACAGCCTTTAACTCCTGACCCCCCACGCCAACTATTACTGGAGGGCACTAATGGGGGCATTACTATTACCTGGGGGCACTAATGGGGGCATTAATATTACTGGTGGGCACTAATGGAAGCATTACTAAAAGGGCTCATTAGGACGGCCGTATGTGTTTTGTGGTCTGCAAATTGCGGATCCGCAAAACACATATACTGGCCTGTGTGTGTTCTGCAATTTGCGGATCGCACATGGCCGTCACTCTCATAGAAAATGCCTATTCTTGTCCACAACTGCGGACAAGAATAGGACATGCTCTATATTTTTTGCAGGGCCACGGAACAATGGATGCAGACATCTTTTGCGGCCCCACTGAAATGATTAGGTCTGCACCCATTCTGCAAAAATGCTGGTGCGGAATAAAACATACGGTCGTCTGAATGAGCGCTTACTGGGGGGCACTAATGGGGGCATTACTATTACTGTGGGGGGACTAATGGGGGCACTATTAATTCTGGGGGGCACTAATGGGCATTATTAATTCTGGGGGGCACTAATGGGGGCATTACTATTACTGGGGGGCAATAATGGGTGCATTACTATTACTGGGGGGCACTAATGGGTGCATTACTATTACTGGGGGGCACTAATGGGGGCATTACTATTATTGGGGGGCACTAAGGGGGCATTATTAATTCTGGGGGGCACTAATGGGGGCATTATTAATTCTGGAGGGCACTACTGGAGGCATTACTATTACTGGAGGTACTAATGGGCATTATTAATTCTGGGGGCACTAATGGAGGCATTACTATTACTGGGGGCACTAATGGGGGGCATTATCCATTCTGCAGGGCACTAATGGAGACATTAATATTTTGGTGTGTGGCTTAACTTGGCCGGTATTTTTTGTTGGGAAAGGTTGCAACTTGCAACCCTATTTAAGGGCCACGTCACATACACATACAATTTGTCCCATGTAAAAAAACAAAACAAAAAAAAACACCATTTAAATTTTGGGTCATACAAGGTTTTTAATTTTGTAACATTTGTAACATGTATTTTTTACCGGTGTTTTTCAAGTGCTATATGGAAACCTGCAAAAAAAAAAAAAAGCAACACACTTCGAAAACAGCACCAACAAAATGCTGGGAATATAGACCTTACAATAATTTGCTATAGATCTGGCTGCAGTGTTTCACAAATAAAGTTGACAAAATTGCTACAAAAAAATGCTGCTAAATACTTTGGGGGAGATTTATCAAACTGGTGTAAAGTAGAACTGGCTTAGTTGCTCATAGCAACCAATCAGATTCCACCTTTCATTTTCCACAGCTCCTTTGGAAAATGAAAAGTGAAATATGGTTGCTATGGGCAACTAAACCAGGTGTACTTTACACCAGTTTTACACCACTTTACACCACTGGAGCTGCTTGGGAGTCCTTGTATTCCCGAATTACCGGCTTTCCCACGCCCAGTCACTGATTGACAGCTTTCTCCCTATACACCGTATAAGAAGAAAGCTGTCAGTCATCCAGGAGAAGGTGGGGGGTCCCACTGGTGAATGGCAACTTTGATTTTGAGAAAACGGCTGAACAGAAATAAGTGGGGGTCCCCAGATTACGCTGCTGTGAGGCAGAGTACAATCGGTGACAGATTTACATCACATATTTCAGAAAAGTATTTGGTTCTGTATAGTTCCAATGGGCTTTAACCCTTTCTGTGCCCCGGTTTCAGTATTGATTTGTGTTGTGATCATGACTTCCCTTCCTTGTATACCTCCTCTTCATTCTTTTCATGCTCTTCTCTTCATTTGTGGTCTGTCTTGTGTCTTTGCTGTGCCTTCTTTTTCTGTCTGTTGTGTTCATTAGCCAAGGGAACGAGATTTTTTGAAGACATTACGGTTGGTGAGTCCCGCAGAAGCATGCGAGTTTGATCAGCATGAGGAGGTGGATGATGAGGATAAGGGGGTAGGTGTGACCCCCATAACAATACTAATTCCTGTCTAGGTTTGCAGTGTCACTGTTTTTCACACAAAAAGTTCACTTGTTACTAAAACACTTTTTAGAGCTAACCTTGCCTAGTGATGTCCGTTCTTTATAGCGGACCTCTCAGGTCAACATGTCTCTTCTAGTAAATGCTTGTTTCTCTAGGAATAGGAAACTGTGTTGTGCCATTCCTCTGTTATTCCTCTTGGTAATGTATGAATTAATTGACTGCTTGATGTTAATATTCTCCTTCTCCAAGTGTGTCCCTGCACAATCTGAATCTGTAGTGCTGAAAATGATCAGATTATGCATGGACACAGCTACATCACAGGTTCACATCACCATGTTGTTTTCCGTTCTTCTGATCCGTCAGAAGAACAGAAAAAATAAGATCCTTTATTTGGAGCATTAGTTATGCACATTTTGCATCTGCTTTAGCCATTTTCGGCTGAGATCTGTTATTTTAGACAGAAAAAAAAGTCCAAAAATTACTTTTTATTCCGTCTAAAATAACGATTCCTAAATGTTTAAAATGGATGCAAAATGAGCAATAACGAATGCTCAAAATAAGGGTCCATTCACACGTTCGTAAGTGTTTTGCGGATCCGCACACCACAGACACTATAATAGAAAATGCCTTTTCTGGTCCGCAATTGCGGACAAGAATAGGACATGTTCTATTTTTTCCAGGAACGAAATTGCGGATCCCGAAAAAACGGATGCGGATCCCGAAAAAACGGATGCGGATCCAGGAAATGTGGATTTGCATCCGTTCCAGCCCCATTGAAAGTGAATGGGTCCCCAAATTGCGGACGTGTGAATGGACCCGAAGGCCCCTTTCACACGGGCGTTGCGGGAAAATGTGCGGGTGCGTTACGGGAACACCCACGATTTTTCCGCATGAGTGCAAAACATTGTAATGCGTTTTGCACTCGCGTGAGAAAAATCGCGTGTGTTTGGTACACAAACCCGAACTTCTTCACAGAAGTTCGGGCTTGGGATCGGTGTTCTGTAAATAGTATTATTTTCCCTTATAACATGGCTACGCGAACAAGTGGACTAAGGTGAGTTAAAAAAATGTTATTTTTATTTTTTTAACCCCTCCAGCGATGTTTTACTATGCATTCTGTATTCAGAATGGTATTATTTTCCCTTATAACCATGTTATAAGGGAAAATAATAATGATCGGGTCCCCATCCCGATCGTCTCCTAGCAACCGTGCGTGAAAATCGGACCGCATCCGCACTTGCTTGCGGATGCTTGCGATTTTCACGCAACCCCATTCATTTCTATGGGGCCTGCGTTGCGTGAAAAACGCACAAAGAGGAGCATGCTGCGATTTTCACGCAATGCACAAGTGATGCGTGAAAATCACCGCTCATGTGAACAGCCCCATAGAAATGAATGGGTCGGTATTCAGTGCGGGTGCAATGCGTTCAACTCACGCATCGCATCCGCGTGGAATACTCACTCGTGTGAAAGGGGCCTAAAGGATACGTTTTTTGTTTTTGTTTTGTTTTTCTGTTCTTCTGATGGATTAGAAGAACGGAAAACGAAATGGTGATGTGAACCTACCCTAAATGAATAGTATTCATACATTTCCAGGTGGTTTCACAATAAGATATTTTTTTATGTCATGTTATGCCTCATTCACACGTCAGTGTTTGGTCAGTGATTTCCATCAGTGATTTTAAGCCAAAACCAGGTGCGGCTCTAAACACAGAAGAGGAGCATATATTCTGGTTTTGGCTCAAAATTACTTATGAAAAACACTGACCAAACACTGACGTGGGAATAAGGGCTCGTTCACACGAACGTGTGAAGCCTGTGCCCGTGCTGTGGACCGCAAATTGCACCGTCCATGGGGCAGCCGCATGGGGATCGTGGACCCATTAACTTAAATGGGTCCGCGATCCCTCCTTTCCGCAAAAAGATAGAGCAGGCACGGAACGGAACCCCATGAAGCACTCCGCAGTGCTTCCGTAGTGTTCGTGCTTCCGTTCCGCATCTCCGGATTTGCGGACCCATTGAAGTGAATGGGTCCGCATCCGTGATGCGGAATGCACACGGAACGGTGCCCATGTATTGCGGATCCGCAAATTCGGTCCACAATACGGCAACGGGCAGCACACGTTCGTGTGAACGAGCCCTAAGGCATTATTCTTGCCTGCGTTTTTTTCCTGGAAAAAAACTACTGTGGCCAGATGTAACATGTTGGCCAATAGAAAATTATAAAACTGCAAACACAGTTTTTTGTTGTGGTGTTTTGCGACAGTTTCCTGATGTTTTTTGTGCCATGGTGTTTTTTAAGTGACTAAAAAACGCTACCCAAAAACATTTTCATGACATTTCTTTCAAACCAAATAAAAGTGCCAGAACCACCCCAGTGCTGAAGCACCCTAACAAGGGAACGGCACAAAGTAGAGGAGAATGGTGAAGAAGAGCCATCTCTATTCCTGTTACCAGTATTTACTAAAAATGTATGGATAAGTTTAGTGGCATCATGCTGAAAATGCTGAGCAATCTGCGGGCAGCGTATTATTGAGCAGGAGGAGCCGAGCATTGATAAATAGTTTTTCAGGGAAAAGATTCAGCAAAACTTGTAATTTATTCATATAAACCTCTGATCTTTCTATGGTTAGGAGCCCAGGGGTCGATCCTACCCAGTGATAGACAGCCTTCTGTCTGTGACTGTATGAGGAATACCCGCTGGATTCATAAACCCAGAATGAGCAGAAATCAAAATGAAAAAATTACCAGTTATACTGAACCTCTTTCACAAAACTATGGGGGAGATTTATCAAACTGGTATAAAGTAGAACTGGCTTAGTTGCCCATAGCAACCAATCAGATTCCACCTTTCATTTTTCACAGCTCCTTTGGATAATGAAAGGTGGAATCTGATTGGTTGCTATGGGCAACTAAGCCCGTTCTACTTTACACCAGTTTGATAAATCTCTTCCTTTGTAGCAGTCTATTCAGCCCATATTGCTGTAGAACACAATACCTGCATATTGGACTGCATTTTCAACATGTTGGGTTTCCATTAAGCTCTTGCCCCTTAAAGGCAAATCTAACCATGACATTTAGAATGTGACAATTCTGTTTCCTATGATTGATCAGCAAGGATAAAGGGGTTGTCCAGGTTTTGTTAAGAAGTGGTGGCCCATCCTCAGGATAGTCCATCGCTAGCTGATCAGTGAGGGTCCGACACCCCGCACCCCGGCGATCAGTTGTTTGGCAGTAGCTCTGGTGATGGAAGCTGACTATACTGTCTACTTTGTAGTGGACTGAACTAGCACCTCAGTGCTGCTCCCATTGAAGAACGTGGGAGCAGAAAAGTAGACGGAATAGTCTGCTTCAGCGCCAGAGCTATTGACGAACAGCTGGTAGGCAGGGGTGCAGCTAGTGATGGCCTATCCTTAATAGAAGGCGGACAACAGCATCTCTTTTTCCTCTGTGGACTCCATCTTAAACATGCACGTGTGGCTCCGTCCGTGGCACGTGTCTATTTCAATGGAGAGACAGGGGATAAAACTGCTGTTAGGAATAAAGGACTGGGCATGTTGAGATCCAGCATGTTTGATCCTTCCCCACCCCCCAACATCTTCAGTCAGGTGACAGTTTTGAACCCTCATACACATTAGATCAAGTGATCTGTTTAATGTGTATGAAAAGCTTGTTGTTGCATAAAATTTACCTAGGCATCATTGTGATACGGTTTTTCTGGGATATAGACATATGAGGTAATTTATCAAACTGGTTCCCATAGCAACCAATCAGATTCCACCTTTCATTTTTCACAGCTCCTTTGGAAAATTAAAGGTGAAATCTGATTGGTTGGGCAGCTAAGCCAGTTCTACTTTACACCAGTTTGATAAATCTCCCCCATAGTAGTCATATCTGTGTATCAGAGACATCAACAAGAAGAAACAGAAGGACAAGAGCACTTAGAAATATAATAGATGGGTTTTGTTACATTACGAACTGGCCATGATGGGGTAGTATTGTACTGACACAGAAGGCACACACTTCCTGAGCAGATCTGCGGTAGAGATGATCCTTCGGCTGCGGGCACTTGCATCCTGTGACTGTGAGATAATCAGGATATTGCTAGTACTGTAGATGTAGAAGTGATGGAAGACATGTTTGATGGCGTATCAGTGTTGTTCCACCAAGCAAGTCAGATTATTCACAGTCAAATAGCTTTGACTCCCACCACACACCCGCTTCTGTGTATTATACCAGCTCCGTGCTTTCGCCAACCTTTTCTTCTCCTCCCCCTTCTGTCTGCATATACATGGCTTGTACCAGCGATTGGCATGTTGAATTTCTTCACTTGTTGCTTCTTCTGCAAATTATGAGGGAGGTGTGTGGAAAAACCAGCCACCTCATTATTCAGCTTTGTTGGAACCTGGGGAGGATGAGATCAAAGGTTGTGTTACACTGCTTTTGTGTTGGGTGTGAACAAAAAAGTCATTTTCATAGATCGTGCAAGGGGAATTCATTGAATATTTGGCCTTCACTTACATAGATTGCACAAGTGGAATGCATCAAATATTCAGACTCCATAGGCTGTGTTCTTTAGTGGAACTCTGCCACCTTGTGGTACAGATGATAAACTAAAATTTTACCATCTTTTTGACTTAAAAAAAAAATTGACATAAAACTTGTGTTGCATGATATTTTAGCCATAATTAAAATTATAGTAATATTTGCACCACACTTTTCCTAACGATATGGAACAAATCTTAATTTATTTCTGTTATTTATATGGTTTCTTGGTTTTTCAGATGATCATACGTGATAAGAGCAGACATTTCTTCGTTTTTTGCTTTCTTTTTATTACAGAGATTGATGTCACTAAAGATATGTAGAATTGGCAATGATCTCAGCTTTACGCATTGCTATCAAATGTGTTCATCTGTACATTTATCATACTGTTAGAATTTCCCACTGCAGTTTTGAGGCATTACAGCAATCATCCTACAGTCTCTTTAGGGCTCATGCACATGAACAGATTTTTTTTCCGTTCCGTTTTTTTACAGGTCCGTATATGGAACCATTCACTTCAATTGGGCTTGAAAAAACGGAAATGACTCGTGTCAGCATGTCCGTTCTGCAAAAGAAAATAGAACATGTCCTATACTTGTCCGTTTTGCAGACAAAGACAGGCATTGTTACAATGGAGCTGCCAAAAAAATGTTACACAGATGTTATGTACATGAGCTCTTAGGTTGCAGTCACATGACCATTTTTTCACCGATGTCTTTCTGAGGAACAGCCGTTAAAAAAATGCTTCCCTTCCATTGTATGTGGTCTGTCTGGCTTTCCAATAATAGGACATCATGTTTGGACGGTTGTTATTTTTCACGGGCCGTTAAAAAGAAAGGCAATGTGAATAAATCCATGGGGTAGAAGGATCCAAACTGTTGTAAAGGAAAACTGGTGTAGTTGCCTACAGCAAACAATCAGATTCCACCTTTTTTTTTTCAGAACGTCTTTGGAAAATTAAAGATGGAATCTGATTGGCTGCTTTAGGCAACTAAGGCTGCCTTCACATCTCTGGTGAACATTTCTGGCAGAGAACAGCCTGCCGGAGTGCACAGGATCCAGCTTTGTTGGACTCACTAGTTCTCCACTGAATCCCCGTTGACTGTAATGAGGTCTGACTGTGTCCAGCTTTTTTCTGGCATATATGCTAGATTTCAGACGGACAAATACCACTGCATGCAGCGTTTTTCGTACGGCCTGACAACTGGCAATTATGCCGGATCAGGTTGCTGGAACATCTCTGATGGAGATGTGAACGCAGCCTAAGCCAGTTTTCCTTTACACCAGTTTTGATAAATCTCCCCCATCAACCGCAGTAGTTCGGAAAT
The DNA here is from genome assembly GCF_905171765.1 of Bufo bufo. Classification (NCBI taxonomy): domain Eukaryota; kingdom Metazoa; phylum Chordata; class Amphibia; order Anura; family Bufonidae; genus Bufo; species Bufo bufo. Next base: position 270,243,851 of record NC_053392.1, on the reverse strand, counting down.
GGCTGGTCATGCAGCTGTTTTCCACTGTCATGTGAATGAAGCCTTATAGAGTAGACCTGACACTCCATCCCTCAACCCATAGTCTTCCGATACAAACATCACGCTCTGACCTCATCTTCCTGTATCCAGATTGCTTGGAGCGATGCATGGTGTCTCCATTATAGTAACATGAAAGAAAACTAGTAGTGTGAACCTGGACTCTATAAAAGTTGTTGCTCTTCAGTTATCAGGGCTCACTGGTTTACCTTCATGTTACTAGATACTGTTTATGTTTCATGTAGTAGTTTATGGCTGCAGTATTACTGTACGCCCAGGTATTATGTATGTGCTGAAAATGCCTTGTGTATGTCGCATAAATGCCTCTAGTAACACGCCTTCTGGAGAAAGTACCATATTCCTAGAGGGTCAGGAAGTTAAGATATGGGGGTTTTGTTGGGTTGTCACCTGGAGAGCTGGTGGTCACCAATAATTTTCTCTCTCTGATAAAATATCTGTGGAGTTATAGAGTATAAAATGTCTTGACTTTTATCTGTTGTCCTAAAGTGTTTTATGACCCCTAAAATAGGTTCCTCCAGGCTCACATTCATTTAGTGGTTTTCTGGTACTTATTGATGGGCTATCCTCAGGATAGGTTATCATCGTGATCAGATGGTGGGGGTTCGACACCCAGCTGCTGTGCTGGAAACAATACAGTGGACGTAAGGCTCTGCCCACTTTGTAGTTTCTGGCTCTGGTTAACTGCAGCTGTTTCCCATTCATTGGATGGGAGTTGAGCTGTAGTACTTCGGCACGGCCACTACACAGTGGTTGGAACCTGGTGTTTTCGGCTGATCGGTGGGGGTGCAGAGTGTCGAACCCCCCTAATTCTCATATAGATGTCCTCTATTGAGGAGAGGCTTTCAATTGCTAAGTACTATAAAACCCCATTAAAGGGTTTTTTCTAGCAAAATTGATGGCAGCGGGCTTAAAAACTTGAAAGAGCCAGTGCCCACCTCACTGATGGTGCCATTCTGTTGCTGCCGGGTCCCCTCTGCTCTCTATTTCCTGCCCCAGTCTTGACACACAACCAATCACTAAATGAGGCAGGTCACTAGTTGGCTGAAAGGGCATCTCCAGGCATTTCCTGTGTGTTTAAGTATGGACAGGAAATAGAGAGCGGACCGGATGGGGGGGATCGATGATGTATATGTTCTTTTATTTTACTTAAGCCTGCCTCCTCAGTTTTTTATCATGCTGGACAACCCCATTAAAGTAAACTGTATTCTGTACTCAGAGTTTTTCCAGTACCACTGGTCACATGGGGTCTAGCCTACTTTTAGTCTTACTGTTGCTCATTAGTTTGCAATCCAGTGCTACCCTTCACCACTAGGCACTGGTGAGCTAGTGTTGGACCAAACGTCATGTTATTGTGCAACAGTGACAACAATGGGTGGTAAAAATCTAGTGGCCTGAAGCTGAATTGTAAAGGTAAATATATTGTAAAGTTTATTTTTTAAATATAGTGAGCTGTAGGAACCTATTTTTTGGGGATTTCAAACCCCCTTGAAGGGGTTATCTCAGAGTGGCTGGACCTGAGGTGGGGTTCATACTTTACCTGGCCTCCGCCGCTTGATTCCGGCTGTGTTGCTCCACTGCCACCTCTGCAGGTCCCTGGGAATCAACATCCTGTTGACAGGCGTCACGTGACCACTGCAACCATTCATAGGCTGCAGCCCAGTGTGTTACCACTTGGGTGACAGAGACCTGGGACCTGCTGAGGCGGCCGTAGAGTGATGCAACCAGAATCCAGCGGCGGGGACCAGGTAAGTACGAACACCACCGCAGGTCCAGCCACACCGAAGAGGTCTGTTTAAAAAAGTTTAGTCTTGGATAACCCCTTTAAGCATTTTTTCTCTTGAACATTGCCACCAATTTTTACAAGGCGGATGCTCTTTACATTTATATCAATGTATAGTACAATCTTTTATTCTCTTTTTTATTTTTAGCCCAGAGAAAAAGGCCGAATGCGCTTTCACAGACTACAGAATGTACAAATTGCACTTGATTATTTGAAAAAACGCCAGGTAATGCCTTTCTTTGTTTTAAATTATTCATTTTTATAATTATAGTAAATTTGTGATTTAGTGTTATGATTGTGTTCTATGTCATACAGTTAAATTATATTAAATGGATTGCCTCATCAGAAATCTCCATATTATTAAAATCAGGTTTTTACAATGCATTTATTTAAATATATAAAATATTATTCTTACTATAGACATCGTTAAATATTCCAGTACTCACACTCGCCACAAGAGCAGTCACAACAGACTGACACTTTCTGTTTTCTGTAGCTCACATGTCAGCTTTGCTGTATAGACTGGGACAAAATAAAGTAGACTCATCATTGTCATGCAAGTTAAAGTGGTATTCCCATTTTATTTATGGAAGTTACGCAAACAGCTCGGCAGTTACCATAATTCTGACCTGACTCCTGCATTCAGTAGGCATTCTGATCTCAGCCATGAAGTTCTATTATAGAGCTTGAGGCCTAGATAAAACACAACACACTCAATCCCAAGGCTCCAAGTAAGTCCCTAGTAAGCTTTGACATTTCTCTGTCAATGAACTTCATAAAGCACAGGAGTGGGGTTTCGTGATCGAGATACAAGACAGCACAATATTAAATTATATATTTAATCGCCTTAAGGGCAGTGCTCCAGACTAAAAAAAATACCTAGTAGCCATTGGCTCCTGAACTGAAAAATTTAGGAGCCAAATAAAAATTTTAGTCGCCAAATCGAAACAGAATAAAAATTTTGGTATCGTGACAACGCTACGCCGATCAGATTGGCATAGGGTTGTTTCAATACCAAAATTTTGATTCGCTTTCGTCACCATAAAAAAGTATTGCGATATTCGATACCACGCAAAAAAATAAATAAAAAAAAAACACCAAAAAAAGCCGTGTGCATTTCGCATTTTATGAAACGTTCGGCCCATAATAGAACAGTCCTATCCTATTTTTTGGGGTGACAAGGTGGCAAAAAAATGGCAAATCGCATGGTTTTTATTTATTTATGTCTGTTACGGCTCTCACCGCATAGGAGATATTTTTTAATAATTTAATAGTTTGGACTTTTCGGACGCTGCGCTATGTAATATGTTTATTTATTTATTGTTTATATATTTTATATGTAAAATTGGGAAAGGGGGGATTTAAACTTAATATTTTAGGGTACTTTCACACTAGCGTTTTTCTTTTCCGGCATAGAGTTCCGTCACAGGGGCTCTATACCGGAAAAGAACTGATCAGTTATATCCCCATGCATTCTGAATGGAGAGCAATCCGTTCAGGATGCATCAGGATGTCTTCAGTTCAGTCATTTTGAGTGATCAGGCAAAAGATAAAACCGTAGCATGCTACGGTTTTATCTTCGGCGAAAAAAACTGAAGACTTGCCTGAATGCCGGATCTGGCATTTTTCCCCATAGGAATGTATTAGTGCCGTATCCGGCATTCAAAATGCCGGATCCGTCCTTCCGGTCTGCGCATGCGCAGACCGGTAAATATGTGTAGAAAGATACAAGACGGATCGTCTGTCCGCATGACAAGCGGAGAGACGGATCCGTCCTTGCAATGCATTTGTGAGATGGATCCGCATCCGGATACGTCTCGCAAATGCTTTCAATCACATCCAGATCGGCGGATCCGGCAGGCAGTTCCGACGACGGAACTGCTTGCCGGATCACACTGCCGCAAGTGTGAAAGTAGCCTTAGGCCCCTTTAACACGGGCGAGTATTCCGCGCGGATGCGAATCGTGAGTTGAACGCATTGCACCCGCACTGAATCCCGACCCATTCATTTCTATGGGGCTGTTCACATGAGCGGTGATTTTCACGCATCACTTGTGCGTTGCTTGAAAATCGCAGCATGCTTTATGTTGTGCGTTTTTCACGCAACGCAGGCCCCAAATAAGTTAATGGGGCTGCGTGAAAATCGCAAGCATCCGCAAGCAAGTGAGGATGCGGTGCGATTTTCACGCATGGTTGCTAGGATGAAAGTCTATTCACTGTATTATTTTCCCTTATAACATGGTTATAAGGGAAAATAATAGCATTCTTTAATACAGAATGCATAGTAGAAGGTCAATTGAGGGTTAAAAAAATAAATAAAAAATGAACTCACCTCCTCCAATTGATCGTGTAGCTGCCGGTCTCCTGTTCTTTCTTCAGGACCTGTCAAAGGACCTGTAGTGACATCACTGTGTTCATCACAGGGTACATCACATGATCCATCACCATGGTAATGGACCATGTGATGAGCTCAGTGACGTCACCACAGGTCCTGAAGAAAGAACAGGAGACTGGCAGCTGCGCGATCAATTGGAGGAGGTGAGTTAATTTATTTTTCATTTTTTAACCCTCATTGGCACTGCTGGTTATTATACTGGGGTGTGGGGGGTGCACTGCGCCACCAATGTTTATTATACTGGGGTGTTGGAGGGGCACACTGCGCCACCAATGTTTCATATACTGGGTTGTTGGGGGGGGGGGGGGGCGCACTGCGCCACCAATGAAGATAACTGACCTGATTATACAAATACAGGAGGCGGGTGCCGGAATCAAATAGCCGGCACCCGACCTCTATGACAGGGAGCTGCAATCAGCTGCAGTTATCCCCTCAGGTACTGCACCTGAAGGGTTAACTGCTGCTGATCGCAGCTCCCTGTCATAGAGGTCGGGTGCAGGCTATTTGATTCCGGCACCCGCCTCCTGTATGTGTATTAACAGGTCAGTTATCTTCATTGGTGACGCAGTGGCCACAGCCCCTCCCCTCCTCCTCCTCCCGTCTCTTCTTAATGGCGGCAGCGGCGGCACAGGTGGAGGCAGAAACTCGTTCTCCACTGCGCTGCTGAGAAGAACATCGGCGGCGGGGCAGAGAACTATCAGCTCCTGTGCCCCGCCGCTGTATTCAACTGCAGAGCTGCGGCGGCGGGTCTAGTTGCAAATGGCGACAAGACTAAAAAGTTTTGTCGCCATTTGTAAATTCTAAGTCGCATTGGCGACCATTTTGGTCGCCATCTGGAGCCCTGAAGGGCACACTAGATATAACACTATACACACAGGTAATATATACAGCGGTCTGAGGTTACAGATACAGGTGCTATAGGTACAACAGGGTTAAGCAGAGCAAAAGTCAGTTACCGGGTAGATGAAAGTTCCTTTGGGTTATGAGAGTGGAATAGTCCTTGGCTGCAGTCACGTGGGGGCAGTGATGTCAGCTGGTTCCTGGTCTCTCCAAACACATTGGCACGATGTGACCCCCTTAAGAAAAGACACGCCTGCTTGCTGGCATGGGCTTATGACCTGTACCCGGCCACTCCCCTCCCCGTCTCAGGGAAGAGTCCACTCCTCCTTCTCTGGTGCTGGCAGCAAATGACCCATAAAACCCCTTAGGGCTCAAAGCCCCAGACCAGAATGTCGCAGAAAGGTGGTTCCGGGCCCAATTGATCCGCCTGGGTTCCGGCTACAACTAGAGTCCAAATTTGGTGCTGCTATGTGGTTTCTGTGGGGAGTTATGTATATCTCCCCTCCCGGGCATCTTATCATTAAGCCATCACCACGTGGATGTTTGGCTTTGCCCCAGGATCGCAAAAAGATAACCGAATTATGCCTGGGATGGACAGACGATTCATAATTCCTTATGAAATGTAGGAGCCAACATGTCTGGGAGGTATCATTGATCCTGGGCAAGGGCTGAAACCTCCTGCTGGAAGTTTTCCTGCAGGATTAGCTTGCCTCCAAACTGGCTGGTTGAGGTGTGACTTTATCCACCTGGGGCCTTCTTGAAGCCTGGACCCCTGGGGCTTCCTCCCTTGCTAGCTGACAGCAGATGGCTGGGGGGTGAGAACATATTTTGCATGTACACTGACTGTGTACATGCCAAAAGGTGAATCAAATGACAATCAGGGCTGCCAATAAAGGATGATCCATATTCCTCACACCCCCTCTTTATTATTAATGTAGTGGCCCCCTCTTTATTATTAATGTATTGGCCCCCTCTTTGTTATTAATGTAATGGCCCCCTCTTTGTTATTAATGTAATGGCCCCCTCTTTATTAATGTATTTGTCTCCTCTTTGTTATTAATGTATTGGCCCCCTCTTTATTATTAATTTATTGGCCCCCTCTTTATTATTAATATAATGGCCACTCCACTTTCCTCCTCATTCTGCTCCTCCCCCACCCCCACAGTGAACCAAGTACCTCTGCAATTAGGGTAGGGTACAAAAAAATGAAAAAAAATATTTACCTCTCTCCATCACAGCTTGTGGCGTCCCGCGCAGGTGGTCACGAACGCCTCTCTCTGCCTTCCCGCGCCGCATCATCACATCATCTAGCGAGATCCGACGCAGGAGGTCACAGTGAGGTAATCGTGACCGAGTCCTGCGTTGCTCTGCTGCCTTTTAGGCTTCAGGCCTAGTGGCCTGAAGGCTATGAGGCATAACGGAGGGGACGAGAGTCATAGGCTCCCGTGGCCCTCATTGAAATTCCTGCTGCCTGGCGCCCCCTGCAATTTGGTGCCCGGGCCAACAGCCCCCATGGCCCCCCCCCCGCACGCTACGCCACTGGGCAGCAGCAAGACGCTACAGGATTATGGGGGTCCCTGTAGTGACTGTCAGAGGTCAGATCCCTGGGGACAGAACATATTGGTTGGACGGCCTCTGTACCTAGAATTCTTCTGCACCACCCGATGTGAAAAATAGAGCCCTTTTTTATACAAGCATAGGCTGGTATCTGTATGTAGTGCAGTCTTTGCCACGTGCTCCTTGTGTAGGGGATGGGGGAATAAAGGCCCAAATTGCAAAAGGGCCCACCGGGGGATACTACCACTCTACTCAGTGAAAGAAGTTTGGCATCTCTGTTAATTTTTCCTTGTCACTATCTATATTTAAAAAAACAAAATGTATATGAATGGCTAGGCCTAAAATATTTTAGGACTCCCTGTCTTTTGAGAGCAGCTACATGGGTCATAGACACAGTGGACAGGAGGGGACCCCATTGACCTCTATGGGAGAGTTTTCTAGGCATGCTCTGTGACCTGTGCAGAGGTCAGGGAGGAGATGATAAGCTGGGATATCACCTATTGAAAGTGGTGGATTCTGTGTTTCATTTATATGGTGGTGGTACTTATCACTGTGGTGATAATAAGATCAAGACCTATTATTAGGCCTAGTGGCCAGTGTGAAAATTGCAGGATTATATACATTTTAAAACATATACATAATACATAGTGACATGGAAAAATAAAAAAAAGTTCTAAAAAGAATATGTTTAATATAAAAATGGGATTTAAACAATAGGTAATTTTCTGATGGCACAGCTTTAGTCGCTTCATATCTAAATACATTGATAAATGTCCCCTCTACAACTCTAAATAGGTCGTTTCCTCCACACAGCACATGGTAAAACACTTGTTGGCTACTTAGTGCATATGACGGCGGTAAAAATCCTGCCTATTTGCATCTGTAGAAAAACGCCATGGATCTATGTTGAAAAGCAGAAGACGAGAGCTGGGCCTGCTTATTATAATGGGCTTCATAGAAGTGTCATGGTGTGCCTCTGTATACAGTAAGCTCTCAGGTTCCCTCTAGTGGTGGCTGCAGGCAGTCTGGAGTAACATGTACCTCTTTGTGTAGGGAATTTGTTGCTGATGTCAGAAAATATATTAAGAAATTAATTATCGTACAATATTGGGCCAATATATGAGATGGAGATTCACTTTAGAGCTCCTGGCAATTATTCACTCCTAAATACTGGAGCTTAGAACTATTATGTCCAGGTCTGTTCTTTGTTAATAAAAAGTGTTACGTCTCTTTATTGCAGGTGAAGCTGGTGAATATAAGAAATGATGACATAACAGATGGAAATCCCAAATTGACTTTGGGCTTAATATGGACCATTATTCTGCACTTTCAGGTAAGATATTATAATTGTTCCCCTTTATGGATTGTTGTTTCTGCTCCATGAAGCTGCTTGTTTGCTACAGAATTACAGCATCGGAAAAGTATAAATTGTGGATTTTAGATTTTGTCTGCTTTCATTCTGCCGGCCTTTTTACCCATCATTGTCCTAACGAAGCACTCCGGTGAGGTTTCCTTTTGCCCTATAAAGTCCTCACTGGTATTTTTACAGTGGTTCTCCCAGCCTTTATTCCTGCTGCCACCTTGGATTTCTCCATTAGCAGCCATGTTTGGGCTGACACGCTCCCTCTAGTGAGTCCCTCTGCAACTGGAATTAGTCATGTGGGTGAGGGGCATTCATGCAGAGCACGGTGGAATTCAGAAAGTGGGTCACATAGCCTGATGGTAACCCCACAGGGCCAACAGTAAAATATAAAGGGTCACTTACCAGTTGAGGGACCCAACAGAATGAAGGAGAGGCACAATGAGGGGGCATTTAGTAAAGCTTTCATGTCAATATTGTGGCTTAAAAGGGTCGCAAATTATCGCACACGCCATATTTGTGCCATCATTTGCAACTTTTTAAGCGTCTCTGAAGTGGCTTGGAAAGGGGTGGGGCTTAGCGGAGGGGCAGGCCTATAGCTGTCCACCGGCTTTACCATAACTTGCACCAGAATCTGGAGTCATTTATAGCTCGTCTTCCTGAGCCCCTGACTGGCATAGACTTGAGTTTCTGGCGCACAGAGATCCAGAAATGTGAGCCATTTATTAAGGGACATCAGGGGGATTAAGATTGACGTATGGGAATGCCAGTCTTGGAAAATGTCCCCCAATGTTTCAGGGAGAATGGAGAAAAATAAAGACTGATCTAATAGGTCAAAACTGTCTGCGGTGACAAAATATTCACCGGATTGCATCTTTGAAGAGGACCTGAAAGCTCTCCAGATAGGTGTGCTTTAGTAATAACATGATACTAACATTCTGGAACTATGCCTTGTTTGATTCCCCTTGTTATTCCTCCTAGAAATGTATGAATAAATTGACTACTGGGTGTGAGCAGGTGGGAGTGTGTCCCTACATGTTTGTACATAGTCCAATCAGTGCTAACAGGGACAGACTGTGTAGGGAAACAGCCCTTTAGCAAGGAAAATGGTAACACCAGGTTGTCAATGTGGCACAAAAGAGAGCTATGGATTAGGATCCAGAATCATTATATCATGATGATTATAATTATTTACTAAAACAGACACGTCATTAGTGGTGAGTGGTTCTCCTGAAGTTTATATATTTGGTTCCTGGCTGCTCAGGCTTTTTCTTAGGCTTAGGTCTACAAGACGACATGTGCCGCACGACAGATAGGGCACAACTATTCTGCAACATTTGTCGCACCAATTTCGCCCGACAATTTTTTTAATGATAGTCTATGTTGTCAAAATGCGACACGCTGCGACTGCGACACGACAGTTGCAGAAAAATCCAGCTCGAATGGATTTTTTGCAACGGTCGCAGTCGCAGCATGTCGCAGTGCGACACCATAGACTATCATTATAAAAATTGTTGCACGACATTGGTGTGAAAAAATGCCGCCATGTAGACCTAGCCTTAGTCATGTACTTTTGGACTACTCGTAGCTACAAGCAGCGGGCCACTTCCTGTGTGGTAAGCAGTTACCCGGACAAGGCAGCTGGATAGAAGTCGGGCTTACTCTTGGTTTGATACTGTGTTCTGAACATGAGTGATAAGTGAATCTTTTTTTAGACTTGTCAGAGGTTTCCTGTCTTATATGTGACATTTAAATTTCCAGCCTGGAGTAATACAGCTAGCACCAAATGCATGTTCTTAGTCTTGTATTTTCTTCTTGTATACCCCGAGAAAAAGAAGTGTAAGCCTAAGATCAAATATGACGTTGGTGCCAAAGTCTTGGTCAAATACTAGAATACTGTGAAGGATTACGGCAAAGCTTTTTGTGTGTGAAATATTTGTATTGATGTGTTAACTTTATGAATGACATATCAGCTTTGGATATTTCCTGCAGTTTGTGAAATAACCACTAGGTGTCAGCACCAACTATATTTTTATGTCTAACATTAAAGTTCTAATTTGCAATACAGTAAAGTAAAAGAAGAAAATAATAAGGCTGTAATCACCTTTGTGTTGTCACAATGCAGTGACCCATCCTTCACATGGTGAACACCAGCAATGCCCCCTACACACCATTTATTTAGGGGCCCATCATTTCACTGCCCTTGATTGTGGAATCTACCAGGAATCCAACCCACATTTGAACAGAAGCTAATGGCATCCACAGTCTGCCCAATGCAGTGGCATACCGCCCATATAGGCAGACCACTGACCTGCTATGGGGCCCGTGGCAGGGGGGGCCCGGAGCGCATAGAAGGCCCCGCCCCCTACATCTGTATTATGTACTATGATCGCTGCATACTACTAGTTAGGCTTATTGCACACGACCGTATGGCTATTTAAGTGTTTTGCTGTCCGTTTTTCACTGAACCGTTCTGTTTTTTGTTTCTGTTGTGTTTCCATTTCTGTTCCGTTTTTCCTTTCAGTTTTTCCATATGCCATATACAGTATACAGTAATTACATAGAAAAAATTGGGCTGGGCATAACATTTTCAAAAGATGGTTCCGCAAAAACGGAACGGATACGGATGCATTTCCGTATGTGTTCCGTTTTTTTTGCGGACCCATTGACTTGAATGGGGCCACGGAACGCGGGCAATAATAGGACATGTTCTATCTTTTAACGAAACAGAAAAACAGAAATACGGAAGCGGAATGCATACGGAGTACATTCCATTTTTTTTTGCAGAACCATTGAAATGAATGGTTCCGTATACGGAACGCAAAAAACGGCCAATAAACGTTATTACTATAAATGGAAAAAAAAGTTGGTGTGCATGAGGCCTTATATGGAGCATTGAGACAGCCCACTTGTCTTTTGTCCCGGGCCCTGCTTTCCCTCTGTTCAGGTTGTTAGGCCGGATAAGATGCGGGTGTGTCGCGGGAAAATGCGCTATTTTTCCGCGCGAGTGCAAAGCGTTTTAATGCGTTTTGCACGCGCGTGAGAAAAATCGGCATTTTTGGTACCCAAACCCGATCCTGGACTTCTTCACAGGTAGGTGTAGATTTTATTTTAAAATAATAGCATTCTTAATACAGAATGCTAAGTAAATTAGGGATGGAGGGGTTAAAATAAATAAATAAATAATTAAACTCACCTCATCCACTTCTGTCTTCTTCTTTGATGCCCAGGTCACTGCGCTCATCACATGGTCCATCACAAGATCCATCACCATGTTATAAGGGAAAATAATAATGATCGGGTCCCCATCCCGATTGTCTCCTAGCAACCATGTGTGAAAATCGCACCGCATCCGCACTTGCTTGCGGATGCTTGAGATTTTCACGCAGCCCCATTCACTTCTATGGGGCCTGCATTGCGTGAAAAACGCTGAATATAGAGCATGCTGCGATTTTCACGCAACGCACAAGTGATGCATGAAAATCACCGCTCATGTGAACAGCCCCATAGAAATGAATGGGTCCGGATTCAGTGCGGGTGCAATGCGTTCACCTCACGCATTGCACCCGCGCGGAAATCTCGTCCGTGTGATAGAGGCCTAAGGTCTGCGGGCCCCTTCATCCTCCCTCCCCTATATAAGCCTCTATAGGATCTGTTATCGTGTCGTGCTCAGGTTGGTTCAGTTGCTATGACAACCACGACGCTTGTTTGGTTGTCACTTTCTATTTCCCCCGCATGTTACTTTCCGCCAATCACAACACGCCTGACCGCCCCCATATTTGCAGTCAGCAGCCAAACTGCGCCCGCGGGTTTCTAATCTAGACTTTCGTTGGCTAAGAGAAGGGGACTCATTGGGCCACTTGTCCAATCGGTGAGCTTGTTTTGGTCTCATTCTGTAACACATGTAGACCATGAAGTAGGAAACCTCAAGCGCGGCGCGTGTGGAGTGTGTTGCGCAGGTGAGAGGTGTGTGCTGCCCGGTATCCTGATGTTACTTGTGTTGGGGGCTATTGACTTAGCTAGCCATGGTCTGCAAGCTGTGACTGTTGTTGTGGGCTGCAGTTCAGGGTTTGCTGAGAGTTGCAGTCCCCCCAGTAAGTTAAGGTACAAGGTACTAAAAACTGATGCAAAGGAAAACTGACTAAGGCTACTTTCACACTAGCGTTCGGGGTTCCACTTGTGAGTTCCGTTTGAAGGCTCTCACAAGCGGCCCCGAACGGATCCGTCCAGCCCCAATGCATTCTGAGTGGATGCGGATCCGCTCAGAATGCATCAGTCTGGCAGCGTTCCGCCTCCGTTCCGCTCAGCAGGCGGACACCCGAACGCAGCTTGCAGCGTTCGGGTCTCCGCCTGGCCGTGCGGAGGCGAGCGGATCCGTCCAGACTTACAATGTAAGTCAATGGGGACGGATCCGTTTAAAGATGACACAATATGGTGCAATTTCAAACGGATCCGTCCCCCATTGACTTTCAATGTAAAGTCTGGACGGATCCGTCTGAACAACTTTCAGACTTAGAATTTTTTCTGAAAGCTAATGCAGACGGATCCGTTCTGAACGGATCCCATCGTTTGCATTATAGGAGCGGATCCGTCTGTGCAGATACCAGACGGATCCGCTCCGAACGCAACTGTGAAAGTAGCCTAAATTGTGCCTGCTGCAACTGTGAAAGTAGCCTTAGCTGACTGACTATTACCCCGAACATGCACACCTATTGGAATGTGCATGCAGAGACCTTGAGCAATTTCATGAGGGCAGTATTCACTATAAGCAGCATGCAGGCACAGTTCATAAGGGGGCCCGTTGGCACAGAGAAGAGCAGACACAGTTCATAGGGCAAGGGGGGCTTTGGTGGCACTGGTATACTATTGTGCCAGCGCCACCATACCCCTTCCTCCATGAACTGTGCCTGTGTGCTGCTTATCGTGGACAGTTCCCTCAGACAATGAACGGGGCCAAGCGGAAGCCAAATAGAAACACAAGTGTGAAAGTAGCCTAATACGTACCCCACTACCGGGCACCCGCGCCGCTCCTGATGCCTACATGGCTGCCACTGCTGGGGGTATGGCCAGGGCAGGTGGTAGGATGGGCCAGTGGTGGTTAGTGGACAGAGTTAGTGGGGCCCCATTCATATTCTTGCTATGGGGCTCAATGATTTCTATGTACACCCCTGGCCAAATGCTGCAGATATAAATACACACGAAGTAGACATTCACATGTCTGTCCTAAGAGAAACAAGAAATTATATAAGACTCCATGGACCAAGGTGTCTTCTGCCGTCAATCTTCTATGTTTCTGTGAAAGACAAAATGAACATATTTTGTCTGGTGGCTTTATTATAACTACTTAAAGGGGTTCTCTAATGAAGACACCTCCTGTCCATATACAGTATTAGGACATATGGATGTTTTTGAAGCGGTCTCCGGCTAAAGGCCCCTGGAGTCTAGGATATGTGAGAGATTTCTTCTGTTTAGCTCGCAGAGGATTACATAGATTGATGAAACCAACCCCTGTGAGATCTTTGAAAGAGATTTATCATCTCTACACCCCCTGTCAGTACAGGAGATATCGAGACTGGCATTGAAAATGCCGGTCATGATAAATCTCCCCCTAAATTTGGATGACCATTTAATGAATGGGAGGAGGGCAAAAATGGAGACCTTTTGACAAGTTGTTACGAAGAGTGAGAACAGATCCCTCATAATAGAGAAGGTGATTCCTAGGAATTGAAATCCCTGAGATACAGCACTGGCCCCTACAGAGGAGCGATGTGTGGCCAATCAGGGAGCGTGATCTAGTTGAGTGAGCATTTAGTATGTCTGTCCTGTCAGGAGAAAGTCTGAAAGAAAGTCTGAGGGAAAAAGTGTGAGCAAAGGTGTCCTGGAAACAAGTGTTACCTTGCAGTATAAGGCTACATTCACACGTCAGTATTTTTCTATATCCCGATTTTCGGTCCGTTTTTTGCGGATCCGTTGTTCCTGAAAATGTTTCCGTATGTCATCCGTATGTCATCCGTTTTTTGCGGATCCGCAAAAAACGGAAACATGTATAAATTTCAATAAGCAAATAAAGTTGTTTGGATTTCTTTGAAAAAAAATTGAAAAAAAAAGAGAATAAAAGTTTATAAAATAAAAAATTAATTTCCAGGAACGGAATCCGCATGAAACGGATGACATACGTAATGACATACGAATGTCTTCCGTTTTTTGCGGATCCATTGACTTTGTATTGTACCAGGATCCGATTTTTGTGGAAAAGAATTTGACAAGTTTTATATTTTTTCGGACATGCGGAACGGAACAACGGAAACGGACAGCACACATTGTGCTGTCCGATTTTTTCCAGGACCCATTGAAAATGAATGGGTACAGAACTGGTCCAGTTCTGTTCCGCATAAAACGGAACAGATCAGGAAAGAAAAAACGGACGTGTGAATGGACCCTAACTCTTCTCAGCATTGTTGGTACTTTGCAGAAGTAAAACACATTTTGTAATGTATATGGTATAAACGTTTTATCGTGGAGGGGAAACACGCATTTAAGGTATGCCAAACTAACGGGCGCCAAGAGCTTTTGTCCACCGTTTTCTCTGTGGCTGCCCAATGGCTACTCTACTATATGGCACCTGTAGTTGAGTCACGCACATATCATTTGTCAAGCTCACTTTTTAGATTACAAGCACTTAGCTATGGTTTAGGCCGGGCTCATTTCTGACTACGTTGATTTTTTCTGTCAGAGGAACAGAAACATGGATTTCTTTCAGTTTTTTTGAATGGGTTAGGCTACATGCACACAGACAGTATATTTTTTGCGGGTCCACAAATTGCGGATCCGCAAAAAAAAAAAAAAAGGATGACACCCGTATGCCCGTTTGCGGATCCATTGTAACAATGCCTAAAACGGACAAGAATAGGACATGTTCTATTTTTTTATTTTTTTTTGCGGGACTACGGAACGGACATACTGATGCGGACAGTTTGGCTTATTTGATACTGATGTTGAAATTTATGTACAGTATGTCCTTAAAGGGGTTGTCTAGGAATAACTAACCTTTCAGTGATGCGACAGCCTGCATCTGCTATTGAAAGATTTATACTTACCTGCTCCCCACCCCTCTGCTCCCGCGTGTCCACCGATAAGTGTCCTGCATGGGCATGGTTACCCGCTTCGCTGCAGTCGACCATTGGCTTCAGTTTTACCGTGTCCACAAGCAGCATATCACCACTGAAGCTTGCAGCAGAGCAGGTGACCATGCCCATGCAGGGGACTGGATGGTGGAGATTCAGGAGCTAGCACGCAGGACCGGAGCGGCGCGGAGCAGGTAAGTACAGATCTTTTAATAGCGGACATCACTAGTTATTTCCAGACAACCATTTTCATTCAAGCCTACTGACACAACTAACACAAGTAATGCAGCAGAGATCATGGAGAATGCAACACCTTTTCAGTAGAAGCTGGAAACTGCACAAAGCATTGAATCAGCATGGTGTGAATGTGAGTCAGTGGCTGCATTGATTTACGATGAGATCACCCTCTGGAGCAGGGCTTGGTCTTGCGAGATCCTGCATGCTCCTTGGCATCAGTGACTTATTTCCATAATGGCACACAACTACAAGCATTGCTGAAGGTCCTCTAGTAGTAGTCATTGCATCAGTGCTATGTTGGGCTTCAGTAAATAGGGAGATTAGGATTACGCCTATTGTGACATGTGTAAGACTGAAATATTATTCTGTTATTACTATACAGTAAAGCAATATCTGGAATTTGGTCTAAATTTACATCGTTTTTGTGCTGTATTGGCAGAAACGGCAGGAAAATCTTGGTATATACCGTATACCAACAAGCCTGTACGTTTTAATACATAGATGCCAATAGCGCCCCAGTAACTCCACTTGTATTGAAAAGGGCAGTTGACAATCTGTAAAGGCGTACATCTGTCCATAGTGTTTAAAACGGTGTGTGCTTTTAGCCCATCTGGATCACCGTTTCAAAGCTGGTTCAAAATATGGATTGGTTCCCGGACGGCCATTGTAGGTTGAAACCATTGTAACTTGAGACCTTAACAATATGGGAAACTAGTAATTGGTTGTGAAGCCCCCAAAATGTCCAAATAAGAAAAAATACATTTTAAAGACAATAAATGCGCAAAACTAATACAGGTAAATCCAGTCCTTACATACTGTATAAAATTCTGTATATACTCTGCAGTATCCTTTTATCTGTGATAAGTGAATAGATCCAAACGTATACCATGCATTTGCACCTAGATTTGTATCCATTTAAAAAAAGCAAATTTTAAATCTTCAGTTCCTCTTAGGCTACACTCACATGACAGTGAAATACGGGTGTCACACAGCCCTTTTTAGAAGTCAACGAGGAAATGGCCAGTGGATATCGGCCATCCAAAATAGGACATGTTAACGGCCAGACAGACCCCATCTAAATCAATGGGATGGGTTTTAACAGCCGTTCAGACAAGAGTGCACCTGTGTAATGGCATTAAAAAGGAAATGTATAAATAATAATACCTCATCCATTTGCATGAGCAGGCACCCTGGATGCAGCAGGACCTGACATTCCCAGCGTGATAAAGTCACCAAGCTGGGAGCGCAGGTCCTTTCCTGTTGCATCCAGAGAAGAGTGAGTGTCCCTGCACGTGGATGGCGGCCAAAGGGGGGAATACTGGGGCCACTAATGGGGAATTCATAATACTGGGGGCCACTAATGGGGAATTCATAATACTTGGGGCCACTAATGGGGAATTCATAATACTGGGGGCCACTAATTGGGAATTCATAATACTTGGGGCCACAAATAGAGAATTCATAATACTGGGGGCCACTAATGGGGAATTCATAATACCTGGGGCCACTAATGGGGAATTCATAATACTTGGGGCCACTAATGGGGAACTCATAATACTGGGGGCCACTAATGGGGAATTCATAATACTGGGGGCCACTAATGGGGAACTCAAAATACTGGGGGCCACTAATGGGGAATTCATAATACTGGGGGCCACTAATTGGGAATTCATAATACTTGGGGCCACAAATAGAGAATTCATAATACTGGGGGCCACTAATGGGGAATTCATAATACCTGGGGCCACTAATGGGGAATTCATAATACTGGGGGCCACTAATTGGGGAATTCATAATACTTGGGGCCACAAATGGAGAATTCATAATACTGGGGGCCACTAATGGGGAATTCATAATACCTGGGGCCACTAATGGAGAATTCATAATACTGGGGGCCACTAATGGGGAATTCATAATACTTGGGGCCACTAATGGGGAATTCATAATACTGGGGGCCACTAATGGGGAATTCATAATACTGGGGGCCACTAATGGGGAATTCATAATACTGAGGGCCACTAATGGGGAATTCATAATACTGGGGGCCACTAATTGGGAATTCATAATACTGGGGCCACAAATGGAGAATTCATAATACTGGGGGCCAATAATTGGGGTATTAATCATACTGGAGACACTATGGGGGTATTTGATGTCCAGAGGGCACTATGTGGGACATTATGTACAGGGAGTGCAGAATTATTAGGCAAGTTGTATTTTTGAGGATTAATTTTATTATTGAACAACAACCATGTTCTCAATGAACCCAAAAAACTCATTAATATCAAAGCTGAATATTTTTGGAAGTAGTTTTTAGTTTGTTTTTAGTTTTAGCTATTTTAGGGGGATATCTGTGTGTGCAGGTGACTATTACTGTGCATAATTATTAGGCAACTTAACAAAAAACAAATATATACCCATTTCAATTATTTATTTTTACCAGTGAAACCAATATAACATCTCAACATTCACAAATATACATTTCTGACATTCAAAAACAAAACAAAAACAAATCAGTGACCAATATAGCCACCTTTCTTTGCAAGGACACTCAAAAGCCTGCCATCCATGGATTCTGTCAGTGTTTTGATCTGTTCACCATCAACATTGCGTGCAGCAGCAACCACAGCCTCCCAGACACTGTTCAGAGAGGTGTACTGTTTTCCCTCCTTGTAAATCTCACATTTGATGATGGACCACAGGTTCTCAATGGGGTTCAGATCAGGTGAACAAGGAGGCCATGTCATTAGATTTTCTTCTTTTATACCCTTTCTTGCCAGCCACGCTGTGGAGTACTTGGACGCGTGTGATGGAGCATTGTCCTGCATGAAAATCATGTTTTTCTTGAAGGATGCAGACTTCTTCCTGTACCACTGCTTGAAGAAGGTGTCTTCCAGAAACTGGCAGTAGGACTGGGAGTTGAGCTTGACTCCATCCTCAACCCGAAAAGGCCCCACAAGCTCATCTTTGATGATACCAGCCCAAACCAGTATTCCACCTCCACCTTGCTGGCGTCTGAGTCGGACTGGAGCTCTCTGCCCTTTACCAATCCAGCCACGGGCCCATCCATCTGGCCCATCAAGACTCACTCTCATTTCATCAGTCCATAAAACCTTAGAAAAATCAGTCTTGAGATATTTCTTGGCCCAGTCTTGACGTTTCAGCTTGTGTGTCTTGTTCAGTGGTGGTCGTCTTTCAGCCTTTCTTACCTTGGCCATGTCTCTGAGTATTGCACACCTTGTGCTTTTGGGCACTCCAGTGATGTTGCAGCTCTGAAATATGGCCAAACTGGTGGCAAGTGGCATCTTGGCAGCTGCACGCTTGACTTTTCTCAGTTCATGGGCAGTTATTTTGCGCCTTGGTTTTTCCACACGCTTCTTGCGACCCTGTTGACTATTTTGAATGAAACGCTTGATTGTTCGATGATCACGCTTCAGAAGCTTTGCAATTTTAAGAGTGCTGCATCCCTCTGCAAGATATCTCACTATTTTTGACTTTTCTGAGCCTGTCAAGTCCTTCTTTTGACCCATTTTGCCAAAGGAAAGGAAGTTGCCTAATAATTATGCACACCTAATATAGGGTGTTGATGTCATTAGACCACACCCCTTCTCATTACAGAGATGCACATCACCTAATATGCTTAATTGGTAGTAGGCTTTCGAGCCTATACAGCTTGGAGTAAGACAACATGCATAAAGAGGATGATGTGGTCAAAATACTCATTTGCCTAATAATTCTGCACGCAGTGTATACAGTGGGTACTGCAGGGGTTGGGATTTAAAAAACAAAAAGCCAATTGAATTTAGCCTTTTTAGGGCCGTATTTAACAGCTGTTAAAACAGCCATTAAAAATGGACAGACGGACAGAAAATGGCTGCAACAATGGTTGAAAAATGGCCATGGAAAGCTGACAGTGTGTTTGTTTTTCATGGCCATTTTTCACTGCCATGTGAATGTCACCTTAAAGGGAGTCTGTCATCTACTTATATGGCGTTATAGCACAGTTGCCCAATATAAAAGTAGTACCTTTATTGTGTCTGTACCATGTCCAGAAGCTGGAAAAAAAACACTTTATAAAGATATGCAAATTAGGTCCCGCAAGTGCCCAGGGGTGCCCATATCTCTCCGATATGCCCACATAGCCGCTCCCCTTCCACTCCTCTGGCCCGCCCTCCTCTCCTTCTTTGTCCTCCTCCTCTGGCTTGGAGATCTCGTGTAAGCACCGGTCACCTCCCGACCTGCGCATGCGCACTGTTAAGATTTATACTTACCTGCTCCCCACCCCTCTAGTCCTGCTTCCGCGTGTCCACCGATAAGTGTCCTGCATGGGCATGGTTACCTGCTTCGCTGCAGTCAACCATTGGCTTCAGTTTTACCGTGTCCTCAAGGAAATGGGACCGCATCCGTTATGCGGAGTGCACATGGGTCGGTGCCCGTGTATTGCAGACCCGCTGTATGCAGGCCACAGGCACACAACGTTCCTGTGCAAGAGGCCTAAATGTAAGACAGCTTCTTCGCTGGCTTACATTTCGAATATTTTCTACATTTAGACCATTTTGTAGGTCCCCTCCCCCGCCCACTTTTTTGCACCGCAATCTGAGCCATAAATATGCATAAGGGCTCGTTCACACAAATGTATTTTGCGTTCCGTATACGGGCCGTTTTCTGCATTCCGCATACGGTCCGTATATGGAACCATTCATTTCAATAGGTCCGCAAAAGATGTGGACAGCAAAAATTATGAGTCCTGTCCTATTCTTGTCGGTTTTGCGGACAAGAATATGCATTTCTATAATAGGCCTCCTGTTCGGTTCATCAAATTGCGGAAGGCACACGGGTGCCATCCGTGTTTTGCGGATCTGCAATTTGCTGGCACGGTTGTGTGAACGAGCCCTAATATAGATGTATTTCTGGATAGTAAATGACCCCCTATGTTTACAGTTGAAACACATTTATGTAGCATGTCTCACCTGTGAAAACCATGTTGGCAATTACTACATTGCAGAACTGTGGCAGCACACATTTTGTTTATGGTGTATTTTTTTTGTCGTGTGTTCTTTTACCACAAAAAAATGCAGTGTGTGAACACAGCCTCAAATCACTGACAGGTTAAAGGGGAAGGGAATAACATTTTCTTGTTGCATCTGTCAAGGGGTAACAAGCAGTACTTGAACCTGGTGGAAGTGGCAAAATGGGCAAATGTAAGCATCTGAGTGACTTCCACAAGGGCCAATTTGGATGGTTAGATGACTGGGTCAGAGATTCTCCAAAACAGCGGGCCTAATGAGGTATTGCCTGGTGTGCAGTAGCTAGTACTTGCCAAAAGTGGTCCAAGGAGTGACAAGGTCATGAGTTCCCTAGGTTCGTTGATGGAAAGGCTAGCCTTTTCTAGTCCTATTCCACAGAAGACCTACAGAAGCACAAATTGCTGGAAAAAAAGGGATAGAAATGTGCCTGAACACACGGTGCATGAGAGCGGTCCGAGTGCACGTACTGTCCTGTGTCCACTCACTAAAGTGACGGGAATGGGTATGTGAACATTATAACTGGACCATGACCACTGAGCAAGTGGTTAAAAGGCGGCCTGGTTTAATGAATCGCATCATCTGTAAGTAGTTTTGTAGATACAAATCCTGCATCTGACATAGGGAGCAGAAGGTAATACATACCTCTATGCCTACGTTTAATCGGTGGAGTCCACTGGTGGGGGGCTCACTGTCTGCAGTGCCTCAAACTCAGTCTACCAACAGCTCCACAGCCCCTCCCCTCTGCTGCGAGGTCTCCTGGTTGGACACTACAGCTGTCACTCACAGGAGAGAGGAGGGGCTGTGGAGCTGTTCAGACACTAAGCCTGAAGCACTGCAGCCTGCGGACCCACCCTTGGTGCACTTATGACCATGGCATTCAGCGTTAATTTTTACATCACTGCCCCTACCTATGTCTGACAGCAGGTTTGCATCAATAAAACTGCTGACCGTCTCCAGTAAAAAGTCCCTGCCTTGATGGACTAGAAAGCCTATTTTGGCTACAGGAGGAAGACCTGCAGAATATTAGGCAGGTGGTTTTAATGTGATGACTGGTGTATGTATTCAGAGTCATGTATGGTATCCATCCTAAGGGAACACAAAGTACTGGAGCCTCTGGTGTCTGATATTTCAATAGACAATCACACTATGAATATACCTTGCTTTTCTACCAAGTCTTTTCCTTTTAAGGATTCAGAGCTCCAAATGTTTCATTGTGTTCGTCTTTTCCATTTTGCCTTGGGATCTACACCTAATAAAAATATTACACACACAACTATTTAATCATGCGATTCCATTCCTTTAATAAGTTGCCTACGTGTTATCTAACGTTCTGTAAAAATAGAAAGTGGAATTAATAAAGGGAGTTTCGGGTTGTATATGCCACATAAGCCATTACTATGGAGGTGTGGTGCCCTCCAAGACATTTAAAACCATACCTTTCTGGCAGATGACCGTCCTGCATTGACCAGACACAGCACGTCTATTCTTTATTCAAATACCTGGCGATCCATGGCTCATCATACACGGCCTAGGAGACTCACCTTAATTATATCTTTGACATGAAAAGGGTTGTCTGAGATTTTGATATTGACGGCCTATAGGTCATCAATGTAAGATCGTGGGGGTCCCACTACGAGCACTCCCGCTGATCATCTGTGGTGGCCACACTCCAGTAAGCTCTGCGGCCTCCTTACAGCTTTCCAAGCACAGTGCCGTACATTGTATAGTGGCTGTACCTGGTATTGCAGCTCATAACCATTTACTTGAAAGGGACTGAGCTGCACCTAGACCAGTGGTGGCGAACCTATGGCACGCATGCCAGAGGGGGCACTCAGAGCCCTCTGTGTGGGCTGTGCGTAGGGTTGCCACTTGTGTACTGGTTCTAATGATTCTTCCATTGTGGAATTCTCATTAGTTTATGCCTTTGCCCCCTCTTCTGCTTGTGTTAAATAAATAAAACTCACCTCATTTATTTGATCGCTCTGCGGAGAACGTTCACTGCTCACTGGATGTGCAGGGCAAGATCTGCGCTCCAGCGTGATGACGTTTCACAGCATTGACTGGAAGCAGCAGGACCTGCGAAACGTCATCACTCTGGAGTGCAGGTCCTGTCCTGCACATCCAGTGAGCAGCGAGTGTTCCCCGCAGCGCGATCAAATGGATGAGGTGAGATGTATTTTATTTTACTTTTTTGCACGAGAAGAGTGCGGAAGGGGGCATTAATAATACTTTGGCCTCTAATGGGGCCACTAATGGATGAGAAATAATACTAGGGAGGCACTAATCGAGGCATTAATTTTAATGGAGGCCTCATTAATACATGCGGCCACAAATGGGGGCCTTATTCATACTGGGAGCCACTAATTGGGGGACCTTAATACTGGGGGCCACTAATGGGGCATTATTAATACTGGGAGCCACGAATGGGGCATTATTTAATACTGGGGGCCAGTAATAGGTTCTCATTAATACTGGGGGCCACTAATGGGGCATTATTAATACTGGGAGCCACCAATGGGGCATTATTTAATACTGGGGGCCAGTAATGGGTTCTTATAAATACTAGGGGCCACTAATGGGGCATTATAATACTGGAGGCCACTAATGGGGCATTAGTAACACTGTGGGCCACTAATGGGGTCCTTATTAATACTAGGTGCCACTACTGGGGCATTATTAATACTGGGAGCCACGAATGGGGCATTATTTAATACTGGGGGCCAGTAAAAGGTTCTCATTAATACTGGGGGCCACTAATGGGGCATTATTAATACTGGGAGCCACCAGTGGGGCATTATTTAATACTGGGGGCCAGTAATAGGTTCTCATTAATACTGGGGGCCACTAATGGGGCATTATTAATACTGGGAGCCACCAGTGGGGCATTATTTAATACTGGGGGCCAGTAATGGGTTCTTATAAATACTGGGGGCCCCTAATGGAACATTTTTAATACTAGGGGGCACCAAAGGGGGTATTCATTTTACTCGGGCCACGCCCCCACAGCTTAACTTGGACGGTATTTTTCAGTATTCAGGTTAAATTGCTGTGTTGGCACTTTGCGATAAATAAATGGGTTTTGGGTTGCAGTTTGGGCACTCGGTCTCTAAAAGGTTCACCATCACTGACCTGGACCATGTGGCTGATGAACGTGAGAAGTGAGTGCCGCGGCCTCTTCCAACAGCAGATCAGGGGGGAGGCGGGTCCCGCCTTTAAAGCAGTTGTCTTGGTTATTTTAAATTAAAGTCACTGAAACAAGCACTGAAAACAGATCCTGCACACACCAGGGCAGATCAATTACAAATGGTACACAGAAAAAGTCAAGAGATTCTCCATAGGAACCATGCAACCTCCAGTATTTCTTAAGTGCTCTTTTTTCAATAAGCTGTAATCTGATTGGTTACTCTGGGCAACTAAATCCATTTTTCTTTGCCCGAAGTCGCACTTATTACATGGCATGGGTACAAGTAGGTTCTAATCAGCTTTATTTATAGCACTGTGGAGAACCCCCGGAATTGTCAATTGCTAGAAAATCAGCTTACACATCAAGCTGTTCAGTTTACATTCGCAAGTTCTAAATTCTCTAAATATCTTGGTCAAGTTCAGGAACTTTATTACATGTCTTAAT
Source organism: Bufo bufo (assembly GCF_905171765.1). Classification (NCBI taxonomy): domain Eukaryota; kingdom Metazoa; phylum Chordata; class Amphibia; order Anura; family Bufonidae; genus Bufo; species Bufo bufo. Next base: position 270,219,847 of record NC_053392.1, on the reverse strand, counting down.
GTGCCGAGTCTGCCAGAATTCACTGACAGCTTGCCTGCATTCTTCTCTAGCATTGCACCTGTTTCCAAGAAAACTTTTACATATGATGATCCCACCGGGCATGCTCCAAGGCCTCTTCTTGTTACTTCTTGATCAATTTCTTTAGACATAGGAGAATCACTATATATTTAATAGATTCTTGTGTTGTCTCCAAACCAAGCTGCATCCTTTACAGTGACCATTCTAGTTACCTTTTGATAAGCATAACAAAAAAAAAATCCCACCGGGTAAACCTTATGCACATTAATACTGTGTACTTGTAACCGCCCCCTATAGCTCCCTCCCACAATGAGGAGGGGACAGAATTGTGGCTCTGTGTATAAAAGGTCCAAGATCTTGGAAAGTCAGGAGGAAGCAGTGAGAAGCCTCAGAAATCTCATATGTGCGCATTTTAGGGTTTTTACTTTTTTTCTTTTCTCATTTACTAGGTGCTACAGTCTATCTCCTTTCCATTTGCCTTTAGGCCCTATGCACATGGCAATGGATGGAGCCAGTACACCTCTCTGGTACAAAGCCAGACATCCTCTATGTGACGGAAGTAAGGAGATATTTTTAAGAAAAGCTCCATAAGATCGATGGAGGTTCGTCTCCCAGCACCCTCATCCGTCAGCTGATAGAGGGAGCCGTGGCAGAGCTCTGTGGATTGTCTAATGTACTCCTATGCACTGGAACAGGACTGAGCTTGCAGAACGTTACCCAGACACTGCACAGTGTACAAAGCTGTGCTAGTTCCAGTGTGCTACTTCTTCCTCTGTCAGGTGATCAGTGGGGGTCCTGAGAGCCAGACCCCCCATTGATCTGATACTGATGACCTCTGTCATCAATATTTAAGGCATGGCATCCCCTTCAAAATCCTGAAACATTATCAATCTAACATATTGGGCACAAATATAAAGGTCTGGAGAAGATCTGTGGTAAACCTACAGGGTAGTGATCTTTCACTATTCTAATTGACTGTTAAAACCATCCAATGATTAGAAAATTCACAAGTCTGTCATCACGACCAGTGATAGATCATAAGAAATTTAGGCTTCAAAATAGTATGTGAATAAACTGGTTGAGTAGTAAAAGTACTGAGTACAACAGCCTAAATTGTCACAGAAGCAACTGGACCATTACACCTTAGGCTACTTTCACACTAGTGTTTTTACAGGATCCGGCACTGATAATACAACCATCTGCATTCGTTATGAACGGGTCCGGTTGTGTTATCTTTAACATACCCAAGACGGATCCGTCATGAACTCCATTGAAAATCAACGGGGGACGGATCCGTTTTCTATTGTGTCAGAGAAAACCAGCCCCATTGACTTGTATTGTGGGTCATGATGGATCCGTTTTGCTCCGCATCCTATGACGGAAAGCAAACCGCAGCGTGCTCTCCGGTATGAGAAAGCAACCAAACGGAATGGAATGCATTTTGGAGCATTCCGTTCTGTTCAGTTACGTTTTCTCCCCATTGACAATGAATGAGGACAAAACCGAAGCGTTTTTTTCCGGTATTGAGCCCCTATGACAAATCTCAATACCGGAAAATATTAACGCTAGTATGAAAGTAGCCTTACCCGAAAGGGGGTGTTAAAATGCTGGTCAGTCACGTGCTATGACCTTGGCAGATGCTACTGACTGGTAATTGATACTTGGGAGACCTGGGCAAAGTCACATAAGAAGATCAGCAGGAGCAGAGATACAGTTTCATAGACATACATGTCCTTACCAAGGACAAAATAACGGACGCTAAAAAGTTATAGGAAACAGTGTCTAAGCACAACTGCATTAGTATATTTCTCCTGCACTGGCCACATTGGTTTCCATTTAAAGACGTAAAGACAACCTCTTTAAGTAGGGGACTATGGCTAAAGAAATGACCTTTATTAATGAGCTTTATTCAGACAGGTTTAATAAGGTGACTGATCATGTGGATTTTACAGCAATTCTCACAATTAATAGGACATGTTGCAGTTAAAGGTTTTTTATTTGACCAAAGTGGGGGTTGGTGGTTGTGGGGCTGATAAAATAATAAAGAAACTTAACACTGCGCCGTACACTGTTGAGGCCAATGATTGGCTGCAGCGGTATATGGAAAGTCTACTCTGCAGCAAATAAACATCATTTGCTGCAGCCTGGCAAGATGATGGTAGGGGAGCTATGTTGGGTCGGTGCAGGAAGGGAAGGTACTTTGCTTATTATTTTACCAGGCCTCCGCATCACTTTGGTAAAATAAAAAATGGACACAGACATCCCCTTTAAGAAAAACTCAATCTACTTGCATTTACTTTTCCTTTAGGCCTGATTCAGATGACTGTATTTTTTGGGATATCAGACATCCCAACCTGCAAAAACTCATTTCAGGGAGGTGCACTTCTCATTTCAGGGAGGTTTTCTTTTTTTTTCTTTCACAAACTTTTTATTACAATTTCCAAACATATGCAGTATCTGCACACTTTGCTCTATGGTGTGGAGGACTGGGCTCATTACCCTGCCCCAAATTATCATGTTTATGTATATGATTAAAGGGATTCTGTCACTACCTATAAGCCCTGTGAGCTAAACATATATGCTCATGTCCAGGGTAGCATTCTGATTTCTAAGGTGGCCTTATAAAAGCTATTTGTGGCTTTATTCTGCGGAAAAACAGGTTTTACTAACCTGTCAATCATTGAATTAAGGTGCCCAAGCAGGGGAGGTCTGTGGATGCATGGTGCCCGGCCGCACGCATCGCCATTCGTGCCCAGCGCCGCCTTCTACTCCTCAGTGCCCCCTCTCCCTCTACCTCCCCCTCCTCCCGCTTTGAGATACCGCGCGTGTGCACAGGCTCAGCCTGATGTGCCGTTGCGGACTGCTGGCATCGGCTTCTTCTTGCACTGTGCGCACGCGCCGAGAAGGGGACACTGCTACAGGTTGCCGGAAAGGTTTACTGCGAGTAAACTAGAGATGGGAAGTTCGGATCATTCAAATGAACCAATTCATGAATCAAATCTTTGGTTCATTCGCTGAGCTGACAAGAAGCAAGTGAACCGAAGCTTAGGTTGCGCAATGCGCATTCGCGGATGCTTCGATTCACTTGCTGACTCGCTGAGTCGGCTCTTGGTCTGAGTCAGGAAGTTTATTCTTTAAAACCCTGTGTGTAATTATCTACCCCACTGTAGGAAAAAAACAAGCATCCAGGGGGGGTGAATTTAACACTGGGGTAAATAATATAATTAAAATGGAGGGTTAAATGTGTAAATGTATTAAAAAAAAAATACATCTCTCTCAATAGTTCTAGAGCTACTGAATGAGACAGAAGAAGGGATGCCTTTAACATATATATCTCCTTGAGAAGCCAATTTGACCCTAAAGGGTTAATTCAACCTGTAATCTAAACTCTGTCCTGTCACTTCTCTTATCTCTCTGCTCTGCTATCAGTAAACCATATTGTTTCACATATATTGTTTCACATGCGGGTGTCAGGGAGCCGCTATCTAATAGCGGGAGACTCCCTGAACCTCCGGGAGACTTGAGATCCCTGGGATATAGCCATAGAAGACAATGGTGCAAGTCACATCTCCGTTTTTCCACTGCTCTAAGGCTACTTTCACACTGCCGTTTCTGGGTCCGCCTGTGAGATCTGTTTCAGGGCTCTCACAAGCGGCCCCAAAAGGATCAGTTTAGCCCCAATGCATTCTGAATGGATGCGGATCTGTTCAGAATGCATCAGTTTCGCTCTGTTCCGCCTCCATTCCGCTCAGCAGGCGGACACCAAAACGCTGCTTGCAGCGTTTTGATGTCCGCCTGACGATGCAGAGCCAAACGGATCTGTCCTGACTTACAATGTACTTACAATGTACTCATTGACTTTCAGTGTTAGTCAGGACGGATCCGTTTGTCTTACACTTAGACTTAGATTTTTTTTTTACTAAGTGTATGCAGACGGATCCGTACTGAACGGATACCAGCGTTTGCATTTATAGGTGTGGATCCGTCTGTGCAGATACCAGACGGATCCGCACCTAACGCAGGTGTGAAAGTAGCCTTACATGGGTGATTTTTAATATGCAGTGAGCTCCTTATGTTCAAGTAGGACACAGATCTAAAGATCTCAGAAGACATTTGTCTCCAGTGACTTCCAGGTCTGTGTTCTGTGAGACACGGACCAGAGTAGTGCATGTCTTAAGTCTCCCCGCATGGACCTTTGGAGAGTGGTGTGGGTCTGTGTGCTGTCCGCATGCTGCCAGGATGTGCACCCAATGTTTTCTTAATTCAGTGTTCATTTTGTGGTTCAGGCCTGAGGATCGTTCCCACTTAATTTGACCATGTTTTGATGAGATGTCAGTGCAAACTCCTCTCTCACTATGGATTCTCTGGGTTGCACCTGAATGACTTCTTTAGATTAGTGTTTTTATTGTGTTTGTATTGAGTTTAGAATTTTAATTAGACTGTGCCTTAACATGTACAAACACATACAGTTGGCTCTGTATATTATGTGCATATTTCAAGCCAGTAGCTAAGTGCTACAGTTTATTCCCCCGGAGCTAAGGAGCTCATATAAGAGCGTGCAAGAAGCGAGGCTGCCATAAATTTGCCTTCAGTCTTATACACATATCCCTATTGCTTTGTAGATCAGAATCGGTAATGTTTTATTAATTATGGCGTACAGTAATGCAAAACATGTATTAGTATGATATAACAGTACATCATGAAAGGAAATTAATAGAATGTTGAAGTCCCTTGGACTTGTAAATCTGCCTTAAAGGGGTTATTCCATGATTGATGTAAAAAATGAAAATCAGTCATAATATAGCACATGAAAGTACTATGCTAACAAAGCTAGAACCAGCTCTGTACCGCACATGGGTCCAGAGAACTCCTCATTCACTGCTACAATTCCTCTTCAGCATGGGGTGTGTCCTTTCTGGTACACCTCTCTCCATGTAAGTCCCACATCTTCTAACATAACACATGGATGGTGGCAGTTGAAAATTTAAACGGAGCACGTTCGACCAGCTCAGGGAAATGGACACAAATAAGGAAAAGAGCAAACAGCAGGTGGCGCTATACAGATCTATTTTATTGAATAACTCACTTAGTATACAAAAATTTTAATTACATGGAATTACAAAACTATTCAGATCCAATTGCTTTTTTAAAAAAAATGTAAATGTGCTTTGTTTAGAATTGGATAGATAGAGCCAAACCTCCATGTACATTAAAGGCTAAAGATAGGCCATGGGTGTATAATCAGTAGGGGTCTGATCCCAGGGACCTGACACTTCTGCAGAGTACTGCAGCTCAGCCTTGCATTAGCTCCATCCCATCCGGCCTTAATATCAGCAGTTGCTGTATGTGAATACACGTGTTGATATTGACGTTAGATCCACATAAGGTGGTCTCAGTAAGAGAAATCAGTGTTTTCACCAAAATCTCTCAATAAAGCAGCATCTGACTTTGGATCTGTAACCTCAGACAATTGTATTTCAGAGGAAGAATTTAAAAAGTAAAACATTTAAAGTATTGTTTTTCCCATTTTTTTATTGGGATGTATACATATGATTAGCCATAACATTAAAACCATTTGCTTAATATTATGTTGGACCATCAAGGCATGGTCTTCATTAGACCTCTGAAGATATATTGTGGTATCCGGCACCAAGATGTTAGCAGCAGATCATTTAAATATTTGGGATGCTTTCCAAACCACAGGCAGCGTGAAATCCATGAGTACAACACTTCAGAGAAAACCTAATTTGAAAATGAGCTGGGAATGGGAGAATAATCTTTTGGGTGGGTCTCCGCTAGGATGACAGGTCTCTCTATTTGTGCATAGGGAGAGGCCTGTCAATCAAACATAGCTGTCTGTAAGGAGGGAGCGGGAATCTTCTCACAGGCAGGGTTCCCTCTAAGCTGGGCTCTCTGGAAAGGAGAGGGTTAAAACAACATACTAACAAGGATTGTGGAGACCAATAAGAGCTTCACCTGCTGCAGAGTTTGGCATTTGTGATACAGCTAATGAAATGATATGGTTCTAAGTTCCCTTTAGGTCCGGTACGTTGTGATGTGGGCCCCCGTGCTTCCCACAGTTGTCCTCACCTTGAACTCATTGTCATGTTCTACAAACCATTCCAGGACAGTTTTTTCAGTGACGCAGGGTGCATTACCCTTCTGAAGGCGGCCACTGCCATTAGGGAATAACGTTTCCGGGAAAAGGCGGACTTGGTCTGCAACAATATCTGTAACATTCACATAAATGCCAGGACCCAATATTTCCCATCTGAACATTGCCCAGAGCATCACATTGTTTCTATTGGCTTGCATCCTGATGCCATCTCCTCCGCAGGTAAGTGTCACTCATGTACCCAACTATAAGAAAAAATGATTTCTCAGACCAGGCCGCCTTCTTCCATTACTCCACGATACTCATGTGCCCATTATAAAGGCTTTTGGCAGTGGAAAATCAGCATGGGCACGCCATACAAATCAAGCTGAGGTACATTGTGTGTTCTGACACCTTCCTTCCATAAAGTGACATACCTCCAATAGAGGCAGACCTCGCCCCCCAAGTACACTTACAGGGGTTGTCTTAGTTCAGCAAATGGCATTGATCGTGTAGAGAAAGTTAACACAAGGCACTTACTAATGTATTGTGATTATCCATATTGCCTCCTTTGCTGGCTGGATTCATTTTTCCATCACATTATACACTGCTCGTTTCCATGGTTACAGACCACCCTGCAGCGCAGATACAAGTGACCAGGAGGAGAGCTGCTGCACATGCATGCTCCCATGGTCCTGGCCACCAGAGAGGCCAACGCTTTTTTCTATAGTGTATAAGCACGGCCACAGATGCTGGATTGCAGGGTGGTCGTAAAACCCCTGTAAACGAGCAGTGTATAATGTGATGGAAAAATGAATCAAGCCAGCAAATCAGGCAATATGGATAATCACAATACATTAGTAAGTGCCTTCTCTTAACTTTACATACATGATAAATGCCATTTGCTAAATTGAGACAACTCCTTCAGTACAGGCTGTGAGTCCTGATCCATCCTGAGTTAAACTGTAAATACCAGGAGCTGGTATGGTGCCCATCTAAGGGGACACTTCTCCACACAGGCATACAGTGTGGACAGTTAGTGATATCTATGGTCAATGGAAGCATGCATTACATTGTGCCTTATTTCTGTGCTGTGATATCACTAATTCATTTCTGTACTTGCATATTGTGATACTATTTTGATATCACTGAAGGCCTTATTGCTGGACTCTGACATCGTTGTGCACATTATGTGTGCGCTGTAACTTCACTGCGCACATTATTCCACTATTGTGACATCATTGTGTGCATTATCCCTGTGCATTAGGGAAACCAAGACAACCAGAAAATTCTCATGTTCTGAATTTGGTAAAATCCAAACAATATCATATCCTGTGCATAAATTATACTTTTACCAATTATACATTATAATGTATACAAATTATACTGTGCACAAATATACAATATGCACTGATGGCCTATTCTTAGGATGGCTTATCAATATTAGATTGACAAGGGTATGACTCCCACTGTTCCCACTGTCTGACTGTGGAGCCAGGACCAGGCACCGGAACTACACAGCTGCCTACACTCTGCATTGGCCATGTCGGGGTATTGCAGCTGACTGACAGGAGTCCTGTGAGTTGGATCCTCACCTATATGATATTGAACACCAGTTCTAATAGAGCATCAATAAATACCTCATTTTCGGACTATAAGATGCACCGGACTATATGACGCGCCTTGGATTTGGAGGAGAAAAATAAGAAAAAAAATATTTTCCATCAGACCTCAGAGTAGACCCTCAAATCAGACCCCTATTCTTCACCAGACCTCAGATCAGACCCTCATCAGACCCCTAATCCTCATCAGACTACCAAGTTAGACCCCTTTTATTCATCAGACCTCAGATCAGACCCCAAAATCAGACCGCCAGCCTCCATAAGCCTCCCATCAGATCCCCCAGCCTCCATTAGCCTCCTATCAGATTCCCCAGCCTCTATTAGCCTCAGATCGGCCTCTCATCAGGCCCACCCAGCCTCCATTAGCCTCAGATTAGACCCCCCAGCCCTAATCAGACTCAGATCAGCCCCCATCAGACCCCCAGCTGCCATTAGCCTCAGATCAGTCCCCCCAGCCGAAGCCCCCAGCCCAACATATAAAAACATAATCAAAATCATTGAAGCCATATGTGCTGTAACATTTTTTTCAGAAAATGAGCATCTCCCACACAATTCTTCATGTGTGAGGATGATGTGTAGAATTTATTTTTGCTCTGCCAGGCCTTTTTAAAATGACAAGTTAAATGTAATGTATATTCCACTTGAGATCTGATTACTGGTTCCCAAAGTCAGTAATAAGATCGACTTCCTTAAATAGAAGCCACCTGTTCTCTACAGTCTAATGTATGGACTGGGCACTAAAATTAGACGTCACCTTCAGCGTGCGTGTATCACCATTAAGTGGTTTCCTAAATAATGATTGATTCTGCCTATAGAGTTTCACACCAGTTCTCCCAGTAACTGCCAGTAATGTGACTAGCACTCTGGTATTTTCGTTCTCTTTGCAAGATATTTTTTAACGGAAATACAGTATTATTAAATGGGTTGTCAAAGAATGAGAACTTATCTCCTGCCCACAGGATAGGTGATAAATGTCTGATTGGTGGTGAGCATGAGGTCAGGGGCTTCATGCCCCCCTTATGAATGGAGTGGCAGTCAAACACTTTCACTCTATTCATAGTCTTTAGGACTGCTAAAGATGGTGGAGTACAACAGTTCTAGTGGTACGTTTTCATTCTGGGACAACCCCTTTAACTTTTTCACTGACAGAGGTGTTTGTCAAAACAGCGAAAATTATACTGGCTACCAGAGGTGCAAAATGTCCAAATACACTCTAAATTATAAAAAAAAATTAAACTCCTTCCCCCCCCATATCTATATATTTTTTTAAAGTAGACACCTGACACATTGTCAAAATGGCAGTCAGCACTTTAGACACAGACACTTTTGTGCAATTTTGCGGCAAAATGTAGTTGCTCATTAACAAATGCATTGATCGTAGTGGGTTACAGTGTGACCCAAACAACATTTCTGTGCACCACACCTCCTAAAAAAAAGTTCAACATTTGCAGAGTTTGTATATACCACTTCAAAAAATTACCAGAACTAGAAAGGCTAAAAATCTCAAAATTAAAAAAAATAAAACCTAACAACCAATAAAATACAGAGATTACACTTCTTGAAATGTAAGTGCACCCTCAAAACCTACCGTATATCTTTCCTCCAGCCAGTTTCACCTTCAAACAGGATTTTTTTTTCTTAAATCCATCAAAACTAACATTTGCACCTAAAAATCACATCCAAGCAGAGGTTTATCAACAGAGACTATTATATTTAGCTGTCACCCAGAAATGTGTTAATTTTTTTTACTGTGCTTGGCAAACAGCTGCCATGTTACCAGATTCTACATTTTGTGTGAGCATACAGCATACAGTGAAAAAAATACAACCTAATAATTAATGCACAACCACCTTCATGCATAGCATAGCATATAATCCCCCCCCCCCCCATACAAACTGTAATCATAATTAACAATGATACATTTCTAAACCTAATGTAATGCATTAACTAAGGTCCCTTTCAGGCAGGTACAATATGGGGGCTCTATTGCTCCTGTATTATGGATGCAATACCTCAACCTCCTGCATCCCTCCCGTTTATCAGAAAATAAGTGAGAGTGCCATAACTCTGGTTCTGATGAACTGAGGGAGGTCCGGGTGTTGTATCCATAATATGAGCTCAAAAAACGTCCCTGTGTTACACCTTTTTGAAAAGCGCCTGAATAGTGCTAATTGAAAGTGATTATTTATGGCAACAATGTCTTTTCATACTGATAAAAAAAAATTCTATCTGTCAGATCTATATTAGATATGCCTCTGGTGATAATTGTTATCGCTGTTACTGCTTTTCTTAGCGGGTATTGCTATAGATGCGGTCTGTATATTTTACTCTATAGATCAGGTATGGACAGTCATAGAGCAGGTATGTGTCTGATTGATGGGGGAAGTCCATGTTGCCCTCCCCATGGGATCATGTGCAGTTGCACAGGCAGATGCCTGTAGCCTGTTAGCATGTGCCCCCTCCCCTCCTCCATGCTGGCTGAAGTAGGGGATAACTGCTTTAACTTGGAATATCTTAGGTTTTGTGAGCCAAGTCTTTAAGACTGACAATCAAAACTCGATCACAGTGCTAGCTGCTCTACATCTAGAGTTACAGCCTTTAGAAATTGGGTCAGGAGTGAGAGCTGCCGGTATGTGCTGCTCTCACTGGAACCTGCTTCTTAGTGCTGTTACTCGCATTGTATCATGGCTAGTGGCTTTTGTCTTAAAGCCTAGATTTTCTGCTTTAATACAAGCCCTGGCCCTAGCTACTAAGTCCAGCCATCAGTAGCAAGGACGTATGAGATGCATTCTTGGTAGGTAAAAGGGTTTTCCAGGATTTTCCATTAGTTTTCCGATTAGTTTTTTGATGGGATCGTGGCACTCATTCACACTTGTTCACAGTACTCCGTACACTCAGCACACTGTACATATAGTAGCGACTGTGTGTGGTTACATTATTAATTCATTTGGTAATGATCCTTGTAACTTGAAAATATTGTAACCTGAGACTATAACTGGAAACTCCTAAGTTATAGAAAGCGTAGCTCGCCTTTTTACACTGTTTGTGTAGCTGCCAGCATGCTCAGTTGTTTCTGTAACTCCGGCCACCTCTGGCCTCCACTTATGAGGGTTATTCTGTTCTCAGCCATAAAAGCTAACCTATCATCATGAAAATACAGTACAATCTACAGGCAGCATATTATAGAGCAGGAGGAGCTGAGAAGATTGATATATAGTTTTGTGGGAAAAGATTCAGTATAACTTGTAATTTGAAGTCAAAGAGACGGTCGTATCAATGATTGACCATGTATACACAGACAGCTGTCAATCACTGATAGGACTGCCTCCTTGACTTCAAAGACCAGTATGAGCAGGAATTTAAAGCGGTTATCCCATGATTAATTAAAAACATATAAATCAGGCATCACATAGTACATGACAATCTCTTTCTAACAAAGCTAGAACCAGCCCTGTACCTCACATGAATCCAGAGATCTCCCCATTCATTGCTCTGCTAGATTTGTATCAATCTGGCAGCTCAAGGGGAGTGTCTTTTCTGCAGCAGCTAAGGGGGCGTGTCTCAGCTCTCCCTATCACAGCTCAGGAGGCAGCTGAAGGATGAAACTGAGCATGTGCGGCCATCTCAGGGAGCAGGACAAAGAAATAAGAAAGAGAACAAACAGCAGGTGGCGCTATACAGACACATTTTATTGAATAACTTAGAGGCTATACAAAAATTTTAATTATATACAAAAGTGCTCAGATCCAGGAGCTGGTTTGAAAACTGTAGAATATTTTTCATGGGACAACCCCTTTAAATGAATGAAATAAAGGTTATGCTGAATATTTTCCCACAAAGTTATATATCCATCGGCTCATCTCCTCCTGATTTATAACATGCTGCATTCATCTCAGACACTGAGTTCAATACGATGGATTCCCTTTAAAGGCTGAGATGGGAATAACCCTTTAATTGCCCATTTCCTCCTATGATATGTTTGCATGCAGCAGATCGTTGCAGAGATTTCTGTGACTACAAATCTGTTTCATACATCTGAGCGGAGTTGTTACAGCAGATACATAGTTGCAGTTGGACAGTGAAAGAAATCTCAGCCGCACATCTTTATCGTGTGAACAAGAATTTGGAATCGCTTTAGATACCCCTCTTTTCGCCTGCATCCATGTATTTTCAGTCAGATTTGTGTAACGTCATGACCTGTGTTAAAGGGTTTCTGTCACCCCACAAAACTCTTTTTTTTTTTTTTGGATAGTTATATTCCTTATAGCGCGATATAGGAGAATATAATAGTCTTACTTACTTTCATGCGGCCGATTCTTTAGAAAACGAAGTTTTATAATATGTAAATCAGGGCTCTACCAGCAAGTAGGGCGTCTACTTGCTGGTAGCCGCAGCAGAAAACCGCCCCCTCGCCGTGTTGATTGACAGGGCCAGCCGTGATCTCCTCCTCCGGCCGGCCCTGTCAGTATTTCAAAAATCGCGCGCCTCTGTTCATTCGGCGCAGGCGCTCTGAGATGAGGAGGCTCGTCTCCTCAGCACTCCCTCAGTGCGCCTGCGCCGATGACGTCTTCTCTTTCGGTGATGTCATCGGCGCAGGCGCACTGAGGGAGTTCTGAGGAGACGAGCCTCCTCATCTCAGAGCGCCTGCGCCGAATGAACAGAGGCGCGCGATTTTTGAAATACTGACAGGGCCGGCCGGAGGAGCAGATCACGGCTGGCCCTGTCAATCAACACGGCGAGGGGGCGGTTTTCTGCTGCGGCTACCAGCAAGTAGACGCCCTACTTGCTGGTAGAGCCCTGATTTACATATTATAAAACTTCGTTTTCTAAAGAATCGGCCGCATGAAAGTAAGTAAGACTATTATATTCTCCTATATCGCGCTATGAGGAATCTAACTATCCAAAAAAAATAAAATGAGTTTTGTGGGGTGACAGAAACCCTTTAATGTTTTCTCACGCCTATTATTATATGGAGACTATGCAGGACTATCGACTGCCTTGTTAACTACTTACCATTACAGCCCCATAATTTGGACATGGTTACCCTCTCCCCATACACCATAAACTATAAGCAGGACTGCGCTGTTTACCTCATTTTCGGTTTTGTTTGTTCCTAGTAATTCCAGGTAAATGGTTCCAAAGGTTAATATGAGTCATGCTGTGTGACAGGGTGTTAGAAGTGAAGTAAAAGTAAAATCCATCTGCCACATGGCAGTCACATGCTGCTCTGTGCCCTGCCTCTGAAGGCTAATTTGTCGTACCTCATACTTTAGCACAGAGGCAATCATATGTTTGTCTAAGAGGATTGGTGGCCAGAAATAAGTCAGCGTCTAATCAGACACAGGCCCGGACTGGGCACATTGCCATGACATTTATGACGTGTGCATTTCTCAGCTACCAAGATGGCTGCTTACTGCAGAGCTTAGGGAGTGATCTCTGAGAAGAATCAGGATGCTGGTCTGACTCTGTAGCTCTGCGCACAAGATTTGGGATAACTTTGTTAATACCATCTGGTACACTGAAATGTGATTTGCCTCCCCTACCAATGGGAAATGTATGTGGATGTGTGCGAGCCGAGAAGGAGGAATACTACATCGATCCAGCAAAGGCTCCTCTCACTCCTGCTAAGAATTCTTCAGGCAGGAAGTTTTTCAAAAGGAGAAAATCTGACAGAAGGAAAGAGGCAGAGAATTGTGATGGAGCTGAAGCCATAGAAGCTGTCGCAGAGAAGAAAGAAGATGGATCTAACCCTGAGGATTTTCTTGTGTCTGGTAGTTCTTACTTCAAAAGTCTCACTGATGGACAGATGTTCCCCAAGTGTGACTCAAGTGTGGTCAAGGACAGGATTGTGCCACTTCACTGTGAATCGTACCAAAACACTAAGCCGAGTGCACACAAGGAAGTTGTTTCCCTGAAAAACTTTGCTGAAGACAGAAAAAGTTCTTTCCCAAACATTCCAAATAAATTACCATTCCTTTCTTATGTGGATGCCTCTGATATGAGAAAGACTTCTAGTCTGACGGCCATTGACCGTGTTAAGGCGCAGTGGAAAAGTCCTACAAGTGGTTTTTCTGAAGAACGGTGCAGTAGTGATGTGAAGGGGGTGAGAAAAGTCAAGAGCAGTGGTTGTGCTGTGTATGCCAGGTACTTCACAGGTGGCGAGATAGCCAGGCCTTCTTATTCTACATCTTTACCTCTTGTGCCAAAAGATGAGCAGGTCCACAGCACTCCTTCACCAGCGTGTCAGGTAACTAGAGCACATGACATCCAATAATCCTCATCTTGTATTATGTACATGTCTGTTCCAAGTGTTTTCTAAGGTGAAGCACTAGAAATGGTTAATGCAAACTACCAACGATAATAATAAAGCGATTGCAAGCTAGTAAATCTCAATGGCTTAGACCTTTGCACAGTTACACGGGGAAAGTTCCCAGCAGCTGAACTTTGTCCTGGTATTTATGGCACACTCGTAAGGATTGAACCAGTTCTATGATCAGTAGAAGAAGCAGTTTACTGAAATGTAAAGACCTTTTAGCACAGAAGGTCCGTGCAGGGACACTGGCATTGTGACTGAGCAATGTCCTTGTGCATTCCCAAAAAGTCATTGTACGTGCACTTGAGGGCACTGCCGGCTTTGTGAGCAGTAATTCAATACAGCCTACCACAGTCGTATAGTTATACTAACAACTTCCTAGTGCTGAGGTGGAATTAGTTAATATTTTTATTTTCTACGTAAAAGATTGAACTAGGCCTCTCGTATTATGACTTGTTCCAGTGCAGGTTTGAAGTCAGAAAGCTCTGTAAAGTTCATGGGAATAATATAAAAAAAATTTAAGGACAGCTTTAGGATCTTCAAGGTTTTGTCTGACCTTGTTTCGGTGATATTTTAGGTAACTGTTAGGTTGGGACTACACTGTGAGATGTGTTGTGTGACATGAAGATGTGACATTCCATCTAATGATTGTCAATGAACTATGCAGCAGTTACAAAAAATCTAACACTGTTTGACTTTTGGTTGCAATTTGCATGCAAAATTTCCTTCTGTGCAACTGCGACTTGCGTGTGACTTATTTGTGATTTGGCTATGGTTTTAACACCAAATCACAGCTCTAAAATAGGAGGGCAAGAAGAATTTGCACAAATGTTTTTGGTCACACAACTTTTCTGACACTGTCCCCAGCCTTAGGCTGCATTCACACAGTGTTTGGGCAGTGTTTTATCAATGATTTCCATCAGTGATTGTGAGTAGGGTTGAAACCTCTGTTTGAATGCTGTACGGTGACCCGTGTCCGTACAGCATTCAAATGTTTGGGCTTCGCCGAGGTGAAATTCGTTAGGTCTCGTGAGAATTTGGTGAAGAAATTCGGCATTCGATTTGACAAATTGAAAACTATTTGAAAACTGCAATCCAAAGTCAGCTTTGGTACCGACTGGTACCTCGGATTGAGGTTTTAAAATGTTTTTTAAGTAGTAAAATTGAATGCTGAATTTCTTCACTGAAGTCTCGCGACACTTCAGACTTTATGAATTTCGCCTCAACGGAGCCTATACATTTAAATGCCAGAGAGGGGTCTCTGTACAGCAGTCAAACAAAGCTTTCAACGAAGCAACTTCGGATCTATGACCTGAAGCGTGCTTCGCTCAAGAGTAATTGTGAACCAAAACCAAGTGCGGGTCGAAAACACAGAACAGGCGCAGATCTTTTTATTTTATTTTATCTCTGTGGGCTCCACTCCTGGTTTTGGTTCTGTGAGAAGGTACCTGGAATTATCGTGGATGGAAGGTATGTGTCACCGAGGTTCCTGGCCTTGGTGAAGTAAGAGCCGGTATTTTATGTGTCAGCAGCAGCTATTGCTAATTGACACCATGAGATTTAGCATCGCTGATCTGGGACGGCTCTTACTGGGAGTAGTCAAAGTGCTGGGTGGGTGACTACTCCCCATGTTCCAGGCCGGGTTTTGCCAGGCATAAAAACCAGCCATCACTTCCAGGTGTGGTGGATTTAACTCCCTCTGGCAGTGGAGATCAGGAGTATGTGTGCTATGAACTGAGGGCTGTGCTGGGATTTCAGGTTTGAGCCAGGCTGGAGGACTCAGGCCCCTCTAAAGGCGAACAGGCCGCCTATGGACTTGATGAAGCTGCACTGCTAACAGGGTGTGAATTAACACCCAGGAGAAAAGGTGACTTTTATTGTTTATGGACTTTCCTTGTGTGTGAACAAACACCAAGCCACCTGCTTTTTGTGATACCCCACTTCCCCTGACGAAGCCACATAGTGGCGAAACATGTCGGGAGGGGTGTAAAACAGTGTAGCGATACAGCGTTTTAGACAGCTAACAGCGAGGAATATAATTGTAGCGCAAGCGCTATCTGAGGGCAAGCATGTTACTAATGTGTGATTGGTAACCAACAATGTATGTTTGAACCAGTGTGCCTGAATTGGAGTGTGTGGAGGGGAAAAGGGATACACAGTGTTAGTATACAATAGCCACTAATGCCTCGTTTCCACTGAGCGGCTCGGTTCGGGTCGGTACGGTACGGTTCGCTATTTTGGGTGTTTCCACTATGAAAGCGATCCATACAAGCGAACCATACCGCACCATTCAGGGTCCTGCTTCAGATGTAGGGCCATAAAAAAATGGAACGGTTTGGTTAGGGCGGAGTTACTTGCGTGTTTGTTGTCGCACTAGTGTGATGTCACGCTACGCATTTTTTTCTAAATCACGTATGGACCCGGTGGCCCGAGTTGCAGTGGAAACGCTCACCTAAATAGACCGGACCATTAAAAATCTTCCAAACTGTGCCAACCCGAACCGATCCTCTCAGTGGAAACGAGGCATTAGTCTCCAACTGAGCTGTAGCGTGTCCAATATAGTGTGGAATTTAAAGGGCGGTTGATATGAGTGTGTGACCTGGGAATCAAGCAGGTCACGCACAAATAGACTGCTAATTAGATCTGCAAGAAATGGAGGGTAACATTAACCCCCACTAGTCGCTAATACACGCCAGGCTCTTTAACCACCTCCGGACCGCCTAACGCAGGATCGCGTTCCGGAGGTGGCAGCGCTGCGCACAGTCACGCATATACGCGTCATCTCGCGAGACGCGAGACTTCCTGTGAACGCGCGCACACAGGCGCGCGCGCTCACAGGAACGGAAGGTAAGAGAGTTGATCTCCAGCCTGCCAGCGGCGATCGTTCGCTGGCAGGCTGGAGATGTGTTTTTTTTAACCCCTAACAGGTATATTAGACGCTGTTTTGATAACAGCGTCTAATATACCTGCTACCTGGTCCTCTGGTGGTCCCCTTTGTTTGGATCGACCACCAGAGGACACAGGTAGCTCAGTAAAGTAGCACCAAGCACCACTACACTACACTACACCCCCCCGTCACTTATTAACCCCTTATTAGCCCCTGATCACCCCTAATCACCCCTGATCACCCCATATAAACTCCCTGATCACCCCCCTGTCATTGATTACCCCCCTGTCATTGATCAACCCCCTGTAAAGCTCCATTCAGACGTCCGCATGATTTATACGGATCCACTGATAGATGGATCGGATCCGCAAAACGCATCCGGACGTCTGAATGAAGCCTTACAGGGGCGTGATCAATGACTGTGGTGATCACCCCATATAGACTCCCTGATCACCCCCCTGTCATTGATTACCCCCCTGTCATTGATTACCCCCCTGTAAAGCTCCATTCAGATGTCCGCATGATTTTTACGGATGCACTGATACATGGATCGGATCCGCAAAACGCATCCGGTCGTCTGAATGAAGCCTTACAGGGGCATGATCAATGACTGTGGTGATCACCCCCCTGTCATTGATTACCCCCCTGTAAAGCTCCATTCAGATGTCCGCATGATTTTTACGGATGCACTGATAGATGGATCGGATCCGCAAAACGCATCCGGACGTCTGAATGAAGCCTTACAGGGGCATGATCAATGACTGTGGTGATCACCCCATATAGACTCCCTGATCACCCCCCTGTCATTGATTACCCCCCTGTCATTGATTACCCCCCTGTAAAGCTCCATTCAGATGTCCGCATGATTTTTACGGATGCACTGATAGATGGATCGGATCCGCAAAACGCATCCGGACGTCTGAATGAAGCCTTACAGGGGCGTGATCAATGACTGTGGTGATCACCCCATATAGACTCCCTGATTACCCCCCTGTCATTGATTACCCCCCTGTAAAGCTCCATTCAGATGTCCGCATGATTTTTACGGATGCACTGATAGATGGATCGGATCCGCAAAACGCATCCGGACGTCTGAATGAAGCCTTACACGGGCGTGATCAATGACTGTGGTTATCACCCCATATAGACTCCCTGATCACCCCCCTGTCATTGATCACCCCCCTGTCATTGATCACCCCCCTGTCATTGATCACCCCCCCTGTCATTGATCACCCCCCCTGTCATTGATCACCCCCCCTGTCATTGATCACCCCTCTGTAAGGCTCCATTCAGATATTTTTTTGGCCCAAGTTAGCGGAATTTTTTTTTTTTTTTCTTACAAAGTCTCATATTCCACTAACTTGTGTCAAAAAATAAAATCTCACATGAACTCACCATACCCCTCACGGAATCCAAATGCGTAAAATTTTTTAGACATTTATATTCCAGACTTCTTCTCACGCTTTAGGGCCCCTAGAATGCCAGGGCAGTATAAATACCCCACATGTGACCCCATTTCGGAAAGAAGACACCCCCAGGTATTCCGTGAGGGGCATATTGAGTCCATGAAAGATTGAAATTTTTGTCCCAAGTTAGCGGAACGGGAGACTTTGTGAGAAAAAAATTAAAAATATCAATTTCCGCTAACTTGTGCCAAAAAAAAAAAATTTCTATGAACTCGCCATGCCCCTCATTGAATACCTTGGGGTGTCTTCTTTCCAAAATGGGGTCACATGTGGGGTATTTATACTGCCCTGGCATTCTAGGGGCCCCAAAGCGTGAGAAGAAGTCTGGTATCCAAATGTCTAAAAATGCCCTCCTAAAAGGAATTTGGGCACCTTTGCGCATCTAGGCTGCAAAAAAGTGTCACACATCTGGTATCGCCGTACTCAGGAGAGGTTGGGGAATGTGTTTTGGGGTGTCATTTTACATATACCCATGCTGGGTGAGAGAAATATCTTGGTCAAATGCCAACTTTGTATAAAAAAATGGGAAAAGTTGTCTTTTGCCAAGATATTTCTCTCACCCAGCATGGGTATATGTAAAATGACACCCCAAAACACATTCCCCAACTTCTCCTGAATACGGCGATACCACATGTGTGACACTTTTTTGCAGCCTAGGTGGGCAAAGGGGCCCATATTCCAAAGAGCACCTTTAGGATTTCACAGGTCATTTACCTACTTACCACACATTAGGGCCCCTGGAAAATGCCAGGGCAGTATAACTACCCCACAAGTGACCCCATTTTGGAAAGAAGACACCCCAAGCTATTCCGTGAGGGGCATGGCGAGTTCCTAGAATTTTTTATTTTTTGTCACAAGTTAGTGGAAAATGCTTATTTTTTTTTTTTTTTTTTTTTTCATACAAAGTCTCATATTCCACTAACTTGTGACAAAAAATAAAAACTTCCATGAACTCACTATGCCCATCAGCGAATACCTTGGGGTCTCTTCTTTCCAAAATGGGGTCACTTGTGGGGTAGTTATACTGCCCTGGCATTCTAGGGGCCCAAATGTGTGGTAAGGAGTTTGAAATCAAATTCTGTAAAAAATGACCCGTGAAATCCGAAAGGTGCTCTTTTGAATATGGGCCCCTTTGCCCACCTCGGCTGCAAAAAAGTGTCACACATCTGGTATCTCCGTAATCGGGAGAAGTTGGGGAATGTGTTTTGGGGTGTCATTTTACATATACCCATGCTGGGTGAGAGAAATATCTTGGCAAAAGACAACTTTTTCCATTTTTTTATACAAAGTTGGCATTTGACCAAGATATTTATCTCACCCAGCATGGGTATATGTAAAAAGACACCCCAAAACACATTCCTCAACTTCTCCTGAATACAGAGATACCAGATGTGTGACACTTTTTTGCAGCCTAGGTGGGCAAAGGGGCCCACATTCCAAAGAGCACCTTTCGGATTTCACAGGTCATTTACCTTCTTACCACACATTTGGGCCCCTAGAATGCCAGGGCAGTATAACTACCCCACAAGTGACCCCATTTTGGAAAGAAGAGACCCCAAGGTATTCGCTGATGGGCATAGTGAGTTCATGGAAGTTTTTATTTTTTGTCACAAGTTTGTGGAATATGAGACTTTGTTTGAAAAAATAAAATAAAAATAAAAAATCATCATTTTCCACTAACTTGTGACAAAAAATAAAAAATTCTAGGAACTCGCCATGCCCCTCACGGAATACCTTGGGGTGTCTTCTTTCCAAAATGGGGTCACTTGTGGGGTAGTTATACTGCCCTGGTATTCTAGGGGCCCAAATGTGTGGTAAGGAGTTTGAAATCAAATTCAGGAAAAAATGAGGAGTGAAATCCGAAAGGTGCTCTTTGGAATATGGGCCCCTTTGCCCACCTAGGCTGCAAAAAAGTGTCACACATCTGGTATCCCCGTACTCAGGAGAAGTTGAGGAATGTGTTTTGGGGTGTCTTTTTACATATACCCATGCTGGGTGAGATAAATATCTTGGTCAAATGACAACTTTGTATAAAAAAATGGGAAAAGTTGTCTTTTGCCAAGATATTTCTCTCACCCAGCATGGGTATATATAAAATGACACCCCAAAACACATTCCCCACCTTCTCCTGAGTACGGAGATACCAGATGTGTGACACTTTTTTGCAGCCTAGGTGGGCAAAGGGGCCCATATTCCAAAGAGCACCTTTCGGATTTCACAGGTCATTTTTTACAGAATTTGATTTCAAACTCCTTACCACACATTTGGGCCCCTAGAATGCCAGGGCAGTATAACTACCCCACAAGTGACCCCATTTTGGAAAGAAGAGACCCCAAGGTATTCGCTGATGGGCATAGTGAGTTCATAGAACTTTTTATTTTTTGTCACAAGTTAGTGGAATATGAGACTTTGTAAGAAAAAAAAAAAAAAGAAAAAAATCATCATTTTCCGCTAACTTGTGACAAAAAATAAAAAGTTCTATGAACTCACTATGCCCATCAGCGAATACCTTAGGGTGTGTACTTTCAGAAATGGGGTCATTTGTGGGGTGTTTGTACTGTCTGGGCATTGTAGAACCTCAGGAAACATGACAGGTGCTCAGAAAGTCAGAGCTGCTTCAAAAAGCGGAAATTCACATTTTTGTACCATAGTTTGTAAACGCTATAACTTTTACCCAAACCATTTTTTTTTTACCCAAACATTTTTTTTTTATCAAAGACATGTAGAACTATAAATTTAGAGCAAAATTTCTATATGGATGTCGTTTTTTTTTGCAAAATTTTACAACTGAAAGTGAAAAATGTCATTTTTTTGCAAAAAAATCGTTAAATTTCGATTAATAACAAAAAAAGTAAAAATGTCAGCAGCAATGAAATACCACCAAATGAAAGCTCTATTAGTGAGAAGAAAAGGAGGTAAAATTCATTTGGGTGGTAAGTTGCATGACCGAGCAATAAACGGTGAAAGTAGTGTAGGTCAGAAGTGTAAAAAGTGGCCTGGTCTTTCAGGGTGTTTAAGCACTGGGGGCTGAGGTGGTTAAACCAGTCGATACATGTGTGTGACCTGTAACCAAATTGCAGGCCACCCGCAGATAGACTGGTAATCAATGTGGCATTTCTCACTGTGAAATAAAATAAGAAAAAACCTATACTCCCACATACACCCAAGTCAGGCCACTGCACATGGAGGTATCTAATATACCCCTACAATTTTTAGTGGTGTGCCATTCATTCACATTAACTAACCTGAATGATTTATACAAATAGAGCACCTGTGGGTGACCTCACTGTTACGGATATTTTTGAAAAAATTTCTCCTTTTTCACTTTTCACTTTTAATTAACAATTAATAAAGAGATAATTTTACTTTAAGACACCACTAGTTAGAAACCCCTAAAGGGATTTCGTTACGGTCTTCTGACCGTTTAGTTATTGATTATCTGCATTTTGTTATACACCAATGTGTGAATAAACACCGCTGTTTGATTCAAGAACTGTGTACTTTGCCTCTATACTGCATCCGCTAGTCCTAACTACCAGAGCGAATCCCCACAGCTCACAGACACTGATGGAAATCAGTGATCAAACACTAAAGTGTGAAAATAGCCTCAGAGTTACATATAGTAAATCTGTTGCAGAAATCTGTCCCATACATCTGAATGAGGCTGTTACTACAACGTGCTCGTGAATTTATATGATGGATTCCTGTGAAAGAAATTTCTGCAAAAGAAATCTGTCACAATGGAACATACCTTAAGCTAGACAATTTTACCATTCGGTTGCTGGAGTTTATGGTAAAATGGTTTAGTACCTTATTGGTGATTTATATATTTTCTTGAATGTGTCGTGAAATTGTATTAAATGGGTATTGCAGCTGTTAAAATGTTTCACATATCCATTGGAAAAGTGATAAATGTTAGATTCTAGAGTGTCAGATCCCAGTGATTGCTAGAAGTGGAAACTCTGGTCACCTGTGTCCTCTAGCAGCGTCAGTAGAAGAAGACAAGCTTTTTATGGAGCTGGAGTCGAGCATGCACACCGTCAGTCCATACAAACTCTGTGGGAGTTAAGAAAACGGCTGAGTATAGTGTCTAGTTGTCAGATCCCTACTGTTGTAACATTTAGCAAGAACGATCTCTTTATATAAAAGGGATGGCAATATTTCCTAATTCTAGCAAAGCAGTCAGCAAATCATGGTCAAAATATGAGATTTAGAATGCTTTACTTACCCATTTACCAAGTTCTTTAAATAGATAATTGTACAAAAAACATCAGTTATCAGCTTGATAGGTGACAAAATTATAATCTCTGGGGGCCCCACTGCTGGAATCCCTAGCGATTACCAGAACAAAGCTGTTTCGGAGGAGTGTGACTATAGTGATGACCATGTATGCACACTTCCATTCCATTCAATGTTTATGGGACATTAGTTCCCACTATGGTAATAAGCTTGGTGGAATCTTGCTACACGTTATACTCAAAATCTGCTCAGTTATCTGCAAATATCTCTCTTTCCTATGGTAGAAGTACAGTATTCATAGCTGTCTTTACTTTAGCCTATAGTGATGTCTAGAAGTTTGTATGGTTGATGTGAGCATCCAAATACCATGGAAAGCAGTTAAAATAGACACAAGCTTAGCCATCTCTGGGACCCTCTAATAGGTTTTTTGTATGGATTTTATTTTTATTGGGTGTACATATCCATATAGTAATATGTACATATGTAAAAATACTGTATGTGTTATTGTTATCATTTCTAAGCTTACCTTATTATTAAGGAAACGGTTAAAGGTTTTGGCCACTTTCTGATCATTGTTGACCAATGTATTTGTAAGATGACTATATGGCACTTACTAATGTAGCCTTTGTTGAAATTCTGCACCATTTTCTATAATTCACGAGGTATACTCTCTTGTTTACAAGTCTTTTGTGCTGGCCACATAGAGGTCCTGTCCATAAAATGGCTGCTGATGGAGGGTCATGCCAGGCAGATCACTTCCATGTGATTTCACCTCCATTCAAATACATTGCACCTGCCATCTGTACTTGCACTGTTGGAAGTTTAGTACAGGTGCAATGTGTGTGAATGGAGAAGACATCATATGGAGGTGAGTTGCCTGGTCACGTGACCCTCCATCAGCAGCCATTTTATGGACAGGACCTCTGTGTGGACAGCACAAAAGACTTTGTATACAAGGGAACATGACTTGTAAAATATATAAAATGGTGCAGAATTTCAACAAAGACTATATTAGTAAGTGTTATATAATAATCTCACCAACTAATATTTGAGCAATAACCAGAAAGTGTCCAAGCCCTTTACATAGAAAATGGTGCCATTACTGACCGCTTTAGCCTGTCATTGTCATACCCTAACAGAGTGGTACAAGTGAGTTTAATTACATCAAATAAACAGGCCCATAAGATGACAAATGGGTTTGAAAATAAAGGTTCTGTGAAATCCTATGATCCCTCTCAAGGGGTTAGCAGTTCTGGAAAGAATACAGGCGTTGTAGAATGCATCATATATTCTTTTTGCTGCCATTTTTTTGCCTGTTGTTTGGCTTTGAAAGGCTTTTTAGTGGTTTTATAACTATACCCAATAATAAAACTTTACAAAGGTTACAAACGGATGCCGTAATGACCTGAGAATCGACATCAGAATTGCCCTTTGTGAACAAGGACTTATTGTCCTCTTAATAATTCATCATTGTTTTGCTGGTTGCAGTGATGCTTATGAAATGTTCTATGATCTCATCTGCCTTTGGTTTTGATAAAAATGAACAGTGATGGGTTTTTTATTTTTTTTTGCTGTGGTCATGATGACTAGTAGACATCAGTGATGAGCAGCATTACATCATATTACTTCAGTGAAGGTCTGGTAGTAAGGTGGGGTGACCTGGCACAAAACGTGCAGGTTGTAAATGTAAAAAATAATCCTCCTTGATGCTTTGTAGATGTATGAATCTAGGTATCGGAATTATGGTAATATCTGCCTTTGATTCTAAGAAATGTTATTGCACTTGATATGAAAATTTGTAATTTTCTAGTTGGTTGAATCAAAGAGTTCTGTAAATAATTAAAAGGTAACTCGTTTAGTCTTATAAACACTATTTACTGAATATACACTGAATAACAGGTGAATAACGTTGACCACCTTGTCATCAGGTGGGATATATTCGGTCACAAGTGTTGGTGTGTTGGAGGCAGGAAAAACAGACAGGCATAAGAATCTGAGTGACTTTGACAAGGTTTAGATTGTGATGGCTAGACGACTGGGTAAGAGCAGCTGCAACATGGCAGGTCTTGGGTAGTGTTCCCGGTGTGTAGTGATTAGTACCTACCATAGTGTTCCAAGAAATGACAACTGGTTACAATCCAAGGCTCGTGGATGTTGTGGGGAGTGAAGGCTCTGATCCCACAGAAGAATTACCGTAGTAAACATTGCTGAAAAAGTTTATGCAGAGTATGGGTCTGCATAGCCACATAGTATACAGTATTAGGCAGGTTTAATGTTAAGGATGATCTGTGCTGTGGCGTAGCTACCACAGAGGCAGACCACGCAGCTGTTATCAGGCTAAGGGGAAGGGGAACCCTGTGCTGACTTGCTCATTTGTTGCTCACATAGATTCATGGCTTTTCCTGTAGCTGCCAGTAGGGGAATCTCAGAGCATAGTGATCTTCCATCGAGTGTGATGGTAACTATAAATTCCTATGCACTGAGCTCCCCCTAGAGGTGGCTTCAGAGATCTAATTTTGTAGTATATCATGTGAGGGGAAGGAGTCATTAATAACTGTATAGGCAAGATTTCTCGTATATATGCTAGTTGTATGGGGTAAATACATTGAGAAATATTATGTTCAGAGTGAGCACCATATGTAAGAAGTACCTGTTCCACTTTTACCAACATAGAAGTCAGGTAAAGTGGTTAAGACGGAGTATGATTATTTTTTTTTATTGCAATAATTCTTCAATTTAATTAAAAAATTTAACATTTTTAGAAATCTCACTTAGGGGGCATACTAAGTTTTGCAATGGAGCCCTATGAGATCTGGGTATGCCCCTGGATCAGTGGATATTTGGAGCAGGGGTATTCTTCTGCCAGCTTTGAAAGAACTGACACAGCCGTTGAAGAAGGTGTCGTTACGAAGTTGATGTTGGCATTCAATGCTTGCAGTGCCCCAAGTTTGCCCCGACTTTCGATGTTATACTGGACAAGTTAATAGTTGTTATGTATTCTGTTTCAGATTTCTGACATCCATGTTACTGGAGAGTCAGAGGATATGTCAGCCAAAGAGAAGCTTCTTCTTTGGACGCATCAAGCAACTGAAGGCTACAGTGGAATTCGATGTGAAAACTTTACCACATGCTGGCGAGACGGACGACTCTTTAACGCCATCATTCATAGATACAGGTAAGTGTGCACTTAGAATGGATGCATTGTTAGATTCCTATATGTGCGTACATCATTTACAATATTGCAGCACTATTCTCTATATCAGATATACACTTGATGTTCACCAAACAGAAAAAAAAATTACTAACATTCACAATTAAAAATATTAAAGAGGTTCTCCGGGCTTTTAAAAAAATCCATTCTATCTTCAGCCGTGTGGAATGAAGATTGTTTAGTACTTACTCATCCCTCGCCACTATCTCCACTGCACTCACACAGGCCGCAGGCTCTTCTGCCCAGGTCCCGACCAGATGTGTGTACTTCTTTTCCTGTTCAGCTGCATTTACGACTATGCAGGTGAACAGGAAAAGAAGTGCACGTGTCTGATCAGGACCTGGGCAGAAGAGCCTGCGGCCTGTGTGAGTGCAGCAGGTACAGTGGCATTGGTGGGGCATGGGACAGGTAAGTACTTATTAAACAGTCTTCCTTCTACAGGGATGAGGATAGAATAGATAAAAAAAACAAAAACTGGAGAATCTCTTTAAGGCTACATGCACACGACCATTGTGTGTTTTGCGGTCCGCAAAACGCGGATAGTGTCCGTGTGCGTTCCACAATTTGCGGAACGGCACGGACAGCCTTTAATATAACTGCCTATTGTTGTCCGCAAAGCGTGGACAAGAATAGGACAGGTTATATTTCTTTTTGCGGACCGTGGAGCAACGGATGCGGACAGCACACGAAGTGCTGTCCGCATTTTTTGCGGCCCCATTGAAGTGAATGGGTCCGCATCCGAGCCTCCAAAACGGCGGCTCGGATGCGGACCAAAACAACGGCCGTGTGCATGAGGCCTAAGGATGTGTAAAAGTGCTGAATGGGATTAAAATCTAGAACAATGATTAGTTTCTCAGAGGCCAGTTTTATGTACCTATATTACCACAACAAGCCCAAACTAAAAGCATCCTAGATTGCGACGATTTGGTATTCTGCCATCTTAGAAACACAAGAAGTGGAGCATCTTTTTGTTATGGGGACTGGCTGGGGTAATGGTAGGACATGGTCACAAAGGTAATTCTGTTAATCTGTCTGAGGTTCATAAGTCTGAGCAATAATGTGTTGATATTAATTTCATCAGTCCAAGAATTTATCCAGCATGGTTAAAAATTGTTATTGTTTGCTACTGTTTCCTCTACTGCACTTCCAAATACGTATGATTCCATACATATTCATACGAATTCTGTCATATTCCATGCAAATCTAAAAGGAAAAAAAATGCTTCATGGTATATCAAGGAAGCATTCATTCTAGGGAAGACTCTCTATCTCTCTATATATATACAGGTATATACAGGCTCAGTGCACTGTTGTACAGGTTGTGTGCACAGGTCTCTTATATTTGAGCCATAGCATGTAACGTATCAACTAAAATCTCCAATCGAATCCTTCAGTCCAGCGGGTGGAGTGTCTAAATGATTGACAGCCCCCTTCTATGATCATGCACCTCTAGATAGGACCGCCCAACTGGAAAAGTTTGGCTAGTTTCAGAATTCCAGGAGCAGTATTTCCCGGCCTGAACACTGCCTCTGTGAATTGAACTCGTAACACTAAAATTATTTAGGATGATGTAAATTACAGTCTCACCACTGACCTACTGTAGTCGCTGCATTATTTGGTAAAAGTTCAGTAGATCGACTGTGAGACTGGAATTCACAGCGTCATAAATCATTATATAGTAGGTTACTGGTGGCTCACCTGACCAATACAATGTGTAAGTGCTCTAGGTTTATCTGATTCACCCAATCAGAAGAGGTTAGATATATAATTTGAATATAATAAACCGGCACTCTTCACCTGGAAAACACGCAGAGAGAAATGTAAGTAAAATGTACATTTATTTCATATAAAACCGTGGAAAAAATATTTTGAAAGGAAAAGGGTAAGAATCTTACATAAAAATCGTACATAAAAATGATGCATTAGATAGATACATAAAATGAATACATAATAATAATGTTATTAAAATGCATACACTGAATTCACCCTTTCAGTGGGAGGAGGGGCTCCCCGATATTATGGTACCACGTCGGTGGAGATGAGCACTCAATCAGTGATCACTGGTTGGCAAGCATGTATAGTTTTTATAAATAGTTTTTGTAAATGGTCAAAGGTATATAAATATATGGGTTGCGGAGAATATAGTCATTCGGCAGGCATCTCCACCATATATTGCTATTTATTGGTAAGGTTTTTCTCCAATAGGTGGGTCGATTGTATATATTTGGTTTCTGTATAGACAGCTGTACTGTGGTGGCTGTCTTTGTTTTGTTACAAAGTGCCACTTTGTGACCACTAAGGTGATGGATTTTCAGTAATTATCGAAGAACTTCAGATAGTTTTCAATACAGTTGGTTTGTTGGTTAGTAGGTTAATATGTTAATACATTCATCATTTGTAGTGCTTCCTTGCTATGAGTTAGTAGCCAGTCTCTGTTAACGATGATGTTGGCAGGGTTATTTATAAATAAATGTTAGTCTGTCAGTCGGGTGCTGTACCTTGTGTGGCGTCCCACATGGTAGGAAGGACTGCACCCTGACTGTGTGTACCTTCTCCGATGGTTTTGTCGGTTGCGGCCGCTAGTGCGTCTTTCGGGACTCTGTGTTAAACATTCGAGTGTGTTCCTTCGGCGTCCCACGTGGGTATGTTCACTATGTAGCGATCTTCAATCCGAAAAAAAGGGGACGGTTGCTATTGGAAGCACTTCCAAAATATTCAATATATTAGTGTCCATCAAGTGGTATAACTGCGGGTTTGTTGTACTTTCACCATACGTGTTTCGGAGGTCTAGACTGCCTCCTTCTTCAGTGGTTACCCGCTACCTGCCAATGAGTCTGATGTATGATTTTTTATACTATTGGTGCGTTTTTTGTGTATAGTTTGCACATTGTATTCCTGAATGTGTTCCATGTCAAGGTTTCTTTTGAAGAGCCTTTCTATGGGAGGAAATTCTGTTAAGTGATAGCTGACAAAAAGAAAAAGAAAACTGTGTGGATCTGTGTCCATTCCATGCGGTGATCTCTTTGGGGTAATAATTCTTGTCAGGGAAGGTGGTACTGAGCATGAGTAGACAATATGGGAGGCATCTGCATGAATTTTGTGCGTGTAATTCCTACATCGTCTTTCAAATGTTCATCGTATATGTGGTCAGTGATGGCCAGTTCGCATTGTTCGTGTCACGGCCATGGCTATGACCGTGACTCTTCAACCGCATGCGATTGTCAGTGGTTTGGTTTTGTTGTCAATCACAGGTGAGGGCAGTGGTATTTGCCTCACCTGTGGTTGCCGCTGACAACGTTTGCTTGTGGCAGCTTTCCTGCTGTGCATGCGGTTGCACCTAGCAACCCCTATGTTAGGTGTGTGTGTATTGTGTTCACTGTGTTGTTTGTCTGTGTGCACTCTGTGTAGTGTGCTGTGTGCACTGACACTTTTCCTGCACTGTGGTTGCCCGTGCCAACGTTTGGCTGTTTGTACATGTGGTGGCAGTGTCCCGGCCTCCGGGCTATTCCCCAGGACACGGTTGCCACCCATGTCGTGGCCAGCGGCAACAACCACAGTGGCTTGCTACTGTTGGACACTTTCCCTTTAATGTTGTGTTTTCCCTTCCCGGGTGTTGGAAGGGTAAACTTCCTTCCCAGTGTGTGTGTGTGTCACTGGGTGTGTCCGACTGTGGGGTGTGGCTTCCTGGCCTATATAGCCTCACTGTTAGCATGGCTCTGTGGGTTGTTTCAGCCATGCTTGCTGGAGCAGCCTCCTGTGTTACTATCTGCCAGTGAGAGCCACCCCTGTGGTCATAAAGATAATGTCCTTATGTTTATGTCTGCTGTGTGTTGATGTTGTATGTTATGTACTGTTGGGATCTTTCTATGTGTTTGGTGCAGCTTACGGTTCTGGATTCCTGTTTGCGCAGGGATCCAGTCAGCAAGGCTGTGACAGGTTGGTGGAACTAATAGTTTGCCCGTCATTCCCGTAAGGCTGTATGAGTTCCCCTTTTCCCAACAGCTTGGCCATTGAGACTCCTGCTCCTCCGTGCCTAGGAGGAGTAGGTCGTCTTACCTTGACTCCTAGCGCAGGGACCGGACGGAGGGTGAGTTAGGGATCCGAGGTTCCTGCGCATGGGTCCTCCTACCTTTAAGGTCGGCCCATGCAGTTAGGAGTTAGGGTCAGGGTAGGGACGCTGTAGGAGGTGACCTGCTCCCTATTCTGTTCTCCTGGCCGAGTAGGCCTACAGCACATGGCAGCGCACGGCTGAGGATTTCCCCCATCCTCAGCCGTGACAGTTCGCCCGCGGGCTGCCATCTTTTTTCACAAGTCCGGCAAGGCACAGGTAAGCCCTTACCTGTGCCTGTGCGCGAGCCGGTCTGAAAACAAGTGCGGTCAGCGGGAGCAGGCAGTTCTGGGAACAGCCACCGGGGGCCTTCATCGGGCTGTTCTCGGAACTGCCTGCTCCCAGTGACCGCCATTGTTTTCAGGCCAGCTCGCGGCACAGGCACAGGTAAGGGCTTACCTGTGCCTCACTGGACTTGTGAAAAAAGATGGCAGCCCGCGGGCGAACAATGCGAACTGGCCATCACTGTTCTGGGGTTTGGTTTGTAAAATTCTTTACAGAAATGCTGCGGGTTTGCATCTGTTACTGACATGTTGCGCAGGTCAAGGAATGTCCAATTTTCCAGAGCTTGTGAAAATAGATGGAAGCCCGCATATGTTCGCGGGCGAACAATGCGAACTGGCCACCACTGTATGTGGTTTTTCATAAATGCATTTATTCTTGTAAGGTGAGAGAGGGGTGGTGGCCTAATATCGAGTGGGGGTAGGGGTGCTGGTAAAACAGCCGGATGCCTATTCCCAGTCGAACGGAGGCAACCACTCCAGAATTTTTATAGAAAGCCGAACAGTTCAAAATCAGCATTTAAGCCTTCTGGTATGAGTGTGTTGAACTCAAATATGAACTTCGATTCAGTGCGTGACATCTTGGCTATATGATTGCCTCCCCTCCAGTCTGTTTCTATTCTTTCTAGGGCTGCAAAAAATAGGCCTGAGGGGTCTTGGTTGTGATGTACTTTGAAATGTTTGGAGAGTATCTTTCTTGATATTGTTTATATGTTCTGATATTTGTTTTTTTAAACTTCTTTTTGTCCTGCCGATATATTGTTTTTTGCAAGGGCATTGTATGATGTAAATTATATTTGTACTGCTGCAGGTGAGGAACTCCTTTAATTTGTATTCTAGTGAGGTAGATGTAGAGTGTACTTTTTCTGTTTTCTTCTTGAAGGAAGTTAGTTTACAGTTACAACATTGGTTGCACCTGTAGAATCCTTTTAATTTTTGCCATGTGTTTAATGACAATTTTTTTGTTTTTTGTTGTATGTTTTGATGGATGAAGCAACTTTCAGGCCTAGATTTGGGGCCCTTGTGTATATAATGTGTGGTTTCATAGAGATAGAGGGGCCTATCAACTTGTCTTTTTGGATGTGATGCCAGTGTGTTTTAATAATCTGTTCAATTTTCTTGTGTTGTGCATTTAATGGTAGTATGATATTTGGGGTTTCATCTTTTTGTGCTATAGTCTTATTTTCAATGTTCTCATTAAAGAAGGAGTTTCTGTCTAACTTCCTTACTTTTGCCAGGGATGTCTCTATTTTTGTTAGGGGGTATTCTTTTTCAATAAATTGTTCTTTTAATGTTCCTGCCTCCTGTTCGAATCTGTGTTCATTGGTACAGTTACGCTTTAAACGTCTGAATTGGCTTTCTGGAATGTTTTCTAGCCACCTAGGAAGGTGGCAACTGGAGTAGAGGATAAAACTATTCCTTGCTAATGCTTAAATCTAGAAATTCTATCTCAGTTTTGTCTATATGGGCTGAAAAGTGTAGATTCATCTGGTTCCTATTTATCTCTTCTAGGAATCTTTGTAGCTCGGATTCTCCTTTTTGCCAGACAAAGAAAACATCATCAATGTACCGCTTCCATAGCACCAGGTCCGTCCCCAGCCAGTGTTGTATGTGCTCATCCTCCCATTGTGACATGAAGAGATTCGCATAGCTGGGGGCGAACCTGGTGCCCATGGCTGTGCCCTTGATCTGCAAAAAATACTCAGATTCAAAGGAGAAGTAGTTGTGCTTCAAAATCAGTTCCACGCCTTCAGCTATATGTCTAATTTGTTCTGCTTGGAATTCTTACAAGAATAACTGCATTTATGAAAAACCACATATACGATGAACATTTGAAAGACGATGTAGGAATTACACGCACAAAATTCATGCAGATTCCTCCCATATTGTCTACTCATGCTCAGTACCACCTTCCCTCACACGAATTAGTTCCCCAAAGAGGTCACCGCATGGAATATGTGCAGATTATATAACGCAATGTTACCGCACTGTGTAACTTTTACCTAGATATAACAACATCAATTTCCTTCAATTTCGATGCCACGCTGTCATTTCTTCACACCTACATTTTCCTATTCTGCATAAAAAACTGCAAGACTGCCTAAAAGACGACTTAGGCATTTTCTATACACATGGACCCACACAGATATCCCTTATACTGTTTACAAATATATGGAAATCCACATGAATGATGAGCGTCTAAAAGAAGATGTAAAACTCAAACAGACGTCTCCCATACTGTCTGTCCACGTCTAACACTACCTTCCCTCACAAAAAAGTTCACTAAAGAGACCTTAATATGGAATATATCTCAGTACCATAGTGTGCAGATGATACACAAAAAGTGAAAAAAAAAAACGCAATGTCACCGCACCGGTAATACAATTATGGATTCTTCACTCAAACACTATATTATTGACTTCTTGCAATATTCCTTATGATGTCACTTCTTCGCATCTACTTTCTTACAAAAAACAGTGTAGGAACTATCCATGGACACAAATCCACACAGTTTTCTTTTTCTTTTTGTCAGCTATCACTTAACAGAATTTCCTCCCATAGAAAGGCTCTTCAAAAGAAACCTTGACATGGAACACATTCAGGAATACAATGTGCAAACTATACCCAAAAAACGCACCAATAGTATAAAAAACGCAGCGTTACCGCACGGGCGATATAACCATGTAATTTTTATCCAAATATTACAATATCGACCTCCTGTAACCACAAAGCTTGTTTCCCATATGATCTAATCAAGAAAAAAGAAGAAAAGCAAGAAAGAAAAGGAAAATTAACACTATGGGACTTGCCACATCCACACCATGGAATCCAGTCCAGTCTTTCAATAATAACCATAGACAGAATATAAAAGCTGACTCATTGGCAGGTAGCGGGTAACCACTGATGAAGGAGGCATTCTGGACCTCCGAAACGCGTATGGTGAAAGTACAACAAACCCGCAGTTATACCACTTGATGGACACTAATATATTGAATATTTTGGAAGTGCTTCCAATAGCAACCTTCCCCTTTTTTCGGATTGAAGATCGCTACATAGTAAACGCGGACCGACCGGAGACACGTGGGACGCCATACACGTGACGTCATACCCACGTGGGATGCCGAAGGAACACACTCGAATGTTTAACACAGAGTCCCGAAAGACGCACTAGCGGCCGCAACTGACGAAACCATCGGAGAAGGTACATACAGTCAGGGTGCAGTCCTTCCTACCATGTGGGACGCCACACAAGGTACAGCACCCGACTGACAGACTAACATTTATTTATAAATAACCCTGCCAACATCATCGTTAACAGAGACTGGCTACTAACTCATAGCAAGGAAGCACTACAAATGATGAATGTATTAACATATTAACCTACTAACCAACAAACCAACTATATTGAAAACTATCTGAAGTTCTTCGATAATTACTGAAAATCCATCACCTTAGTGGTCACAAAGTGGCACTTTGTAACAAAACAAAGACAGCCACCACAGTACAGCTGTCTATACAGAAACCAAATATATACAATCGACCCACCTATTGGAGAAAAACTTCACCAATAAATAGCAATATATGGTGGAGATGCCTGCCGAATGATTATATTCTCCGCAACCCATATATAACTATTTATAAAAACTATACATGCTTGCCAACCAGTGATCACTGATTGAGTGCTCATCTCCACCGACGTGGTACCATAATAACGGGGAGCCCCTCCCCCCACTGAAAGGGTGAATTCAGTGCATTTTAATAACATTATTGTTATGTATTCATTTTATGTATCTATTTTATGCATCATTTTTATGTACGATTTTTATGTAAGATTCTTACCCTTTTCCTTTCAAAATATTTTTTCCACGGTTTTATATGAAATAAATGTACATTTTACTTACATTGCTCTCTGCGTGTTGACCAGGTGAAGAGTGCCGGTTTATTATATTCAAATTATAAATCATTATATGTTGCGAGTTCACTTCACAGGAGCAGTGTTCAGACCGGGAAATACCCCTCACACATGGAGCATGTTTCCCAGATTGAAAACTCTTGTTGGAAAATTAGCTTTAGTAGGGTTTTATATGAATGCAACACAAGGTATACTGAATCTTTTCCCACAACATCATATATCAGTTTGCTCAGCTCCTCCTGCTCTTTCACATGATGCCTGCACACAGGCTTAACAAGTTTAACAGAAAAACTGTACCGTGACAATTCATTACAATTATTAAATGGTTTTCTGGCACATGGATATTGATGTCCTGTCTTCATGATAGGTCATACATTTCCTATCGGTGGTTGTCTGACACCCAGCATCCTCACCAATCTGCTTCTGGCTCTATTCACTGTGTAGTTTCTGCAAACATGCCTGGGTACTGCAGCAAAAGTGAAGGGGAGCAGAGCTGCAATACCCAGGCACGTTTACGACTTTTTCAATGGCACTTATGAGAATTTTTTTTGCGCAAGTGTGCTTACTGCGCCAGCCTCACCACTTTCCCGAAAAGGAGGTGGAGCTGGCATAGAATAACAGGGGCTGGCATAGATTTCAATTCAGACTCCCAAACTGTCAGATGCTATGCCCAATTTATGGCGAGGTGTACTCCTCGCCATAAACCAGGAGGGCGCCTGGCTATCATAGCCCGGAGTATGGCTATGATAAATCTGCCCCTGTGTGTTCTGTAAATGACTCTGTGCCTTCAGACATCTAATATTGCACACTAGCCACATACGTATCTATTGCACCACTGATGAGACTAACTTCTGCATTCCCTCCCAATGACATTTCATCCCTTATGTACTGTACTCAATACAATAACGAGGAAATAAGAGAGGAACCTTGATTGGTGGCTATGCTGTAAAAGACCGTCCAGAGTCCATTGCTGGACTTGGTAAATGCAAATACATGGCTAAAGTGCTACTAGGGAATAATTCCGGTGTTAGGTAGCTTATTAAGTGGCTTGTAGAATATAGCTTAGTATAAACGTGTCGGAACATAAAGGGCACATTGTGAGGTGGTAAATCTTCTTCAGTTATGTACTTCACGTACAGCGCCCTGTGGCAATGCTTTTGTGTGATTTGCAGTTAATAAGGTAGAAGCTGAGATGATTTTGTGGCCATGGCTGTATAATAATGGATGAAGTATCTGCGTCTGGCTGAGCACGAGCCCACTGCACTGTTTGAACATGTTCCCAGCGCTCAGGCCTGTGCATGATTCACATTCCTTCTGACTGGAGCCAAAGCATGCACTGACTGAGGACCTAAAGGGAGCACTGAGAGTGCCAAAGGTACACAACAATGGAGGAATTAGTCCCTTTCACATTATGTTTGGGAGAGATCCGCTTTCCTGTACGTCCTCTTACATCAAAGGGACAATCCACAGAAAGGAGAGCAGATACGTTTCCAATTTCATGGTTAGCCTAACTTGCATCCATAACTACGTCAAGCTTTTCATGTTCAAACTTCTTCAAAAGTTTTTTTGCTCGATTTGGATCTGGGTGTAAGTTATTTACAACACAGAATAATTATCTATAATTTTGGAAACTTCATTGATAATAGTGCACTCTGGGTATCGTTTCTCAGCAATACAATAAAGGCTCACTTAATGAATTAAAGGGAACCTGTCACCGGGATTTTGTGTATAGACCTGAGGACATGGGTTGCTAGATGGCCGCTAGCACATCCGCAATATCCAGTCCCCATAGCTCTGGGTGCTTTTATTGTGTAAAACAAACGATTTGATACAAATGCAAATTACCCTGAGATGAGTCCTGTCCCTGAGATGAGTCCAGCGTGAAGGAGCCCCGCACCGCCCTGCATCCTCCGAATCTCCTCCTTACTCCCGTAATCTCGCGATGTGCGAGCTAGTGCATGCACAGTGTCGTCATAGTGTTCCTTCCCTGTGCTGGCATCAGCCTCAGGGAACAAACTGCGCATGTGCTAGCTCGCGCATTGCGAGATTACGGCTCTCTAGCTTTGTGACGTCGGGGAGCAAGGAGAAGATTCTGAGGATGCGGGGTGGTGCTGGGCTCCTTCACGCTGGACTCATCTCAGGTACAGGACTCATCTCAGGGTAATTTGCATTTGTATCAAATCGTTTGTTTTACACAATAAAAGCACCCAGAGCTATGGGGACTGGATATTGCGGATGTGCTAGCGGCCATCTAGCAACCCATGTCCTCAGCTCTATACAGGGCTCCAGATGGCGACCAAAATGGTCGCCAATGCGACTTAGAATTGCTAAATGGCGACAAGACTTTGTAGCTGCTCTGCCGCTTTCACATTAAACTGACATGGCAAGCGATGCTGTCAGCGCGTGCCATGTTCTTCTCAACAGCACAGGGGAGAAGGAGGCAGTCCCTCCCCCCTGCACTGCTGCTGCCGCTGCCACCAATGGGCTGATAGAAGCGAGGAGGAGGGGAGGGGCTGTGGCCACTGCACCACCAATGAATATAGTTTATGCCTGAATACAAACGCAGGCTGTGCTGCGGGTGCCCACCATATCCCATACCCGGCACCCAGCCTCTGTGACTGCGCGCTGCGATCCGCCGCTATTAACCACTCAGGTGCCGCAGTTATAGATATACGTAAAAAGCCAGAAAGATCCTAACAAGTACGGACATTTGATATTCATTATCTAGAACATTGCAACCCTTTTTCTTCAATCTTTCTTCATTTTTCCCAACATATGCACTTTAATAGATGGATACATCTTTAAACATCTATACCAACCCTCAATGACTATCCAAAGTCATACATCCTGCACCGGAATTTTATGAACATTTCTTTGCAATTTTTTTTTTGCACTTTTGCACAATTATCCACGTATTAAGAGACACTGTTTTTTTTATCAATTTATACATTTTTATAAATTTTTTAAAAATTTTAATTTTTTTTTATGCATATCCGTCTATTAGTGAATTGCTGCTACCAATATCAGCTGCATTTTGAAGTATTTATAGTTCTCTAACGTCAATATAGATATATATCTACAACTTTTTAATATTTTAATATAATAAATATTGCTTTATACTTTACCATTGGTCCCAGATGGTGAGTGCTTGTATTGCTTTTTACGTATGTTTATTAGTCCTGCACATCAGCTTGGAGGAATTTTCACTCATTCCTCCGTGTTATGTTGGTGGGTTATCTCCCATGAGCTGCTCACCACAGGTCCTTCCATAACATTTCTATTGGATTAAGGTCAGGACTTTACCTTTATTGTTCTTTAATTATTCTTTGGTAGAAGGACTTATGTGCTTAGGGTTATAGTCTTGCTGAATGAACCACATAAGAAAGGTGATTTAAGCAATTTTGAGCGTGGCATGGTTGTTGGTGCCAGACGGGCCGGTCTGAGTATTTCACAGTCTGTTCAGTTACTGGGATTTTCACGCACAACCATTTCTAGGGTTTACAAAGAATGGAACTTGCTTAGCTCAGTTATATATCAGATATTCAGTGCTATATTATTTTTTTTCATAACTCGGATAACCCCTTTAAGGTTAAATGTTCTTTTGGGGGCTGTAATTATTTCTAGAGAGGTGTAGATTTATCAAAGGTTTAGTCAAATGTGAATGACTACAAGGATTGTATGAATCCATCTCTATGAATGACAGTGTAAATGTCTT
The DNA here is from genome assembly GCF_905171765.1 of Bufo bufo. NCBI lineage: Eukaryota > Metazoa > Chordata > Amphibia > Anura > Bufonidae > Bufo > Bufo bufo. The sequence goes on along the minus strand of NC_053392.1, from coordinate 270,181,981 downwards.
GCTGCGGGTAAAACTGAGATTTGTGTTCACAGTGGGATAATATTTCTTGACTTTCTACACCTCGTGTGTGAGATAGCCATTTTAATTTGTAAGCATGCCCAAACTGTCACAGAAGAAGTATCTACGCATGTTTTATTCCTTTCTCCCGGAGCAAACTATTGTCTTACACACTACCATAGGCTTTATCACAGAAGTGCGCTTCTTCTTTCCTTTTTCATCAAACAGTATCTGTTATATTTTGTGCTGTATTGTAATGTATGTTGTATATATGGATTAAGGTATTGTTATACTGTCGAGTTAAAGAAAACCATCAAAACAGGCTTCCATTAACCCTTTCCTGATGAGGCAATTTTCATTTTTTGCGTTTTCATTTTTCGCTCCGTCTTCCCAGAGCCATACATTTTTATTTTTCCGTTAATATAGCCGTATGAGGGCTTGTTTTTTTTGCAGGACAAATTGTGCTTTCTAATGTCACCATTTAATATTGCATACCAAGTAGTGGAAAGTGGGAAAAAATTCCAAATGGGGTGGAATTGGAAAAAATATTAAATTCTGCTACAGTTTTAATTTTTATTTTTTATTTATTTTTTTCACGGCGATCACTATGCGGTAAAACTGACTTGTGCTCTTCATTCTCTAGGTCAGTACAAATCCAGCGATACCATGTGTATATATAGTTTTTCTTGCGTTTTGATCCTGAAAAAAAAAAAAAAAAAAGTTATATATATATAAAAATATATAAATATATAAATATATAAAAATATATATATTTTTTTTTAAAGCTTTTTGTTCGTCATCATTTTATGACCCCTATAACTTTTTTGTAGTTATGTGTGCAGAGCTATGTTAGGGCTAATTTTTGTGAGGCGATCTATACGTTTCATTGATCGCATTCTGGGGTTTGTTTTTGTAAAATTCTTTACAGAAATGCTGTGGGTTTGCATCTATAACTGAAATGTTGGGCAGGTCAAGGAATGTCCAATTTTACAGAGCTTGCTTAAAACCATCAGCGTATCACCTTTAGGCCTCATGTACTTCGACCGTTGGGCGGCTGTGGCCGTATTGCGGCCCGCAAACGGCGGGTCGGCAATCCACAACTGCCGGCTGTGTGCACCCCACATCACGGACCCGTTCACTTGAATGAACTGTAGCAATTCCGGAGATACGCAACGGAGTGACGGAACGGAACACCGGAAGCACTACGGAGTGCTTCCGTGGTGTTTCTTTCTGTTGTTCCGCACCGCAAATAAATATGACATGTTATATTTTTTTGTGGTGCGGACAGACCATGGATCCATTCAAGTTGAGTAGGTCCGGCGTGCTGCACAGATGTTGCCCGTGCATTGGAGACCGCAATTGTGGTCCCCAATGCACGGAACGGCCGCACAACGGCCGTGTGCATGAGGCCTTATACTTATTGCACACGAACGTGTGCGCTCCGTGGCTGTATTGCGGACCGCATTTGCGGATCCGCAGTACACGGGCACCAGTCCGTGTGCATTCCGCATCACGGATGCGGACCCATTCACTTCAATGGGTCTGCAAATCCGGAGGTGCAGAACGGAAGCATGGAACGGAACCCTACTGAAGCAGTGCTTCCGTGGGGTTTCGTTCCGTACTTCCGTTCCGCAAAAAAGATAGGACATGTCCTATCTTTTTGCGGAATGGCCGGATCACGGACCCATTAAAGTGAATGGGTCCGCGATCCGCTGTGGCTGCCCCATAGTTGGTGTTCGTGCATTGTGGCCCGCAATTTGCGGGCTGCAGCACGGCCACAGGGAGCACACGTTCGTGTGCAAGAGGCCTTACAGTGGACTACGATCTGCACACTTTTGTCACTAAGATAATATAACTGACTTAGGCTCCATTCACACGTCCGCAAATGGGTCCGCATCCGTTCCGCAATTTTGCGGAACGGGTGCGGACCCATTCATTTTCTATGGGGACGGAATGGATGCGGACAGCACACAGTGTGCTATCAGCATCCGCATTTGCGGAGCGCGGCCCCGATCTTCAGGTCCGCAGCTCCGCAAAAGATAGAACATGTCCTATTCTGGTCCGCAGCTTGCGGACAAGAATAGGCATTTCTATAGGGGTGCCGGGCTGGTGTGTTGCGGATCTGCAACACACCACGGACGTGTGAATGGAGCCTTATTGCGGATTTTTGGTGCACCATGCATTCAGCACCCACAGACAGGTGTTTGTAGATTTCTGTTTGATCTGTCATACAAAGGGCTACAGAAAAAAGATGAACTAATTGTGGGTGTGGAATCTTAGCAAAGAACTCATGTCCTGAAAGAAATGATTGAACTGATGAAATGACTGCGGTCTTGGAGTGTTGTATGATGTTACAAATCCCTGTGGCATAGGATCAAATCCATGCCGAATACTGGCACAAAACAGATTGTATGAATGTATGCTACTCACTGTAACATGGAAAAACTCCTTGATGCGTTTTATCTTTCCAAGCATCTTTAAACCTTTATGACAGAGAAACGGAGATCTATTACTTACTTGTCGTAGTCACACTATAGGGGGAATTTATCAAGGCTGGTGTGTAGGGATGAGCGAACCCGAACTGTATAGTTCGGGTTCGTACCGAATTTTGCGGTGTCCGTGACACGGACCCGAACCCGAACATTTTCGTAAAAGTTCGGGTTCGGTGTTTGGCGCTTTCTTGCCGCTTTTTGAAAGGCTGCAAAGCAGCCAATCAACAAGCATCATACTACTTGCCCCAAGAGGCCATCACAGCCATGCCTACTATTGGCATGGCTGTGATTGGCCAGTGCAGCATGTAACCCAGCCTCTATATAAGCTTGGGTCACGTAGCGCTGCACGTCACTCTGCTGATACAAGTGTAGGGAGAGGTTGCAGCTGCGACATTAGGGCGAGATTAGGCAGTGATTAACTCCTCCAAAAGACTTCATTCAGTGATCGATCTACAGCTGTGGATCATTGAAGTGCTGCTATTCAATTGCTCACTGTTTTTAGGCTGCCCAGAGCGTTTTTCAGTCACTTTTTTCTGGGGTGATCGGCGGCCATTTTGTGGCTTGTGGTGCGCCAGCACAAGCTGCCACCAAGTACATTTAACCATCAATAGTGTGGTTATTTTTTGCTATATCCTACATCAGGGTCAAGCTGTCATCAAGTGCATTTAACCATCAATAGTGTGGTTATTTTTTGGCCATATGCTACATCAGGGGCAAGCTGAGCCTGTCACCAAGTGCATTTAACCATCAATAGTGTGGTTATTTTTTGCTATATCCTACATCAGGGTCAAGCTGTCATCAAGTGCATTTAACCATCAATAGTATGGTTATTTTTTGGCCATATACTACATCAGGGGCAAGTTGAGCCTGTCACCAAGTGCATTTAACCATCAATAGTGTGGTTATTTTTTGGCTATATCCTACATCAGGGTCAAGCTGAGCCTGTCACCAAGTTATTCTCAATAACTTCACACACACGCTACAGTGCAGATCCAAGTCTAATTCTGTGATTAAACGTATACCTGTCACCCAGCGCCTAAAAAATAGGCCTCACATTTATATTCATCCAAATCTGTCATTACTGCTTTAGCTGGTCAAGTTATTTAGTGTCCGTCAAAGCACAGTTTTTGTTCTGGGTTGAAATACAATTCCCAATTTTGCAATTCTCTAAATTAGTGTTTTCTGCTGTATCAGGCCTACGTCCTAGTGAACCAACTACCTCAGGTCCCAGTAGCCACCAGAATTTACAGCCATATTTGGTGGGGCCCAATGCCGTTCTAAGGATGGTAAGGCCTGAGCAGGTACAGGCATTAGTCAATTGGGTGGCCGACAGTGGATCCAGCACGTTCACATTATCTCCCACCCAGTCTTCTGCAGAAAGCGCACAGATGGCGCATGAAAACCAAGCCCATCAGTCTGTCACATCACCCCCATGCATATCAGGGAAACTGTCTGAGCCTCAAGTTATGCAGCAGTCTCTTATGCTGTTTGAAGACTCTGCTGGCAGGGTTTCCCAAGGGCATCCACCTAGCCCTTCCCCAGGGGTGGAAGAGATAGAATGCACTAACGCACAACCACTTATGTTTCCTGATGATGAGGACATGCGAATACCACCTCAGCACGTCTCTGATGATGACGAAACACAGGTGCCAACTGCTGCGTCTTTCTGCAGTGTGCAGACTGAACAGGAGGTCAGGGGTCAAGACTGGGTGGAAGACGATGCAGGGGACGATGAGGTCCTAGACCCCACATGGAATGAAGGTCGTGCCACTGACTTTCACAGTTCGGAGGAAGAGGCAGTGGTGAGACCGAGCCAACAGCGTAGCAAAAGAGGGAGCAGTGGGCAAAAGCAGAACACCCGCCGCCAAGAGACTCCGCCTGCTACTGACCGCCGCCATCTGGGACCGAGCACCCCAAAGGCAGCTTCAAGGAGTTCCCTGGCATGGCACTTCTTCAAACAATGTGCTGACGACAAGACCCGAGTGGTTTGCACGCTGTGCCATCAGAGCCTGAAGCGAGGCATTAACGTTCTGAACCTTAGCACAACCTGCATGACCAGGCACCTGCATGCAAAGCATGAACTGCAGTGGAGTAAACACCTTAAAAACAAGGAAGTCACTCAGGCTCCCCCTGCTACCTCTTCTGCTGCTGCCGCCTCGGCCTCTTCTGCTGCTGCCGCCGCCTCGGCCTCTTCCTCCGCCTCTGGAGGAACGTTGGCACCTGCCGCCCAGCAAACATGGGATGTACCACCAACACCACCACCTGCGTCACCAAGCATCTCAATCATGTCACACGGCAGCGTTCAGCTCTCCATCTCACAAACATTTGAGAGAAAGCGTAAATTCTCACCTAGCCACCCTCGATCCCTGGCCCTGAATGCCAGCATTTCTAAACTACTGGCCTATGAAATGCTGTCATTTAGGCTGGTGGACACAGACAGCTTCAAACAGCTCATGTTGCTTGCTGTCCCACAGTATGTTGTTCCCAGCCGGCACTACTTCTCCAAGAGAGCCGTGCCTTCCCTGCACAACCAAGTATCCGATAAAATCAAGTGTGCACTGCGCAACGCCATCTGTGGCAAGGTCCACCTAACCACAGATACGTGGACCAGTAAGCACGGCCAGGGACGCTATATCTCCCTAACTGCACACTGGGTAAATGTAGTGGCGGCTGGGCCCCAGGCGGAGAGCTGTTTGGCGCACGTCCTTCCGCCGCCAAGGATCGCAGGGCAACATTCTTTGCCTCCTGTCTCCTCCTCCTCCTACTCAGCTTCCTCCTCCTCTTCTTCCACCTGCTCATCCAGTCAGCCACACACCTTCACCACCAACTTCAGCACAGCCCGGGATAAACGTCAGCAGGCCGTTCTGAAACTCATATATTTGGGGGACAGGCCCCACACCGCACAGGAGTTGTGGGGGGGTATAGAACAACAGACCGACGAGTGGTTGCTGCCGGTGAGCCTCAAGCCCGGCCTGGTGGTGTGCGATAATGGGCGAAATCTCGTTGCAGCTCTGGGACTAGCCGGTTTGACGCACATCCCTTGCCTGGCGCATGTGCTGAATTTGGTGGTGCAGAAGTTCATTCGCAACTACCCCGACATGTCAGAGCTGCTGCATAAAGTGCGGGCCGTCTGTTCGCGCTTCCGGCGTTCACATCCTGCCGCTGCTCGCCTGTCTGCGCTACAGCGTAACTTCGGCCTTCCCGCTCACCGCCTCATATGCGACGTGCCCACCAGGTGGAACTCCACCTTGCACATGCTGGACAGACTGTGAGAGCAGCAGCAGGCCATAGTGGAGTTTCAGCTGCAGCACGCACGGGTCAGTCGCACTGTGGAACAGCACCACTTCACCACCAATGACTGGGTTTCCATGCGAGACCTGTGTGCCCTGTTGCGCTGTTTCGAGTACTCCACCAACATGGCCAGTGGCGATGATGCCGTTATCAGCGTTACAATACCACTTCTATGTCTCCTTGAGAAAATACTTAGGGCGATGATGGAAGAGGAGGTGGCCCAGGAGGAGGAGGAGGAAGAGGGGTCATTTTTAGCACTTTCAGGCCAGTCTCTTCGAAGTGACTCAGAGGGAGGTTTTTTGCAACAGCAGAGGCCAGGTACAAATGTGGCCAGACAGGGCCCACTACTGGAGGACGAGGAGGACGAGGATGAGGAGGAGGAGGATGAGGATGAAGCATGTTCACAGCGGGGTGGCACCCAACGCAGCTCAGGCCCATCACTGGTTCGTGGCTGGGGGGAAACGCAGGACGATGACGATACGCCTCCCACAGAGGACAGCTTGTCCTTACCTCTGGGCAGCCTGGCACACATGAGCGACTACATGCTGCAGTGCCTGCGCAACGACAGCAGAGTTGCCCACATCTTAATGTGTGCGGACTACTGGGTTGCCACCCTGCTGGATCCACGGTACAAAGACAATGTGCCCACCTTACTTCATGCACTGGAGCGTGATAGTAAGATGCGCGAGTACAAGCGCACGTTGGTAGACGCGCTACTGAGAGCATTCCCAAATGTCACAGGGGAACAAGTGGAAGCCCAAGGCGAAGGCAGAGGAGGAGCAAGAGGTCGCCAACGCAGCTGTGTCACGGCCAGCTCCTCTGAGGGCAGGGTTAGCATGGCAGAGATGTGGAAAAGTTTTGTCACCACGCCACAGCTAACTGCACCACCACCTGATACGGAACATGTTAGCAGGAGGCAACATTTCAATAACATGGTGGAACAGTACCTGTGCACACCCCTCCACGTACTGACTGATGGTTCGGCCCCATTCAACTTCTGGGTCTCCAAATTGTCCACGTGGCCAGAGCTAGCCTTTTATGCCTTGGGGGTGCTGGCCTGCCCGGCGGCCAGCGTCTTGTCTGAACGTGTATTCAGCACGGCAGGGGACGTCATTACAGACAAACGCAGCCGCCTGTCTACAGCCAATGTGGACAAGCTGACGTTCATAAAAATGAACCAGGCATGGATCCCACAGGACCTGTCCATCCCTTGTGCAGATTAGACATTTACTACCTTCCCTTAACAATATATTATTGTACTCCAGGGCACTTCCTCATTCAATCCTATTTTTGTTTTCATTTTACCATTATATTGCGGGGCAACCCAAAGTTGAATGAACCTCTCCTCTGTCTGGGTGCCGGGGCCTAAAAATATCTGACAGTGGCCTGTTCCAGTGGTGGGTGACATAAAGCCTGATTCCCTGCTATGACATGAAGACTGATTCTCTGCTGACATGAAGCCTGAATCTCTGTTATGGGACCTCTCTCCTCTGTCTGGGTGCCGGGGCCTAAAAATATCTGACAGTGGCCTGTTCCAGTGGTGGGTGACATGAAGCCTGATTCTCTGCTATGACATGAAGACTGATTCTCTGCTGACATGAAGCCTGAATCTCTGTTATGGGACCTCTCTCCTCTGTCTGGGTGCCGGGGCCTAAAAATATCTGACAGTGGCCTGTTCCAGTGGTGGGTGACATGAAGCCTGATTCTCTGCTATGACATGAAGACTGATTCTCTGCTGACATGAAGCCAGATTCTCTGCTATGGGACCTCTCTCCTCTGCCTGGGTGCCTGGGCCTAAATATGTGACAATGGACTGTTCCAGTGGTGGGTGACGTGAAGCCTGATTCTCTGCTATGACATGAAGACTGATTCTCTGCTGACATGAAGCCTGAATCTCTGTTATGGGACCTCTCTCCTCTGTCTGGGTGCCTGGGCCTAAATATGTGACAATGGACTGTTCCAGTGGTGGGTGACGTGAAGCCTGATTCTCTGCTATGACATGAAGACTGATTCTCTGCTGACATGAAGCCAGATTCTCTGCTATGGGACCTCTCTCCTCTGCCTGGGTGCCTGGGCCTAAATATGTGACAATGGACTGTTCCAGTGGTGGGTGACGTGAAGCCTGATTCTCTGCTATGACATGAAGCCTGATTCTCTGCCATGAGACCTCTCTCCAATTGATATTGGTTAATTTTAATTTATTTTATTTTTATTTTAATTCATTTCCCTATCCACATTTGTTTGCAGGGGATTTAACTACATTTTGCTGCCTTTTGCAGCCCTCTAGCCCTTTCCTGGGCTGTTTTACAGCCTTTTTAGTGCCGAAAAGTTCAGGTCCCCATTGACTTCAATGGGGTTCGGGACGAAGTTCGGGTCGGGTTCGGATCCCGAACCCGAACATTTCCGGGAAGTTCGGCCGAACTTCTCAAACCCGAACATCCAGGTGTTCGCTCAACTCTACTGGTGTGTTATATGCCAGCTTTAATTTTGTTTGCTCTGGTAAATACATAAAATAATTGTTACTACATAGGAAGTATACCGAATCTGGTTTAGGAATAAATCTCCCAAAAATTATTTTCAACTAAATGATCAAAATAATGATGCCAAAATTGGGAAATCTAACCTAATTTGTTAGAGGCTAAAAGTTTACATTCTTTCTGTTTTATAACAATGCTTGGCATGGGAAGACTCACATTGCAGTGATTCTGTATTATACTGTTCAAACATGAATATTGTTGTTTCAATCTGTAGCAAGATGCAGCCGATTTAGGGTGCATTCACACGACCGTATAAATAGATCCGCATCCGTTCCGCAAATTTACGGAACGGGCGTGGACCCATTCATTTCAATGGGGCCTCAAAAGATGCGGACAGCACATCGTGTGCTGTCCGCATCCGTTGTTCCGTTCTGTGGCCCCGCAAAAAAGATAGAGCATGTCCTATTCTTGTCTGCAACCGCGGACAAGCTTAGGCATTCTCTATATAGCGCTGGCCATGTGCGGTCCGTAAATTGCATTTCTTCATATCAGTATGTCTTCATATCATATGAGCATGTCTTCATATCAGTACTTTCATGAGCAGGGGTGTACACTGCAAAAAGTAGTATGCCCCCAGTGAAAATTCCAAATTTACAACTTATTAAATGGAATACATTTTATTTAAAAATCTCCATATCTACCCACTGCCCCCTCAACCACTGCGGAGATGGGAGGGTGAAGGCAGACCCATAACTATGAGTTCACTGTGTTCTCGGATTGCTTTTTTAGTCAATTTTTACCATATATTTTGGTTACTTTTGGGCTAAAAGACCTGTCCACATACTATTGTGCCCTTAAAGGGGTTTTCAGGGACTGACGTATTGATATAGAGTAGGTCATCAATATGAGAGGTGGTTCGACATCCAGCACTCCTATTTATCAATCAGCTGTGACGTATTAGATTCATACACTGGTTGCTTCCAGAACCTGCGGTTGCTGCTAATGGCTGATCATGGAGGTCCTGGGTATAAGACCCCTACCAAGCTCATATTACTGACCTATCCTGTGGATAGGTCATCAGTATGTTGGTCCTGGGAAAACCCTTTAAATCGGACAAAATAGTCTTATTACTGATAGTCTAGAAATGTTGTTATGCAACTATTTTCTGTACATTTTGTTTATTGCGGTATTGAGGGAGTGGTAATAATTATCTTAGGCTTCAGGCAGACTAATCTTAAGGAACAATCAACAGCACTGCATTTATAATAAGAATGTGTGCAGTATTGTTTCCAGAGATTTGAAGAAAAATGTTACATAATGCCGTGATTTTTTTTAAACATTGATTTCAGTATTTTGGTGAGTTTATTCACCTTACCTGTCCTGTCAAAAAAAAGATGAGAAAGTGCTGTCAATTGATGGCCACAGGCACAACTCAGCTTGGAAAATGTTGTATTATACAGTGACCATGTAATTATAGGTGTTTTCTTGAATTTTTTAAACTGATAACCTATCCTTTGCATAAGTCATCAGTATCGGATCGAGGGAGGATCCGACACCCGGACACCCGCTGATTAGCTGTTTGAGAAAGTGCTCACAGTGGCGCTGCAACCTTCTCTCTGCTCAGCCCCTGTGCCTAGGCCATGTGATGGATGACCGTGATGTCACATGGCCTAAGGAAAGCTGCGAGAGACCCCCATCAATCAGATACTGGTGACCTATCCGGAGGATAGATCATGGTTAAAAAATCCTGGAAAACCCTTTTAATGGTCTCACTGGGTTCTTCAGAGTGGACACTTCTACAAGTGTCCTACCTCAGGATAACCTGTCACTCTGTCTTGTCTTTCAAACCACACATCCAAGCCAGTCCCTTCACTGACTACACATTGCCCCGAGAATTCAGTTAAAAATGTATCAATGACTTATAACGACATCCACGACCTGCCTCTTTTTACATCTCTGCTAACCTCCTGATACCACCCAAAATATAATGTTCAATCCTTTTAAGGCCTCCTTTTTTGCCCTCCTCTTTTTCATTCTGCAGACAACCCACTGCAAGAGTTCTTGGGTTCATCTCCCATACTCTGGAACTCGTAACCCCAACTCATCAGACTCTCACCTACTTTGAAACCTTTAAAAGTGACCTGTTCAGAAACACCTGCAATAACTGTGCTGCCTCTATACTTCTATCTGTGCATTTTTTTGCCCTTACCTAAGGTCTCCTGATCCTCATTTAGTGGGGTTTAGTACTTGTTTGGTGTCTTAAGTTATGTGCTGAGACCCTTTTTCATATTTACTATAGATTAGTGCTGCCATCTTCATTATTTATGACATAGAAAATGTATAAAATACATAAAATATAAAATAGCATTTGACTTTGAAGAGCCACTATTTTGTTAGGCAAACAATAAAGACATTGAAAAAGAAACATTAAAGGGGTATTCCTGCACAAAAATTGTCCCCACAGGCTGTATACGGTAATCTGTAAAGAAATAACAAAATTTATGTGCGCCTCACCGTACCCTGCTGTTGCTGTTTCCGACAGTGCCATTGTCCACCTCCTGGCTTGACATTGCTGGATATAGCTATGAATGTCACTCACTGGCTGCAGCATAGACCTGCCTCAGCTGCTGAATGTAATCCCCCTGTTATGTTAAGACAGGAGCCTGAAGTGGAGCGCTGTAGGGACCCTTCCACCGTGGGTGCTTTAACACAAACAGTAGATCCACTAATTTGCCCCATTTTGCACCACTTTTTAGATTGATTTTTGGTGTAGATATTTCAGTAAATATCGACCAGTATCGAGATATAGGAACATTTTTTTTTTAATGATACCAATTCATAAATTATGTTTTGTGTGATATAAAAAATATATATATATATTTTCTGTCAAATCTGACAGACTTAGGCCTTATGGACAAGGTCGTTGGGCGGCCGTGGCCATATTGCAGCCCGCAAACGGATAGTGCAGCTCCCATCACGGAGGCGGACCCATTCACTTGAACGGGTCCGCAATTCCGGAGATGCGGAATGGAGTCACGGAACGGAACACCGGAAGCACTATGGAGTGTTTCCGTTGTGTTTCTTTCCGTGTTTCCACACCGCAAAAAAATATGACATTCAAGTTGAATGGGTCCGGCCCGCTGCACGGATGTTGCCTGTGCATTGGGGACCGAAATTGTTGTCCCCAATGCACGGAACAGCCCTGATCATCTCTCCTCAGAGAAAGGAGCAAGGACTCATAGGAGGAAATTATTATTCGATCCACTCCATTTTTCTGGTGTAAAAGTCAAAACCTCGTGTTTGTGACTTTTTAAACGCCGTTGCTTCTAAATCTAGGTATAAGTGTATCTACCCTGCCCTCACCACTTTTCCTCAAAGGGAGCATGAGGAGGGCAAGGGGTGGGGGGGCATTTATCTTCTTTTATGCCAGTTTTGTGACGTAAAAGAATATTGAAAGCTTGCAGCTGCCATAGATTTCAGTCTAGGCACATGCAAGAAGATGCACCTTCAGTTATGACGAGGCATGCTCCTCGCCATAAATTAGATGCATCCTCTAGTAGCACAGGGGATATCCTAGACCGGCGTAAAACGTCTATGATAAATTCTCACATGGTCTTTCTGCTCCTTGACTTTCTTTGAGCCTGTACACCACTTGCTTCTCTCTCCAAGGACAGCCAAGCAAAGCTAATCAGAGCTGAGTGATCTTGCCCGGCATCCAGATCTCCAAAACATGTGATATGTCACTATCATAAGACAGTGAAAAGACTATTGCCTTTGTGATTTTTTTTATACCAAATGTATCTTACCTGGTTGTGTATTGTTTTGCAGGCCGGACCTGATTGACATGGATACCGTTGCTGTTCAAAGCAACATTACAAACTTAGAAAATGCTTTTTATGTAGCTGAAAAACTGGGTGTCACCAGACTGCTGGATCCAGAAGGTACAATAGCATTCTAGCTTTTTTTTTAAAGGGTTTATCCCCATCAGCATATATCACCTATCTACAGGATAAGTGATAAATGTCAGTTCTCTGTGGTCTGACCACTGGGAGGTCTAGTGATCCACAGAAGGGAGGGTCTCTGACAGGGGAATACATAGATCTCATAGGGCACATAGCAAAACTTAGTATGAGCCCCCATCCCCACCCAGTTTCCCAGTACACGTGTCAAACCCTCCCAGGCAATTCAGAATGCTAAGTACAATGTCCTAGATTTTTGATGATGAATATATATATATACTTTTTGTTATTAAGTGGAAGAAATTGTAATTAAAAAATTGTAATAAAAAGTCACACCTGCCTTTTATGTCAGAAAAAAGTGAAAAGGTGCTTTATAAAAAGGGCACTTGTTCTGAACACAATATTCCTTAATGTCTTTTACACTAGAAAACTGGCATAAATACACAATAAATCTCCTGATTCCCCTCTATTAGAAAGCTGCCTGTCTGCAGCCACCACTATCCACCACTATAGGGAGCTCAGTCAATAGGAATTCATGCAGTTACAATTGACTGAATTAGAAGCTGTAATAATTAGTTTGCACTGACCTCCCCTAGTGGTGGCTGCATGAAAATGCAATGTTTGCACATCCAGAAAATAAAAAGGAGTTCAACGCCACCTCCCACCCTCCAGTCCCCTTAGCAGTTGTGTGGTCTGCCTGCATTGAAGGCATGCCACTGGACCCCGAGTCCATTAGTGCGCATGTCAATGCACCATTCTATTCACTTCTATGGGACCAACATAGGTGACAAATGCCAGATTGCTGGGGTTCTGACTAATGGAGCCCTCAGGGATCCTGAAAATGATGGTCCCTAAGACCCTGTCTTTATGGAACGTTAGGCTAGATTTACATTTCCAGTGTATATGCCGTCAGACTGTTCCGGTGACAATTGGAATCGTCCAGATACAAACCGCAGCATGCATTGATTTGTGTCTGGCTGACCCTCCGCATTGTCTGGACCATGGAATAGGTGAGAAATTGTGTTTTTGGGATAACCTCTTGGTTTCTTCCTGGCTGTGACGCTCTCCGCTGTGATTGGATTGCGGCACAGCCAGGGAGAAAGAGACCTGGAGTCTCCTCCCTATACCGATGCTCGGTATTAGCTTACTGAGCGCGAAACTTCCCCGGGGGTGGGGGGGGTTGGGACACAATGGGGCATAGGAGCAATATTTTTAAAAAACAGGCAGGGTGGCAGCAACAGCGACAGGTATTTATCTTGAATTTAAAAAAAAAAACGTTAAAGGTTTTCTTTAAGGATAAAAATGAATTTCAACATATTTATCCCCTTTTATCCCTAGACGTAGATGTTTCTTCTCCAGATGAAAAGTCGGTGATTACATATGTTTCTTCAATGTATGATGCTTTTCCCAAGACACCAGATGGAGGGGAAGGAATTAGTGCAAATGTAAGTAATGCAGATTTCATAGCTACTGTATATTAACTTGTTTTAGGCTTCTTTTTTTTTTACTTTGTGCCTTGTCAGAATCAGGAGGCCCTATAACTTATAAATAACACATACTACATAATGTACAATATAATAAGGTTTCTAACTTCTACTTGAAAGCTCTTAAGAATATTATGGACAATGTTTTCTGTAAAAAAAATCTGATTCATTAACTAATATAGATCATACCCATTACATAAAAAGTGTACCTCAGGTCAATATTCTCGGGATGGCCCACTTAGCCTAGGAGATCTCTGTTTTTCCTATGGAAAGGGTACATTCACATAGGAAATCATTTGCAGGGGTAAAGTCTGCAATAAATAATGGCAATATATGTGTTATTTAAATACACTGAACAAAAATATAAATGCAACACTTTCGGTTTTGCTCCCATTTTGCATGAGCTGAACTCAAAGATCTGAAAAATTTTCTACATACACAAAAGACCCATTACTATCAAATATTGTTCACAAATCTGTCTAAATCTGTGTTAGTGAGTACTTCTCCTTTGCCGAAATAATCCATTACACCTCACAGGTGTGGCATATCAAGGTGCTGATTAGACAGCATGAATATTGCCCAGGTGTGCCTTAGACTGCCCGCAATAAAAGACCACTCTAAAATGTGCAGTTTGATTATACAGCACAATGCCACAGATATCGCAACGTTTGAGAGAGCGTGCAATTGGCATGCTGACTGCAGGAATGTCTACCAGAGCTGTTACCCGTGCAATGAATGTTCATGTCTCTACCATAAGCTGTCTCCAAAGGCGTTTCAGAGAATTTGGCAGTACATCCAACCGGCGTCACTACCACAGACCATGTGTAACCAGGCCAGGACCTCCACATCTATCATGTTCACCTCCATGATCGTCTGAGACCAGCCACATGGAAGCTGCAGCTACAATCGGTTTGCATAACCAAAGAATTTCTGCACAAACTGTCAGAAACCGTCTCAGGGAAGCTCATCTGCATGCTCGTCCTCCTCTTCAGGGTCTGGATTTGACTGCAGTTCGTCATCATAACCGACTTGAGTGGGCAAATGCTCACATTCGATGGCACCTGGCACGTTGGAGAGACATTTTGTTCACGGATGAATCCCGGTTTTCAATGTTCAGGGCAGATGGCAGACAGCGTGTGTGGCGTCGTGTGGGTGAGCGGTTTGCAGACGTCAACGTTGTGGAACGAGTGGCCCATGTGGCGGTGGGGTTATGGTATGGGCAGGCGTATGTTATGGACAACGAACACAGGTGCATTTTATTGATGGCATATTGAATGCACAGAGATACCATGACGGGATCCTGAGGCCCATTGTTGTGCCATTCATCCACGACCATCACCTCGTGTTGTAGCATGATAATGCACGGCCCCACATTGCACGGATCTGTACACAATTCTTGGAAGCTGAAAACATCCCAGTTCTTGCATGGCCGGCATACTCACCGGACATGTCACCCATTGAGCATGTTTGAGATGCTCTGGATCGGCGTATACGACAGCGTGTTCCAGTTCCTGCCAATATTCTGCAACTTCACAAAGCTATTGAAGAGGAGTGGACCAACATTCCACAGGCCACAATCAACAACTTGATCAACTCAAGATATGTTGCACTGCGTGACGCAAATGGTGGCCACACAAGATGCTGACTGGTTTTCTCCCCCTCCTCCTGTAAGGCAAAACTGTGCACATTTCAGAGTGGACTTTTATTGTGGGCAGTCTAAGGCACACCTGTGCAATATTCATGCTGTCTGATCAGCACCTTGATATGCCACACCTGTGAGGTGGGATGGATTATCTCGGCAAAGGAGAAGTGCTCACTAACACAGATTTAGACAGATTTGTGAACAATATTTGAGAGTAATGGGTCTTTTGTGTATGTAGAAAATGTTTCAGATCTTTGAGTTCAGCTCATGCAAAATGGGAGCAAAACCGGAAGTGTTGCGTTTATATTTTTGTTCAGTGTATATTTTTTGTTAATTTTGCTGTGGATTTTGATAACTTCCATAGGGTGAAATTCATGGTGGAAATATGCAGAACATATTGACCTGCTGCAGATTTAAGTACTGCACCGCGCACTAGTTGGCGCTACAGATTTATTTATTTTTTTGCAGTGTGTGGTTGAGTTTTCTTGAAACGGATTTACATTTGTGGTAATGTACAGCACCCCGAATCAATCCCATGCAAATCTGCAGTGGCAAATCTGTAGCAATTCAGTCCCTTTTACATGTACGCTTAAGGTGGCCATACTTAAAGGGGTTATCCAACCCCTAAAATGCTGCACCATATGCCCGGGCCCCTCACACACAATATAATTACCTTGCTCCCCGGCACCCACGTCACTCCTGCCGCTGCTTCTCCCTCTGCGTGGCTGAAAACATCCACCGTCGGGGAGGGGGATGAGTCAATGGCAGGCGGCGAGGGGGATGAGTCTCCCTAGCACCTCGGGTGACGCTAGAGAGGCTCGTCACCGCCTGACATTGGCTGCCCCTCCTCCCGACTACGGATGTTTTCATCCGAGCACGGGAGGCGGCAGTGCCAGTGAGCAAGGTAAGTATATGTTGTGTGTGAGGGTGAGGGGCCCGGGCGTATAGTGCAGCATTTCAGGGGTTGGGTAACCCCTTTAACATTTATTTCAATCTCGGATATCTTGGCATATCCACAGGCATTTGCATGTTGTTTTTTCTTGATAGGTTTCTTTATAGAACCTGTAAAACACCAGGAAATTCCCATGTGCAAAATTGAAAAACCGCCAATTACTCCTGTAAAAACACCATGAAAACAAATGGCGTTTTTACATACAGTAAACCGAAAGGAGCATGCAAGGAGATCTTCAGATAACTGTTGAGCAATCCCTCATTTGGCGGTCAGCTGTTCCTCCCACTTCTCATGCATTCTCTGCTCGTGCTTTCTTTTATTATATGTGATGTAACATTAAGTATATTTGTATTCTTTTTGTTTTAGGATGTTGAAGTAAAATGGATAGAATATCAGAATATGGTGAATTACCTCATCCAATGGATTAGGCACCATGTAGCGTTAATGTCTGACAGAAATTTTCCAAACACTGTTGCAGAACTAAAGGTAAGGGTTCGCTTGTCTTATGTATGCCATGTTTTTTTCATTTGAATGCAAGTAAACACATAATAAACTGCATAAATGGTAATGTAGGAAAATTAGCAGCAAAACCTGTTAATGCCCATTCTGTTCACATAAAGGGATTGTAAACAGTTTGTGGGGCTATTGGCAAACTTCTCCCTTCTGGGCAGATCTGGAAAAGGAAGCATACTTACCTGCTTCCTGGTGCTGGCTCCCGGCATCCTCCCTCTACGGACTCAGCTGCTTCTCTTGGCTCCCTTGCTGTAAACATCCCGCTTGACCTCGCTGCAGCCAATTGCTGGCCACAGCGGTGACCTGATGTCCTTGCATCCTGACAAATAATCTCATGAAGCATGCGGAGATGATCACCGTTGCGGTCAGCGATTGGCTGCAGCAGTGTCAAATAGTTTACATCCCATAGAGCAGTCAAGGCCCAGGAGCGAAGGAGTCGGGAGCCAGCTCCAGGAGGGGCGAGGGGGTATAGCCAACCCCTGTATGGGATGTGTTAAGCAATCTCTACACTCATAATTTTAATTCTCTACCATATGCGTAGTTTTCTAGGCAGTATTATTGTTCATACCCACACAAAATATGTCAAATACACATTGATAACACTATTTTTAACTGAGGGCTCTGTTACCTTTGCAGGCACTTTATAACCAATACTTGCAGTTTAAAGAGAAAGACATCCCACCAAAGGAAGCAGAAAAAGAAAAGATCAAGCACCTGTACTCACTGCTAGAAGTAAGTATGGCTTTGATGTGGATAATGCATTATCTTTGTGGATTTATGAAGCACTTGACATTAAGACTTGTTTTTTTTGTCAAGGCTTGGATTGAATTTGGACGCATCAAGCTTTGTCAGGGATATCATCCAAATGACATCGAAAAAGAATGGGGAAAGCTAATCATCGCTATGTTTGAACGGGAGAAAGCAATTAGACCGGAAATTGAAAGGTATACATATGGTGGTTCATTGTTTGCCATTATGTTCTCATAGAAGTACGAAGTACACAAATAGGGGTGGGCGATATGGCCTAAAATCTATATTGCGATATAATTTTAAGCATGTGCGATATGCGATATACAGTATATCGCGATATATTGTTTTCTATATTTGGGGGGGGGGTTGAACTTTTTTTTTTCTTTACTTTTTATTTAATAACTATTAGCCTCCTTAAGGGCTAGAACCCTTGTCATATTCACCCTAATAGAGTGAATAGGACTTTACACTCTCCCTGCTGCCCTGTGCTTTGTGCACACAACAGCAGGGAGCTGACCATGGCAGCCAGCCATTCATGTGCCCCCCAGCCACTCATGTGCCCCCCAGCCTCTGATCAGCCCCCCAGCCTCTCATGTGCCCCCCAGCCCTGATCAGCCCCTCCAGCTTCTCATGTGCCCCCCAACCTCTCATGTGCCCCCCAGCCTCTCATGTGTCCCCCAGCCTCTCCCTCATATCAGCCCCCTCTGGTAACTCAAACCCACGCCCCCCTCCCTCCCTCCCCAGTATTAATCATTGGTGGCAGTGGCCACAGGGTCCCCTTCCCCCCCCCATCATTGGTGGCAGTGGGCAGTTCCGATCGGAGTCCCAGCAGTGTAATGCTGGGGCTCCGATCGGTTACCATGGTAGCCAGGACGCTACTGAAGTCCTGGCTGCCATGGTATGTTAGTGAGCAGCATTATACTCACGTGCACCGTGGCCGCCGGGCGCTCCTTCTTCTCATAGGTCTGTGCGGCGCATTGCTAATGCTATAAGCATTAGCAATGCGCCGCACAGACAGAAGAAGGAGTAACCGGTGGCCACGGCGCACGTGAGTATAATGCTGCTCACTAACATACCATGGCAGCCAGGTCTTTAGTAGCGTCCTGGCTGCCATGGTAACCAATCGGAGCCCCAGCATTACACTGCTGGGACTCCGATCGGAACTGCCCACTGCCACCAATGCAGAGACTGAAGAACATTCCCGTCCCGGCACCCGACCTCTGACAGGACGATGTGATCCGCGCGATTAACCCCTCAACTGAGGGGTTAATTGCGGTGGATCGCAGCGTGCAGTCATAGCGGCCGGCACATGAACGGCACATGAACGTTGGTATTCAGGCATTCATTGGTGGCGCAGTGGCCACAGCCCCTCCCCTCCTCCTCCTACTCTGTTCTTATTAGTGGCCAGCGGCAGCCGCGCACAGTGGGGAGGGAGGGACTCCCTCCTTCTCCACTGTGCCGGCTCAGGAGAACATGGTGCGCGCCGAGAGTGCGATCATTCACTACCGCTCCGTGGTCATATCGCGGTCCGGCGATATAGGCGATATGCACAAAATCCATATCGTGGCACAAATTTATATCGCATATCGCCTCTATCGCCCACCCCTAGTACACAATGACGTGTCATGAATTATTACCTTCTAGGATCCATTTCTTGGAGTTTTACTGACCCCTGTATATAAAACTGCAGTGGAACCAAAAGCAAATGTCATATGACAAATCTAAAGCAGGGCTGTCATATTTAGAAGGTTTTTCTGGGTTTAGGGTATCAGATTAATGGGGATCCAACTGGCATCCCTGAAGATCAGCTGTTTAAAGGGTCCACAGCGCTTACGTGAATATGACCAAGCTGAAATGCCCCGCACAATCATTACTAAGTAGATGGAGTGGAGTGTAAAAAATGAAGAGGCTGCAGCACCTGCACTGCAGCAATGCATTTACAGAGATGTTTAACCGTTTATACAGATTATATTCATAATTTCATTATATAAACTAGAATGGTGATAGAGATACCTTTTAACCCATTGGTGCCATCTGCTGTACATTTATGCATTGGTGCTATGTAGTTAACGCTAAGTGCTGTAAATTGATGCTGCACAGGAGCTGTGCCCACATGTTTAGCAGGTATTACCTGTAACATATAGCAACCACAGTACCAAGTTTGTTTGACAGAGGGATGATTCTTCTTTTGTCACCCCATCGGCACCCCAAGATTGTGTCACAGAGGGTGCCGATGGGATTGCCATAGCTGCCAGGGGCTAAATAAAGGCCATGTGTGTGAAACTGAAAGGCATAATACACTCCAATACAGCAGTATTGCAGTTTATTGTAAGTGGTCATATGCACAAGTTTCCTTGCGGCACTAAAACAAAAAATAAATAAATTACGTTAATAAATAGTAAAAATTTACAATATCCAAAGTGAACAAAACTTTTTTTTTTCCCTTTCAAAAAGTACAGAAAAATAAAAATGTAAAAAAGTTTACATAATTGTTATCGTCACGACCACAATGACGCGTGTTATAAAATGTAAGCATTATTCATATCACACGGTGAATGCCATAATCAAAATAAGTAAAAAAAACACAGCAGAATTTGTGTTTTATTGTTATCAGCCATAGCCCAAAAAGAGAATACAAGTAAGGCTACTTTCACACTTGCGCTTTCCCTTTCCACTATTGAGATCCGTCATAGGATCTCAATAGCGGGGAAAACACTTCCGTTTTGTCCCCATTCATTGTCAATGGGGACAAAACTGAACTGAACGAAACTGAGTGCACCAGAATGCATTCCGTCCTATTTGGTTGCGTTCCCATCGCGGACAGAATAACGGTGCAAGCAGCATTTCTCTGTCCGCGACTTTCACACCAGCATTTTTGCTGGATCCGTCATGGATCAGCAAAAATGCTTCCGTCATGATAATACAACCGTCTGCATCCGTTATGAACGGATCCGATTGTATTATATTTAAAATTGCCAAGACGGCAAAAGACACAATAGAAAACGAATCCGTCCCCCATTGACTTTCAATGGTGTTCATGACGGATCCGTCTTGGCTATTTTAAATCGAATACAACCGGATCCGTTCATAATGGATGCAGACGATTGTATTATCATGACGGAAGCGTTTTTTGCTGATCCATGACGGATCCAGTCGCCTTACCTGCTTTACTATCGTCTCACTTAAGGAGTGATTAGTTTTCATGGTTTGTCCTTAGAGGCAGGATAGATGTGTGTAAAGCACACATTGCCCATACAGTGTTCCTGCCTGATATTGCAGCTCAAGGGGGTTTCGAGTAGGGTCAGTTGCATGTTCTCATCATTTAGTATTCAGTGCAAAGAGCACTAAATGTTAAAACCGTTCATCTTCTTCTACTACAAGATCCCCAATGTATGCGAGTTTCTCCTTGGTTATCACATTGAATACAACTTGATAGCTTGAAACCCTCTGGCATGCTGCAAGAATGACTTTGCCAGACAGGGCGCTTGTGCATGTTAATTGTTTCCTGCTCAGAGCGCGCTGGGATGTAAACATTGCTGGTGTATCTGCACCGAGACTTGGAACTGTCTGATTGAGAATACCTGAAATAGTTGGCAGATCCACTTCCCACAGACGCCCCAATGAAGCTGATAAGCCCAAACTTGCTCCGTGTTAAAGCTAGGGAGGAAAGGCAGACTCCAACTGGTAAATGTGGCTGCAGGCAAAATCCTTTGAAGAGCAATGTGAATATTATTTGCTGGGGTTTGAATCTACATGTTAGAGCCTATTTAAGAAAGGACGCTAGTGGTACTCTTAGCCAGTAGGGATATATTTTCGTTTCTGGGAGCTGTACATTCTGGAGGCTTTTTTACGCTTACCTTTTATCATACTGTCAGTTTGGATGGGTGACTGCGGGTCAGTAGTATAAAAATGAACGGCACCTGTTATGGCTACTACAGTAGTGACTCTGTACTCACGGGGAGCAATCGCACGAGTGTCGGCTCCAATGAGAACTTACTGTCAGTTAACTGCGGTCCTACAATGATACATTCATACATAAGCTTTGGTGGTGAGCAGTCGAGCAGCACGTGGTATGTGTTATTATGGTTATTCTACATTTCTAAATTATGATTAATATAATTATAATGAATACAATAATTCTTATTATGTGTAGTGTGTATAGATAGAAGATAGAGCGATAGTTAGATGATAGATAGATAGATAGATATTGGTGTAAATATGTTTTTCCTGATCTTGATGTCTGTTTTATCTGTTATTATCGCTTTCTTTTAGGCAAGAGATGCTGCAACAGATTGCAAACCGAGTGCAGAGAGATAGTCTTGGATGTGAAGATAAGCTGATATTAGCTCGGAGCGCTCTTCAAGCTGTGAGTGTTCCTTACACAAGTTGACTGCCACTTGATTGCCTTTCAGGATAGTTTGCTTGATTATTTAATTTCATTCGCATTAGATGCTCATGACATTTCAGCAAGTACAAGTCTAACAACATGATGAATTTGGCTTGTTATACAAACAGAATGACAGACCCTGAGCCCTTTGTTCCCTATTACAGGACACTAAACGGATGGAATCTGGAATCCAGTTTCAAAATGAAGCTGAGATTGCTGGTTACCTGATTGAATGTGAAAATCTACTGCGACAGCAGCTTGTGGACGTCCAGGCGCTTGTAGATGGAAAGTATTATCAAGCAGACCAGTTAGTGCAAAGGTAATACAGCTTGTGTGTACGTTGTAGAAAGCGTCATTAACTCATTACAGCAATGCCCTGCTCATTATCATGACTCTGTAGTAATTACTGCTACCTCTCTGCAGGGTGGCTTCTTTGCGGGATGAACTACTGTCATTAAGAAATGAATACTCCTCGTTATACAGCAAGGGACGGATGATTGCGTCTGATCAGACACAACTTATGTTATCAGGAATATCACAAAGCCTAAACTCAGGATTTTCACAAAGCTTGAACCCTGTAAGAAACTCTTCAATGTCCCACAATATGACACCAATGTCACCCACCAGCCTGACTCCAAGTATATCTGGCAGCATGTCTCCTGGTCTCCTACCAAGTGTTGTTCCTGGTCTGCCATCCAGCCTTGCCACCAATATGTCTCATGGCTTTAATTCACATTTGACTCCCGTGACACCAACACTTGCACCAAGCTTTAACCCAGGTTTAATCCCGAACTATGCAACTGGGATGAACTCAAATGCATTACAGTCACTCAAGCTCATGCAAGTCAAGAAACCCTTGATGAAATCATCTCTTGCTGATCAAAATTTGCCCGAAGAAGAAGTGAATGTTAAATTCGTTCAAGACCTCTCAAACTGGGCGGAAGAAATGCAGGTAAAGTCTTTGGACTCTATCCATGGAAAATGGAATACCCTCTACATACCAAGCAATATGACACTGCTGTATAGTCTAACTCCTTGCGGTATTGTCAGTTTAGTGTATAGAATATGCTGTCCAACTGCACCTCACCATTGTGATTATTAATATGCTACTCTGTTTATGGCAGAGTTGGATACAAGTGTAGCAGCAAGATGATATTTTATATATGTTATAGCGGAACATGGCGGTTGGCTATGGTAATGCTTTTATTAAATATTTGCCTTCATATCTGTGGTCCCAAACATATTAATGTTTCCTCACAGATACAACTGGACCGCGGAGAGTGGGGTTCAGACTTGTCCAGCATTGAGATGCATTTAGAGAATCACAGGAACTTCCATGGGGTTGTTGAAGAATTTGATACCAGTCTTAAAGAGGCCAAAATGAACGAGGTATTGGTATAGTCGCGTCGGAATACTTTACAACTTAACACAAGTAGCAACGTAGTTATTAGCTTTGCCCAATGGATTTTTGACACAATAGCGGTGATCCTTTCCCCCCAAGAAATAGTTCTACTCTTACTATGTCAGATATTTCCATTTCAGAAAGAACATCATTTAATCTTACAACTTAATTCCTTTGCCCTCCCTGCAGCTTATATTATGCCTGTGCTTGCTTGAAGTTCTCCATTCCAACATTAGCACATTGTGCACTATTATTATGCCTCTGGTTATAAATCAGCACATAGTTTATATGACTTATTATGTTACCTGGGACCTGTCATCGCTTTGCTGTTCTGAGAACATATTTAGTCTTGTTTCTACGACTAGATATGAACACCCAGTGAAATTATAATCTGATACATTACTTATATAGAACTGGGTGTGTTCACTGGTCTGGGGTGCAAACTAAGTAAAAGTAGGACAGTCTTTTGACATGCATCATATTTGTATATGATGACTATAACATATACGTCTCCCAGTTTCTTTTTCCATATATGCATTATACATTACTCTTATTATTCTCTTTTTTTACAGCTCCACATGTCAGGTCCTTTGAAAAGTTCTTATACTGATATCCTCAACAAAGTTGAGGGCGCCTATTCAAAGTTACTGGTAAGGCAATAGCACCATAACATTTTATGTCAGCGCAGCTCACAAGGTGAGCACTGGTGACCTGCACTAGATGCCCCTGTATGTTTGGTTGTTCAGTTTATGATGAGCGCAGGACTCAGAGAGGAGATCGCAAGGTCCCTGTCTCCTTCATGCTGGCAGTACTTTCTGATAATTGGAACCTGTCAGCAAGTAATGTATTGCTTGATGATTGCATCAATTATTTAAATTGTCAGTATAATGCAGGGCTTATTTCTTCCAATTTTGTTCACAATTTGTTTTTAGAGTTTAAAGTGGTTTGTCAGCTTAAAGGAGTTCTCCGGGAATTAAGAAAATGAAATACTTAAATATTACTTTATTATAAATATATTACCAAATACCTTTCATTAGTTATAATGGCTCATTTTGTGCAGGAAGCAATCATTAGGAAAAATAAAATGGCCGCTGTCCTATTAGTACACACAAAACCTGTCCTAATTACATAGGAGGACAAGTTAAAGAGCTGCGCCATCTTCCTCTCTTACTTGGCAGGGATTATGATCCTGAATACAGTTTAATATGATCTTCAGATGACTCTCTGTAGGAATGGAGTTCATTAGGAGACATGATTTACAGAGAGGATAGTGGGGGTTTAGATAACTTGTATGCAGTCTCCATTACCACAGTCTGTCCTGTCCGTCCTTTCTGTACTTCATGTCTCCTCATGGACTCTATTCTTACAGAGATTCAGCTAAAGATCTTATCAACTGTATTCTGTATCGTAATCCTTGACAAGCAGAGCAGAGAGGAGGATGAGGCAGCTCTATAGCTCAGTGTTGTAAAGTAACTTGTCCTGTTGTGTGATTAGGACAGGTTTTGTGTGTGCTAATAGGACGGCGGCCATTTTATTTCTCCTAATGATTGCTCCCTAGACAAAATAAACCATTATAGCTAATGGAAGGTATTTGGGAATATACTGTTTTTATACTAAAGTAATATTTAAGTATTTTCATTTTCTTCTTCCCGGAGAACCCCTTTAATATGCTGTCCTATGTGAGGGAAGTATATTATAGCCACAGGTCCATACTTCTAAATGACATACAAAACATACCATTTGGAGACTAAGAGTGCTGAAAGAATACACCAGATACATATTTACGGATACTGCTGTTTTCCTGGGGGGCACTCACCCCTACCTCCTCTGTCTTTTGGTGGTAGTGATTACCAGGTTGCTGTGTATGCATGTACACACATTATCCTGTTAGTCACTGCAGAGAGGAGCTGGGGTGGGGAAGTTCTGATTTCATGAATTTACCAGACTCTGTGTGACCAGCGTATTCTTGGAGCTCTCCCGGTAGCTGAATGTTACATTTTTGTGCTGTTTTGGCCACATGGAATAGGGACCCGTAGCTGTAATGTGGCGCCCTTACATAGGACAGCATATTTAGCTGACCGATCTGCTTTGATAAGCCTCAGTGACCTTTTAGGAAAGTATAATGAGCAGTTTTACTGAGTCCTTGAAATATAGATATCCATCTTTTGCACATTACAATCTGTAACTGTCTGCTCTCCTAACCTGTTTGGTACATTTTCATATCCCCTATGAAATTACACTTCTGCAGCATATTTTCCCATAACTCTGCATTGTGCTGTTGTTCTCTCTGAAAATATATTAATAAATTGACGACTGAATGTTACCATTCTTTTTGTCATTGGAGTATAACCCCAAACAGTTCTAAACACAATCTATTTACAAGGGGAATGATAGCACGCAGTTGTCATTTCCAAGAGGAATATCCGAGAATTGGCATTTCATGGGGAATACAAATATATACTAAGGCAGGTATGTCTCGGTGCTGCAGGATACTCTATAAGTTAGGGTTTGTCACCAATGATGTACAGGAATGACATGTTTCCTACTGCTACTGTTCGAGTGACAGCATAATCACTATCACCTCAATGTAATCATAGACATGATGAGGCCATGGTGGTTAATCTGCACACATTTTGATGGATCCTAATATATATATATATTTTTTTTTTTTTCATAATTCATTTTAATAAGCAAACATCAAGAAACCGTCAAAAGAACCTGGACTCCCTTCACAGTTTTGTCGCAAGAGCCACAAGGGAGCTGATATGGCTGAATGAAAAAGAAGAGGAAGAAGTAGCCTATGACTGGAGTGATAGAAACCAAAACATACCAGCTAAGAAGGACTATCATGCTGTAAGTGTCCTGACTTCAGCTGGACCAAAACTCCTGCACTGGTTAGTGGGGTTTACTGGGTTCAGAATACTGATAAACGTTCCTCTGGATAGGCCATCAGTATCAGATTGGTTGCAGTTTGACTCTCGGTACTCCTGTATATCATCTGTTTGAAGGGGGCTGTGGTGCTTCTACAGGGGATGCAACCTCTTCATTGTTTATGTTGGGACATCCGGTTGCATTCTGTCTACTTAGTAGCAGTGGTGCATGGTATTGCAACTTCATTGCATTCACTTGAACTGGGCAAAACTGCAGTATCCTGCTCTGCCACCACTAAATAGACAGCATGTAGTCTGCTAGACCAGTGTAACCAATTAAGAGACTTCAGCACATGGACAGCAACTTATGGGGGTGCTGAAAGCTGGCCCACACAAAGCTCGGATTTTGTCCCAAAATTCTGGGGGCAGCCGCTTAGTGTCTGCCTGCCATCGTTTAAAGCTGCGACTATGCCAAGAAGGGACAACTCCCTTTCTTGGCTCGGTGTCTGGAGAGATGCTGCTGGAAGCTGCAGCAGGTGTCCGCTCATGATTTTAGCTCCATTCAGTTAGGCTAAACCCATGAGCCGATCCACAGCACCTCAAAGTGAAAAACTGCAACGGTTTCTACTGCAGAATATACATCTGCTGTATGAACGGTCCCTAAAGGAGTAGGCCACTTTATAACTATTGTTTAAAATAAGCCCCGTTTTACTATTACCAGGTTACCCTGATCCCTCGTGTAAACAAATGGGATGCCTAATCTCTGAATCCACGTACAAATCACATCTTCATTGTTCTAAAGCTCCGGACTAGAATCTATGGCCTCCAGCTAATGCACTGACACAGGCGACGTATTAGAAATGAACCATATTTGTTAACTTATCTCTGATCTCTATTTATGAAGGATTTAATGAGGGAACTTGATCACAAGGAAGAAGTTATTAAATCTGTGCAAGATACGGCAGAACAGTTGTTGCTCCAGAATCATCCTGCAAGATCCAGTATTGAGGTGAGCGCAGCAAATCTTTTCCTTTTGTCATTTTCTTTCGTTTTTACCTGTCCAATAGACATGATTAGTGAAAAGGTGCAATGTATTTTAGTAACATGGAAATCCAGTATGTCTTACTAAATTCTAACATGGGAAATATACCAAAACTATAATACACTTACCCTCGTTTTTCTGTGTTGTTCTGGCAACAGGGGTCCTGCTCCTACGACAACCAATTGAGGCCATTGCTGTTGGGGACATTGAGTCAAAATGATGTTGTGACATGTTATAGACACGTACAAAAGTCATATTGTTGAAGTCTGTGATTGCACTATTGATTGTGGAGCAGCCCCATTAATGATCGGTGGTCGGTAGTTGTCTCACAATCAGATATTTCCCTATAAGGCCCACACTCTCCTTTGCTTGTTGACAGTCAGAATAGCATAATATGCTACCCTGTTCCCGCAAATGAAATAAAATGGATCCAATATAAGTGAGATTTTCCAAAGATCTGTAGCAAGATGGATCATAGTAGATCTGGTATCATTTCTGTTTTCACTGACGTGTGAACAGGACCCTATATTGACAGGTTTTACTACATATTATAGTAAATCTTATACTTACTGGAGATTAGGAGTGAATTTAGACTTTTCATTAAAAATGTGTAAAAAATGACGGTACAATATATGTGGATAGGGTTTCTACATACCCATTATATACACATAGCAGTGAATACGCAGAGCGGAAAGTGGGTTTTCACTTCGACTTTCACCCTTTGCCATATAGCACATCTTGATGTCGATTTTGCTGTGGATTTGTGGCAGAAGCTGGAACGGCCATCTTCCTTTCCAATTGACCCTAATGTTGTCCTTTCCAATTAACCTGTATGTTTCTATTTTTGAAATGTAAACGAATCCACAGTTCTAATGTTCATATACTCCAAGAACAGGACACAATCTTCTCTAGAACATGATACAAGGAACTCTATTTTATTTAACCTAAAAAACCTAACTTTTCTTTGGGTGCATGATGCTACATAATTGCTTCCCTCTCTTGCCACCTCTAGGCCTACAAAGCAGCTATGCAGACACAGTGGAACTGGATTCTGCAGCTGTGCAGTTGTGTAGAGCAACACATACGACAAAACACTGCCTACTATGAGGTATTTCATCCATTTCCTTTACATATATTTGTGTGGAAGGGAAATGCTCATTTTGTAGACGTGCTTTCACCACATATTTGGTGGCCATAGATGCATTATTTGTTATAAGAGTATGAAAAGCAGGTCATGGATGTACACATATTACTGTATGATTATGATGATTCGTTTTTTGTTGAGTTTTTTCTGATTAATGTCAAATATGTTATAATGAACTATATGGTAAGGTGTTGTCCAAAGTAAATCTTCTATATACAGTGCTTCAATAATGTGTACCACTCCATTGATTATAGCCGCTCGTCCTTATGGTCCTGGCACACTGTGAAAATCTTCATCTCTATGCTTATACATCCATTTTAGCATGGCTCATAATATGGTGAGCATAAAAAAAATCTCTGCGTTATTTGGGATCTCTGTGTTACAAATCCCAAGCATGATGGTGTCCACGAGCCCTTTGAGAAAAGACAGATTTGCAGAGTGCCTCATTATATGACTCCACAAGTGATCACTATTCCAAAATCACCATTGACACACTATTCCAGATTTCAAGTTCTGAAATGTATTTGACTTATGTTGTTTAAATTCTTGTAGTATTTCAGTGAAGCCAAAGATGCCACAGAATACCTGAAGAGCTTAAAAGATTCCATACTGAGGAAGTATAGCTGTGATAGATCAACCAGTGTGCATAAACTGGAAGACTTGGTGCAAGAGTCAATGGTAATGAACACAAGCGACTGTTTTCTTTGATAGTCTTTAATCCATTAGATACATATGGAATTATGAATGCTATGTAGTGGAGAGATGCTGGAAGACTTGGTTACACCATGAGATGTGTCCAGAAGAACAGATGATAAAATGTATTCATATTGTCTAGAGAAGTGCCTAAACACCCCGGATTAATTTCACAACGTCTATGGGATTTCATCAAATCAAGACCTGTTGGGAATTTGGGAATAATTATCAGAGTAGTATAGTGGCAGCAAAGTGGATGAGATTTTGAGAAATCTGCAAGGAAATTGTCATGTGATATGTATCCGGGGGTCGTCAATTTATATTGTGAATTTCACCCTTTGCAATGCATAGGGTGAAGTCCAAAACAAAATCCCCACTTAAACTATGCAGATTTTGCTGCAGGTTTCGCTTTAAATTCCGCAGCCAACCCGCAGAAATGTTTCTTTCCTGCCAGCGTATTTTCCATGTGGATGTAAGCTAGACGGAGAATTTAGAAGTAGTGTATTTATCTTGCTCTGACATTCTTTTTGCTAATAAAAACCAAGGAGCCTCCTGAACCATCCAGCAGCAGATGTGATCTAGCAGTATGAATACCATTTTTTTTCTTTAATCATGCAGGAAGAAAAGGAGCAGCTTTTGCAGTACAAAAGCACAATTGCCAGCCTTGTTGGAAAAGCAAAGACAGTAGTTCAATTAAAGCCAAGGAACCCTGACAATCCACTGAAAGCATCTATTCCGATTCGAGCTATATGTGACTACAGACAAATTGAGGTCAGTGTATGAGCCAATGAACAGTGTGAACCCACGCTTAGTGTCCTATTAGACAGGCAGATATATTCTCTTTAACAAGCGGCATGTGGATTTAGTGAGTTTGCATTCACAAGACATTCAATCACACAAAACAAGAATTGCTATATTTTCTGCTAGTTGCTGGTCTCCCCCTAAAGCATTTACACAGCTAATGGCTAGCGAGGGGATGGGACGGCAGCTAATAATAATTTTTCATTCAGGCAGATATGTACAAACCTTGAAAAAATTAAGTCACAGAAGTCACATTATGCAAGACGAGAAAAAGTTCCACATCAAACGGAAAGGCTTTCTCTTCATTAGAAAGGCCCCTTAAAGGCTATGTACACCTTTGGGGGCATTTATTTTATTTTATTATTGCATTATACTTATTTTGAGCGCATTTGGTGGAATGGAGACGGAACGGAGACAAACTGAGGCAAACTGATGCATTCTGAGCGGCTCCTTATCCATTCAGAATGCATTAGGGCAAAACTGATTTGTTTTGGACCGCTTGTGAGAGCCCTGGACGGATCTCACAAACGGAAAGCCAAAAACCAGTGTGAAAGTAGCCTAAAAATATTTTTTTTATTGGTGTTTATTAACGAAATGGAATCCTTTTTCCTGTACAGAGCTGACAAACTCTACTAGCTGCCTGTGTATTTTTTGTCCTTTCCGTCATCTGAGGAACAGAAGGACTTCTTATCTCTGCTTTCTCACATTATAAACACTCATTACAGCTCAATCGTTATCTAAGGCTGAGTTCACATCAGCGTTTAGCCCTTATGTTCTCCTGCATTGTTATAGGAGCAGGAGAACGGAAAGGACGGATTTGGCACATAACTGAGCCGAACTGAGCCCAAGGACCGCATAGACTATAATGGGGTCCGTTAGGTTTCCGCTCAGAAGATGATTTTGGAGCGGAGACAAAAGTTGTGCGCGCAAGACTAGGCTCCGTTCAGCTCAGTTATGTGCTGAATCCGTCATTTCAGTTCTCCTGCTCCTATAACAGAGTAGGAGAACAGAAAGGCTGAACTCAGCCTTAGGGCTCATGCACACGACAGTATGGCTTTTTCAGTGTTTTGCGGTCCGTTTTTTACGGATCCGTTGTTCCGTTTTTTGTTTCCGTTGTGTTTCTGTTTCCTTTCCGTTTTTCCGTTCCGTTTTTCCGTATGCCATATACAGTATACAGTAATTGCATAGAAAAAATTGTGCTAGGCATAACATTTCCAATAGATGGTTCAGCAAAAACGGAACGGATACGGAAGACATACGGATGCATTACCGTATGTGTTCCGTTTATTTTGCGGACCCATTGACTTGAATGGAGCCAAGCACCGTGATTTGCGGACAAGAATAGGACATGTTTTATCTTTTCACGGTACGGAAATACTGAAACGGAATGCACACGGAGACACTTCAGTTTTTTTTGCTAAACCATTGAAATGAATGGTTCAGTATATGTACCGCATACTGAACTAAAAAAACGGCCAGTATACTGAACGCAAAATACTGTCGTGTGCATGAGCCCTAAGTGATAAGACTGTGGCTTAAATAAGCCTCTCAGTAGTTTAGAGATAAGGATAATTAGATGACACAAAGTGAAAGTACCAGTCACACAGTTAGGCCCCTTTCACACGGGCGAGTATTCCGCGCGGATGCGATGCGTGAGTTGAACGCATTGCACCCGCACTGAATCCTGACCCATTCATTTCTATGGGGCTGTGCACACGAGTGGTGATTTTCACGCATCACTTGTGCGTTGCGTGAAAATCGCAGCATGCTCCTCTTTGTGCGTTTTTCACGTACGCAGGCCCCATAGAAATGAATGGGGTTGCGTGAAAATCGCAAGCATCCGCAAGCAAGTGCGGATGCGGTGCGATTTTCACGCACGGTTGCTAGGTGACGATCGGGATGGGGACCCGATCATTATTATTTTCCCTTATAACATGGTTATAAGGGAAAATAATAGCATTCTTAATACAGAATGCATAGTAAAATAGGGCTGGAGGGGTTAAAAAAATAAAATAAAATATTAAACTCACCTTAATCCACTTGCTCGCGCAGCCCGGCTTCTCTTCTGTCTTCTTTTTTGCTGTGTGCAGGAAAAGGACCTGTGGTGACGTCACTCCGGTCATCACATGGTCCGTCACATGATCTTTTACCATGGTGATGGATCATGTGACGGACCATGTGATGACCGGAGTGACGTCACCACAGGTCCTTTTCCTGCACACAGCTAAGATGAAGACAGAAGAGATGCCGGGCTGCGCGAGCAAGTGGATTAAGGTGAGTTTAATTATTTATTTATTTTTTTAACCCCTCCAGCCCTATTGTACTATGCATTCTGTATTAAGAATGCTATTATTTTCCCTTATAACCATGTTATAAGGGAAAATAATACAATCTACAGAACACCGATCCCAAGCAGTTCGGGTTTGGGTACCAAACATGCGCGATTTTTCTCACGTGAGTGCAAAACGCATTACATTATGTTTTGCACTCGCGCTGAAAAATCGCGCATGTTCCCGCAACGCACCCGCACCTTTTCCCGCAACGCCCGTGTGAAAGAGGCCTTAGAAATATTATTAATAAAGGCCAATTGAAAATATGATTTTTAGCCAAAATAAGTTAAATGCAATCATAAAAAAATTACTCCAAAGGTGTCCATAGTCTTTAAGCTGAGATGGAGAATGGTGTGGCATGATCTGCTGAGCTAAGGCTACTTTCACACTAGCGTTTGGGTGTCCGCTTGTGAGCTCCGTTTGAAGGCTCTCACAAGCGGCCCCAAACGTATCCGTCCAGTCCTAATGCATTCTGAGTGGAGGCGGATCCGCTCAGAATGCATCAGTCTGGCAGCGTTTGTCCTCCGCTCCGCTCAGCAGACGGACACCTGAACGCTGCTTGCAGCGTTCGGGTCTCCGCCTGGCCGTGCGGAGGCAAACGGATCCTTCCAGACTTACAATGTAAGTCAATGGGGACGGATCCGTTTGAAGTTGACACAGTATGGCTCAATTTTCAAACGGATCCGTCCCCCATTGACTTTCAATGTAAAGTCAAAACGGATCCGTTTGCATTATCATGAACAAAAAAAAAATTTTTTTTGTTCATGGTAATGCAAACGGATCCGTTCTGAACGGATCTAAGCGTTTGCATTATAGGAGCGGATCCGTCTGTGCAGATACCAGACGGACCCGCTCTGAACGCAAGTGTGAAAGTAGCCTTATATTCACCTTTTGTTCATTTCTTTTTGATTAGTTGCTATAGATGTACTTTCTGACAGCCTTTTTTTTAAGTTTGTCAGGCAGATTATTCCTAGCAATCAGTTTGTGCTATAACGTAGTTTTCCTTAGGGTCCATTCACACGACGGTATTTCTGTGTCCATATCCTCCCGTAATTTTTCAGAATGGGTATGGACCCATTCATTACAGTGGGGCCACAAAACAGGCAGACAGCACACGGTGTGCTGTCTGCATCCATAGTATTGTTCTGCTGCCCCGCAAAGATGATAGAGTATGTCCTATTCTTGTCCGCAATAGGCATTTCTATCATAGGGCTGGCCATGTGCATTCCGTAAAATGCAGAACGCACACTGCCGGTAACCGGATCCAGAATTTGCTGACCGCAAAACACTTACGGTTGTGTGAATGGACTCTTAGTGGCTGCTCACTAACTGAGATTGCATGGCAGCACCCTTTTTATTTGAAAGATCGTTGAGCAATTGCATTTTGCACACAGTGATTTGCTGATCTTACAATCAACAATTTTAACATCTAAGATTTAATTTAAAGCAAACCTGTGCCCGTCAAAATGAAGTGCAATTATAGAGCAGGAATAGCTGAGCAGATTGATGTTTATTTTATGGGAACAGATTCAATAAAACCTGTAATTTAAGCGTTTAAATCTCTGCTCTTTTTAGGAGTCATGTGGGCGGTCCTCTTAGTGATTGACAGCCTCCGCTGTATGTGTAGTCATGTACAGTTAGCCGTCAGTCACTGATTGTCACCAACCACCTGACTCCTATGCATAGAAATCTGCAGTTTAAATGTATAAAGTTTTATTGAATTTTTTCCTGTAAAACGGTCTATCATTCTGCTCAGCTCCTCCTGCTCTATAACTTGCTGCCTGCAGATTGCACTGCATTTTCATGGTGACAGGTTCCCTTTAATATAATTGCTCTTACACCTTATGAATGTAATCTACTATTAAAATTAATTAAAACAATGTTGGATTATACACATTATAGAAGCAAGGCCCTCCATGGAAAAAATGCAGCCACCTTTTGCATCCCGATGTGCTGCATTTTGTGCACATATTGTCATTGTAGTAGTGGTGCTCTCACCCTTCTAGAACTCTTCTAGAAAATGTTCTTGTCAGATTCAAATACAGTTAATGCTCTATAATCAATAATGTACATTTTTCCAATCTTTACATGCAGATAACTATTTACAAAGACGATGAATGTGTACTAGCAAGCAATTCCCACCGTGCAAAGTGGAAGGTGATCAGTCCGACTGGCAATGAAGCCATGGTCCCATCTGTGTGCTTTACAGTGCCACCACCAAACAAAGAAGCTGTTGACTCCGCGAACAGGTGCTGTCCACTGAAAAGATATTGATAATGATAAAAGAATATTCGAATAATTTAGCAGACTCTCTAACTCCTGCTCAACTTTAGTTAAAGGGGTTTTCCGAGAATCTATCTGATAGGTGGGGACCCCTGCCGATCAGCTGTTTGAGAAAGCAGCAGCGCTGTTAGTCATGCCGCAGCCTTCTCTCTGCTCACCAAGCATCGTGCCGTACATTGTATAGTGGCTGTGCTTGGTATCACTGCTCAGCCCCATTCACTTCAATGTTCCTAGGCCTTATGACCAAAGAACGTGACGTCACATGGCCTAGGAAAAGGCTGCGGCACTACTACGAGCTCCGCTGCCTTCTCAAACAGCTGATCGACAGGATGACCTATTGAGAGAATAAGTCATCACTAAAAAATATCAGCATCCACTAAATAAAGCTCAGGAGCTAACTGCACCTGTCATATCACCTGGCAGAGGAACAGACTACTGGAATTACCGCATCTGGCATAGCTGGACACCACCGCATCCCTATTGACTATAACGGGATCCAATGGGGATCAGGCAGAAATGCCAGCTTTCTGCTGGACAAACACCCCTGTATGCAGTGGCTGTGGTCAATGGGGTCCGGCAGTGTACAGTGGTGTCTGACTGTGCCAGATATGATCATTCTGGTAGTTTTTTCCTCTTTACCATGATGCCTAAGCAAAGATGTGAACATAGCCTTAGTCACTTATTTGATAAGGGGAATGGTAAACCCAGTTGTCAAATTATAATTACATTTACAGGAGGCGTAACCAAGGAATGCCACAAGAATTCTAAGAAAAGAAAATGACATGGATACATGGGGCCAGATTTATCATTAGCTCAAGTCAGAATAATGGAGTGAAAAAGTCGCAAAAAAATGCGCAAACGCTAAAACTGCGCACAAATTTGCGACTTTTTTCTGCTCTACACTATGCTCACCAGTTTTCTGAAAGTGGGCGTGTTTTCTTATGTAAATGAATCTCTAGACAGATTTACTATTGGGACTATTTAAAAAGTCACAAAAAAGTCGCAAAAAAATGCGCAATTTCACTCCAGTGAGGACCATGCTTATCTTATGAGAATTTTTAATAGAACATTCGACTTTTTCGTAAAGACGTGCGACTTTTGTAAAGCTGCTTACTGACGGATAAACTGCTACCGTCAAACCACATTTATTACAGTCTTAAAGGGCCAATCATAAATCTGACTTGGCTAAAACTGACTTTAGCCATATGTGAAAGTGGAGTGAGCTGTCAGAGGAATGATAAATCTGGCCCACGGTGTCTGAGCTGCAGGCAGCTTGTTGTAGAGCAGCAGGAGCTGAGCAGACTGATATACAGTTCTGTAGGATATCATAACTGAGTAACATATCAGTGTAATTACTAATATACTGTAGTGAAAGTATATATTTTAATGTTGTTATCTGCGTATGTCATTTTATTTCTGAATCAGTTTAGCAAATTTACATCATTTTTCAATATTTTTTTGCAGGATTGAGCAAATGTATCAAAGTGTATTATCTCTTTGGCACGAATCCCATGTCAACATGAAGAGCATAGTGTCTTGGCATTTCCTAATGAATGAAATTGAAGCCATCCGAGCTACCAAGGTTTCTTCAGTATGTTGTAGTTTTCGTTTTTTTTAAAGTTTTCGATCAATTAGCAAAATGGAAAGTGAATGAACAAAAGAGAAACAAATCAATATTTGTTGTGATCAGCTTTTGCATTCAAACAAGCATCAGTTCTTCCAGGTAGACATGCGGACAGTTTCGTAGGAACTCAGCGGGGAGGTTGTTCCAAACATCTTGGAGAACTACCCAAAGATCTTTTGTGGATATTACACTGCATTTTCGGGGCGACAGGCTCTCTTTCATCTTCTGCCAATCTGATAAAAGCGTTGGCTTAGTCTGTGGACGCTGTTCAGACTGCTCTAGACTCACTGTAACACTATTGTTGCTGTATTCGCATCGGCAGCTATTGCTAGTTATATAGAAATAATGTAACCATTGAAAACCATTAAAACCAGTTTCTTCATAACTATTAACATAACACCATCATTAGAAATGTATTAGGTATAAGAATAATGTAAGTGTATACATCTTTGTTGCAGATTAAAACTTTGCTTCCTGGAGAACATCAGCAGGTTCTGGGCAATCTGAAAACTCGGTTTGATGAATTCTTGGAAGACAGCCAGGAGTCAAAGATGTTTTCTGTGTCTGATATAGGACAGCTAGAGAGAGAGGTCAATGTCTGCAAACTATACTATGAGGAGCTTCTAAAATCTGCAGAGAGAGGTGAATATAAATGGCATTGAAAACCAAACTAAGTTTGTATTTATTCATTTAAAGGGGTTATTCCTGTGATTAATGTAAAACATCAGACATCATATTGTACATGGTAGTCTCTTTCTTACAAAGCTAGAACCAGTCCTATACCTTACATGGATCCACAGCTCCCCCATTCATTGCTCCATTTGCTCAGCTAGATTTATTTAAAGGGAACCTGTCACCGGGATTTTGTGTATAGAGCTGAGGACATGGGTTGCTAGATGGCCGCTAGCACATCCGCAATACCCAGTCCCCATAGCTCTGTGTGCTTTTATTGTGTAAAAAAACGATTTGATGCATATGCAAATTAACCTGAGATGAGTCCTGTACGTGACTCCACAGGGACATGACTCATCTCAGGGTAATTTGCATATGTATCAAATCGTTTTCTTACACAATAAAAGCACACAGAGCTATGGGGACTGGATATTGCAGATGTGCTAGCGGCCATCTAGCAACCCATGTCCTCAGCTTTATACACAAAATCCCGGTGACAGGTTCCCTTTAAAGTTGACACATCAAGGGGAGAGTCCATTCTAAGGGGACTTATCCGTTCTCATGGGATGTGTCCTTTCTGCTGCAGCTCCCTCCCTGTCACAGCTCATGGGATGTGTCCTTTCTGCTGCAGCTCCCTCCCTGTCACAGCTCAGGGGATGTGTCCTTTCTGCTGCAGCTCCCTCCCTGTCACAGCTCATGGTATGTGTCCTTTCTGCTGCAGCTCCCTCCCTGTCACAGCTCAGGGGATGTGTCCTTTCTGCTGCAGCTCCCTCCTTGTCACAGCTCATGGGATGTGTCCTTTCTGCTGCAGCTCCCTCCCTGTCACAGCTCATGGGATGTGTCCTTTCTGTTGCAGCTCCCTCCCTGTCACAGCTCATGGGATGTGTCCTTTCTGCTGCAGCTCCCTCCTTGTCACAGCTCATGTAATGTGTCCTTTCTGCTGCAGCTCCCTTCCTATCACAGCTCATGGGATGTGTCCTTTCTGCTGCAGCTCCCTCCCTGTCACAGCTCATGGGATGTGTCCTTTCTGCTGCAGCTCCCTCCTTGTCACAGCTCATGGGATGTGTCCTTTCTGCTGCAGCTCCCTCCTTGTCACAGCTCATGGGATGTGTCCTTTCTGCTGCAGCTCCCTCCCTGTCACAGCTCATGGGATGTGTCCTTTCTGCTGCAGCTCCCTCCCTGTCACAGCTCAAGGGATGTGTCCTTTCTGCTGCAGCTCCCTCCTTGTCACAGCTCATGGGATG
This sequence comes from Bufo bufo, assembly GCF_905171765.1. NCBI lineage: Eukaryota > Metazoa > Chordata > Amphibia > Anura > Bufonidae > Bufo > Bufo bufo. Next base: position 270,143,932 of record NC_053392.1, on the reverse strand, counting down.
TGTCCTTTCTGCTGCAGCTCCCTCCCTGTCACAGCTCATGGGATGTGTCCTTTCTGCTGCAGCTCCCTCCCTGTCACAGCTCATGGGATGTGTCCTTTCTGCTGCAGCTCCCTCCTTGTCACAGCTCATGGGATGTGTCCTTTCTGCTGCAGCTCCCTCCCTGTCACAGCTCAGGGGTCGTGTCTTTTTGCTGCACCTCTCTCCCTGTAACTGTCGCAGTTGAAGGATAGAGCTGAGCATGTGCGTCCACCTCAGTGAAGTTAATGAGGTAGACAGAGAAATAACAAGCAGCAGGTGGCCCTATACAGATTTTATTGAATAACTCAGTGGATATATTACATATTTAATTACCAGCAACTACAAAAGAATTCAGATACAGGCACTGGTATGACAAAATATGAAATATTTTTCATGGGACACAGCCGTTATATACATACACAAGTATTATACACTAGCTATAAAATGCAGGACTTTCTTGAGGATAAACTTCACATTTCATTCTGCTTAGTGTGCATTTTAAAATATTGCTTTGTTGCAATAGATCAATTATGATAAGATGAATAGAGATTATTATGGAATTTAGAAGTATATGGGGGGAATTTAGCAATGGCTGTATGTCACTTTTCTGACACTCAAAAGTCACACATTTTTGCACGAGCCACTGTCAGTCAGGCTTGTTTTACTATTTACTAGTTTGATTTACTATTAGATTTGATTTCTTCTCATACTGCTAAACATACAGAAATTTTTTGAATAGGTGAATGTGGTGTATCTCACTTTTACCATACAGTAAGTAACAGAGGAAGAAACAATCTAGCTGGGTGAGGACCAGTGTGAAGATCAATGGAAGATCCAATAGCATTTCATTTTCATAAAGAAATCTATCACCTAATTAATAAAGTTTAGAATCTGTGCCTCACTACCAATGTGCTTCTTAGTAATAGTTAGGGTTAATTCTAGAATGCTGAGACAGGTGAGAAATTGGGTATGGAGTACAAAGTTTAATAATGTTGTTACCGAATTGGTATGTCGTTGGACTTTCCATTGACACCTAATGCTAGAGACTCTTGCAGGATGACACAAGCACGATGGAACAAAGTGGATCACCAATGAGCTTTAAATTCTGAAAATAATTAGTATTAAAGCTAACAATGTTCAATCAATTTCTCAACAGAGGAACAAGAAGAATCTGTTTACAATCTGTATACCTCTGAGATCAGAAACTTCCGTCTTCGGCTGGAAAGCTGTGAGGGACGGCTTATTCGGCAAATCAGAACACTGCTAGACAGGGATGATCTGCATGAAAGTGCACTGAGAATCTCTGAACAAGAGGTAGGCCATGCTGACCATGTCCCATGTGAACTGTGGTAAAGCCATGTTTTACTGCAACCAAATGACACCTTGAAGCCAAGGCACAACAAATGATAGATTCATGGACAAGAGTAACACCACTGTTTTCTGTAGTCGTCTATAGTGCGCCTTCTATGTCATACAGTTTGCAAGCTGGCGGATCTTACTTACAGCTGTAAATCTTCCATATACTTTATTAATCTTTTATGCCCCCTTGTTTAGATAAAGAGGGCAGGCCCTGGTGACCTTTCAAAGCATCTGTTCTCCTTCCTAGGAATCTATATCGAGCATGAGCTCCTATTAGAACAGGCAGGCTATTAGTGTCAAAAGATGCATAAATCACAAGGCTCTCACCGTGTATTCAGATGCTATAGCGGTAAAGCAGAAGCTTTGCAAAAAATTGCAAAAACTGCTTATTAAAGGATTTATAGCCAGCACTAAGATCTGCCTGCTTGTAAATGTCACATGAAATGGGAAGCACACTTTAATTGTGAATCACTTACAGCATGGAATCCCACTCAGTGCCTTTTAGAATGTGATGTACAGAATTCTTCTTATATCAGGCTATATTCACATTATGTTTATGATTTGCACGTAGCGTTTACACTTGGAAAAGCCCGAAGCTAAGCATACCCATAGGGCTCCATTAGCTCAATGGAGGCCAACGCAATGTCTTTATGGTCTCTGTCAGACATGCATGAGTTTTGGATCCCCACAGGGGAAAATAATATTTATTCTGACGTTGTAGTAGGAAACTGTTGGTTTCTTGAATGAAGTAAAGCACTTTTTTGCCCACACAGAAATTAAAGAAGGACTTGGACCACCTGAAAGTAGATTTATCAGCAATTTCAGATAAATGTGAGGAGTTCTTCAGCCAAGCTGCTGCCTCTCCATCAATTGAGGCTCTACGAACTGAACTCAATGTTGTTGTCCAGGCTATGAGTCAAGTCTACTCCATGTCATCCATTTACCTAGAAAAGTATGTGGATTTACTTATGTTCTACTGTCATTTTATCCTCATAATCATCACAAAACATAAAATATTCTAAAGTTCCTTCTGGGATAAGGTTTTTATAGTTGTATATTTTTGCATTTAACGTTTGTTTTTGTGTTTTACTGTAATTATCTACACTTAATACTTTACATACGACTTTGATGGTGGTGAGATTGATAATCACACTGTCTTTATTGACCTATTAAAAGTTTCACTGAACTAAGATTTTTTTGGGGAAAAACAGAACCTTATAGAAGAGTCTCGAGAACTATCTCGACAACTATATAGATCATATATTGTTGGCTTATATAAATGTCCACCCTTAAATACAATTTAGCATTTTTCTTTTTTTGCTAGCAGTCCAAAAGGCTCTGTAGATTAATTTAGCATTCAAGTACACATATGTAGGCAGTCTTAATTGTAGTCCTCTGGGTGCATGGAAAATAGCTGGAAAGATTCAAACATGAAGAAAGAAATATCCAGCACTCCAGTGAGTGGTATAAAATCTTCTATACTTGATTTCAAAACATCAACATGGATACATCTTCAATATCTTTTCTTATGCTTTTCGATCATATGATCTTATTGATGCTATGACTAAGATTTTATGATCGAAACTTGTAAGAAAATATTTACCTTTATGATGTGTGTAGAAAATGGTAATCTCTCTCATTACAAGACACAAAAAAAGAGTCTTGCAGGTTCGATACTCTAATATGGCTTACAATTATAGAAGCAATTATGTTACATAGCACGCTTTCGAGACAACTCTTCTTCAGGTATAGTATAACAAAGTGTCTGAACAAATAATATTCACAGACCATCCCTTGCTATGTTTACCACAATCTCCAACCTCCAAATGTGATTATTAGGAGTTCATTGCCATGTAAGACTACTTTCACACTCCCGTTTGGTGCGGATCCGTCATGGATCGGCACAAACGCTTCCGTTCAGATAATCGCAACCGCATGCATCCATTCAGAACGGATCCGTTTGGATTATCTGTAGCCAAAACGGATCCGTCTTGAACACCATTGAAAGTCAATAGGGGAAGGGAACATTTTCTATTGTGCCATATTGTGTCAGTGAAAACGGATCCGTCCTGACACACAAAGTCAGTCAATGGGGACGGATCCGTTTGCCTCCGTATCGTCAGGCGGACACCAAAACGCTGCAAGCTGCGTTTTGGTGTCCGCCTCCAAAGCGGAATGGAGGCAGAACGGAGGCAAACTGATGCATTCTGAGTGGATCCTTTTCCATTCAGAATGCATTAGGACAAAACTGATCCGTTTTGGACCGCTTGCGAGAGCCCTGAAATGGATCTCATAAACGGAAACCGAAACACCAGTGTAAAAGTAGCCTATCACACAAAAAGGAACTTAGCCCTGTAATGTACGGAGATGTAAGACCCATTCCCATGTAATGACCACTGACAGGATATGGATTCCCAACACACACCATAATCTACATCCAATGTTCTGTATCTGATTCTGTGCTCTAAATGTCCTGTCCAGGATCTCTATGTTGGATGAAGGATGAGGTCTCATCACCGCGTAAATAGAAAAAGACACAATTTCCTGTGGCCAACCATTTTTGTAGCCCAGAACATATGAAAGTAGCCATATTAGAAGGCAATTTTAAATCTCAAAGAGCTAAGAGAATTTGGAAATATAATTTATGACACTCTTTGACACAGGACTGAATTTGCCCAAAGGATTTATGTCATGCTACAAGATCTAAAGAAGATCTAAAGACTCTGCTCCAGAGACAGACTCTGCTCCAGCTCTCTGAGATAATATCATTTAGAAGAAATTAAACTTTCACATGGCTTATCTATAAGCTTTTTAAATGGGGGTATTTCGGTTGCTAAACGTTAGCCCATATCCACTGAATAGGGGTTAGCTATTAGATCGGTGGGGGTCCTACTGCTGGGACCCCCATCAATCACGAGAACGGGTGCACTATACACTATACCCCTTCAGAGTGCCCTGAAATGAAAGAAGCGGCACATTGGTCATGTGAACATTCATTTCTATGGCAGTTCCAGAGACAGTGATGGTAAAGTGATGGAAACTAGGAACCTAACAGACCTCATAATAGATCAGTGGGTCTGTCAGGCACCATTGGGGAAGTATCCAGCACTGCATTGTGGTTTCTGTTTTAAAGATATTATTCTGTATAACATGGGAACACAGCCTAAGAAAAATCTGATTTACAAACTGTTTAAAAATTACTATTGTGCACACTTCTACACTTTATATAGGCATTTTTTATTTTTATTCTTAGAGGTGCACTTAATGCTTTATTCGTTTTTCTTCTCCTAGCTGTGCTGACATGTCAAGCCCACTAATAGCCTAAAAAACAGGATCCTCTACTCTTCTTTCTTGGTAGCCAATGGCTGTACTGATACTTTATTTCTCGCTGTTTGTAGCACTGCAAATGTTCCTTACTATTCTGCTTTTATCACATACAGATTAAAGACTATAAATCTAGTGCTCAAGAATACTCAAGGAGCGGAGAGCCTAGTGAAAGCATATGAGACCAAACTATGTGAAGAAGATGTCATTACAGCTGATAGAAACACAATTGATAGACTGATTGCCACCTTGAAGGTAAAGCATCTTTATGTGTGACATAGTGTTTGTTCACTTCTGCTTAATATATTGCACTCTCCCGGATTTCTACCTATGATACATTTTGACACTTAAGGGGAATTTATCTTTCTCCCTATGTCCTTTGTGCAAAACCACGGTTTTGCAACTTTTTAAATGCCATTGCGACTGTTTAAGTCGGCCCTGGCACTTTCGTCATTATTTATGCCAGAAACTGATGACTGAAATCTATGTCCGCTCTGAGATGCTGTAGATTTCAGTCTGGAACAGGTACTGCCAGAGGAGACATGTAATTTGTGACGAGGCCTGCACCTTATGGTAAATTACATGCCTCCTCCGACAGCGCGGGCTCTATCAAGACCAGCATAACACACAGTTGTCTTGATAAATCATGGCCTTAGTTATGTCGTTTTTTTGACTCTCCTTATTTTTCTGAGGATTACACTGTTAATTTGTCAATTATAACATAGCAATGGAGAACGGAGGTGGATGAAAAAAGAGAAGTGTTTCATGAACTAGAAGATGAATTGCAGAAAGCCAAAAGCATCAGTGATCAAATGTTCAAAGTGCACAAGGAGCGGGATCTGGACTTTGATTGGCACAAAGAAAAGGCGGACCAGATTGCTGAGCGGTGGCAGAATGTACATTCTCAGATTGAAAACAGGTTTGTACACATTTAATTTGGTCAGAGGCTTTTACATTTTCATCTACATTTTAAACAGAACACAATGCATAGTCATATATTGAATGTTTTGCCTACGTTCTTGAGAGCTTACAGCCCATGTGAGCATATGTGAAACAGTGATACCATTTTGTACTATATCTTGCTCCTTTAATAGGTTAAGAGACCTGGAAGGAATAAGCAAGTCTCTAAAATATTACAAAGAATCTTACTTGGCACTTGATTCCTGGATTAGGCAAATAGAGGATGGACAAAGTAAGTTGCAGGATGGCATCTCCAATAGTAAGGCCCTTTCCAAACTTTTGGACCAACAGAAGGTAACCTGGACTTCTATTAAAATTCCTGTATGTTTTTAGTTGTTATGTAATACCATTGTGTACTGATTACCTAGTCGGCAGCACTTATTCAAGATTTACAAGGATTTTTAGGAATTCTACATTTCTTCTCAAAATACTACTACTATGAGTAAGCCTTGCGGACTACCTGTTGACTACAAACATCTGGGTGGTCCACACTTAACTCTGTAATGACATTCTCCAGTTAGCAGCTGCATGGAGATTGTGCAGTTGTGCTGTATATTGGCACAGTATATATCGATCAGGAGTGGCAGTGCTACTTCCTGCTCCGATCCTATAACAATCATGTGATTAGTATTTGTGCATTATGCTAGGTTTTAGGAAGCCCAGATCAGCTCTGCAGCAAGGTTTGACAGCGCTCTATTCCCCCTGTAACTGGGGCTAGTATGTCAGACCCCAATTACAGGAAAAATTAGCCATAAAAGCAGTGCCATACATAGAAATGATGGGCCCCATAGCAAAACTCAGAATTGCAATAATTGCATTAACCTAATACGAACAGCATTGTTTTATGTGCATTGTGTTTGTAATGTTCACACACAGCATCTTAAGGGTTAAAATGGCAGAACTAGTTCCAGTCCTGTCAGTTTCAGCAATGTATCAGCTATATAGCAGACACCAAAAGGTGATCACTGTGCTACACATCTACATAGCAGAGCAGGAAGCGGTTAAAAGAAAAAAAAAGAAAAATGGTATAAAGTAGAACTGGCTTAGTTGCCCATAGCAACCAATCAGATTCCATCTTTCATTTTCCAAAGGAGCTGTGAAAAATGAAAGGTGGAATCTGATTGGTTGCTATGGATTGGTTGCTATGCTCAGCCAGGGCAATAAAGGACTGAATTCCTTGAATTTCAAGTATGTGTCTGTGAGGGGCTTTAGGCATATGGAGGTTGCTGTGTAGTCAGTAAGCAGTGCATATATATACAGTCAGTATAATAAACACACACCAGCACTCCTACTAACCCCACCTTGTCCCTACTATTCATATATTACACACCTACACCTAGTCTCAGCCAGCAGACACATACAGCAGTCAGCCATGAACATTGTAGTGTTCTACTTCTGCAGGTCACTGGTCGGAAGGTCAGAGAAGTAAAGCTCTGCTTCTGTAATGAAGGACAGGTCAGGTCACAGTGCAGAGCAGGGAACACAGCATCTCCCTGCTTATTAATCAGATGGTGGGTAACTGCAGGGGCAAGGAGGAAGGAAGCCGTGCGTTTAGGTCGGAAAAGGGGGCATGGCCAGGCCCTTCACACGGGCCCCATAGCAACTGCCTAGTCTGCCTATATGAGCGGTACGCCAGTGCATAAAAGCTATATTAAATGCTCCCAAAAGGACCTGTGTGACCTTATGTGGGCAGAAAAGAGGTCATTTATTATCCAGAAATAAGCCTACACTAGCCGTTGCGCCGCAATCTGCAACTTTTCCTATGCCAGGTCTAAAAAAGTGGGCATGGCGTGGGCCTGGAAGGGAACAGGCTGGCCCCAGTGATCATAAACTGTATATCCCCTCTATCATAATGACTATTACGGCATAGTTTAAAACATTTATTTTAGTTGTGTTTTGTACTAAAGAAAACATTAAAGCAAAAAAAAAGAAAAGGAAAATGCACCTGGTTAGCAAGGGGAGTACATGGCCTGGTTTTGAACTGGTTAAAGGAGTTGTCTCATGAAAACGGCTTTTCTCAATATGCTCTGTTAGGGCATATGGACATCATAGAAAGGGTACCCCACCACTACTGCAGGTTAAAGATGTGTGGCTGGCAAGCAAAATCGGCTGTTTGCTAGGGGTGGTGGGAATGGAATTGTGCAATTTTAGTAACAACTATGAAGAGTCATGAATTCAAGGAATTTTGTGGTCATCAAATTCTGTTAATTACTTTGCAGAAGATTGTATTGTTACTCATTTCTGTTTCTTGTTATTATAGAATTTGATTTCTGAAATTGAGATGAAACAAAGCAAAATTGACGAATGCCAGAAGTATTCTGAACAGTATTCTCTGGCTATTAAGGTATGTACTTTTTATCAGTTGCCGTCCTAATATAATATTCACTCCGTATACCTGAATGTGATGCCAAAGAGTCTGATCCCCGCCTATTAATAAACTCTCACACAAAACATACACGGAAGTCCCACAGAGCTTCATATTATGAAGCCACAGGGACTTTGTGTGCCAGCATAGCTCGTTACATCGGGTGCCATATGAAAGAAATATTCTCCCCTAGCTCTGTATTCAGTATATTGTACCTTGGTATGAAATTGGTGGCACAATATGGTCCCATACATCTCCACGGGTGGCCATTACAGATTCATACAAAACGGAGCAATATGGCTGTGTAGTGGATCTACAAATTTTTTTAAATTCTAATATGTAGGCCAAATTGGCGTTAAAACTTAGCATCTTTATGTTTTAAAGGACTATGAATTACAGCTGATGACTTACAGAGCACTCGTGGACTCGCATCAGAAATCTCCAATGAAACGTAGACGCTTCCAGAGCTCATCTGATGTCGTTGTACAAGAGGTAATTTTTATAATATTTAGAGGCTAATCTTCTGTGATATATTTACAGTAATACTTAGGAAATGTAGAGGTACATTAGTAAACTGTTTGCTTGTAATCATACAATCTGTTAGGTTTGCTATATTGCTTGGCGTAACATAGATATTATATAGCAATGTTATCTGTGTCTTTGTTATGTCTATGTGAATTGTATGTGATATAAATCCTACATTATTGCATAAAATATACCTTTTTCCTATCTAGTATATGGATCTAAGGACCCGTTACTCTGCCTTGCTGACTTTAGTTACCCAGTTTATAAAATTTTCTGGAGAAACTTTGAAAAGATTGGAAGAAGAGGAGGTAAAGATACAAGTTAGAACTCTTACATTGAGATTAAAGTTTTTTTTTAAATACTTTTCTTTCATTCTGGGCACTGTCGGTGAGGGAAATATTTCTCATTTTCAGTTTCTTTTGCATTATATAAATGTTGGTGTTCTTTTTGGTGGTGGTTTACTATGCATTATTTCTGCTAAGTAGGAGTAAGGTTTATGTATTTAAAAGAAAATATCATATGACAGTAAATTTATTAGCTTTATACATAGAAATTATTTAGGAGTTTACAATGCAAGTTTAAGCAATAGTGATGTCTTCCAATTCATAACAGTAATCAAAAGTACAATTGTGCATTATAACAATAATACAGACATATTTTAGCAAATAAAGCTGTAAGCTCCAAAGAATTAGCTCGTTAACAACAGTATCAGACATGACAGAATGCAGATATTTGGCTTATATTTGAGGTACATATATAGCCAATTCGGCTGTTTCCTATAGTAGTTTCACATGACTTAATGAATAACTACAACAGCAACCAAAATACTATATTATTATCATTGATACCTGCAGAATGCTAGAATACAGAATACAATATTTTGCTTTACTTTTACTTTCAGGGTCATCTACATGAATAAGTAAGATTGGTTATGTGTTTTCTTTTATTTTAGTAGCTGTGTAAGACTATTTACTTTTATTCATGATATCATTGTAATATTTAGGGTAATAAGCATCCTGCCTTTGCATTAGCTTCCACGTATAACAAATAAAGTTACTTGTACTCTCTGTTATGTTTTCTGTGTGGGTGTGCATGGTTTATGTTGTATGCACATTCTGGGCTTTTCTTTTTAATAATAGCTTAAACATTCTGCAGATATTTTGTCTACTGTACAGTATGTATTTTGCTTCTATGGACTTGGGTGTCTTGCTTCTTATTATTCTTCTGATACTTCACTCACGAGACAAGGTGGTTGAATCTTAATCTTTCAATTGGTTGGAAGAGGTAAGTCATTAAATATATGTATTTTATTACTTTAATAATGATTTATATTAAACTAAAGTGTTATGGTCCCTTTACATGGGACGACAGAGCAGCAGATTGTCAGGAAGGAAGCTGCTCGCTGGTGGAGGAGACCACTGCTATTACATACAGTGATCTCCTCCAGAGTATGGGGAGGAGCTATGGCTAATGCCATTGCCCCATACAGTTGTTTGCCGGCCTCAGATTGTGTTTACACAACACAATCTACTGCCGGCAAATGATTTTTGTGTGTGCACAAATGATTGGATTAACTGATGAACGAGTGTTTTGCATGTTCATCGGGTAATTGGCAGTTGGGTGTGGTGAGATACAGCTAGCACACTGGTACATTTGCCAAGGTACTTGTGTGTTGACCAGTGAGTTCCTAGCACCCATTCTGTTGCACTTAATATAATCCCTGCTTGAGACTTATCAAGACCCAGGAGCTGTACCCCTATCATGTCTGCAGCATTGTGATCCAGCTGCCAGTACCAGCAGAGAACGCCGGGAATTGGCCAGGCACAAACCGCTCTGTGCAGCGGTTTCTGTCTGGCCGGTTCTCCTCATTTTTGCTGGAATGCAGCCAGATCTCCTCCGGACCCCATTAAACTTAATGGGGACAGCGGTCATTACAGTCACATCCGGCAGTGCCTGGTCCGGAGAATTCTGGCAGGCTGTGCTCTATCGGAATAGCTGTTGCAGATGTGAAAGTAGCCTAACTTTATCTTGATTTTTCAGTTTATATAATATTATTGTCTCTTAAAACTCAGATCAATTTGATCAAATATGTTAAATTGCGTTTATGGCTTCATTTTTACAAAATAACTTTGGACTGTGCATTTTAGAGCAAAATATATTGAAAAGGTAATTTGTTTCTTTTTATTTAATCATAGACTGTGATGTACTCAGTGCATTCGTCCTTGTCCACTTACCCAGAATTAGCAGAACAGCAAAAAGCCAGTGCAGAGGAAAACAAGGTGCTCTTGAAAAGAATTCAGGAGCTTGAGCTAACACTAGAAGAAGTGAAAAAACAAAAACATCTACTAGAACAAGAATTGCCCAAAGTAAGAGCTGCTGCTGAGATGGAGATTAAAAAACACCAAAAGGCAGTGGAAGAATTGACATTGCAAAAAAAAAAGGCTGAATATGAGGTGCACCAGTTCCGTTTAGAGCTGGAAACCACAGTCAAACTGAAAACAGCAGCTGAGCAGCAGCTAGAACATATACGCCAGTTGACACGACAAGCAGAATCTAAACGCGAAGCTGTAGAAGACAAGCTTAGAGCATTTAAGACCCAAATAGAGGAAAGCACTACAGCAAGAAGGCGGCTAGAGGACCATTTGAAGAGAAAAGAAATTGATGTTCAAGATCTGGAAAATAAAAAACTCAGTCTGATGGCTGAACTGAAACGGAAAGCTGAGATAGAAGAAGAACTCTTGAGACAGATAAAACACCTTGAAAGTGACCTTGTATTTCAGAAAAAGATTGTAGAGGAGAAAATGGAATATGAAACAAAAAGACAATATTCAGATTCATTATATAGTTATTCTTCTGCTAAGGAAATGGTGGTCCCTGCGCGATCTGGACAAGAGGCTCATTATGTGATTGAATCAAACATGAGAGGGCCTCAAATGGAACAGTATGTTAAAAAAGCAGAAACCCTTAGGCAGCAGCTTGATGAACTTACACTGGTTCACAAAAAAACTGAGAATGAGCTAAAACAGTATAAAGCAGAACTAAGTACACTACAAATACAAAAGGCAGCTGCAGATGAGAAGAACCGCCAGCTAAAAAATCAGTTGGACGATGCACATAATATGTTGCAGCAACTTAAACTTGAAATAGAACAAAAGAACCAGTTAGAACAGAGTTATGTTTTGCAACTTAGAGAGGTGGAGCGAAAGCTTTATCAGAGTCAGGATAAGGCTGAAGAAGTGATGCAAGAGGCTAATGATCTTAAAAAGATTCGAAAGAGTTTTGAGGAAGAATTAAAGATATTGCAACAAGATAAAGTCTCCCTTGAGCATAAGATTAAGATGCAAAAAGCAGACTATGATGATGTCAGAGAAAAGCTAAAAGTTTGCCAGGAAGGACTGAGGCAGAAAGAAATGTCTGAAAGAAATAGCCTTCAAAAAATATCCTTCCTGGAAGAAGATTTAACTAGAAAGAAACAAGATGTGGATGAATTCCGAAAGCGAATTGAGGACCTTACCAGTTCAAACGCAAAAGCAAAGAGCAGTCATAAAATTCTAAATTCACAAATAAGTAATTTGCATCAAGAAAAGATTGTATTTGAACAGAGGTCACAATCTCAAAGTGGAGAGGTTGAAAATTTACGGGATCAACTCAAGAAAACTCAAGATGAGCTCCACCAAACTGTTAGGGCACAGAAAGAGCAGCAACAAAAATGTATAAAGCTGCAAGATGAGATAACAAAAAGCAATCAGTGGTCAAATACTCTGAAGATTAAGTTTGATGATCTTACTAAATCTCACAATGAAACAGAAATGATGTTGAGGAAGGTTAAAACTGAGTGTGAGAAAACAATCATAGAAAGAAATAATTTGCATAAAAATTTAGATACAGTAAAATCACAGCTAGAAAGTACCAAGGAACAAATGAGGGTTACCAGTGAGCAACTGCAAAAACAGTCTAAGGGAGAGTATGAAACTCAAAACATGGCTAAAAGGCTAGAAGAAGAATTATCAAAATCTAAAAATTACCTAAGTGAAATCAGGCAAAAATGTGACAAGCAAAGCTTAACAATACTGAATTCTGAAAAGGAGATACGAAATCTAAAAGCTGAATTAAACAATTTAACTGTGGAAAAGCGCTTAGTGGACCAGAAGCTACAGCAGCACCAGACACAACTTCAGGACATGACTACGAAATTCAAGAAAGCGCAAGATGATCTTCACAAGAAGATTGTAGATGAGCAAGTAGCACAGAAAAAGCTTATGTTGTACCAAGAAGAATCTGCAAAATACAAAAATTCAGCAGAAGACTTCAGGAAAAAACTGGAGAAGTCAATGGAATCTAGTTTTAGCACTGAAAATAATTATTCAAACATGAGGCTCGAAGTTGTTGGTTTGAAACAAGAGAAGGCAATGTTAGAAGAAAAGATTAAATTGATGAAAGTTGAACTTTCAGAACTACAGGAAAGATTGCAGAGATGTCAAGAGCAATTAAACTTGGAGAAAAAATCTGGACTGGAAAGTATCCAGAATTGTCGAAAGCTAGAGGAAGAACTGGAGGTTCAAAAACGTGCTGTTGAAAGTTTTAAACAGAAAGTTGACCTGCAGAGACAAGACCATATAAACCAGTTAAGATATCTACAGAGTGAGATTCAGCAAAATAATAGTATAAGAAGCCCTTTTCATAAAAATGAATTTGAAGTAAAAGGAAACAGCTATATTATGTCCTCCCCTGGTTCCCAACAAGATTTTGATGGACTTAGCCAAAGAACCAACGCTTCTCCAATGCTGAGACGAAAGCTAGATAGTCATCTAGAAGTCAGTAGTCCTGTGTTTAACTCTGCACTCATTGAACAAAAGAAGCACTTGGATGGTTATGATGACAGTGTGCAGAAGGAACTCCAAATACAGCTGTCCAGAATAAAGCAGTCCCTTGATGTCGGAGAGAAAGCGAAGCCATTTACTGAGTACATTACGCAGACCAGCACAGAGCTTCAAATATCTATTGATAACAACAATGCTTACAAACAGCTGTCAGAGCTAGACGCTATAAAAGATAAAAGTATACAAAATGCCATTCAAGCTTTAAGAATTGAAGAGGAGAAAATTGGAAAAGAGCTAGGAAAATTTGATCAACCTGTGGAGGTATTTTATGCATATCCTCATTGCTAATTGCTATAAAAGTTAAATGGCATGTTTTGCTAGCTTATATGCTTATTTTGTTTAACTTGGTAATTAAACCATTTGCTTACATAGATTGCAGTTAATATGCCAGTTATCATGGTATACTAAATGTAAATAATCTGTAGATTTTATATAATATTGCCTAAAGGGAATTTGTCACCAGCAACCTCCCTATCCAACTGTTTGCATAGATACATGGCTGTGGTTCACCTGGTTAAATAGCTTTTTTTTCTTTTGTTCATCTGTGGCTAAGTTCTTTACTTGATACTTTTTCTTAATATGCAAATTAGGCATTTGACGCAGTGAGGGCTTCACCATTGCTCTTGTTGCACCCAAGCTCCGCTCATTTCTGTGGCCAGCCTCTCCTTTGCTGCTTTGCCACTTATTGGCCCCGTTAAAGAAGCCAGGGAGGGGCTGGGCAGAGAAACGAGTAGAGCTTGGGTGCAACCAAAGCAATAGTGACACCCTCATTGCACCAAAGGCCTAATTTGCATATTATCAAAAACTGTAACTCGCAAATTGAGTAATGGATCAACAAAAGAAAACAGTGTTTTCCCACCAGTAAGCAAAGACACAGCTATGTGTCTATTTATTTTGATAGGGAGGTCGCTGGTGACAGATTCCCTATAAGGTAAATCTGTCAGGTGATTTTGAAGAATAGTTGAGTTCTGTGATATGGTGCGGAGCAAAGCAGAGTAAAACCTGACAGGACTCCTAAGAGTGACAGTGAGAGTCCTGATAACTCCACCCATACAGGATGATTGACAGCTCTCCCTTTATTAGTGTGTACCCAGAAGGCTGTCAATCACAGTGTGTGGGAAAAGTAAACAGGACCCTTACTGTCCATTCTTGGACTATTGTCAGGATTTATTCTGCTTTTATTGTACCTAACAATTTTGCCCGAGTCCAGCTTTGACAGAAGGGGAAGGGGGGCTGCTTTAGCTGCTGATATCTCCTGATTACTAGCAGCTAGAGGCATGGGCCTGGTCTTGTTTGAAAACTGACATTCCAGCAGCATTATGACAGCATTATCATCATTTTACCAACCCACATAATAAAATATATTTTTTTTATCTTTCCCCCTAAAATTTAATAAAATTTATTTAATACGCTATATATACACCCCAAAATGGTTCCTATAACACTTACAACTCATCCTGCAAGATAAATAACAAAATAGAAGGAAGAATTAAAAGTTTATGACTGCTGGAACACAAAGAGGGAATTGGTTACTGGTCATTAAGGCTAAAATTAATGATGTTACTAAGAGGTTAAAATATGCAGTTGTGTCCCCTGGGTTGTATGTCTACAAGATTTACTTCAGACACATATTAAAAATCTACAATAAAAGTGACATTTTGGGTGGGTTTTTCTAATTTTAATGTGAATGTGAGAAGGTTAACATGGTATCAAATTCAGAGTGTCTTTTCAGTCCCAGATGATCTGCAAAACACTTGGTGCATGGATTACGGATTTACGGTAGTGTTCTTCCGAACACAAGTTAGAGGTTCAATCATTGTCCTGACCTCCGTAATCTGCTCCAACATGCTATTGGGTTTAATAAAATCATATATAAGGAACTCCTGTGGTCCAGTACAGTACAAGTGCACGGACAAACAAATTCTGCACCAACTTGCATAAACCTATACAACATAGAGCTTAGCTTCTCTCCCTCTACAATATGGTGCTTTCAGATAGGGCAGCATAAATCACCTTACAGGTTCACTTTAAGCTGTTGTTTAAGTCAGATGCATATCCTAGTTAGGTTTACAGCTTATGTAAATATACTATTTGTTGTATTTAAATGCATGGCTTTGCGGGTCTTTGTTGGAAAGTGGCTTCCGTGGGTCTTTTTTAGATTTTGATGTTCAGAATTGATTATTAGAAATGCTTATCTGTGTTTTTATGCTGCGTTAGATATTTTGTTTATTTGATAGCTATATATAGGTGTTATTCCTAACCACCCATCCTTTATTTTAAATATGTTTACAGATAGTGAAGAGCAAGCAGTATGATTTGACTGTTGAAGTTACAACTGTAAAACAGGAAAAAGAATTCCTGCTTAACAATGAAGATCAGGTTTTTGAAGAACGTAATGTTTTGGAAAGATTTAGGAGAACAGATGTACCGAAGATGGGTTATATATCCTCCAGTTATAAAAGCTATGCAGGCTCTGAGACTTCTTTGAGTGACAGTTCTTCTACTGATGATAGGTTTATCTTCCAAGGTCTCAGAAAAAATGTGTCTGCTAAACAAATGGTAGAAGCTAAAGTAATTGATGCCAAAACAATAGAACAGCTTGAGTTAGGTCAAACAACTGTTCAAAAAATTCAGAAAAAATTCGACAAATACCTGTCGAAAGCTACTGCAATAGCAGGTTTATACCTTGAATCGAGCAGAGAAAGAGTACCTTTTTGGTTAGCTGCCAAAAAAGGAATTATTGATAAAGGTATAGCTTTGGAGTATATAGAAGCACAAGTAGCGACAGGTTTTATCATTGATCCTTCTACAGGCAAAAAATATTCTGTTGAGGAGGCCATCAGCTGTGGACTTGTTGACCACGAATTTAAAGAAAAACTCCTTGAAGCTGAAAAAGCTGCCTTAGGATACATTCATTCTGGCAAACAGTTGTCTGTTTTCCAGGCAATTGAGACTAGACTTCTTGAAAGACAGAAAGGGAAAAGGATCCTTGAAGCTCAGATCGCCACAGGTGGTGTCATTGACCCAGTTAAAAGCATAAGAATCCCATCTGAAGTGGCAGTTCTGAAGGGTTTGTTAAATCATACGACATTAAAGTTTTTACATGAACCAGCTAGCAATGTGAAAGGTTTTCACTTTCCCACCAGTAAGCAGAGTATGTATTATTCAGATTTGCTACAATTGTGTGTCCTCGATTTAGATAGCAAAACATTCCTTTTACCAATTGGTGAAAGACAAATTACAGCATTTTCAGCAGAAAGAGGTCACAAAATATGCATAGTAGATGTTCGATCTGGTACAGAAATGACACGTTTTGAGGCATTTGAAAGAGGTCTCCTAGACAAGGAAACATATACTGACCTTTCACAGGCTGAGTGCCAGTGGGAGAGCTCCACAGTTTTTGACTCCCAGGGCAAGTCACAAGTACACTTAACTGATCGTAAGACAGGAAGACAGTTTATTTTAGAGGATGCTGTTTCTCAAGGTAAAATTGACTCATCACTAATTATCAAATTTAAAGAAGGGATCCTTTCAGCCATTCAGCTAGCTGACATTTTAGTAACTAAAACAAGACCCAGTAAGGATCCTAACAGTCCTATAGCAGGATACTGGATTTATGAAAACAACGAAAGGGTTTCTGTCTTTAAAGCATTGAGAAGAAACATGGTAGACAGATTAACAGTGTTTAGATGTCTTGAGGCTCAGATTAGCACCGGAGGGATCATTGATCCTTCAAATGGGAAAAAATATAATGTGTCAGATGCTTTATGTAAAGGACTAATTGATGATGTTTGTGCTAAGCAAATTCAGCAGTGTGAGGTCTCATACAATGGAGTTACCCATCCCACAACAAAGGCCATTTTATCTGTTGGTGAAGCTATGAACTTAAACATATTCAACAAAGAAATTGGTTACAGATGCCTAGAGTATCAATACTTAACTGGAGGATTAATAGATCCCAGGTCTCATTCACGGCTTTCATTGGCGGATGCAATCAAACAAGGAATTGTTGATTCTGCCACAGCAACAAAACTAAAGGATGAGAAGTCATATGTCAAAAATCTTACCTGTCCCCAAACCAGGAGGAAATTATCCTACAAGGAGGCTTTAGAGAAAGCAGTTTATGACTGTCATACTGGACTACGTTTAATGGAGTCACCTCTGCCTCTGATTGTTGGAATACCCAGCCTTTACTTTTCTTCACAATAAAGACAACCACATTGTCTAAAGAATATGCCACAAGGAGAAACCAATGAAGCAATCTATTGGATTTCCATTGTGAGGAAGTCCAAACAGGCGTCAAGCTGAAGTGAGGAAGCCGGTTATTAATGATGGAGGCTTATAGTGAACATTGATATTTTTGTTTTTACCTTCATTACCTCTTTTTACATACTGTGGTATGTATGTTGCTGATTATCAGCAATAGCAACACTGAGCTTGTTGTGTTTTTTAATATGCTCCAATTTAGTTTCACCTAATGACACAGTACATCTATATTGTTTTATTTGAATGCTTTTCTTTACCTAGGGGGAAGATTCAGTTCTATACCATAGCCCTTTATCCAATGCCCCTTTGCACCCTGGGTATATTACACTACCCCCTATCTATTACTTGCACATTACTTAGCATATATAGAAGGTCTGCGTCTATATACACAAAGCTAAAATTAAAAACACACAATTTTGTATTGGAGGTACACTCACCTTGGCACATGAATATTTAAATTTGCTATGACAGTGAACACTGAAGCAAAGACCGTATTCTATGTTTTTGTTCCAATAATGGTAACAGAAAGTGGAACCTTAATGCTAGCTAAGTCCAAAATATCTTCTTGGAAGGTGTATCTGAGTGTCTTTGCTGTTTTTAAGGTAAAGCAAATTGTAAGTATGTTTGGAGACACAGTTAATGAAGTGTTTTCTTAAGAAGATGTTTGCATACTTATATATATATATATATATCATTTTTATTTTTATTTTTTTACCTGTTATGGTCAAGCTAATGCAAAGGCAGAAAGTATAAGTTGATGTTTAATTGTGGATCTTTAATGGTTTTTACTATTATCTTCCTTTCAAACAAATTGTACTTTGAGGTTGATTAAGTTATGCATATTTCACTGGGAGAATAATATACTATTGTCCAAAACATGCATTTTTTATCTTGTTTTTGCCTTACAGTATCTAAACATTATCATCAAATTCTGTATATAGCTAATACCAAAATGTTGGTAGCCACATTTCCAAAATAGTGTGTAATGACCATTTGTGAATATTACTAAACACTGTGGGTGAATAGACCTCATAGTTCTAGTGAGTTCTACTTTGTATTGATATCATATTTTTATAGATATCTTGTGTATCAGGACAAAATCGAATGTAACTAAAGTACATTTTATTTTTGAACATTTTCAGAACATTTTGCTTCTTCATATGTAATGTTTATATGTGTTTTACATCATGCATTTATTGCTAGAAATCATTGGAAGAGGAAAAACGAGAGCATGTAAAGAAGGCAGGTGACATACTGAATTGGGTGTCTAAAGTCACTAAAACTCTAAGTAAAGAAGGAGGAGACAGAGAGAGAGCAGGAATGACACCCACTTCTAAGCACCAGGTATTGGAAAACACTATTTGGTAATCAAAATTCATTAACTACAGTATATTAATGTTTTGTTTGCGAAGCAATAAAATTGTATCTTGTATCCTATATACTATGTTTCACTGGTTGTAAGCAACGGAACATTTGTATATTACCAACTTATTAAAAACAACAAATATTACTTTATTGTTTAGTAAAAGTTTTTTTCTGGTCTACCTTGCAGCACCTCACCAGTTTTTCAAATTTTTAAAACAATAATTTATTCTGTCTGCACTGAGTAGCAATTTTGACTGAGCATGACTTATAGAAAACACTCTTCTATCGGTATCATATTGAATACATTATTATGGGTCTTGAGTCTTTTAAGTGATATTTACTTTCCAATTTCCAGTTTTTATCATAGTTTCCAATATATCCTAGGACATTTAAACCCCACCCCGGGCACCAACCTGTCCAGTAACACCCAGCCCCACTCCCATGACCACATTCTGGAGTGCATTTGTACAAACCCTGCCCACGTTATGGTCAGCCACATTCCTTTCCAGGGACTGTTGGCAACTCTGAGTTATCCAATAATTAAGCAGAATTATAACAGATCTAGGACATTACATTTTAAACAGTTATTTAAAGCATTTGGAGGCTATGAACTGTGAATTATTATAAACCATCTGCTGAATCCAATACATCTGCAGTCTAAATCATAGGAACATTTGCTCAAGTACCCATATAGAATAAAAAAGTAAAACAAAAAGAAACACTGAAAAAGTTTTATAAACAGAAAACCTCATTGTAAAAATGTCCTAAAGGACTTATACATGCACTACAAGGTCCTCCTTCTGTAAGCTATAATTGGGTGCCACTGCAAAGAGTGCTCCTTGCTTTGGTCGATCCTGAAATCCTTAGTCCACCTGTGGATTTCAATGGGTACTAGGTAATAGTGCTGCTCTTCTGACATAAGCTCTCAGCAAACCAAACCATTGTGTAATAAAATACAAACTACAATAAAATGTTTTAAAAATCCTGTTATGATGTGATTTCTTTACCAGTGCTAATAAATGACACCATGCAGTGCAACACATTTGCTATTATTATGTTTGAAAGGTTTTCTTTTTGCTTTTATCTGAATAGCTTTTCTCACTGTTCTGTGGTTACAATTTTATACTTCAATTACCCTCAGAAAATTGTCAATAGGTAGTCATTTTCTTGTCATGGTATAACTGCAGCAACTATCTAAGGAATGAACCACAGAAGCACGGAAAATGTCATAATGAATGAACTATCTGTACTCGTAGTAATTTAACTAGTACTGAAAAGCGTTCTCTCAGCAATGTGTTACATGAACATATCACTTCATAAAACTTGCTTGTTCCCTGCTTGTTACTCATAAAGCGGTACACAGTTTGCAGCTCGGAAACATCATTGGGTTGTAATACTATATCCAGATGGACAAGAAAACACTACTTAAGTCAAGAAGCCTCAGAATCATTTTGACTCTCAGTGCTGCATCACCCAAAATATATTTACTTTATGTGTGGACCACCTGCATAGATATGATAATTGTGAACGCAGCAGTGTTGCAGACAATGGCCCAGATTTACTAATTCTCAAGATGGCGTAAACTTATACAGGCTGTGAAGCCTGCATCAGATTTATCAGTGTCTCAAGCTGGATGATAAATCTGGTGTAGGAATAGACACTTTTTTCTGATCCTACACCAACCATTTGTTGGAGATAAAATATAAGAACTTGAAAGATGTGGGATTTTTATTTTCTTTCTGATTTTGGGACACCTTCATCGTGTCATTAAGTGTTTCCATGACAACAAGGCACATCCGATTTCTAATTCTTAAAGGGATTCTGTCATGAGATTTTACCCCTATAACCTAAACATATGCTTATGTCCGGAGTAATAGGAATAATCCTAAACTGGCCTTATTAAACTTCACTGTGGCTCTATTTGCCCAAAAAACCTGTCAATCACTCACTTAAGGTGCCCAAGGAGAGGTCCGTTAATACAGGGTGCCCAGCCGCACCCCTTGCCGCCCGGTGCCCAGCGCTGCCTTCTGCGCCGCCTTCTTTGTTGAGCGAAGTGCGCATGCGCCGGCCTGATGCGCATGCGCACTTCGCTCAAGAAGCCGCTGCCAGGAGTCCCCGGCGCATCAGGCTGAGCCTAGTGTGCAGGCGTGGGATCTGGCAGAGGGACGGGTAGGATTGCGGTGGCGGCGCTGAGCTGTAGAAGGCGGCGCAGAAGACAGCAAAGGCGGCGCTGGGCACCGGACGGCGAGGGGTGCGGCCGGGCACCCTGTATTAACGGACCTCCCCTTGGGCACCTTAAGTATGTGATTGACAGGTTATAAAAACCTGTTTTTTGGGCAAATAGAGCCACAGTGAAGTTTAATAAGGCCATCTTAGGATTATTCCTATTACTCCGGACATGAGCATATGTTTAGGTTATAGGGGTAAAATCTCATAATAGAATCCCTTTAAGATTAGTTACAGTGTTCTGCTTACACTGTGTTATCCCCTATTAAAGCCATTTAAAAACATAAAAACATTTATGGGGCACATTTATTAAGGCCGGTTTTAGACACCGGTCTTAATATCCCCTATCTTAATATCCCCATGCCACTCAAAAGAACATCAGTGGGGAGCACTAGTGTAGCATGCATGGTTTTCCCTAGTATTGTAATCACTACTAAAGAATGCAGGTTATACCTGACTACTTCATTAAAGGGACTCTGTCAGCATATACCTTGATATAAATCCACCTGCCATTGGAGATGTGCATTGAGCAGCTGAATCTAACCCAATTTGTCCGGTGTAGATCCGTGGTGCCAATCCAGAGATATGAGCGGTTTTATATTGTGCTAATTATCCCCTTGGTGCAACAAGGGCATTGCCATTACATCTCGTTACACCTGGATCTCCAGTCAGTGAATGCGGCCCCCTTTCACCGCGCTCTATCACTGTGAGTGCCAGGCAGGCAGTGTTAAGGTAATCTCATCTGGCCCTGAAATCTCACAGCAATGCGTGCGTCTCTTTGTACAATAATGAAGTTTACCAAGTGGATGGAGCCTTTTCTGCATGTGCATCAAGCCATAGTCCTTGAGCAGGGATATGTTTGTGGTTTTTTGAAACATGTGGGTCCATTTTAATCATCATTCTTGCAGCTGTGAATGGTATTTTTAATATGAATGAATAAAAGGATCTGTTTTTATGAAGAAGTGCTGGAAGTATGTTATGCACAACTGACTGGTTCTCCAGGTGCAAGAGCAACACCCGCGTTGCACCAAGGGTCTAATTAGCATAATATAAAATAGTTCATATCTCTGGATTGGCACCATGGATGTACATTGGACAAATTAGATTAGATTCAGCACACCCTCCCTTGGCAGCTGGATTTATATCAAGGTATGTGCCGACAGATTCATGTCTTCTACAACCTGCATTCTTTAGTAGTGTGTACAGTGCTTTGGAATACAATGCATGCTACACTACTGCTCCCCAACGATGTTCTTTTGAACTGAATATATATAAAGGTATGTGCTGACAGATTCCCTTTAAAGTTTAAAATTAGACTTCCTTTTTAACACAAAAAAAACCTAGAAAAATACATGGTGGCTTTTCAAATAATAACATAGAAAACGTGGTTCCAAAAATGGAGATGACTCATCACCTTCTATAGGAAAGTGTTTGGGCCATAGTCTAAGATCTGTGCAGTGCTTACTGTGCAGTGAGGGGGAGGACGTGAGATGGGACTTCCGTTGTCAGAGGCGGATCCTGTGATAGTATTATGATGACTATACAAAACGTCTATTCACAAAGTTGAAAGTGTCGGCTTATTGTGAGACTCAGTAGTCACCACAAATTCTGCTTCATTTCAGGATGATTTTTAAATATAGATAATGATAACATGAAAATGAAAATATGTTTAACTTAAAAACTTTCAAAAACAGTCATCTTCTGATATACTGTATTCTGCAAATAAAAGACTAATGCATATGTAAAGGGGCTACATATTTACAAGGACACTTAACCTGAAACAAGGGAAATTAAGGGACGGTCACAAGCTCCCTTTTTTGGCTTGAGTGACCAAGTCAAACAGCCAAAATTTTTAAGCATAACTTTGGAAAATGAAAAATGAAACATAGAGATTTTTAGTTATATATTCTATCTCAGAATACTAATATAAATACCTTAATGTTATTTAATGTAAAATGGTGGTAATAAAACAATATAAAAGTGCAATAGCACCCAAAAAAAAAAAAAAATCAGAGGCACCTAGTTTTGCATGCATTCTAAGAATTTGCAGAAAACCTTGACTAAGGAAGTAGATTGTAAATGTCAGTAAACCCAGGCCTCAGAGTTTAGGTTAGTATTATGAGCAGGCTCAGACTAGCCCACAGGGGAACATGTGAATCCCCTGGTGGGCCCCTGAGCAAGTCCCAGTCCCCCACCCCCTGTACAAGTACATTGTATTGCATACAGATAGGCAACATACAGCATCTCAATGAGCCTATGCCTCCATATAAGAACTGGATTGATTATTTAAAAAGCTACCCAGTTTATTATTGCATCAGGTGGCTGAGTTGACTTCTAGACACTGAGGCAGACCAGCCACTATCTTCTTAAACCAGGGGCCCACCTACTCGATGTCGCTAAGGGGACCCTCATAATCAGTCATCTTGCAGCACCTTGCTGCCACCTACTGTTTTGTGTGTATGTGTTCAAAGCAAGAGCCCTGTTTCATGGCATGAACCAGTAAACAAGAAACAGTGTCTCCAGGTCAGAACAGTCTGAAGCGCAGGTTAAATAGCAGGTCACTACTAATAATAATGTGTAAGCCACAGGTTTAGGGACTTGCAAATGGGGTCAGGTAATACTTACATGTAGCTGTACAGTGGGACCCCAGAATGTATTTTACTAATGGCCCTAGGTACCCCAGTCCAACACCGATTATGAGATTCCCAGAGGTTACTTACAAAACATTAAAATAAACAGGCATAATACCTACTACTATTTTTCTTTCGTGTAATCCTATGAATATTCACCATGCGGTTGATGGACATCTTATCATATTTTCATTTCTGTCCATCTGAATTGATTTCTATAGAGTAGGTATATGCCAAAAGCTTTTCCTTAAAAGGATTCTCCAGGATACACATATTGATGACCTATCCTCAAAATAGATCATCAATATGAGATTGGTTGAGGTCTGATACCCATTACTTCAACGAATCCGCTGTTTCGGGCTGCAGCAGAAGGCTTCGTACACTGTATAGATTCCAGCACTGTCATATTGAAGCTCAGCTCCTGTTCACTTGAATGGGAGCTGAGCTGCACAATCCTGGCATGGCAACTACAGAGTTTATGTAGGTGTCTGCTTTCAGCTCAGTATAGAAGTAGTGATGTAGAGTCGCACTCACCAGATCTTGCGGTCATCCGGAATGCAACAGCCTGCCTGGAGCCCTAGATCCATAACGGCTCCTATACGTATAGTCCAATAAGAGATAATGGAGGCAGCATGTCCGGTGAAAAAATCCCTTTATTGGGAACTGCTTACATGAACAGACGTGTAAAAAAGGTTGTTACGTTTTGGCTAACACATAGCCTTTATCAAACAGCTCAGTTCACTGTATAGTCTCCGACGCCGTGGCAGCCCAAAACAACTATCTGATATTGTTGACCTATCCTATGTATAGGATATCAGTATCCTTGGCGTGGATAACCCCATTTAAGTTATTGGTTTGGCAGGTTTATATTTGGATACAGTTTTTTCAAGGTATTGAATAATGGACCCTGTTGTCAAAAAGCATATACTATTGTACTTTTTACAGTAAGACAAAGTAGTCCATAATTGCTGTCCATTTTTATACAGAAATAGGGACATATGGTGCTCATAATTATTAAAGCTGTTGACTATGTGATATATATATATATATATGCCAAAGTTGCACCAAAATTATCATGCTATGTGTGCGGCATTTATATAAAAATAGGCACTCCGAGAAAAAAAATTCCCCTTTATTTATAAGTGTGCTGGCATTTCTAATTGTACTTAATAGTTTATTAATGTATTTTAAGCCTCCATTACTTTTGGCAGTAACATCATGTAACCCCTGATGAGACTTACTGGATCCCTCATCATGTGCTGTGTGGAAAGGACCATTTTCTCTATCTATTCCTAGAAGAGTCTCAGTGTCAGTCTCATAGGAAGGAATAGAGAAACTGACTAATGGCGGATTTACACTTCTCAGTTGTCGGGTTGATTATCGGGAACTAACATTACTATGAACGCTCATTGATGCAGCACTTTAAATCATCGTCTGGGGAGTAGATCGTGTTGTGTGAACAGTGATATGCTGCCCAGAATGAATGAATCTGTATGAAAGCAGTATATGGCAGATATATAACATGGTATATTAAAGGGGATGTCCAGGCTTTACTAAGTGAAGTCCTATGCTCAGATGGAGCACTGCATTGATGGGCGCTCTTTTTTGCAAGGTTAACAAAGTTGTGTAGTTCTAGCTCTGACTTCTGGTGACGGATTTACACCTGAACAGCTATTGGTCAGAGTTAGAAGGTTTTAGACTCCCCACAGATCAGCTAGTGATAGCCTATAGTGAGGTTAGGCCAATTAACCTATACAGGGCTAAGAAGTGCCAAGAATACTACAATAATTACAGCACTACGTGTTAATACTCAGTTATAATCTGCTTGAACTTTCTATTACTATGTCACATTTTCTACAGTTCATGTTACATCAAAAAGAGTGTGTTGAACCTGAGTTAATGAATTGAAAAGCAAAAATGTTGAAGAGTCAAAGAAAATGTTTTCCTGAATTACTGTAAATGTTACATTGCTATATGCATTTGATATCTGGTACAGAAATGTTACCTACGGTATATAATCCTCACATGTATATTTTATTTCAGATTTCCAGTGAAGAGATTCTGTCAAAGCAGGAAGAGATTTCGGATGCTGTGCAGACGTTACAATTGCTTTTAGCTAAGCACGGTGACAGGTATTGTACCAATTCCCTTTGATGTACATTTTTAATACATGTACAATTTATTGTAATTGACAAGACACTGGTCGGGGTTTGTAATCCTTTTCAAAATCTATCAAAATCTATTTATTCAGAGTTTTCTCCCTAGGACTCAATAATATACAGTTGCAAGAAAAAGTATGTGAACCCATTGGAATGACATGGATTTCTGCACAAATCCGTCCAGGCCCTGACGCAGCAAAGCAGCCCCAAACCATGATGCCCCCACCACCATACTTCACAGTTGGCATGAGGTTTTGATGTTGGTGTGCTGTGCCTCTTTTTCTCCATACAGTGTTGTGTGTTTCTTCCAAACAACTCAATTTTGGTTTCATCTGTCCACAGAATATTTTGCCAGTACTGCTGTGGAACATCCAAGTGCTCTTGTGCAAACTGTAAATGTGCAGCAATGTTTTTTTTTGGACAGCAGTGGCGTCCTCTGTGGTATCCTCCCATGAAATCCATTCTTGTTTAGTGTTTTACGTATCGTAGATATGGATGTTAGCATATGCCAGAGACTTTTGTAAGTCTTTGGCTGACACTCTAGGATTTCTCTTCACCTCATTGAGCAGTCTGTGCTGTGCTCTTGCAGTCATCTTTACAGGACGGCCACTCCTAGGGAGAGTAGCAGCAGTGCTGAACTTTGTCCATTTATAGACAATTTGTCTTACAGTGGACTGATGAACAGCAAGGCTTTTGGAGATACTTTTATAACCCTTTCCAGCTTTATGCAAGTCAACAATTCTTAATCGTAGGTCTTCTGAGAGCTCTTTTGTGCGAGGCATCATTCACATCAGACAATGCTTCTTGTGAAAAGCAAACCCAGAACTGGTGTGTGTTTTTTATAGGGTAGGGCAGCTGTAACCAACACCTCCAATCTCA